>NC_070642.1:14734658-15461876 GCF_947347685.1 Pleuronectes platessa
ATTTTGATTGTGGCTTAGAAATGCATGCTGTTGAATACATAAACAATATTTCCTGCAACACTTCGCGACAAAATCAAATTTGATGATCATAGCGAAAATAATCATATATAAAGGCTGAGGCAAAAATCGTCTATATAAAAGTATATAAAAAGGTGTCAGAAAGTTGCACGCCATGAATAATCAAACAAAAATCATAATTTTTCAGAGGCTCCAGTTTCCTCGTGTGAACTAAAACATAAAGTGAGCCTTTTAACCTACTCTTGAAATTGTATATTCTCCAATTGAGAAAAACGCAGCTGAAAGCCAAAGAGAAAAAGATGCATTTACAAATGTTGCCAGCGTAGTGTAGATGTACTCTCAGTAACCTCATTTAGCCTTTTCCAGCCATCACTCCTCACACACACAAAACTCTCCATCCCTCTACTCTTTTTTCATGCCTTTCCATCCCTCCCTCTTTGTACATCTGTCCTTTAATTTCGGGGCTCTGCTGAGAAGTTGTTAAAAAGCCCTATGAAATATGTATGAAGGATTGTTAGCCACGCGATTGGCCCCATTTACCGGCCAGCCCAGCGAATGAACGGCCACACTGGATAATCCCCCACAATGCCTCTGGAACAAAGGCCCAACAGCTGACCCCAGAGAGCAAGAGAGATGAAGAGGGGGGGGCAGTGAGAGGGGATAGAGAGGGACATGGGAGGGGTTGCAAACAGTTAAGGCTCACTGCTGATCAGGAGGCAGCTCGCTCACATACACAACTCACATGTAGTCACAAAACAAAGGCTGGTGGGACAGGAATAACTCCCTCTGTTCTCTCACCCCTCTCTCTCTCCTTAGACTCTTCTCAGCCCCTCCTTCTCTCACCATCTCCCTCTCTCCCTCCCTCCCTCCCTCCCATTCTCACTCTCTCAGTCAAGAGGATCTGAAATACCAATACCCTTTTCTCCTTGACATTGCTTTCTCCTTGCAGTCAGCATTTTGCTGTCCTTTTATAGTCAAAACGTCAGGAGAAATTCCATGCAGGAATATTCTTAGTAATGCGGCACTCCCTGCGTCTAACGCCGAGGGTGTCGTGCTGCACCGGCCCGTTAGCGAGGTCTTTTGGGAAAAGCGTGCGCATGCCCACACGCACTTCTACTGTACAACGCGTACACACAAAGTTGCCCTCAAACCAGGGTCATTGTGCCAGTATTTCAGAGACGACAGGAGCCCAAACAATGAATTATATCCACTTTTCTCCCTCCAGAGGGGAATTCAATATTTGGGGAATTGGGTTAGCTTGTGTTTTCTCTCTCTCTCTCTCGCTCCCTGTGCCAAACACACACACACAGAGCGTGCAAGCTCCTAATTTATGTCGCACCTTTTCACTTGAGTAGTGGATAGAGATATGCACACACACACAGTCACACACCAGACACACAGGCATCTTAGCCTCCATTCATCACCCCAAGGGGGCCTGGTGGCTGTCCCATGTGTGTATAAGAGTGTGTGTAAAAAGGCCGTACTGCGTGTTTGATTGTGCGTGCACATTTCCGTCTATGCATGTGTGTGTGTGTGTGTGTGTACCAGTGGCCACTAACCTTGCTGTGTCCTGACACTCCTGATGAGTATCTGCAGGACACTGGAGGAGAGGAGCGGCGTGGAGTGCGCACTGTCAGGCATTTGGGCAAGCTGCTGCTGCTGCTGTATATGTGTGTGTGCGACTGTGTGTGAGCATCAAGGGAGGTGGGCAGGGAGACAGTCAGCATTATCCAAGCAGGTGACCCCTGAAGGCTGCGTCGCCCTGGAGCTTTGAATCAAGGAAAGACACTCAGCCAAACACACCAGGGTAGCTAGTGTGTGTGTATAGCGAGCATTATGTGGAGCTCTGTCACACTGCAGGATGTGTCATCTCCTTGGCACAAGGAGGTGTGTGCGCTGGTGTGTGCGCTCACGCCTGCATGAGCGTGTGTGCGTATGTGTGTGTGACGGAGTGTTGGCTTGGGGGAAGGTGTCACAGATCTTTGCCAGACTAATCATCTCCATGGTGTCGGTGAGTGCTGCTGTCAGGGACTCTAAAGAGGCGGCGTGTCTCCCCGTTCCCAAAGCATTTAGTACTTCCTCTTTCGCCAGCACCTCTCTACTGCTCGTCACTCAGCTCCGCTCTCGTTTGGTCACAGATTTACAGTGGGACTCATAAAGGTGTCATGCTCACCGTGTTGCGGGGAGGGAAGTGTGGGTTGTGAGAAACCTGAGAATTCACAAGAAGTGACTTTTCTCAGGCCGACGCCTCAACCGGCTTTTAAGGAAGTAGATACTGAAGATATCAAAGATTTATGGTTTTACATCCACTGTGGAAACATGAGCATATTCTACAGCTGAGGAGTTGACAGTGGTGAGGATAATGTAAAGAAACTACTGCAGGCTGCAAAATGTAACTGAGCTGTGAGCAGGTGTTCAAGGATTCATGGTATTTTCAGGAATAGTAAGGTCAATCGATAAAACAAATGATTAACAACTTATATTCTCCTTGTGTCTGTTCAGGTCCCTGATCGCTTCCTGGAGGTGGCAGAAATCACACTGAGAGAGTTCTTCAACGCCATTGTGGCGGGCAAAGACGTAGACCCATCCTGGAAGAAGGCCATCTACAAGGTCATCTGCAAACTGGATAGCGAGGTCCCCGAGATCTTCAAGTCCCCCAACTGTCTCCAAGAGCTTCTACATGAGTAAAGTTCTCCTCCTCGTCCTCCTCCTCCTCGCTCGACGCTTTGCGCTTTTTAAAATTTGTCTCTGATTTTGTAGAATTTCAGAATGATTTTTGCTCTTTTGCTTTGTTTTCATTTCCTTTTCACTGACCCTACATTTGATTTCCAGTTTATTTTTTATTTTTTTGAATGTATGAAAGTTATGAAGTAGCATTCCCAATCTGAAGCCTCTGTGGCAGTTCCTAAATGACCTAGCTATTGTGTTGTTGTTCCTCTTATATGATAATTATCATGATGGTTTTTATTTGTTTTTGTTTTTTTTAAGATTCTGATGAACTGAAGAGACTCTAATCTTACTGGGTGTTTTCTTGACTGTGTGATCCCTAATCCGTTTAGGCTTGTTCTATGATCAACACTAACTAAGTCCTCAGTCTGTGAAAGGAGTTCTTGAGTTCCCATTTACACTACTAAGAACATAGGCTGGGTTCCTTAAAGACTTTATTCAATTATGGCACCCAGCACTTTTCCTCCAAAATCCAGTGGGTGCCCACATGAACTTTCCCTGCAAAGACTACTGTGCTACTATGGATGTCCCTCATAGGACCGTCATACACACATTCACACAAAAACAAGTCCTAGTGAGTTTATTACTGGATTAAGACTGGACTCGAGGTACTGGTCTGTACTGGTCTGTGGGACTTGGGACTCTTTTTAAATAGCTACTGAGCTCTACCATGTTTTGAAGTGTGTTTTCCAGGCAAGTAGGGCATTGTGTTTATTGGGTGTACATTATTATTTTGATTATTATTATTGTTGTTTATTATTATTATTATTTGTCATCATTGCTTGCTGAAGATTGGCACTTCACAATATGTTTGTCCTTTGATGCCCGCTGCAGAAAAAAATAAATTATTGCTATTAATTTTATTCCACAAGAGTTTAGATTCTGAAATATTTCTGCGCCCCCATTTCCCATCCTTTTCCTCACTCTTCATTTAGTGACCATTCCTAACATGGACTTTGGTTTTTATTTCATTTTTGGTGGTCAGGGTTCACTTGCCTAGAAGTGGTGCACTGGGGTTTTATAGCACCAAGCCTATCCTGCATACAGCTAGTCTGGGAACAAAGCTGCAAAAGGAGCTAAGCGGCAGATACAAATGAATTAAACGGTGCAGAAGTACAGAGGTGTGGATAAGCGTGACCATTTGGTGCACAATTCTAAAGTTTTTCCGCAGTGTATCCAGCTTTGATAACTACAGTGCTGCCACTCATCAAGCCATCTGTTCAGCTCTCAACTAAATCGTACTGGTTATCTGGTCAGGACTGATGAACACACTGACTGTTTACTTTTTTGCCTTTTAAAGAACTCAGTAATTAGCACATACTTGAGATGAAGTCAGCCATCTTATAATGGCAATAGCACTTGATACTTGAATTAATCTAAAAACTGTGATAATCTACAGTAGAGTTGCTTAAACAATAAATAACTACAAGGAAGATAATTCATGGAAACCCAGACGTTCATTAATTCTGCTTGCAAACAACACACACACACACACAGCGCTCCTTCCCTCCATGTTCACCTGCCTTTGAGTTATCTAGCTCTACTCTCAATACAACAATGGTAGGTCAAAGGTAAGCACTCACCCCAGGGGTAGATGGAGAAGCTCTCATCACTACAAAGAGAGCGGACAAAGACGTAGAGCGATACACACCTGAAACCCTCCGCTCTTGTCCCACCATCCCACGCTGGCAGCTTCTAACACCCAAAGTATGATTCTGTTGATGCCAATGTGTGCCCAGGTTGTTAAACACCATTCCTTTCACTTTTACCTGAGATGCTAATCCCAGATTTTCCACTTGATTTGTACAATGTAAACCTAGTGTTTTATGACTTTCATCGACCCTCTCAGGCTTTTAAGATTTCTAAGAAGTAGTTAGTGTTAGCTGGCCTTTTGATGAGGTAAGTTTGAAGCAAACGAGAGGACTTGAATACTTTGTGAGCTCACCGTTGATCTCACGCCGGCAAACGTTGGCTCATAGTGTGTCTGTGATCAAAAGATCAAAAGGGGGAAGGTTGCTTAACCTGCGGACTTGTCTAAGTGAGACAAAGCACCTGACAAAAGGAGGCAGAGAAAGACAGAGAGCTACTCCCATCATTATGTGGCACCTTCTCCGCCTCCTCCCCAGACAGTGTTCTTCTTAAGATCCGGAGCCCTGAGAGACCGGGCCGGACACTTTTCTCACTGAAGGGTGGGCTCGGCCCTTCATGTCTCCGAGTCTCAAAGCACCAGCCAAGGGCTCTAAAGCGCCGCAAACAAAGGAGAAGGGAAAGGACACTTTTATCTGATGCGCAGATTATTATCGCGCCCCATCCTCCCCCTTCTTGCAACCCCGCCCTGAAGTTAAAGAGTTCCTGCGCCTAAAAAGATTACTTCAGGATAATGAAGACTTATGTGCAAAAAAAAGGATCAGCAAGACCTTAATACCGCGCTAAAAATATTTTTGTCAAGTTTTCCTTTTCTGGCGTCATTTGATTTTTAGGACATCGTTATTTAAATACATATACATAATAGCCTTTTTTTAAGAAATGTAAAATATGAATCTATGAAAAAAATATATACTGTAGTGGAAGTTCTTTGAAAGGCACTGTTAGCAATTGTTTCATAAAAGAAATCTTGAGGATATTTTCTGTGACGGCTTGTTTCAATCTGTATTCTGAATAAGTGAGTTGATGGTAGATTAGGAGCAATAGTTGTAGGTTTTTTGCAGGTTTTGTGACCAGTTTTCCTTTTTGGTTTCTTTACCTTTTTGTAATGTGCTGAATGGCTGTCTTCTTGAGATCAGAAAATAAACTTGGAATCCATTTTCAGAGTATGAAATATTGTCGTCGATGCTGTAAATACTGTCAGGATGAAACAAAGAATAGCTGTACAGTTTTCTATTATCACTCAGAGTGCTAGGGAGGGGCAAGAGTGGTTAAAAAAAAGGTGGGTGGAAAAAGAAATGACCCATTCTCTCCAACTGAACTCATAACCACTCCTCCAAAACCCACAGAGGAGACTTTTTTTTGTTTTGTTTTTCCCCCCCTTGCCATGCCTTTAATGGGGCTCTGTTTCCCGTCGGCAGTGCCCTTGAAGTTGCACCAGCATCCGTTTCTTTAATATTTGCTGACAGAACGCTGCATTAGGCTAGTGGTCGGGTAATGATGATGTCACAGAGTGTTCCCGTTGGCAGTCTGCGGACCAGCTTATGTCCAAAAACAAGGGCAGACTGCCACCGACGTAGCTCTAGATTTGACCCGGGAGAGAGACAGGAACTCATTGTCATCAGAAGACGAGTGTCATGGAGGGGGCACATGTTGTACAGTCACCGTGTAAAAAAAAATTAAGGAGAGAGAAAAAGAGAGAGAGACTGCAGACAGGAGAAAAAAAGTGATTTATACCCTTTTTTACTGGGTTCAAACAGTGGGGAAAAGTTTGGACTTTGTGGAATTTCTGTACGCTTTGCATTGTGCTTGTGTTTGTGTGAGTGTGTGTCTGTGTGAGAGAAAAGACCGATTATGAGAACCTGTGAACCAGTGAGTGACACAATTCTCAACACTGTGGCCCCACCCCCACCCCTGGGAGTACCATCCTGACATGTAAATGATTCTCATTAAGCGTTGGCAACGTGTGTTTGGTATCTGTGTCGGTGTGTGTGTGTGTGTGTGTGTGTGGATGTGTGTCATGATAATTTCCTCTGATTTGTTTCTGACCTGTGTGAAAGGGGTTTTGTTTCTCTATGCTTTCAGTAGTAATTCTTTTTTATTATTATTACATTGCTCCTCTTTTTTTGTAAATATCAAAACTTGGACTTACAGTGATACATACTGCCTTTGTATAACTTAGCAATATGTTATGTACATAGTGTTTTGTTGATGCTTTTTGTATAACATTATTATTCGATTTTAGTGCAGTAATTCCAACTGGAACAGCCATGTTTGAAATACAGTCTGAATAATTACACACAGGTTGTAAAATAAAACTCACGATATG
Organism: Pleuronectes platessa; assembly: GCF_947347685.1. Taxonomy (NCBI): domain Eukaryota; kingdom Metazoa; phylum Chordata; class Actinopteri; order Pleuronectiformes; family Pleuronectidae; genus Pleuronectes; species Pleuronectes platessa. The sequence continues at coordinate 14,741,377 of NC_070642.1, forward strand.
GCTGCTTTTTTTTCCTTTATTGGTGTCTTCTTGTCTTGCAGATTTTGTGTAATTTATTGGTTTAATTTATCCTAATTTATTTGATGTTGTTTTTCTTTTGTTTTTCAAACAGGGAAGGCTGTACTGCATTTCGTTAAGTAGAACCAACTTAAAAAGATTATGATCCTTATACACCTTAATTTGAAGTCAAAAATATTGTACTCTCGTGTGCACATTCAATTGACAGAAATTATTAAATGGGAGATCATGGCAGCTAAATGGAACTGGAGTTTTCTTTATAAACGACAGATTGCTGTGTTTTGTTCCTGGACAGGGGCCGAGGGTGGGCTAGAAAGCTGAAACTAGTTTGAAGCAGTTTTGTATTTTCTCTTGAGATTTTGTTCCCCCTCTATTACTTTGGCCCAGCCCAAAAAACAACCAGTAGTCAAATTGCCTTTCGTGCCTTCACCCTCTATGAACTGAATGTATGTGCAGTATATATGCAAGCTTGTGCAAAATGGATTAAAAATGGAAATAAAAATGAAAAACTGAAGAAATCGTGTCTGGTTCATTTATATAAAACAATGTGTGTGTGAGTGAGGACTGTGGATAATGGCTGGACAGAAACGAGATTCAAGTTATATAACGATATGATATTACCCTTGTACAGATATTTTATTAATAGTTTGGCTACAGATCGCCAACTTCCGAGGATCGTTTCGTCCTCAGGCTCCACAGCCAAGTGCAGATGCCTCCTCATCATGCTAAATGCAACGGTGGTCATATGCAGGTACACACACACACAGATACACTTTTAAATCATTACCCCAACCTACAATATTGGAGCCGATTTAAGAAATCATTTAAAACATTGTTAGAAATTGAGAACATGATAAAAGATTTTGAAGAAAAAGCCAAGTATTTAAACGCATTGATATTACAAAATATGTTACAAAACACTTTGTATGTCATGTGTATGCCGTGAAATGTTTTAACAGAAAATAAGGCACAAATGACTGTAATTCCACGGAAAATCTTTTTTATAAGAGATTTTGATTCTCTACATATTTTTTTAACATTTCCCTACACACCTTTTATGCTTCATGAGTGTGGATTATATTTGCTGATGAGTACAGAAGTCTTTAAAGAAAAACACACTTTTTTAAACGGCTGTGTGTGTTCTCTCTGCGTCATTTTGCTGTTTTGTTACCGTGACCTCTGTTGTGTTTTCCACCACGCCTGCCCGTCGCACCGTTCCTTTCTCTTTCTTTTGTTCTTGTCTGTCTGCTTTTCACTTTTTTGCTTTGATGCTCAGTTTTGGAGTTGCTTCTTTTGTGTCTTTCTTGCTTGCTTGCTTTTATTCTTTTTTTTTCTCTCCTCTCTCCCGTGTTCCTTTTCCCTCTCGTCCTCCGCCTGCCTCCCCTCGCTTGCCTTCACCGGAGGCTACAGCTCCTTAGGTTGGGCTGAGACAGCATCTTTGTACAACACCGACCGTCTGCTCTGTAATCAAATACCATCTGTCGCTACATCTGAAGACTCACTCTCTCGCTTCCTCCATCACACACACACACACACACTTAGGCACACACATGCACACACACACACCACATCTGTGCTTTCCACTCCTGAACAATGTGTGTGTATGTGTGTGACTTTTATGTACAATGACCCGTGTACTTACAATCATTCCACCTGATTCATTCTTGGCCTGCACAGAGGAAGTCACTGGAGTCACTTTCACCACTTCCTGTTTTTCTCCACCTCTCCCACTGGGGTTCAAAGGTCATTGTCTTCAGGTATCCATGTTTGCTCTGTGGCTCTGTGTGTCAGCAAGACCTTGGCTGCTGTATCAGACGGTAGACTGTGGACTTTAGCTCCTCAGTCTTAGATCAACGGCCCACTATCTCAAAGCTGCCAGCCTTTCCCAATGTTTGCCCAATGTCTGTCCCTGGTCCGGCACAGAAAACGTTGACACGGTCCCCAAGGTCTCTCACCAAGTCCCTCCTCCCTTCGTGGTCACTTGTTATCACATGCTCAGGTTCAAGAACATTTTCCATTTGGTGTTAAGGGTTCTTCTTTCCATTTGCAAAGGTAAAGTGTGTTCTACAACTTGTTGTCAGTGGGGGATTTACAGCACGCCGACCTGACAACAAAAATAAATATTTCGGCAAATATCACCACACACAAGCATTGATGTAACTCCACATAGTGGGAAACCTTTGTGACAAAGAAACACAAGGATCCAGGGCCTCATTTCGATTTCTTCTCCGTGCGATCCTCCTACCAATGACCGAAATGAGCAATGCACTGTTTGACACCTACTCCTCCAAAATGACCGTGGGCTTCAAACTAAAAAAATCTGGCATTCTGTATTAATCTATGAATCTTTCTTTTGCTTTGCAGTGCATTTATTTCACAACTGAACATACAATAAAACTTTACTCCCCAAAAAAGGATTCCAATTTGAATCGAAAACCATGAAAACAGATTTCTGCATTGCACAGATTGATGGATTCATTCTGCATGTGTTCGTAATTAAATACTGGATTTCATCTTTTGTGGATGGAGCAGCACACTGCATGCTCCAGAGCCTCTGGCACAGCCTGGGATTTACTCAGGGTTGCCCACATTTGGCATCAGTGATGGGGACACCTAGTGGTCAGTATGTGCTGCTTCCACTGACTGTGAGCTGTGTTTTTGATGTCTTCCTCATCCCGAACTCATCCTGTTCTTTGGCCTTATTGTTTTTGTGCAATTTGTTCTTTATTCATTCATCGCTTGCTCTTTCTTTTTCTTCCCCCTCGTCTCTTTGCATCCCCACATCTCATGCGTGTGGAAGTGTGTACGTGCATTTGTTGTGTGGAACTAGAAGATTCCAGTTGGATAGATCATTGTGACCCCCCCCCCCCCCCTCCCCACCACCACCACGCACACACAAACACACATCCCTAGCTCCCTCTCTCTTCTTCTCTTTTGCTCTCTCTCTCTCTCTCTCGCTGGATGGCTTCAACGCAACTGGAGCCTCGGAGGCTCAAGAGAGGAGCCTGGGAAAGGAGGAACAAAGGGCCGTCCATCTGCAGCCATCACCACTCTGCACCTCCTCTCCTCTCTCTCTCCCCCCCTTGTTATTCCCTCCCTTGGTCCCCTCGCCTCTCTTCCCTCTCCCCACTGGCCAGCGCCCCAAATTAAGACTTCAGACAAGAAAATGGGCTCACTAAAAAAAGGGAGCAAAAGCGAGAGAAAGAGAGAGAGAAGGAAGTCCATAACAAGCCAAGAGGAGCAGGGCGACAAAGCCTCTGTTGTTGGATGGCAGGGCCCCTCTGTTGCACTGCGAGGAACTGTCACTGTGTCAACTTGGAACGCTTGTTGCAAGGAGCACAAACCGTAATGAACACACACAGGCAGAAACAAGCTGCAGAGGACAACCCTCGTACACGCAAGACCTGCAAAATAAAGAAATCCAAGAGTGTGTAAACTCACATACACAATCATGCCAAGCACACGCTGCAAAGGGAGGTGGAAGGAAATTTACCTATAAGTAAATGTGAGTGAGGCCCTGTAGAAAACATGAGTTGGAAGCAGCCATGACCTGATGTCTGGTGTAATGATGCAAACACACACAGGAGTCGAGCAGCCTGTACTTGGTCAATTTCTCAGAGAACGATCAAAGAACTGAGGGGCCTCTCATGTTCTGACCCAAAAATACACTTTATACTGACTTCAAGAGAGAAGAGGTCATAGGGGGTGTGTCTCTGTGTATAAACGTGTGTGTGGGTGAGTGTTTGCACATAACCTCACATTGGGGGTAGAGCTAGAGACTGAACTGGTTTGGCTTCTTCCAGTTTAAACTGGGTCTAGTGGGTCCAAGACAGATGGCACCCAGGGCAAAGCTGGTCTGGGCTCTCTGTCTCTCTTTCTATCTATCTCTCTCTCACTCTCTCTCTCTCTTTCTCTCGCACACATCTCTTTTAATAGCCATTATTGGCATCCTTTGCCCCTTCCAGATCCCTGAATCAGAAATCACAGAGGCCCATTATATTTCCTATTGACCCATTTGGCAAGATGGTGGGAGCATCGAGTGCTGGATTAAATCGAGAGCAGTTTATAATCCCATAATTCTAATGTTTTAATTACTTAGATGAACAGGAGGTGTTTGAGCAAGGGCTAATCTCTGAGACATAAGGGCGAGAGACAGAGAGAGACACAGGGACGGAGAGAGAGAGAGAGGATGGAAGAGATTTGTGTTTTTCCTTCGCTACACGCACACAGGCTTACTCGTTGAATATTAGCAGTGTATTAAAGTTCATCACCTGTTATCAACACAGATTAAAAGATTCACAGACTCTACTTTTCATATTAAGGTGAGGCCCACACAGTGGCAAGTGCAAAACGATTACCAAGCTGAGATGTTGCTTTGTATTGGTTTGTAATTTACATTGACGTCAGACTTGCTTTTATTCCATGTACACCATGTTCTGGCTTTTAAAAACATGTATTATGGTTCTTAAATCTTTTTAATTGCTACATCTTGAATGCCATATACGGCTGTAAGTGATCCCTCGATTGTCTTTGATAACCACCCCTCCTGTCAATCACGCTGCAGGACAAAGGCTGCTTAACCAAGGCTGATGACCTCATGCCTGGGGTCTGCTCCATACAGAAGGGGTCTTAACACCGTTCAACGTGCCGTTTGTGTCTGGGGTCGTTTTTCAGATGCTGCCGCGTACTGTGGATCACCTCGCAGGAGCTCTCTGGGCTCAGGATGCACGGACACACACTCACACACACACACATGCACCAACATGCATCCCCTTGATCCATGGGCTGGAGCGTTGAGCCAGGAGTGAGCCTTAAGACAAGGAGTGACAACCGGGACAGCTGCAGGGGCTGAGAGCCAGTCTTAACCACCCCGTTCCACCACCACCACCACCCGCACTGCCTCTAGCTCGCCAAACAAGCCATTGTTTCTGGCCAGGGCCTATGGTATTTCATTTGTCATGAAATGGATACGGACACTGGACGACCATGAAGTACTTTCTCAAAAAAAGACACTACTACTGCTGCTGCTGCAGTTGCTGCTGAGCCCAGCCTGCTAACTCCCTTCATCCTTAACCTTCTTGTGCAGCTTTGCCCCAAGCACCCTGCTCTAAACTATTAATAAACTGCTTTTTCCAAGGTAAAGAGAGGGGTAGGGAGGGGCTGGTCTGAAGGGTATTGTTTTCTGGAGGGCTGTAAGAAGAAAGAAGGAGTAAGGTTGTGGGAGGGACTGAGGTTAGCTTACGTGCCAATCTGCTTTTGTCATCCTTTGTGATCTTCACTTTCTCAGGTTTCTCGGTGGACATTAGGCAGATTAGGCCTGTGAGTCAGGTAGGTCATCAACGTCCTGCTCAGCTGTTGAGAATGACAGCAGGCATCATGAGAGAAGGGCTATAACAGCCACCTCATAATTGGCCACTTTTTACATGTTCCCATGGCTGCTTGACACTAAGCCGCTTGCACGTGCCACATCTTAGAGCAACTTTCGTCAAGTAATTACAGGCCAAAAAAAGGATGAACTGACAACACATTGCAATGTTTCTTGTAGCATTGTGAAAAGGGTAAAGATGCTAAGATGCTCATCACCATAACACCCATGATCCATAATTCCCTAAGTCCAACAGAGTTCATGGGCGTAAAAACAATAGCCTTCTATCTCCGTCAAGGGCATTCCTTGGCACAACAATAGGACCATCTCCTCTCCCAGTATTTTCCTTTCCTCCCCTCCCTCCTCATTCTCCAGCCCCTCCATCAAAGAGCATTCCAGCTCCAGAGCCCCCTAAGCCCTTCACTTTGGGCCTGTACATGTGACATGGCATGCAGACAGTCATCTTTAAGAATTGATTCACTCTGGTATCCAAAGCCCAGGGAGCCTGGCTGCCAAGATATCCAACATAGGCGCCACTCATGGGGTCCAGGTACACAGCAGCTGCTCCCCAACAATAAAGGCAAAAATGGGAGGCACTCAGGGGGAAGATGCAGAGCTAACCTCCCTCTCAAGCGTGAACTGGTCACCTTGGGCCAGTTGTCCCCTGCCTGCGTTTGGAAATGACAAAGGATTGGGTCCAGCTTTGGGATGAGGGTGGTGGAAGGGGGTGGCTGCTGAAAGACACCTATAATTCAAAATAGATGAATGGAGAGAGAGAGGCGGAGGGCAAGAGAGGGCAGGAGAAATAGATTTCCTTCCTTGGAAGAAGCACGCAGCGACGGCTGTGCTACCAAGATGGTACAGAGTGACACATGGAGGACCATAAATAAGGCACTGGCATGTTGTTTTCTTCTGCGGCACATTGTGAAGGGGCCTGAAGGTCAAGTGAAGGAGATGCAAGCCCATCCTAGAAGCCTCACACACACACACACACACACACACACACACACACAGGCATACACACACACACACACATACCAAAGTAACACTGGGTATGCTGTGGTGCTACAGATAGAGATCACAAATCATGCAGAAGGAGACAGGAGAGATATTACCTCACCTGAAGTGTTTCCATAAACTCCAGTGTACCAAAGCCTTGGGAAGTGGTATCACTCCTCCAGCAGGTCATGACCCACACGCATAGTGATTTATGATGATGCAATCTAGCACATCATCCATCATAAATAAGAGAGAGTAAATGAATAGACTGAGGCTGTGGATATTGCAATTCCACCCCCAGAAATTATGTATACTCTTGAGCCTCTGTGTTGACATAAATTCCAGGATTGTTTAGGATAGAGAAGAAACACATCCCTCACTTTCTTGCTGAAAGTTAAGTTACGGGGCAAAGGCAAAGACAGTAAATTGAAAGAGGACAGAGGAGACAGCAAGACGAGGGGAGACAGACGAGGACAGACTTGGCATCATTGGTCTTCCTGCTAAAGCGGAAAAGGCATAAGAGGGAAAGCGAGAGCCATTGAGAGCTCGAGAGAGAGGCTGAATTTACCAAAGCGGCTCAGGAGGGCCCTCATTACGATATTAAACAAGATTTAATAAGTGAGAGTGATTTGATGAGGTGATTATCCCGGCCCATTAATCAAGCAGGCTTCTGGCCTCACTGTAATATGGCCCATCTTTCCCCCTATACCAAAGCCTCTTTAGACGCTGAGCTCCTTACTGCACTAACGCCGCTTCAGAAACATCACTAGGCCAAAAAAAAAGGCATATTACATCTCATCTCTCAAGCCTGCGGGTATTTTCAATGCTCACTCATCCCTCTGCCTCCCAGGCCGCTCTTGTGGTGCATCTGATAAATTGAACTCCTTAACATCTGGGTCAGAAAGTAAAGTCTTATCAGAGGGAGCTAAGAGTGATAACTGGCAATGATAACGTAAAAGCATCTGTTGGCTTTAAGGCTTTTGGTTTGAGAACAGAAGGAAGTTGCACAGATACCATTGGATTGTCTGGTTTAGTCGAGAGGCAGGGGAGGTTTGTGTGTGTGCGAGTCAATGTGTGAGTGGAAGGGCTGATTCATAGAGTGCGTCTTTGGAAAAAGGAGTACAAGATGCATCAGGACGTGTGAGAGCGAGCACAATCACCTCTTTATCAAAAAAGACAAATATGACCAAGACTGACCTGCAAAACAAACCCTCCAGGACGGCTTCTAAGATTACATTCACTATCGATTAGTCAGGTGATGTTGTTGTTGTTTTATCAAATACATTTTTCAGAAAATAGTGAAAAATAACCCAAGGCACGCAATGACATCTTCAAAATATATTTTTGTCTAGAAAAAAACAAACAGGCGGTTTATTTACAATGATTTAAAAAAAGAGATAGAAGTCAGTAAATCCTCATATCTGAGAATCAAAGACGAGCAAACGTTTCACACCGTTAATTAGCTTAAATGATTAATCAATCATCAAAATAGCTGCGTATTCATTTTCTGATGTGTAATGTGATGACTACTGAGAGAAGATTGATAAACACTGATCGTTAAGGTGGTATGAGATTTATTGCATACTTGGAAATTCAATATGCAATATTCAACCTGTTTTCTTTTTTGGGTCTAATGAACGTGAAAGAGTAACAAATCAATATCAACAATTATGACAATACTATTGTCATCAATAAAATTAATCCAATATAGATAGTAAAAAATGCATTATCCTCACTGCAAACCCAGGGAGAACATCTAGCACGTAATTGTTTTACCTCAGATTTGTAAATTGTTTTGTTGTTTACAGGTATTTGTTATTCTCTGCTCATAAAAAAAGAGTATAAAACCAAAACCCTCAATCAGGAGAAAAATTCTTTAAACCTACCAGAAATAATGTGACATTTATAGTGATAATCATCGATATAGACTGAAATAAACATTTCACTGGTCATTTCGCGATTGTTATGTGTTTTTGTCACTAAGTCTGAAAATTGTAGGAAATTGTTAACTGAGTCCCTTCGGGCTGAACAAGCTCAGGCACTATACACAGATCCACATATTTAGTAAAGATGTAGAATTGACTGTGTAAAATGATATCATAGAGAAACTCAAAGACAAGAGGGCAAATATAACCTCAAGTGTGGGAGAGAATAGGTATTACAAAGACAGCCAACCCCCCCAAAAAACATTTTAAAAGCTCAAGTGGAAGAAGATTACCTCAAAGCAGGCGTGGGACGGAGCTTTTTCTGGGAATTGCCTGAGAGTATTAATACAATAAGCATAGAAAAATATAATACAAGAATGTTTTTATCAACATAATCCGGAGAGATGAGGCCGAACCAACCTGGAGTATAATCCCAAGGAGAGGGTCCCCTGGTTATCAGGCACACACACACACACACACACACACACACACACAGACAGACTAAAACACACACACACACTTGCAGAGACAAACTCCTACACACTTTTTTTCATGTCTCGCCCTCGCTTCAAATAATCGACCGATAATCTTCAATGGGATGTTGTCCCTTCAGTCTTATCTTTCCTGCAACATCTCCACCAGCATTAAGGGTCACAAGGTCAGCTGCTGGGTTAAGCTATCAACTGGAGGTCAGCTTGTTCATATTTACATTAAGATGACTTTTTTGACATCATACGGTACAATTATTTGGATACTTAAAATGTTATTTGTTGGGCAAAATCCTATATTTGATTATAGCTGACCTTTGACCCCTCCAGTGCTTTGTAATATAAGAATAAGCCAAAGCAGGAAATAAGTCACTTAGTATATCCCGTTTGATGTTTAGGGGGAAGTCATCTTTAAGGACCCTCTTGAATACGAGATGTATCATCTTAAGGGATTTATCCTCATGAATAATCTTGTATCATCTTAATTATTAAATCAAAGCAAACACAGTGATGCAGCATTAAGCTTTAAGACCAACAGATGATCCACTTTAGATTCTAAATGAAAAAATCTTTGTTTTTCGTTTTGAATGATTGATTTATTTACCTACTGTGTACATTCATGGAAACGTGTTGTTGTGTTGAAACAGCATTTATCGATTAGTCCTACTTTATTACATTTTTCAACTGGTATTGTTTGAATGCTTGGAGTCAGCCAGTGGTCGCAGGGGCATTAGGTTTGCGGGTGCAGGTTCCGTCCATCACATTCTCATGAATACAATATCTCAAGAACGCTTTGAGAGAATTTTTTTTAATTTGGTAAAAATGTACAGTTGGACTAAAAGATTAACTGTTTATAATTTGGTGTTAAGTTATCTCAGAAAAACCTTCAGTGAATTATTTAAAATTGCTGTAAACATTCACCTCGATTCACTGATGAACTGTTTAGGTCAAAGGTCAAGGTGTGAACAAGTTTTTTTTTTAAATGCCTAAAGAGAATCTTTTCAAATTTGGCAATTATGTTCATTTTGACTAATTTATTAACTGATTAGATGTGGCTGGTCAAAGGTCATTGTCACAGTGGCCTCTTTAACTTGATATCTCCAGTCTTTTTTTAGCCAAATGTCATTTGGACTCAAAGATTAAATCAGTCAATCCATCAATAGTCAAAGATAAAGGTCAGAATGACTCCACTGGCTAGCATACAACTGCAGGAAAGTAATTTTTGTGTTCTATATTATGCTATTAAATGTGGTTTGGACTTTAGATTTTCTCCTCATATGAAAAGGTACAAGTGCTTTTATAATAACACAATTTGATAATCATGATAAAACCGATTGAGGGACACCTCCAGGGAGAAACGTTGGGGTTTGCTTGAAGGACAGATGCTGAATTTGGAGGCTGACACTCGGATCCCTGTAAGACAATGTCGCCTTGGCCAGTAACTTTCTCTCTCTCTCTCGCTCGCTCTCGTTTTCCCTCCATGTATCTAAGCAGCGTAATTTGAGTAAATGACAGGGGAACATCTGCTGTGCATAAGAGAGAGGCCAACACTTTAACATGCAGATGTCTCTCTCCATCTGCATTAATTCAATAATTACCGCAATGGAGGGAGGGAAAAAAAATCTTTTTTATAGCTTAAGACAATGTTATCTGTGCCAGTTGGTATGGGGTGGGTGAAAGGGAGGGGAGTGAACAAGTGTGTGTGTGTGTGCGTGTGTGTGTGTGTGTGTGTGCTACTGGAGGTTTGTGAGAGGAGGGAGTAGATTATTACACCATTTAGCCAGAGCAAGCTGTCACATTGCAGAGAATCTCACTAATTCCATTGTGCCCTTGGTGAGTCACTGGCAGACTCGAAGTGACCGATGATGCCTCGACGTTACCACTTGGCCACCAGACAAGCAACCTGCTTCCCTGAGGGCGCAACACACACATGTATGCTGTGTGTTTGTGTGTATATGTGTGTGAGTGTGTTACATATGACTAACCTGTGTGCTTTTATGTAGGAGTATGCAAGTTCACGCTGGAGTGTATAATAGCAATGCAACCATGTTTCAACTCGGCGATGCTTTGTGTGTGTGTGTGTGTGTGTGTGTGTTTGCGCACATGTGAGAGAGTGTTAAAGCGGAGAGAGATCTCCGACTACCGTATATAATACAAGGTCTCACCACGTTTAGGAGAATTTAAAGCACAGCAGTAATGACTGAACCAAAGGTCGAGGCTTTGGATGTATTTCTAAAACTAATGAATCAGTCCTTGTAACATTTAAAATGTCAGGCAATCATATTTTGGCTGGACACCAACAATTACAGTGAAAATATAGGGCCTCAGAGAGCATTAACATGTGATGGTTTCCATTCAAATTGAACTATTTACTTGAAAATGTGTGCTCCAATAACACATTCTCTACAAAAGAATTTAAAAAGCAATCAGACAAATCTCGTGATGTCTCTGTTTAATAAATCACATTGAGGTGTCGTTTTCAATGGAAAAAAATAAATGTGGAAACAAAGGTATGTCTGCACAATGCAAGGTTACTTTTTACATCAAGAGCAACTCTACAGTTTCTCTTTCACATATGAACGCAGCAGGGGATTGTCCAGGTCAGACACGCTCACAACAACAGCAAAATGTCCCGAACATTCAAACAAGCAGTGGCATCTGGGTAGAGCAGCAGGAGGCAGGAAATGATGTTTAATTTCTGCAGGGAAATTCACGTTTCAGTTTACAGCAAATTGACTCAAGCATCGGCCCTGATCAAAAGCTTTATTTATAATTTATTCATTTTCCAAGTTGACATCTTCTTTAGCATCTTTTACATGTATGGCACCGTTTTTATTCTGATAGATTTATTGTAAAATAATTTTTTTGTTTTTGTTTCTAACTTGTTAGAAACGTCGGCTCACTCTGACATTTTCAAAACATTATACAAAAGGCCTTGCAGGAAAAGTTCCAGAAAAATGTCCAGAGCAACTGTCTCAAATATTTGTGTTCCCACGTAAAGCCCCTCTTGAAGTTCAGTGCACGTCTGAAAGCAGGAGAGATTCAGACACTACATCACCTGCCTACACACCTGTGAACACAACACTTGCCCATGTGAGGTAGATTAGCATGCATTTCATCAGTCAGCATACCAACACACCAATAACCAGCCAAGCACATGACCTCTCAGATACAGGGTCACGCAGTTCACGAGTGGCTTTCACACACACTCACACACAAACAATTAAAGGACGCATCATTGTACCTATTAGATTACACATATAAATAAACACACAACCTGACATAATGCCCACGAGCATGCACATACTTGTTGGTTGAGACACACACACACGTGCACCCACCTCTATGAACACACTTCTGACTCTTACATGCCGGCTAAACATAGGGACAAAGGAAAATATTTGTATACTTGGCAGGCCAACTTCCTTTGATTGCAGTAGTGCTGCTGTAGGAAACAATGCACAGGCACTATTAATACACTAAGGAGAAAGAGAATTCCTCTCAGAGGAAAGCTCAAAGGAGCCATCGGACAGGCTATTTACAGACTGACTGACTGATTGGATGACTGACTGCTGTACTGTAGTCTCCACATCTTGTCTTACTCGACTCTTTTTTTCTACAAGGACTCTGACATGCTGACACATATAGTACGTGGTGCATTCGAGGACCAGTGGTACAGCATCTTGGATGATTCCTTCTTTTTTTAGCTGGTTGTGACAGTTTCGATGTGCAAGATACTAAATGGAAGAAAGTACTGCTGCATCGCGTCTGTGACATTTGACTGGTGGTAAATAGCTGCCCGGTCCACCCTTATGATGGCTTCTCCTTTCTAAAAGTGCCCAGTTAAAGAGCATCAAATCCCCACTCGCTAAACCCACACAAGCCCAGCCTTCATTAGCATAGCTAACAAACTCCCTGAAAGAGCAACAGTGGAAGGAGAGAACAATGGAAGTCTATTAAAGGGGCAGATAAGGGGGTGAGAGTCGGAGAGGAGGAGGGGGGAGAAGCTATTGTTCTGGTCTTATTTAGCCTTTGGTGTCACCCTGCAACTGTTGTCACTTCTAAGTTTAGCCGGACGGCCGAAGAGGACAGCGAAAAGGAGGAGGAGGTGGGAAGGCAGGCAGAGGAGGAAGACGAGGGGAAGACGGAGAACAGAGGGAGGGTGAGCAGGGAGAGATGGTTGGAGGAAGAGGGGATGATGAAGGGTAACGGATAAATTGAAAGCAAGAGGAAGATGGAAAGAATGCAGAATGAGATATGTGTAAAAGGAAAGAAAGGGATTGAAGACAGGAAGAGATGATGTAAAAGTACTGGAGCAAAGCTGTTTTAGTGCCTTGACATCAGTCTTTGTAAATGACTCGAGTCTTGAGTGTAGGGCTGCAGATTCAGTGACTAGGTTTTTGAATTTATTTATTTTAAATGTCCCAAAATACTAAAAGAAATCAGCACTCATCTCCCAGAGGCCAAGAAAATAAGTCAAGTTCAGGTTTAACAGCAACATTTCAGTGCAGATTGATTATAGTTGCAAATAATCTAAAAATAGGACACGACTCAATTTAGTCAATAACTAATAAACAGAAGCAGCAAAACAGACTGAGAAACCCTCTCCTAACCTGCCTTGTGACTTTGCAAATATCTGTCAAGGAAAGCACTTTGTGTTGCCATGGAGACACGTTAATGGTTTAAGCAAACATCAGATGTTTAAACAAAGTTACCAGTCCACCTACATCGTTCTAACACTCTATGACACTGACCCGTCTAGGTGTGTTTTCACATTTACATGAAGCTTAATGTGTCCAACACTGCACCTTGAATTTATTATCTTTAATTCTAGGTATTAGTCACTTATTGGTTGGTTCTGATGGAAGCTGCCTTTAAGAAGAAAAAGAGTTTCACAATAAAGTAAGACTGCACACATACATACTTCAATGCGTTCTTTACATTGGCATGGTCATTATGCATGACCTCCGCTAGAGGGCAACAGAGAGTCCAGAGTTTCTGAGAACAACAAATACAGTATATCCATGGTGGAGTGGTCTGTGTTAGTGTACCTGTTGGTACAAAGGCAAAAGTGTCTGTTTGTCCCTGTGCCTGGGTGAAGTAACATACCAACTCGCAAAGTCTCTCCTCAAAAAGTTGTGGTTAATATTTCTTCCTCTTGTCTGTTTGTATCTCCTCAACTATTGGCTACACTGCCTCCCCACGATTTCCGGTGGTAGTGCTCGGTTTCATCCGTTTCTTCCATATCCGTAAGCTTTCAGAAGACGTGCATCAGAACGGATGAAATGAACGCAAAGTGCAGACATTGGGCGATATACATTGAACAACATAATTTGTTACTGATAAATTCAGGTCACACGTCAAAGTGGATGAAGATGTAGTTTAAGAGCAACTATGGTTCAAGTCACCAGCTGAAGGGCTAGAACCAGGTTTAAGCCCGAGACCTGTCCTGACATGAACTCCTCTTTAGTGATGCCTCTCTTCACAAGCTCTACTGTAGTCAAGACACATATAAGAGATTTTTTTAGGTGAATGTAGGTGTTTGTTTGTTTTTGTGTGTGTGTGTGTTTGTGTTTGTGTGTACTGAGGAAACAGAAACAGCAGTGTCAGTGTTTGAAAGGCATGAGAGCGAACTAGACTACAAACACGGGGCCAAAGGAGCCAAGAGAAGTGACGAGCCAAGACCTGAGGAGAAAGAAAGGAAGAGGGAGACAGAGGTGGGAAGAGGGAGACAGATTAGCTCAGCTGTCTGCTCATAAAGCGGCTGGAGGGTGAGGCGCTAAGCCCTCCAGTGAAAGCAGAGCTTAGGTGGGTGACACAGGGCACTGGACCCCACTCTGCCCACAGTGGCCTACAGCGTCGGGCCAGAGCCAAAGCAAAGACACATGGATAAACAGTGGGAGATGAGGCTCCGCGCCTGCAAACCCCACATGGGCTAAGACGGCCAAACAGGCGAGCAGGCAGGCAGGCGTCACATTCCCCCCCAGCCAGGAGTGGAGACAGGGGGGTTAAGGCTTAAAGCTTGGCTCCCTAACTGGCCGACCAGGGACAAGGCAGGATGGTAGACGTTGCCTCATTCAAGTCAGTCAGTTCATCAGAAAGTATGTGGATTTACTGTACAGTATAGAGCCTGGACTCAGCTCAGGGGAATATAGGGACAATTACACACGGTCTTGGCGTGAACTCCGTCCTAAAGCTCAGCTCAGAATGATCACGTACTCCGTCCTCCCTCCCTCCGCTGAATGCAAACACACAGCCCCGTCCATCTCTCATGCCGTGTCCCGCAGATGACCCCTAGTTAACACAACAGCCTGGGAATGGCCTGCGATGACAAGGTCACGGGTATGGATCGAGGAGTCCTCGGCCCCGCGACCACGACAAGACTGAAAGCAGCAACGGTCTTTAACGATACTGGATTTCACACACATCCCTTGTGCCCGACCTCGTGGCAGAGAGGCATTAGCAGCTGCCATTTTATGAGGTCCTCAATGTGACAAAGTACTGCATCCATCAAATTCAGGCCACAACTATGAGCATAAGTATGACCACCGGTTCTACATAGAGTGTTGTCTAAACTGTCACAATGCTTATGTAGTCCGATTCTTGAAGGGGCTCGAGATTCAGATACATTGTGAGATGTTAAAAGTTTCCTACTTGATTAATTCTATGGCGGTAAAGGAGGTAAACGCTCACAAAGGTTGCTCTCAGACACAACAGATTTCGAGTGATAGAAACACAGAGGAGAGTGAGAGACAGGTTCTTGAGTGAGAAACGGAACTGATTGCATGGGAATAGTCGGACTGACTTTCTGAGTGGACAATAAAAACCTATGGACGATCAATCAATAGCATGAACAAGCAACCAGCAATTAGCGCTGTTAACAGTGTTGCACACAGCTATAAAATACGGCAACAGTGCAATACACTAAGTTAGAGATCTATTATGTTATTATAAGAGGTGTAAAAAATGTTTTTAGTTAATTATGACACTGTGATGGTAGAAATTATATTACAGCAGGCCACCACAGTCTAGATAGTCTAGATCAGTGGTCGGTCTTTTACTTTGATCATGTAGATCAAGCCATTCAACACCTTATTCCCTGAGAAAACTTATTGTTAAATAAATAAAATACATGGAGAATAAAACCATTACCCATCAATTATCAATTAACATCTACACCTACCTTGAACTGTGCAAAGCTTCGATGCACCTAACTCTATTGTCTTTGACTTAATGGCTAAATCTGAACACTGTGGTGCCCCCTGTTGAAGTACTATGGTCCCACATCTGTTAATCATGTCTACTTTTGTTTACAGAGACATTTACTGGATTTTATTTGACATGTAGCATCTCAAGCTCCTACAGGACAGTAAAGCAGATGTCTTTTTTTACTGTGCACTTAATCTAGTGTTGCAGCTGCTGATAATTTGTTGCCCATTATCAACGTACAGTGCTACTGTCTTATCTTTACATTTTAATGTGGGGAGGTTATACTTATTTGAATGTTTGTTTTATTATTGTATTATTTAAGGGCTCAAATTTTATTTATGCAATTCATACTCTGTTTATCATAAGTGTAATAAAAAAAAATTAAGCTGTCCATGTTTAGAACAGTTCGAACATCTTAATCAACTTTGTTTTATTATTGTATCAACTTTGTTATTATAAGAATAAAGTATTTTCATGATTAAATCCACAAGTCGTTAGGTCTATAGAATGTCAGAAAGTAGTGGAAATGTTAAAGGCCATGGTGAAGTCTTGATTATCTAACTTCAACTAACAGGCAGGAAGCAACAATAGTTTCAAATTTGATCTCATGAAAATGAACAATTATATAACCAATTTATTGATGAATAAAATAGTTGCTGGTTTTTACCCAATAAAGTCAAAATGAAAAAAAGATGAACAGGAACAAATATGTTTGACTTTGCATTTGCAACAGCTGACCTCAGTCCACTTCACTGGAATTACTTTGAATCAAAGTATGCAAAGATACTCACTTCCATATATACAACAGGTACACACAACATGCTCACAGCGGTGCCTTTCTGCTTGAATAGAAGCTGAACTAATTGATTATCGAAAAATTGCTAATTGATTTTCTTCCAATTAACTAATTGCCCTACTTCTAGCTGTTAAAAAGAGCAGTCAAATTTAAGAACATAGCAACGTATTCTGAACCATTACAGTTTGTTGTTTATGCTCATTTAAATTTCAGTTTGCAAATCAAGAATCTAAAGAGAACTCATGTTATATCTCAGAGCAAACAGGTCAGCTCTACCATATCTATTTAACAACAATGTCTGGTCTCTTTTCTGTCCTGTCTCTTATTCTGTTGATTCCCCCTAACAGGGTTTCCTTGAGAACTAAATCTACTTAGGATTTATTGTTTCTTATTATTTCTCATCATTGGAAATTATAATCCGTTCACCTAATCCCCCTCTCCCTCCCTCTCTTTCAGATCATATTCATCAAGATCATCCCCTCTGACAAAGCAAGAAATCAGTACAGTGGGTAGGTCTAAAGAGATCCGTCCTGGAACAGGGGGGTTTCTTCCAAATCAAATCAGGTTCCTCTGGTGTAATCAAGACGAGACGCCAAAGACGAGGACATAATCTCCCAGGGACATGACTCCCTTGCTTGCACATTATTAAAAATGAGGAGGAACAAATCTTTAGATTGAGAGAACGGGGAAAAAAATGGAATTATAATAAATCGGGGTTGGAAACTGGGGCAAGGTTGGATAAAGCCTTCAGATACAGATGAGGGACAAATCTTCACAGTGGTATGTGCTTGTACGAGTGTGTTTGTGTTTGTGTGCGTGCTTGTACGAGTGTGTGTGTGCGCGCGTACCTAAAAGAGAGAGAGTGAAGGTGTGCAGGGGTGTAATGTGTTTGCATGGTTGCTTATGAAATATTTCAATTTACTCAAGATCAAGTCCCTGACCTGAGCTCCCCCTCACTACCTCTGTATTGAACTCACTCAGTTGTCAAATAATCTGCTGCTATCTAAGGTGACAGTGAGGATTTGAGGGTGTACTTACAAATAACACCCACATGATGGCACAATATGACAAAACTGGACAGTGAACTTGAAAGCTCTTTCTATTTAACTGTCAGGACCTCATCCTCATAATAGATCAATTATTGTTTAATAAAGAGTAAAGAGAAAATATAATTGAAGCTAGTGTTGCAGCAGATGAAAATTACAGTTACAGTTGAATCTAAAGCAGTTTTCATTCCCCACAGTGCAGATCAACTTCAAGAAAGCAGATCTTGGCTTTACATAAAATAATACAATGATATAAAATAATGATATATTGATATAATATAAATTCATATCTAAAAATATGAATGGTACAAAGTTTGAGAACGTGAAGCTCCATCTTCACCACCAGGGGGCCTCATTGAACTGCAGCTAAACGTCCCAACACTGCAATGACAACCTCTGGGCTGTTAATACAGTATAAATGTTCGTATTTGGTTTATATGTATGTATGTTATATATATTTAATTTGTTTTGACTTATTTGATGTGAAGGCTCATTTCTTGCAAACTCTGCTATCCACTTTCCAATAAAGCTATACAGAGTGTATGGAAGCCTACTTAATGCACTGCAATGCCTTAAAACATCAACAACAACTATAACTGTTGTTGTTTTGATGTAAACCAGTGTGTTTGGATTCTGTGGTGCTTTCTGTGGGGCTGGACAGTGTCACAACACCTCTGTGACAGCTCATTGTCTATTTAAAGTGAAGGGAGTGTGAGCTGATATGGAGCAGAGCATCAGTCAGCCCGTGTACAGTATATTCATCCTCCCATTCAAACTGATTTACATCCGTCCTGAAAACCAGTCGGGCCAATCACAACCATCGATGCCCATCAGTGATGCCTCTCTCAGTTCCAGTGATGGCGGTGGGGGCGTGCTCTCCACAGTGAACGCGTGTGACTTTAACACACATTAATACTCTCACTTTGATTCTCAGCTAACGTGTGCTGTTGCACTGTGTTGTGGAACGATATGGGGCTGACACAGGGCCAGAGTGGGACTCATTCTATATAGAAGGTTATTTTCCACAGCTCTTTTATTCACGTTGTATTTTTCTAGAATATGTATGTACATACATAAACATACATAAGCACTGTTATGTGTTAAAGTGTTTTAGCTAAATCTGTGTGCAAATGAATTAACTGCTAACAATACAACCACCAACCATGAATGAATATAAAAGTATCTACAACTTTGTTATTCACAGTAAAACGTTGTAAGGACACCATCATTGGGCAAAGATTGAATCTACACAATGTAATGGTTATAGTTTTCAGAACAAGCCTGTACCACAGCTGTGTTGTGATGTGTTGTGATAACCAATCCTACCTGTGCCCTCAGGAGTCACGGGTTCATCATGGCGGTTGTTTGGTTCTCCATCTTCTTCACCACCGGAACACGACACTGGTCCCCTGGCTGCTGCTGCTAATGCTGCCATGAACAACAAGCTGTCTCCCACTGAGGAAATGTCGCGACACAACGTTTAACTTTAGCAAAACATTCGTATAGTCTCCGTTATCCGAGACCAGCACACACACACCTGTCTCATTACCTCAACTTCTAATCTTCTTGTCGTAAACACATCTCATGAAACGTTTCTTTTCCACGTCAGTTCCCTTCTTCTCTCTTTATTCTTTTATTAATCTTCTGTTTTTTAATTATTTTCTTAATCGTGGCTTTTTGTCGCACCTGTTGTCGCTGCAGTCCGTGACGTCCTACGTCAACACGTCAGGGAGTTCAGGGGTCACGTGTTGCGTGAGTCGTGGTCAAGTTAGACTACTGGTAAACAAATACAAGAAAGAGAAAGTTAGCTAAAAGTTGTCACTTATAAAATAATTGGGTTCAATGACCAAAAACAACAAACAGTCCGGTCCACCGGGAAAACGGTCCCCTGCCATGTGTAAGATAAGATAAGATAAGATAAGATAAGAGTCCCACAATGGTGAAATATGCAATATTACCGCAGCAAGAGTAAAAAAAAATAGGCATCAGTAAGTAATAATAAGTCAAATGCAATACTTAGTTGTAAGGGAATATAACAAATATTGAAAATATGAGTGGAATAAAACTAATATATACAGTGTAAAAACCTAAAAAAAAAGATGTGGCGTGTGAGAATATGTATATCTTTATGACTTTACTTGCAACAAAAGTTTTAATATATCTTAAACTGAATAACTTCCTTGCAGCTGTGTACATGCTGCGCCTTTTGGATGCTACTATGAACTATTATTGGGGAGGGTTCCGCCTTTTGAGTTGAGGGGGCCACATCCCACTTCTCGCTCCTTCCGAGTGAGGAGTCATTCCGGCGTGAAGACGAACCGGAGACAAGACACGATGACGGGCAGCATCGAGGGACTCGAGAGGTTCGAGAGTCCGGGGAAAGGACGAGGTCTGCGCGTGTCCAGAGCCTTTAAGGCAGGAGAGCTCCTGTTCTCCAGCCCTGCGTATTCCTACGTGCTGACAGCGAAGGAGAGAGGCTGCTACTGCGAGTTCTGCTTCAACAGGTAATCATCGGTTTATTTTCTGTTCCCTGCCTGATTTAATAACTCGTTTCATTTCATATCTGCACTTGATAAAGTTCATAAAGACCCTGCACCAGATGCAACTTCATGATGATGACTTATCCTATAACCTGTGGGGGCATATCCACAAATACTTCCGTTAGATTTCTAGTTCTGAAAGCATTGATGATTCAAAAAAGTAATGAACTGCAAACCTGTGGTTCTCTGTTTTACCAAACCCATTCATTAGTGATGCA
Organism: Pleuronectes platessa; assembly: GCF_947347685.1. Lineage (NCBI taxonomy): Eukaryota > Metazoa > Chordata > Actinopteri > Pleuronectiformes > Pleuronectidae > Pleuronectes > Pleuronectes platessa. The sequence goes on from NC_070642.1 coordinate 14,761,981, forward strand.
GACTTAATGATCGCTGACACATTCAGCACCACATGGGCTCTTTGGCATGAAAGTGTCACTCCACAGAATCTATTTCGGTCTGTGGGGCTCGTCTTTCTCAATGGCGGTTTCTATATATCGTCTTTCACCTGTCTCTATACCTCCCTGTCAGAAAAGGAAGGATGGCCGAGGAGAAAGAGATTCTGTTTCCTGAGTCATGATTACATAACACAGTCTCTATCAACTGCAGCTGTATAGTCGGTGTTAATACCTTATCATAATATCACAATGCTAATCTCTTATGCAGATGAACGAGTTTACAATACTTAAATCAGACTATTTTTTATGTGATTGGGCTCTTGGGTGAATCGTAAGTAAGTTAATCGTAAATACAGGTGCATATATTCTCCTGAGATCAATTCAAAACCTTTACACGTCTTTCCTTGTTTCATCTTCATATATGTATATTAATAAGCCTCTTTCTGAGGGACAGAGTTTGGATTAAGTTAATTTAACTTAATCTTAGTCCTCCATAAATACATTAGACCCTGACCATGTTAATGTCCATCACAAACATGAATGATGGAGACTCATTCAGTTGGCTGCAGGTTTCATAAACCATCTGTTGAGACTCTTCTCTTCCTAGAATGATATAAGATCGTCTGATTGTGTGTCGATTTGTTCAGGGTGAATTAAATCCGACATCTGTTACACGTCTTGCTTTGACCCAACACTTAACCGGAAGGCAGTAATTTCACACCCTAGAATGACACATGCACTCAGTCCTTGGTGAGATGCCCAAAGTTACACAGGCCAGCGTCAACTCACTACAATCTTAAATGAATCATTTTGGTGAAAGCTGTAACTCCAGGCAGAATTTACATCAAGTCATGTTTTCCCAACACAAACCCTGAACACAGAGCAGCTTGTCTGGCCTTTGGTTTTAAGTGTCTCCAAAATGGCATCTGTGGACTTTCGGACTGCTTTACTTTTTTCAGTGTGGTGCAGAGACAGGTGGTCCAAACTACGGCCAGCTCTATTAATACCACAGAATGTTTTAAAGCCCTTCATTGCTATCGGTTATGACAGGGCACCAGCAACTGCTCCTTCTAGTCTCAGAGAAGGATTTTTACGTCCATACACTCTCACATTGAGGCAAAAAGGTACCCACAAGATTGAGCTCTGATTTATTGGGTGTGGTCTGTGGTATGGAAGTTGACATCCAATGGGCTCTGATGCCTGGGTCGTTTCTATGTGTGTCAGGGGAGGTCATTTATAGAGGGATGTCTCAGAATCTTTCAGTAACTTTTTTAATGATGTGCTGCTTGTCAACCACAATATCATTCTCTCCTTATTGTCATTTGTAGAAAAAACGGATTGGCAAAATGTGGGAAGTGCAGGAAAGCCTTCTACTGCAATGTGAAATGCCAGGTAAGTGCAATGTAAAGACTCATGTGTGGATGCTCAAAGGACAACGATACAGTGGCCCTATCAACCATATATTGAAGCTTGGTCAGTCAATTGATTTTAAATACCAGTATGATATTTACATGTGTGTAGAAGGGGGACTGGGCCATGCACAAGCTGGAGTGCTCAGCAATGAATGCATTCGGAGAGAACTGGTGCCCATCAGAGACGTCCCGCCTGGTGGCTCGGATCCTTGCAAAGAAGGTTGGAGTCACACACCAAAAAATATCCTGTGTGAGAGCTTTCTGGCACAAACTATACCATCGTTAACTGTGCTCATTTCCACGGGTTTCCACAGAAGACACAGAAAGAGAGATGTTTGTCTGAGAAGATCCTGCTAATAGAAGATGTGCAATCACGTGAGTATTAACTTTAACGGCACAGAAAATCATCCATGTGACTTTTTTTTCCTTACAGAAACAAACTATGGGGGTATTTGTGCAAAAATAATAATCCAAATATTATCAAGTGTAACACAGTGCTGGCTTCCTGTGACTTGTATTACAACCTAGGAACTTGACATACACACACACACACTCTGGCAGGTAGTAGCAGTCATGGCGACAATGTGGCCTTGGCATAGTGAGACAAATAAAGGAAGGAGAGCTGTTTATCCCTCTATGGTTAAAGTTGTTGGAGCTTATCGGTGTGGAGGTGAGGAAAGACTCTTATCCAACAAAGACCTTCAGAGGAAGTGAATTTGATCTACCGCCTGTCTCTCTGTCATGAAGCATGGATGCTGCTCAAGTTGTTAATAGAGATTCAAATCCAGACACGAATCAGGTTACCACGTAACAGCAATGCAGTCTAACTTAAGACGTCCAGTCACATTGAACATTCATATTTAACATGTGAAGAGAGTGAAACCGAAACTGAGTGAGTCTTATCTATAGACTGTATATAAAGATGGAAGACGCATCTCTCCTTCCTCCAAAATATCCTGGATAATATAGCGCTGTCATCTTGAGCTTTTGATGTCATTTGGAGCCAGAATCTGAAAAGTATTGATGATTGAAACACATGCTCAACCAATCGCAAGTCAGTCTTAGTTGTCAATCATGACGGTACAGTTACTCCCGAAATTATATTATATTATATATAATATATATTATAATTATATTTAATTATGTTTACTTATTTCACCCTCACTGGATAATTGTAATATGCACACCTGCACTTCTTTTCTTAGACCGTCGTTGCACTGTTCGGACTGTTTGTATTGTTTTGCTTTGTTTTGTTTTGTTTTGTTATGTTTGTTTTGTGATGTGTATTCTTTGTAAGCAACTGAGAGCTACTTTACCGAGTCAAATTCCCTGTTTGTGCAAACTTACTTGGCCAATAAACCTCATTCTGATTCTGATTTCAAAGAAAAAACGAATTAAAACCAAACTGAACATAAAAAGTTGCGCTGTACTTAATGTGTATTTTGTGATTTGCCCTTATGTCCCATCAACTAACATGGAGAAGGTTGGGTTTGTGTCCAATTCTGAAGCCAGCCACTAGGAAATGATTTGGCTTCACTTTTGGGGAGCTGACCTGTCGTCTATGTTTTTATACAGTGTATGGTTTAACCCAAAGTTGGCCATAAAAAGCTGAAATTTGGAAAATATTACCTCGCTAATTTAAAATGCCACAAAAGACAAACGTCAACTGTCAGTACTTGCATCTAATACAACACAAATAAAATGTTCACTCTTTCTGTAACAGATGTGGAGGATGTAGATAACCAGAAAAGAGAGATGACCGAGTCAGACATTGCCGGACTGTATCGTTTTTTCTCTAAGCACTTGGACTTTCCTGACCACAAAGAGCTGCTCACGCTGTTCTCCCAGGTACAACACAACCATGCCAATGTGTGAGTCTCTGTGAAACAAAGGATGATGAACACGTACATGAGCAGTGTTTCTTTCTGTGTCCTTTATTCAACAGGTCGCTTGTAATGGTTTCACAATAGAGGACGATGAACTATCCCACTTGGGAACAGCAATCTACCCAGAGTAAGAGCAGAAACTCTCATGCAATTGTCTGTTCCTTACACTCTCTCTGTTGGAGGCTTTGTTTGATTTCCAATTGATTTCATAGTTTAGTGATTTAGATGGTTTGCAGCAGTTCTCAAAGACTGCAAGGGGCTGAATGACACTGGGATGATGCCTATTGGACTGTACTAGCTGTCAATCAGAGGGTATCTATGCGACAATGCATACTGTGATTTATTCTTTATTTTACTCTACGTGAAACCATATATTACAATCTCTTGAAAAAGACTTGAAACCAGCAATTAAGACCATAATCGACCTAGGGAAAAGTTTACTGGTGTAATAAGTCAAGTTCGGAATAGGGTCATTTTCTGTGGAGCCGTTCTCTGCTGATCATTCAAGAGAATACAGGTTTCAGGCACTTCCACACTGGCTTCTCTTTCTGAATCCTGAGTCAACATCCATTTTTGTATACAGTTTATATCGTGACCATCACCACCACCAAGATCCCACTTTTAGGAGCAGCAGAAACTTACAAATTTGTAGATGCATTCGATACCCAAAATACAAAGAACTTGTTTTTCCCATATAGTTCTGGCACATGGACACTACTTGGAAATCTTGGAAATTTTCAGTCATCCAAAGCAAGCCCAGACAAGACCACTTCTCTCCTCCAGTTGGTCTTTGGTGGTATAATCCCAGCTCCCTGCTGTGGCTGAGAGAAGGTGATTTTGCCCTCTCAGCTCCTTGTTGAGCTATTTCCAGCCAACCACCCAGGTAATAGCAAGGTCGCTGACATATTTCAGGGACACTCAAGGCCCCTCTGTAGGCACAGTGGCAGCCTACAACTTAAAACAAAGTGGTTATCTCACAGTTTTATCATTGTTCTGAGCAATAATACGTCTCTCTGCTCCCACCTCATCCATTTTAAGGACGGGGACGTAGAGAGTGGTGTCTTTAACTCTAATCTGTCTCTTTCTCTCTGTATCTGTTTGTCTCTACCCACAGTGTGGCCCTGATCAACCACAGCTGTCTTCACAGCGTCATCGTGACATACAAGGGGACGTCAGCTGAGATTCGGGCCGTGCGGGACATGAAGCCTGGAGACGAAGTGAGGAAAGGGGACAGCTGCCCTGAGAGGGGGTTGGGTCCTCTCATGTTGTCTGTGGAGGAGGGCGCCATGTTACTTACAAGCTGGATGAGTGTGTGAAACATTAGATAATTATATTACAGTCTGTGAGCTTGATTTGATTTGATACAGCAGCTTCATCAGAGCATAGCGAGAAGATCCAATGAGTCATGTTTAAAGAAGATAAGATACAGAGCAGCTAGTGGATAATGTCCATATACTCTGGAGCTGACCAGCAATTTGCCCATAACACGAAAGTAATACAGGACGTTGGTGGAGATATAATTATTTGCGTCTTCTCTAAAATCTATTTTAATCTATTAATTAATCTCTTGATCTGTTTTATATCAATCTACTATCTATTAACATTGCAGCTCATCTATTAATGGAAGACAAATATTTGCTAAAGAGACGTTAGATATTGTGACTGAAGTTCAAAACATTAAGAGAATCACGCTTTCACTAAATCTGATACATTTTTACATTACTGGGATAAAAATATCGTTTTTGTGAAAGAATAGGCAGATAATTGATATGTTATCATATGAAACGATATGTATTTATTTTCAGTATAATGTCTGTAAGAATTAAATATGAAAATACAGCTTAGTTTAACATAAAGATCAGATGATGAAGGGGACAGCTAAAAAAGGTTCCTAATCAGCACATCATTTACTCTTACTTTTATAATATATACACAATAATTCCAAGGGATGAAAAATAAAGAGTTTTGGTTTGATGTGCAAGACAATTTCTCTGCTGAGTGACATACTGGAATTAATTTGCTATCAAACTTGAGTAGTGTATCTCCTAAAATGTTGAACTATTACTTTTAAAAGCTTTTTCTAATTAAGAATATTGTTAAATAGGAGGCTGGTGGGGTTATTTCCGCCCTGACCTTTAACCTCCAGGTTAACAGCTATCAGGCAGCTAATTGAGACATTCAAACAAGAGGACATAATCAGGAGTGGACAGCGAGCATTGTGTGGGATTCTCATGTTTTGTGTTTTCATGTGACGTCTCCACCTGCAGGTGCTCATCAGCTACATAGACCTCCTTTACCCAACAGACGACCGCAACAGCCGACTGAGAGAGTCCTACTATTTCACCTGTGACTGCCAGGAATGTAAAACTCAGTCCAAAGTAAGGCCCAGGCAAAACTAGCTCCTGAGAACCAACACGTCATGCTTCGTTGTTTAACTAAGCTCCGGCTCTGTTTTCACTTCCAGGACAAGAAGAAGTTGAAAGTACGTAAGCGGAGCGACCCCATCGAGCCGGAGGTCGTCAGCAACATGGTGCGATACGCCAGGAAATCCATCAGAGAGTTCAGAGCCTTCAAACACGTTAAATATATCCTTTAATGATAAATCAATAACATGCTCTGTTGTGTTTGACTGCACGTTTGTTATACTTTATTATAGGAATTCCAGATTTAACTAAACTATGAATGTGCTTGTATAATGTTACTTACAGCGGTCTAACAATGTTTACAAATGTTATGGAGAATAACAAAGCATAGTGCACATACAAAGACAAACAAACAAAAACAAAAAAAACCTTTAGAGCAAAATTCTGTCATATTATTTAGTTTTGATCCATGGAATTAATCAATTTATACAAGTTCTTGATTCGTGATTTTTATAAATTATTGTTTCCATTTCTAGATTCACCTTTTTATGAAGAACCCTGCAAACATTCATGTTTATTAATTTACTTATGAGGCTAATAGGTGTTAAACTTCCTTTTGCCTCCTCTCACACTCTATTATGTGCTTTAGTACCACAGGTTATAAGTAATGAGTGTTTTTATTAATAATAATTCAAGATAAAGTTGTGCTTTACTCACATATTTACTCATTGTGGACTTTAGTCTTCAGCAGAATAGTTTCCCAAACTCTAAAGTATCTGATTGTAGAGCAGCGTGTGTGTCCTGAGCGTGTGTTGATGCAGCCTTGACTCGGTGGCACCTCCTAGTGAGCTGCTGGAGATGTGTGAGCAGACCCTGGATAAGATGGGGTCCGTCTTTGATGACAGCAACGTCTACATGCTCCACATGATGTACCAGGCCATGGGCGTCTGTCTCTACATGGGAGACCCAGACGGAGCCATCAGATACGGCGAGAAGATCGTCAAACCTTACAAGTAAGAAACCAGCATACTTTCTGCCGGGATTATTTTTAGAAGTTTCTAGAAAGCGTATTCAATCTAATGTATTATTATTATTCATTTAATTTAAGTCAGTTTTGACAATACCTGAAAAATTTTAATCAGTTTTCCTCCTCATCCATTATTATGATTACAATGAACAGGAATAAGATACAGCTTTAAAGAGGAAAGCCTGGTTTGTCATGTGATATCTGCACTTTAAGATCATTGGCTAACGTTTTTTTTATATTATCAAATAAACACATTTGAGATGAATTCTTTGTGTTTGAGTAAAATATCTTGAACTCTGCCCCCTGCAGGCAGCTGTATCCCCCCTACTCCTTGAACGTGTCCTCCATGTACCTGAAGCTGGGCCGACTGTACATGGGGATGGAGAAGCCCTCGTTGGGCATCAGCTTTCTCAATAAGGTCATTGCACTCTTACATGATAGAGTATATATACATATTAATATACTCTCATACCACATCCACTTGCTACAGATGACTCTTAATAAATTACTCCACTGGCAAAGTAATAAACAATGATCGTCGGGGTCAGATAATCATTTGAAATCTTACTCTGACACTTGTGCTGGTACGAGACCTGATCTTTGGTACTTATAACCAAAACATTTAAATATCTCACTTAGAGGAAAGTAAATGTGTTTTTATTTTAGTAAAAGAAGCTGGTTTGTTAAATGTAAAACACTGTCGCTGCCATGTATGTAATAGTTAAGCACGATGAACTGAAAACAACAATTATAGCACACATGACATTTTTTATCTCAAAAATGTTTTTGGCCTCATCGTCCAGCCCCTTTCTGTACTAGGTTAAATTTGGCCAAATTTTTTTAAAGACTTACTTATCTGGTTGAGTAATTAAGAATAGTTTCTGATAGTCAGTGCTACAGACACATTTTAGTGTGTACTAGAAAAGTAGTGCGGTTCAATCCCCACCAAATCTCTATATATAATGTACATGTTTGATTCTATAAAATGATTTTTGTGTGCCCACAGGCAATGGCCATAATGGAGGTGGCTCACGGGAAAGATCACTTGTACTTGGCAGAGTTGCGCAATGAGATTAAACAAAAATGAAGAGAGAGGAAGGAAATGACGGGACGTGACTGATTCCTATGGACTGAATACACTCCTTCATCCAGGAGCTTTACAGAACTGTTCTACTCTTTTTGTTCCTGGATAAAGACGAGAAGGCGTCCATGTTTTTACGGAAAGATTCATCTATGGATTTTCGTTCCCTCGTCAGTGTTGCGTATGTTGCAATATGAGTTGTGTGCGGAACTTTTGTAAAATGGGAACCTAAGAAATTAGCTTTCATCATAGGACGTTTGAGAAGTTATTTTCCAGACTGTTGATGATTTCGTTTTTGTTTTGTCTCGTGAATGAAGCATCAGCTTGATCCTGTCATCCATCAGACTGGAGATATCTATGTGTTGGAATGTAGGGACAACTGCTGGGTCTGTTAAAGCTCATCAACAGAGAGCTGGGATGGAGGACTGTGTTTGTATTGACATCTTCTGTGCTCTGTGTTAAATAATGTTTCCAGTACTGCTAGAGAAAGCCTCTACAACACACACGGTAATACGAGGTAAAAGAAAATGAATAAAAAAATTCCTAAATAAACAAATGTGTGGACACAGTCTTAAAGAAAATAAGGCTTTATTGCATAATAAGCAAGTATGACAGCTTCATACACGTCAGGGGAGAGAAAAACAAAGGACTTGATGCACTGAAAACGCATATACAAAACATATGTACACATACTTTGAAACGTATTTAGGAGTTTTTGCCAAAAGAAGAAAAGTTGAGGGGAGAAAAATTAAATATTAACAAACAGTGGAATACCTTGTGAGAAAAGAATACTGTCATAAAGAGAACTGAAGTGCAACAAAACACTTACACATGTCAAGAGAGAGCTTATACGTATCTGAGAATATATACATTGAAATATAAAAATGCATGCATAGTTTATAATGTTGCGGTATTTTTGGGGTACCAAGTCAAAAGAAGAGGCGAAAAAAAAACAATATAAACACATTTGTAGAAATCTTTTTCTCTCACGTGCCCGTTATGTACAAAGTTATTTTGGACACGGCTGGCTTTGCATTACAATTCAGACCAATAAAATAAAAAGTATATTTAATGTAGCAAGTAAAAAGAAATTGAAGGTGAGTTAATAAGCGGGATTCAGATACGCAGTTAATCTATTGTGTTTGGATAAGAATAGAAGACATACAGTTGTGTCATTAAAGACATAAAACAAAACCCAAACATCAGTACTCTCCTTCTGCTGAACCTTCACCAGAGAGTTCGGTAAAAGATTTGAAATGTTTAAATTGTTCTTTTGCCAAAATTTAACTATAAAATACTGATTTAAAGATTTTATCTTTGGAGGTCAAATAAAATAAGGGAGTGAATTTACCGAATCCATCAAGGACCCAACAACAAGCCAGGCTCGTTTCATGTATCAATAAGGCCTAATGATACAGTATCTGGTCAATGTAAGGACACAAGTATACAAATGGTCGTATTTATAAATTATTTCCAATTAACTGAACAGCTTTTGAAATGATTTACGGTTAAAAAAAAAATGTGGCAAGCACTTGAAATTGTAAGAAGCAAATAATTGTTGAAATGTATTTTCTGTGTTTTTGCATATTAAGGTGGAATCTTAATAGAAATGTTCAAACAATTGAGAAGAAAAAAGGGACGAATCTTTCTGAGATTCACAAGGAAGTCTTTTAGAACATTAGGACGAGAGATCTGACATAACTGTCGATGCTCTGTTCAATGGCAAAGGTGACATCAATAGTGATAGAAATAAATTAAAAAAAAACATTTGTTACAATGTTGAAGTGAATATTTGCTGTATGAATCAATACTCTGTTGCTTTAGAACTGTGATTTAAAGGATATGTTTTGTTTGTCAAACCTTTTCTGAGTATACCAAGAGTTTAGTAATAATACTGCTGCCACCTACTGTTCATGCAGCGTAATGCCATTTCTAATAATGGCTCAAAGAAGATTGTGAAAAGTAGCCGGCGGGTGAACTATCCAAACTGTTATTGATTTGTGATTGATTTCTCAAGGTATTTCTCCAGAGACACACACATTCACGTCTGCAGCAGAGACAAGCCGCTCTTTCACCTGACCCGCACGGAGAAAAAGCACAAACATGCTCCACACGGAAAGATCAGGTCCGAGATTAAATCCCAGGGGATAAAAGAATGAAATGTGAAAACACACTGATCAGGAGGAATCGTCATCGGTTTTTTAAACAGGTCGACGCACATCCTCTCCCCCTCGTGAGGTGAGCTTGTACCCAAATCTACACATTTCCATAACCTTCACCTGCCACGTAGAAACCTCGAGGTGAACGTGGAGTCGCTTCTACCTGCGTCTGCTTCCCACCGAGGCCACATCAGCTGTATCGGTCCTCAGGCTTGAGTTTAGTACCCCTGTCGTCATCTGCCACATCGTATAGGGTCAAAGGTCGTGAGCCCGTGATCAGATGAGGCGGGAATTCTTGAGGAACTGGATGAGGACCTGGTAGACAAACTTGTACTGGGAGATGGTCTGAACCATCAGCATCCGCTGATGCCTGAGCTCCGACAACATGTGGGGAACCTCCATTGGCTGAAGTGAGAGGAGGAAGAGAAAAAAAAAGACAGTGATGAAAAACGAGAACTATACAAAGAAAGAAGAACAAAAGTGAGAAACAAGGGTGTGTAGTGTAAAACGTATTCTGGTCAAAAGACACATTTAAGTGAGGACAATAAAGTATGTAAAGGGAGATATCTCTGAACCAAACTTAAACTGGACTAAAATCCCAACCGGAGTCTGGAATTCTGAAACCCTGACTGTGACCCCCTCTCTGCCCACCCACCTCATTGTGCTCCAGGCAGCTGATCATGAGCTCGGTGAGGATGACCACGCCGGTACGACCCACCCCGGCGCTACAGTGCACCACCACGGGAGGGTTGAGGCTCTTTGAGGTGTCCAGCATGGAGTTGGTGTGTCTCCTTACAGACTGGATCTCCTCCAGGTACGCTGCAGGAAAGAAGACGGAGACAAAGGTAAGATGTGAGAGGGAATATGAATATAGCAGTTGTTATAACCTGGAAAGTGAATAGTCATATTTAAAAAAATGACGAATTACTCCATTATTTTTATATATAATATTAAATAATGAAGTCACAGTGTTTGTTTCATTTCTTCTTGTTGCTTCTCGAAAATTGATGATGAAAATGACAAAGTCCCACTCACAGAGAAATCCCACTACGTATTCAGGACAGCCCTGCTCAGGCCAGTCCGTGTACTGCAGGTGCCAGACCGTCCTCTCCTGGCCAGACAGCAGGTGTTTGACCTTTAACCCCGTGGTGGCGTAGCAGCCTGAGTCCGTGCGGAACTTGGTGGTCACCTTGAACTTGCCGTGCGTGGCCGAGTTGTGTTTGGAGCCCAGTTTGGGCCAGTAGCGGTGACTCTTGGACCGGCCCCCCTCCTGCACGGATGACAAAGATTGATCGGTGATTGGATCAGGGAAATTAGACATAGACACTCTCACCCTCATCGTATTTCACACCCACAGACGAGCGGCAGCTGTCCGCACGCTGAAAATTATCCACATGTGTGTGTGTCCTGTGTGTGCGTGTACCTCTTCTGCAGTAACCATGGCGATGACGTTGACCCCTTGCTCCCAGACCATCTGCCAGAAGTCGGCACAGGTGCTGGCGAGCGGTCCCTGGGTGGCGATGTAGTGCCACTCCTCCCCTCTGATCATCACCTGGGAGAACACACACCCACAATCAGTCACTGCACATGTGAAACACAGTCTGCAGCACAAACAGAATGCAAAGAGAGTCACAGTTTAGCCTGAGTAAGACATTTATTTAAAATTTAAAATATATTACATTTAAGACAGCGACAATACTCTGATCCACCACTGGATGGCAGCAGAAACCCCTCTTGTGTTTCTCTTCTTTTTCCCTCATTTATTAAACTATCAACTCCTCTTCTCTCACTTTATTCAGTTTCTCCCTCATTAATAAATCACTGAAACATGTCCCATCTCTGATGAACGTAGTGCTGTTACACCATGAGCATGTCCCTACAGCTGATTCCACCTTGTGACTGTAAACACAGCATTAGGAGACTGATGGTGGGGGTAAACAAGGCCTTTTGTTCTGTGGCAGCCACCTTAAATGACAGGAGAGGTGTGTGTGTGTGTGTGTGTGTGTGTGTGTGTGTGTGTGTGGGGGGGGGGGGGGGGGGGGGGGAGGAGGTAAGAGGGTTACACCGTGATAGGCGGCGATTCAGCACGGCGATCGCACCCTGGATCGCGATTAGGCATACACGCGAAATGCAAACTCATGCATACGCACGAGTTTGTGTGCGCACACCATTTTGCGACTAAGAATGAATAGAGGGGCTAGTGAGAGCAGCTCAGGCTGACTTAAGAGGGGTTTGGAGTTTGGATCGCATTCTTTGGGAATTCCACGAGCTCTGTGAGCTTAAAGGCCCAAACAGCCTTCAATAGCGGCCTTTCATCCTTTTCCCTCCGAGCCTTTCCCCCCGCTTAGAAATGACCACAACAAAGACTCGCAAGAGAGAGCTGAGTGTATCAAGTTTATACACTTTGTTTCACTTCATGTTGTTTGATGCGTGTGCAGCAGAGACTGTGATAGCAGTCGAACACATGAATGTTATGTTAATAAAAATAAAAAATTCTGTCTTCATGAATATTGTTCAATTTCACTACAATCTGACAGGTTATCCACTGTAATGTCAGTTTCTGTCGGACTGCACTCATTCACTTGAGTGTGTTTTGCAGCATGTGACTTCATATCTTGAATTTATGATTGTCTCATTTTAAATTCAGATAGAGATTTAGATATTCCTGGTTTCCAAACAGTGGTACACTGTATGCTACCAAACCCCCAAACCCTCATGGGTGAGTGCAAGTGTAAATTATTCCTTTTTACACTTTTTTGTACATATTAGACATTTGACCCCGTTGAGCCCACCTTGATATGCGAGGCGTTAATGTAGCCCGTGTTGTTCTCCTTGTTGGGAACAAGCTCGACCCGATTCTCTTCGTAAGGAACCACGTCACGGAAGCGGTTCCGTTCCGTGTTCTCGGGCAGAGTGGCCGTGGTGAGGGCGCAGTTCGCCCTCTTCTTGGGCACCTGCTCGTACTCTGTGAAGACCCGCTCCTCTTCCAGCTTCAACTCCAAGGTCTTACACTGGAGGGACGGAGAGAATGAGAAACCGAGAAGAAAGAGGAGGGGAGTGGGGTGTTAGTCATTGAATACCAAGTAACACATTATTCAGGGGGTTTCTCTTTCAGTCGCCCCTAAAGGGCTTTTATTCGTTTACATTCCACCACAGCTGAGAGACCATTCAGACCAGGGGAGTCCAGAAATCTCCTGAAAACGTACGTCCAGATCTCTTCCCTCACAACTGAATACAGACTTCAAACACTCGGAGCTTGTATAATGCATCGCCGCAGCTGTAAAAGAGCAGAATATGCAGGGGTGGAATATGAAGCCTGGTTGGGGGCTGTGTGTTTGTTAGGCCAGTCATGTTTGAGAGAGCAGCATCACTGTCTGTGCAGCGCTCGGGTCACATTCTTAACATACCAGCGGGACCAGAGGCGATAAGCACCACCATGCCACGCGTTCCACAGCCCACTTAGGGCTTGCCCCCGTTAGCTTAGCAACAGTCGGGACAAAGGCGGGTTTTCATGTCTCTGCGCTCAAAAGGGAGGAAAACAGGCCAGAGCTTGAGAAGTAAATTCATTAAATTAATGTGTGAGAGTTGTATTTTGAAAAGGAACAGTCAAACTTGTTTGTCAACAGGTGAGAAAGCTGCTGTTTAAAATGTCCTGTAATGATGTGGACCTCCAGTAAAAAAAAAAGAAGAGAACTGGTAAAAAGTAAAAATTAGGGCTGGAAAGTTTTTGAGTTCTTCTTCTTGAATGGAATGAATCCAGATTAGAAGTAGCTGTGTATATCCAGTAGGATATTTTCAGTCTAAATTGTTTAAAAGTATAAAATATTAAAAAAATTACAATATGTGGTTTCAATTTGTGTTAGTAAAACTGCAAATAATATATTTTGTAAGATAGAACAAACAAAACAGAGGCTTGAAATGATTTCAGCGATTATTGTCCAAAGTTACTTTCTGAAGCACAACTTTTAAAAGCAACACGCAGCATCTTACCCGTTCATCGGTAGAAGCCTTGGTTCCGTCCTCCGCTGGACTCTTGGGAGCCGGCATCCGAGCCACGTAGAGGCCGTTGAGGGCGGCCATCATCAGCGGTCGCTTCATGGAGTCCACGGACATCTTCTGCCTCTCCAGCGTCTTCAACAGAGAGGAGAACCCCGGCGTCACGGTTACAGGTACCGGCAGCATCGCAAGACTGACTGACCTGCCATGGCCTGAGTGAAGTGCGGCGCTCACATGAATGTGCGTGTGGAGAAGTGGGTGGGGAGAGTTTGATGTGCATGTGCACGTGTGCATTACAATGTGTGTGTGTGTGTGTGTGTGTGTGTCCTGATTGAAGGCTAAACCAGGCCGCACCAATCCCCTTGTTTTCTGTCGAAAGGTGAAGCCCCGTCCTCTTTCTCACTGCCTCCAACTTTTCCTTCCATCCTTCCTTTGTCCTCTCAAATTTGTCATTCTTTCCTCCCTTCGTCTTTTCCTTCCTTCCTCCTCAGCCTCGTGTGTTTACACACTGTCCCTCTGTCACCCTGACTCGTTCCCCGTCTACCAAAGTCTGACCCAGATTGCACAGTCCCCTCCTTGCTCTGAGGATTACCTCTCCTAATCCACGATGCTATTAAACCTCCAGGACAGCTCCACCCTGCCCCTCTCCTCCACCTCCCTCACTCCCTGTGGGACAGTCACAACAACAAATTGGGTGTCACCAGGAGTACCCTCTATATGTACATGAGAAAAACCACTTGGTAGGAATGAGAGATGTTGGCTGTGGAGTTTTGGATTGAGCAGAGAGGTTTATCGTAACCAGCAGTGAGACGGATGATTTGAACTTCTATCTGGATTGTGCTGCTGCATCAAATGTTTGCTCCTTTAACAAACCTACACAAGTGCACCAACCCAAAGAGTAATCTGAGGGATTTAAGAGGGTTTTAGCTGCTTGGGGAGACTGAGAGCTGAGTGCTACCCTCTCAGGTGCTGAACCCTGGATTACTGCTAATCAGGAGCCATGAAATTAGCAAGCAAACAACAGACTGCAACATTTCAGCGGACCCCAACAGTATGTTTGGTTATTTTACTATTTATCTTGATTCATTTGATATATATCTCTAGATTTGATAGTTATTGATATGTATATCATTTTCTGACTAATCCATAACAATAATAACATAAATTGCTAAAATCCATGTTGGCACAAATTAAACTATGAATTCAGAGGTTTTCCAAATATTTGCAATAGTCGAATTAGCGAATGATGGTCTTACCCTCTGAGCGATTTCCCTCTCCACGATGCTGTCTTCCAGGGAGAACATCTCTGACACTGGCCTCTCTTTGACGGGCTCCTTCCTAACCCGCTCCTTCACACTGGTCAGGTCCGGCTCAGAGATGGATGGACCTAAAACAGCTCCGTTCACCCCACCCTGGTCCCCTCGGGTCAGTGTCCCACCAGCACCTGCAACACAGCCTCCTCCAGGACCACCACCGCCGCCGCCCTGGCTCGGCCCAGGTTTGTATGCTCGGCCCTGGGCATGGTTTGGGTCCATTGCTCCCTGGTTGCTCTGTGGTCCTTGATTGTGGTGGTGAGTGTGGTTGCGGATCTGAGCGTTGCTGGGAGTTCTGGGAGGACCCGGGTACTCTGGAGGGGGTTTGTTGGGCAGTTTGGCCAGAGCTGCCTGGAGCTGAGCGCTGATGCTGATGTCCTCGTTCAGGCCTGGGATTTGAACGTCCAGCTCAGTCCTCTCTTCTTCCTCCTCCTCCTCTTCTTCGCTCTCACTACTATGTATAAGCATGGTAGCATTAGAAAGAGTCTTTTGATGCTGGTAGGCCACCGCTGCAGGTGGTGCCACAGCAGCCTCAGGTGCTTTCTGGGCAGGCATCTGCTTGGGCACCTCCTTTGTCTGCGGAGGTGGAGGCTGGGGCTGCTGTTGTGGCTGAGGGGTTTGGGGCTGGGGCATGGATTGGGGCTGAGGCGGCATCACATGTTCTCTGAGAGTATTCCTCCGATGAAGCGGAGCATTCATCCCTTTCATCACCAAGCCCTCCATCCCTCCTCCCCTCATGCTGCTGATCACCTCCATACTGTGTCTCTTGCCCAGGGTGGAGCGGTGCTTAGCAGCTGCAGTCAACGGTTCGCTGACCTCCTGAAGGGACTGGTGCACAACAGCTGAGCTGTCCGGCTGAAAGGTCTTCACCGACAGCTGCACCATGCGGGTGACCAGCTCCGGACTGCTGCCCCCGATGCAGCGGTGGCGGTGGCTGGCGAGGTCCGGTGTACTGGTGGCCGGGCGGAAAGAGCTGGAGGGGTAAGGTGGAGGAGGTCGCGACATGTGGTTCCTCAGCATGTTGGCAGTAGCTGCATAGCTTCCCACATTGGTGCTCTGTTGTTTGGTGTTTGCCAACTCAGGTGTGCTGACAGTGTGAGAGATGGAGCTTCCTACACCGCCACCTCCACCACCGTTGACACAGGGTGAGTGACAGGGGCCCTGGCTGCTGGCTGGTCCTCCCTGATGAGGCCCATGGGACACTGGCTTACTGTAGCTGATCTGCAAGATGGAGAAAAATAACAGAAATTTAGACAAGAGCAAGAAACTAAAAAAATCTAAGAGTAGAACAATTTATTCAATCCAGCTCTACCTGTGGTGTGTAAGGTCCGGGGCTGGGCCCCAGGCCATGATAGGGACCCCTCTCCCTCATCTCTGGCTGGCTGTACACCAGAGCTTCAGGCTGGCGGTAAGCACAGGCGTTACTGATGTTCAAACTGCGCAGCGACTGGCTGTGGAGATCGTGGTGCGCGGGGAGCATGCGCCGCTTCTGCCTCATGACGGCATCGTACTCAGGCGTGGGCCGGTAGGACGGCGCAATGATGGCGCTGTGGCGGTGGCTTGGGATGTAGTCAGGGCGCATAAGCTCACTGCCGGGGATGCTGAGGTTGGAGGATATCGGCGAGGGCGGGACGAAGGTCTGGGAGTGGTTGAGGGAGCTCAGGCTGGGGCTGCTGTACATGCTTCCATTGGGCACGGTACCATTTCGGAAAGGATAGTCCGAGGGGCAGCGGTCCAGACTCGTTTCTGACTTGTAGTAGGGGTCATCATGGAAGATGCTGTCTAAAAAGCACAGGAGTAAGGACATATGAATAAAAGCATCATTGTTGATTTCTGGTTGCACAGAAGCACAAACTAACTTAGAAAGAATTCTGAATATTTCCTACCAGTGGGAACAGAACCGATTTGGATGATTTTCTTCCCACAATAATGAAGGAGACAGAGCATGTCTTTATTTGACAATGGAGCGTTCTCTCATCTTGTGTGAACAGTCTCAAGCCCACAATCTCCGTCCACGCAGACAGTGTGTGATGCCTGAGGTCACACTCCAGAAATGATCTCACACCCTCGCATAGAAGCAACACCCAGAATGTTTGTTTTTCCACACACACTCTGTTTTTTACGGTCAGGCATGACAGAACGCTTTTCGGATTATGAGGCGGACTAAGTGTGTGAACAAGTTAATGAAAGAGCGAGGCGTAAATGAGGTCACTGCTCGGCACAACTAACGTTGCGGCTCTATTTGGTTGGGGCAATTGTTTGAAAAATGCAATTGGCCGTGAGTCACACGCCGGATGGGAAGGGCACAATTAGCTCCATTGAGATGCTTTGGTTATTATGAGGGAGGCAGAAATCATAAATCCCAGTGTGGTTAAAGCAGTGGGCTGGAGGGGTGGAAACTTGCGCTAAATGTGTTTGTTGTTGTCCGTGCGTGTGTGTGTGCGAGTGCGTGTGTGTGTGTGTGTGTGTGTGTTTTACACATACCTTGCGAGCTCTGTGGGTCCTGATAATGCTCTCCATACTGGGAATGCATAGACTGAAAGTTACAGGACTGGGGCCGCGACTGAATGAAGAAACACATTTAATGCAACACGGTTAAGAAAAGGTAATTAATTGCAATTCTCTGTTTTCATCAAGTTATATTTTTTATAATTATACACAGATGTCAAAACAGACTCTAAATTAACTTAACTTTCTTTGCATTACTAAGCAAAGCCATTACGTTACCACAAGTCATTACCACAACAGGTGATAATGACTGACTCAGACCTCCTCTGAGGCTGTGGAGCTGTCAAACGCCGATGCCTAGGCTTCTCCAAACAGAGACATCTGAGGACTTGAGGGGACTGACTGAGCAGCTATTGTGCCACATTTAGCGTAGCCATTGTCTGGCCAGCGGGGAAAGGAGACTCACAAATCACTGCCTTCATTGTCACACCGGAAATGAGCGCGAGCAACACCCTTGCAAACTTTCCAGCAACACCCACCACACCAGCAGAGCATGTTTAAAACCGAGGCTCCGCAGCACAATTAAGAGCTGGCCTGAGTGGGAGAGCGGGGTCAGATCTGTAAACCACGGCTGCTTCTGTCTTCCCTCTCTGTCTCCTGGCTCCTGGTCTCATTTATACAGGCCAGAAGGCAATAATAAAAATAAACAGGGCTGCGACAGAACACTGGGCAAAAACCAGTGACATTAAAAAGAGAAAATGCTTCTGACAGTACCAGAGAGAGGCGGTGGGTCCAGGTGGGTCTCCTCCGGAGTGGTGCAGGTGAGTGAGTGGGCCTGCAGGGAAAGACACATGATGAATCACAAAAGAAGAGCACAGTGAACTCTGCATCGTTACATAATCAGTTTTTTTTTTACATAACCCTCAAAAGGTTGGTGAACTCGACTGGAAAATATAAAAGGCAGATAAATCCGGATTTAAATGTTTGTAGCGGCCTTCAGTCGGCCTCGAGACTCACTCCGCACAGATCTTGTTCTGTTTGTAGAATTTGTGTCTGGCCGTGAAGAGACGGGAGATGTACTTGGCCATTTCCATATCCTCCTGCAGATACAAACACACCGAAAGGAACACATTGATATGTCAAATTAACGCAGTATTTATAGATGGTCGAGACCACATTTGCCCCTGTCGTTATCTCTGTGCAGGGATATCTGGGAATGCATTGTGGGAATGTGTGTGTTTTTTTTTGTTGCACTTCCCACTAGAAACCTTCAAAGTGTATGTGTGTGTATGTGCTGAGACTCAAGTCAGACACAACACTCACCATGTGAAAAATGATGGTGTCGTCTTTGCTTGTTATCTCCACTGTGATGGCTGACTTGTTGTGCGCTATGGTACCAATGTCCTTCCACCTGTCGCACAAACACACGCACAATATTCACACAAGGGTTGAATTTTCCCACACACAATATGTCATTTTCTTGCAAGTTCATTTAAATGTATTTTCACCACTCACTCAATATAAAAAATCCATGAAATAGAGGAATAAGAAGGGGGGACTTACTTGTGGAGCATGATGGATCTGCCGTTTCTGTGTTTGACAAACACCCCGATGAAGGAGACGCCGATGAAGATATCATTGGTGTAGTTGTCCTGTGGGAGAGGAATGAATTCAAAGTCTTCTCACTGTCAACAAACTGGCTCCTCAGGAGATGTGCATGTGAACGTGTCAGTGAAGGAGGCCGGGGAGGGAGATTTCAATTATCTACCTTAGCAGCGTGGCTCTCCTGGCCAAAGCCGTCCAGCTTCTCCACCTCCTTGATGTACAGCAGCTCCGCTTGAGCGGCCTGCATTCGACTGGAAAGCACAGACAGATACAGGAATGTCAACGTCTCGGAATCTTTTCCTTGTGTACAAACCGGAGAAGATGAAGCTGAGGTTACCAGTGACTCTTGTGCTCCTCGGCAACTTTCTGGGTCCACTCCTCGAGCACCTCGTCTCCATTAGGCCAGTTCTGAGAGGAGGGAGACGGCAGCGGCAAGTGAGACAGCGAAGGACGAGGAGAAAGGAGAAGGAGAAGCAACAGGCGATGGGAAATAAGAACATGGCAAGGTGAGGGAAATGTTAGCTGTTGAGTATTAATGAGAAAATTAAAACAATCCATAATTTACTATTTTTCTCAAACACTGTTTCAAACTGCTCTGCATACAAGTGACTAATTGAACTTTGGAAAAATTGTGTTTCTTTAAACATTTGTTTGACACAAGGTGACAAGTGACAAAAGATGGTATTCAGGGCAATGCGCACACACACACACACACACACACACACACACACACACACACACACACACACACACACACACACACACACACACACACACACACACACACACACACACACACACACACACACACACACACACACACACACACACACACACACACACACACACCCCACTTGACAGTGAAGATTTAAGGACTCACCACTGGGAAGAGCACGTACTCCCTGAGGAAGTCCTGAGACATGAACTGAGTGAAGTCTCCAAAGTCAGCTGAAAGTCACACAGACACATTCACAAACACACATTAAATATGGTGCTATGATCTGAATATGTATTTTATTCCACGGTCTGACTTCGGAGCATATGAACACATCAAAGTCGGGACGTCTTCTCTGAGCGGAGACTCCGGAGTAGCACATGAATCCACATTACAGTGATGTTTATTCCCACTTTGTTAAATAGTATAATACAGTGTCATCAGAAGCAACTTCCTTAACTAGCAAACTAATCAATCCCAGATTTGTTCCTCATTCCTTGGAACTACTCTCATGTGAAGCATTACAAATAAAACTGCATTTCCATTACACTCCTCCCGATAGGGCCTGTAAGTACATCCTAAGTACTGCTCTGCTGTTTGTCGGACAAGAGGAGGTGCAGCAGATCCTTCCCTCCTGACAGATAAGAGTCTTCCTGATGCTACTGAGGCCAACCTTGGAGCTAATGATAAGCTAACTGTCTGTTTACATTCCCCCGAGACACAGACAGCACCCAGGAACAAGAAGATGGAGTGAGGTTGTGTGTGTGTGTGTGTGTTAAGACTGATACCATAGGAACTCAAGTGGACTGGGCTCTCCCAGCGGTATGCAGCCATATTAGGTAGTGAAGTCAAGATGACCTGAGAAAGTGCGAGTTTGTGCTCAGTCCTTCTCTCTTGTTCTGTCTGTCTCCCTCTGGTAGATTATCCACATGAGATGTTTGTTCAAGCGTGTGTGTGTTTTACCTTGTACTGCTAGGCCTGCTAGTCTGATCCCCTGCTCTACTGTGCAGTGGAGACGTCCATCCAAAAGCTCCTTCTTCACCTGTAGGTAATACTGGTACCTAGAAAGAAAGAAAGCATTATTCAGATGAGAAGCCAAGTACGGCATTGGTGTTGTTGAGACAAGACCGGGAACATTTGGGGGCCCAAGGCAAAGGGGACATGGCAGTATCATATATAGATATAGACGGAATAAAGCTGGATGATGCTTCTCCTCCTTCTCTTATGTTTTCTAACAGTCTATGGATTCTCACAAAATCGTCTCTCTGGACTAATGTAATCAGCCATTTCTGAGGGCCCCTTCACAGCTCAGGGCCTCAGGTAATTTACCTGCTTTGACTACCTTGTTGCACTGTCCCTGAGTTGAGATTTTGTACAGACATTCCTTGTCCCTAGATGGTGAATCCTAAGGACTTTGGTTACCCCCTGGCCCTGACCTTTCTACTCTTTTAACCAAATACTTGCACAACTCTTGCAGGTTAGCAGGTAGAGAATAAAGAATGTAACTAATGGTAAAACATTCCTGCAAAACATGAGCATGTTCACATTGTCATAGTGGGAATGTTAACATGCTGATGTTGGAATGTATCTCAATGTGCTGCTGTACTATAAGTCTTGTTTTTACGTATCAGAGTGCATACCACAGGCTCTACAGAAAGTCTGACTATGTGGGTGGTAGAAGAGGCTCTTATTGGCTTTCATGAACTCACCAGGAATCGCCTGTTGGTCAATGTTATTTTTCCAACTCGCCACAGTCTCTGAACACCAATTATGTTAAACGGAGCTGGAAAACATGACGGGTCTCAGTTCAACACGTTTCACCAAAGAAAATAAGAAGAGTTGTGCTCAAGGCATCGCACATTAGAAGCTGAGGGATTGCAGACACAGAGAGACGTGTTCTCCTGCTCTGGGTTTGTGCAACAGAAAGAGTGCGTCAAGACAGTATTGGCAACAGCATTAGCCGGTAACAACAATGCCAGAGAAGCCGCTTTCAGAATCCAAGTGAGGAATGAGTGAATCACCTCCTTTTGAAATACCAGTGACTCATTTTTGACTTGATAGGAATGCCAAACATATACCAGTAGAGGCTAAACAAAATTACTTAATAGGTCTCTAAATTTTCAGCCAAGAGCAAAGCATGTAAAAGGGAGCTGATGCAAATAAGGACTGATTTCATTCTTGAAAAGGGACAACAGCAGCTGGACAAAAGAGGAGAAACCTAATTGTGGTGCCAATTTGCAGCAAACTGGGACTTTGTGCCCTGTGGTTTTGGGCAGAGTTGGTTTTGCCAAGCGTAAGTCGATACGATGACATTGCTCAGTGTGCAGAGTCCCACTCGCAGCCTTCACAAGATGCGGTACCGAGTAAGTCCCAAAACCAGGAGGCTGAAATACAACGCGCTCATTAAGTCGCTCAGCTCCTTTTGTCCACTTTTAGCCGTGGTCCAACTGGATGTTTGTCTTTTTAAGAATGGAGTGGCCACACAAGAGGAAGGAGAGAACTGTCAGGGTGACCGGGCTCAGCTGCATAAAAACCCGTGCGACGTTTCCTGTTTGTTGCCATGGTGAGCACAGGCCGAGTCTTTCCAATGTGGGCTGTGAGACACCTTCTCTAACGTCCACACACACACAGTCCTCCGGAGTTACGAGTGGAGGCGGACATGGGACAGTCCATGCGAGAGAACACAAACTTCTATGAGGAGCTGACTGAACTACAGATGCTTCATCATTCACTCATCTTCCTCACGCCTCAAACTCCCCATGTATCCTAGTAGTTGCACTGTTTCTCTCCCTCCGTTACCACCTCACATCTTTCATGTTTCACATTCTCTTTCACATTTTCTCCCCCACCTCTTCTTCTTCTCCTTTTCTTTTTTGAGCTCGTCTCAGCGTACCCATGGGCCTATAATCTGACCCCGCCCTCCTCCTCCTCTCACCCTGTCATTACACCCGTTGGCTGAGTTGCCATTCCGTTCCCGTGGCAACCCTCTAATTAGCCAACCCCAACCACTGCGGCTGCAGCGGAGGGGAGGCGGGGCCTGATGCGGTCTGGTGGGAGGAGTCTCGCGGGACACAAAACTCTTCGAATGATTGTGGACTTTGTTTTTACAAACTCTCCATGTTTTCCCAGCACTCTCCCAATGGGGTCTGGGGAACTGTTGAGGTTCGACCGTGGTTGGTTCTCATTCTGAGGTAACAACGTGATGGTGTTTATACGTATGTGAGGCCAGCGGTGAGGAGGCTGACCGTAAACTGTTGAAATAACTATGAACAAGTGAAAGGCTAAAGAAAATACGCTTCATTGTAGCCTCATGTCAGAGCCCAAATTACACCAAACAGTCCTAAACATTTTATAGAACTGTGGTTCCCAACTATTTTGGATTTTGACCTTTAATACGAAACTGTGTCTACTTGTGACCCCAGAGTCAAAGTATTATTTCTCCAAAGGAGGTGACCAGTTCAAAGAGGAGATGAGGGGTAACATTATCCTGGAATAACACAACAAAAATCGAAAAGTTATAAGAAAACCAGAACAATTTAAATGTGTTTCATGTTTTCTCCCCCTGTTCATCATCTCATGTCCTCTCAAACTGTGCTGAGAACTACAGGTTGGAAGTAATGACTCCTACTTTTACAACTATAGACCTTATTCTGCAAAATACTACTAATACGTAAACCCTCTAATAAAATATTCCATTCATATTCCCGTCTACATGTTACAGAGCATAGTCCTGATTATGACTCAAGTCAACATTACATTCTACTTGTTTACACTCGAACCAAGAACCTGCGTCATCAGCCAACTGATGACTGTATAACTTAATGTCGCAACATTCTGTGTAAACTCCAGTGAAATGCTACAAGTGGATTAAGACTTCTACATATCTACATATTGCAAATAAGGTTCTAAGTGCGACCTTATTCAGTTTAAGGTAATCAGAAAATTCTGTTTAAATGGTAGTGTCCTATTTAAAGTAGTGTCTTAATCTGGTAATATCAGTATATTCATTTATCGAGACTAGCATGACGGTTAATATTATGTCATGTTTATGCAGTTAAAATGAGTGGTAATTACAGAATATAACTTTTTTTTCAAACCATTGATGCCATTATCTGTGAAAATAAAAGGTAAACTGTGTAACTATACATTTATGTACACCACATTATATTTGAGGCGTGACACTGAACAGCAAACTGTTGTTGTATTTTATTGTGTCCATGTATTTCCTTTGTCCGTGTCGCTTACTGGTTCACATCTTATATATTTGTGCTGTGTATAAATAGTTTGACCACTGACCGATACAGAACTTCTGGTTAGATGCAGTTGTAGTTTAATTAGTTTGTTGCTGGGCTGATGGTGTTTAGTTTGGGAAAAACCCTGAATGAGTCAAGTCAAGTCTTGAATAATGCATCAGGCTTAAAATCAACATAGACAGGGGTCAACCCACGGAGGAAATCTACTAACTGCAAACCACTCACTGCAAATTCACAAGTCAATATTTAGGTAAAAACAATCCTGTTCTCAAACATGTAAATATTTTTCAGTCAGTCATTGATTTTAAGCTATTGTGTTACATTACAATCTGAATTATGACCTAAGCATTGTCCCAATATGAAACCTGTTAGTTTTGAAGATGTTACATATGTTAAGTGGAAAGTTGTATGAAATGCACGAGCTTCAATGAAGCAAATAATTTGATTTATTATGTCTCCTGCCAAACATACTAATACAAACTGAGATTCCATGTAGCTATGCACAAAGACGTCTCTACAGCCGCACACACCTGGCGTGTGCTGTATGTCTGGCATGCATGTCTGAGTGACATCATGCAGTAATAACAGGTGAACATACATACACCGACATGAGGCACAGCTCTCCTCACTTTGAGTTACTGTGACTTCCACCATGGCAGACAGCTCTTCTGGCACTCCAGGCAGCCACACAGGCACAAAGAGCCCTTTATATGCCCACGCATGTTCGAGCCTCGCTCAAGACACGCTGCCAGATGTCCGAGTAGCCCGGACAACAATCCTGCGAGCATGTGTGCACGCATGACATTAATGTGTGTATGTGTGCGCAACATATGCCTGAACCCACCCACCCCCTGTGCACCCACCATCTATGCAGTGGTGTGACCCGAACTGCCCCCTCAGCCCCGGGATGGGTGCAGACGGCTTGTGTGGGAGGGCAGGAGGATTTCACTTTGAAATGTGTTGAATCAGCAAGGGGCACAACAGAGTACAGCTGTGTGTGTGTGTGTGTGTGTGTGTGTGTATGTGTGTGTGATAACTAGCCGAACAAAGCTAGGATTTCAAGGCTGTTGGGGCTGTTAGCCTTGGGGGCTGCTGGGGCCAGCTGGCCTGGCTCTGGTCAACAGCTCTCTGTTTAGGTTCCTCACTTTCTCTCTCTGGACCACTTTGCTCCTCCTTCATATCAGTGAGCCAGAAGGAACAGAAGGTTTCAGCCACACACACGCTCACACAAACGCACACGCACACACACTCCACACATCACCCACTGGTGATTCACAGAAAATGTAAAGCAGAAGGGGATAACTTAAAAAAAGCAAGTAAGATACAGTCAGTATTATTTGGAATTAGTACAAGGAGCAGCCAGGGTTTAATCACTGTGCAGCCGTCTCTGCTGACACACACACACACACACACTCCTGTAAAAGTTTGATTAACATCTAACAATTCTAAACATCTGGATATGAAATGACCTATAAACTCAGCCCCATGTTGCAACATCTGAAGTTTCTCTCCATTATTCAATTTCAAGTTTGGCTCTTCGCTGCCATTCCCTCGTGGCCATCCTGGCGTAAATATTGCTATGGTAACACAGTGGAGATATTTACACTGAGAAACACACACTGCTTGATCAGAACTAAGAAGCAATAGGTATTTAAATTAAATGATTATGGGTTACTGAACACCTTTAAATTGTCATTGTTTTTCAAGCTTGTTCCAGCTTCTGCAATATCAAGGTTTCACAGCACCGTATAGAAAATGTACTTTCTCTGGAGTTAAGACTATTGGTCGGCAGTTGTCATGATGTGCATTTTTTACTATTATCTGACTGTTCATAAACCAAATCAATCATATTTGCATCTGCACAATTGATCAACTGTGCTGTAGAAAAACTAACTCTCTTCCTCTGATTACTGTGTTTACATTTTAATAATCTGACTGCCTGGAAACATCGACATACTTCATCGTACTGAGGTTATGACCATGAGTGCAACTGCATTAACACAAGTCGAGTACAGTGTTTACACAACTCCAGCTTTCTTGCATTACCACCTCAATTGCGCGATAGTTGGATTATCAGTGTGAAGACGTAACCACAGCGGGGGGGGGGGGGGGGGGCAGACATACGCGTATGGGTTTTAAATCCCCGGCTTTGGGTTGATTTACACAGCTGCATGTGGGGAGGAAGAGAGCGAAGGAGAAACAGATGAATGGATAGATGGACGGGAGGAGAGCGAGATCCAGGGTCAGGTTACACATCAGTCAAACTCTGAACTTCAAAAAGACGCGACCACAATGTAAAACTCGCATTATATTCTCAGTAAATCTCATTTGCTCCCAGACAGAGTGAGATGTCTCTCTGGTTTCTGGCAATACAATTTGACTGATTTGAAAACCCAAGTATATATGGGATAGAATGTTTTAATTTCCGAAGATATGATTGCAAACTCAAAAATGTGGAAATAATATAACTCTTATGCAGTTGATATAGATTAAATGATAAATAATATTAGAAATAACACTGGTTTACAGTATTAATTTGAATATTAATTTGTATATGCATTCAAAACTATTTAACTATATACATTTTGAAGGTAGGGTGTAATTTCTTACTTTTAACTCTTTTTGAGTTTTGTGACACCAAAGCCCAAAGTCCACAATAACCGAATCCACTCACTCCTCTGTTTTTAACAAACAAGCATATATACATAAACTGTTTTTCTACGAGGACAAATAAATATGTATTCGTTCCAGAAAATGCACATGTGGCCGGCGACCTCAGACCACATAAATAACAAAGCACGAACCCAAAGCCAAACGTTTTACTTTCTCCGCCCCCACTTTTCCTCTGTCATCCTTTCTTCCGTGTCCTACCCTCCCCCCCTTCATGAGACCAGGTGTGCAGAAAAAACAACGACGGAGAACGAGTCTGTACATTTTAAGAGCATGGTGTCCATGGTCTTGTCAGCACTGATAGATGGAGCTCCCAAAGGAAAGTACAGATGGTATAAGAGCCAGAGATAAAGCCTTTAAAGGATATTTGAATTTGATAAAACCCTTCAACGAGGGGTACTAGGTCATAGAAAATGTCCTGAAATCAGTTTTCTACTTCATGAGGTGGGGAAAAAGGGGAAGGGGCTTTTGGAGAAGCTTGCCTCAGGGGCCATGTATGTTCCTACAATGTGCTGTATTGTGACTAACTATTCTGACAGGGCTGCAGCTGGCTTGTGAGAGGATTCCTGGGGGAGTGTGCGAGGTGTGTGAGGTGAGCGAGTGTAAGTGTGTGTGCATGTGTGTGTGTGTGTGTGTGTGTTTTGTAAACTAGACATCCCTCGCCCTCCCCCCTTTACCCCCAGCACTTTTGCTGGGAGGAATGTGTGGTCTGCCTCCTACGCTGGACGGCTGTGCCAACATTCCTGACTAACATAAGAAAGAGGGAGAGGGAGAGGAAAAGAAAAGGAGGATGAGGGGACCGGGGAGAAGGAGAGTAAAAATGTGGGACTTGAGTGATGAGGAGATCTGCTCTTGATAAACACGGAGTAGGGGATTCACGGTGTACAGGGATTGTACGAGAAAGAGAGGGGGCTCGAGAAAATGAGGCGACCATTGTTCCCTAAATTGCCCCCAAGGCCCCATCATAACCCCTCAACCCCTTAACCCGACACACACTCGCACACATGCACGCACACACACACACACACACACACTCCATAAAAGCCTGCAGGGGATTCCTGGAATACCATCCCTTTACCAGAGCAGATCCTGGCCTCTGTATAACGAACCTGCAGACACACACTCTAGTCTCTCCATCTACCTCACAAACACACACACAAACACAATACCATTATTTTCAATGCATATCTGGTCCTGCCTCTCAAAAGTACTGAGGGAAATGTATCAACGTAAATGGTTGACACAGACACAGACACACAGACATACATACATAGACATGTCAGCTGTGACCTGCAGTTGACCTTTCCCCACATCCAGTGAGGCAGAAGCCGCAAATTCACCAGCTCAGTGCAAGGTCTGCAGACACAGAGACTGTGTGTGTGTGTGTGACTGTATGAGGATGAGAAGGAACCTGAAATGACAGACTGTCCACTACACACTCACCCCAGGACGCCCCTTTACCAGCTCGCCAACCTGCTAATTGTCACTGTCTCACACACACACACACAGACATATATGGACTCCCAGTGTGACATTAGATAAACATGGCTGCTGCTGCTGCTGCTGCTAATGTAAATGTACCTGTCTGTGAGCAGCTGTATTCAACCACCACATGTCAAAACAGTCATCAGGCCGGAGTCAAAGTAATACTTCAACATTTCAGGGACACACTTATGTTCTTTTCTTTCTGTCCTGGCTCGTTCTACAAGATGGCGTCAGTCAGTGTCAGTACACAGTAAACAATCTGTCACCTATTCATCACAGACATGCCAATTATGACTTTGTTTGTTACTACACCTCATTGCTCGAGCACAGAAGGTACATGACTGTGTTTGTGGAGCCAAAAGGAAAACATCATCCTCATGTGGGCAGTAAAGGTCTGTTATGTTCAGGAATCAGGTAAAGAACGTAAATAAAATAACTAACTCCCTCTGAAGTTGTGATGTGTTGAAGGAACAATTTTCTTTAGTCACACAAAGAAAGCAGCTATACCTTTCACACCTCTATGCATTTGTTACAACTATCAAAATTTCATCCGGTTACTTTTGGGTTCACGTTTCAATTTAGAAGGTGAAAATAACTATTTTGCACGACATGCATTTACGTCGTGATGTCATCACCAATACCTAAAGGGGTAAGGACCCTATTGTTTCATTAATCTTTGGTCTTTCAAAGCACTGTTGAGGACCTACACGCTCACAAACCTCACAAAACCTTGCACATAGCTCCAGTCTGGTGAAATATATATTTGATGCGTCTCATGATGATGTGATGAAATTGCTCCTTGTGCAACATCTGCATTTTCAGACGTTTCTGAGTTGTCAGCATCTTTGTCACCCAAAGATCATACTGTCCCATCATTATAACTGCATCTGCACAGCCTCACCTCTCTAAAAGCTATTTTCCACCTCAAACCCGTTTTGCGAGTGTCTGAAGAGTCTTTACCTTGTGGCCTCTTGCTCCAGCCGGGCAACGTTGGGCACGTAGAACATGACACCGAAGAAGAGGAGCGGCTCATTGCCGAACTTGTCCAGCTGCTTCTTTAGAGGTTTCTCCAGCTCCACCCAGCGATGGGCCGGGGTCTGCGTCTTTCCCTGGAACCACAGCCCGAAGAAATGGGTCTGGAAGAGACAGAGGGAAGGACATTGTGGTGCACAAGGTCAAGGGGGTGCTGTTGAAGCAAAGCAATGATGACTTAGGTAAGCATGATGGAGCGAGAGGAGGAACTCAGCAGGGATAGAGAAAGGTAATGGAAGTAAATGGAATCGAGAATGTTTTGGGATGGGAATAAGGGATTTGAAGGGACAGAGAAAAATAGGCTAAGGAGTTGAGAAATTCACTGGGAACAAATTATGGCGAACAGAGGGGAGATTCATAGCAGCTGATCAAACCTTTGACGTCAGCATCATAACTCTGCTAAACATGAATATTAGAGAGAGAAGGAAAACACGATGAGCTTATCTCACGATATCAAAATGAAAGCTAAGTCTCAGGCCTGTCATTTCATCTGGGAATAGATATGTTCATTCAGAATGCACATTCCAGGTGAATAAGCGGCAAGAACACTGAGAAATACACAATACAATAAAAAAAATTGTATGTGTCAGGAAACGTATGTAGAACATGCTGAGCCAATAACAACACTGCTAAAAACATTACACCTACTTGGACTGATCTTAATGATTTATTGCCTCTGATCAGCTACTGTTCCCGCAGCGGTGCAGGTGCCTATAAATATAAACACTGGGGCAGGTGACGACATGCTGAGATAATTTCCTGTCACATTAAGTTTGATATATTTCAATCACATCAAAACAGACACTGGTTCGAGCCCTGTGGGACTTATCTAAATTCATCTGCAATTTGTAAACGACAGTGGGTCGTGAAACATGACGCTGCTGCCATTTGCTCTGCACTGTGTGTGATATACTGTGTAGAAAATGTTTGCATTTGGTGCGAGTGTCGGTGAACTTGTTTTTTTTAGGCGTCACCATGCAATTTAGAAAAACACAATGGCGTTTCAATGGCTTTGTGTGCGTTTGTCTCATCTGTTTCCTGAATAAGTAAGCACACCTGTTGCTTCTGTGTGGTTTGACTCTATTTTAATGAAAGTAAAGCTGCTTTCAGACATGCCCTGAACTCATGTGTGAGCACAAATGTCCGAGTGAGAGCCTCCGGATTATCTGCAGACTTTCTCCGCCTGGCCTCCTAGTATTAAGTCCTTAGAATCTGATGTGAGATCACAGCAGGAGATCCCCCGATGGATTCACCGCGAGCGAGTGGGGGGGTTGATGATGCATCTAACCAGCGACAGACACCAAAATTAAAAAAACAAAAGAAAAAACAAATATCTGCTCGAGCAAAAGCGCTGACCAGACGTAGTAGACCTCGTCAAAGATGTCAAGAGAGCACAGCCCCTAATCTCGACCTTGACCAATTCTTGCCAAACCCGAACCTAACCACAATTCACATCTAACCCCTAACGTACACATAACCAGGTCCTCCGAAATGAAGTTTGCCTCATTAGGACTGAGCTTTGGTCCTGACAGTGTTTATTCTGGAAAAGGTCCTCAAAGCGCCAAAAGAAATGAGTTCACATACAAACACACAGATAGAGTCCTGAGATAGCGTGCATGCAAGTGGCAGACTGCGACTGAAGCTGAGCCGTCACACAACCTTATTTACAACATCACTGACACCTGGGAAATACCACAACACTATGTTAGAACGCACAGATACAGCGCCCCTCCCTCTCACTTTGTAAGCAGCCAAGTGAGCGCAGACACACACACACACACACACACACTTGAACACACGTATTCATCAAAGTCAATGAGCAAACACACTCACATTCTTCCTCTCGTCTGTAAGACAAAGTACCTTTCACACACAAAACAACTGCACAAACAGACAATTAACACCATGGAAAGAGTTGCACGTCTTTTTCGAGTCACGAGAAATGACAGACAGAAAATAAATATGATTAAGAGTAAAAGGTGTAAATCAAGAGAAAGATGAGAAGAATGAGTATGAGAGAAGCAGAGAAAGAGAGAGAGAGAGAGAGAGAATGGACAGGAGGGGTCAAGAGGGACAGGGGGATGAGCGATATCTCTTTCTTCTGGGGTGAAAAGAGGACAGAGGTAGCCACGCTTCGTTAGAGACAGACAAGGACGCTGCAGGAGAGGGACACGAGAGGGCAGGGAGACCTACATGGGGTGAGGGAGGGAGAGACGCGTGGCGATCACACGCACAAAACACACGCACAAGCTGACAATGCATCCATAAATGTGCTGAAGGGAAAAGTGAGTGTTTTCTTCATGGTGTAGGTCTAATCTCACCTGATGCTGACGATAATCAAGCATGACACTTGTTTATAAATTTTGAACAGGGGCCTGGTTTGAATCCATTATAATCTATTTACCAAAGTAAACATAAAAACAGAGCGAAAGTTCCTGATGGACGTTTCGAGACAATTTTACGATTAAAGCAGAAACAGGAAACAAGTGTCCGAGAACAAACGTACCTCTCGCAGCTCCAGCCTTTGGGCCACCGCCTCCAGACATTCCTGTCCTGTGCTCTCCACCGACAGAGTGCATTCAATTACGTTGCTGTCCAGCAGGCGAATCCGTGTTACAAAGTAGTTCTTGCTCAGGACGTTGTAGCGCCGCGTGCGCCACGGCTTCAGCCTGAAGGGCATGGCTGGGCCGGGGGTCGCGGCGGAGTCACGGCCGAGTCGAAGGTCAAAGGTCAATTGTTGGGGAGCACGCCAAGCGGAGAGAGGGGTGGGCGGACTCTACGACCTGGCCGCGGCCCTCCTCACTCTCACGCGACGCCAGCCACGCCACCGGGTGGAGAGATGCACCCTGGCAAGGCACTGGCCCATTCCCAAAGATGCCCGGAGAGGAGGACGAGGATGACGAGGTGGAGGAGGAAGAACGGGTGCTGCAGGGAGAGATGAAAAAAAGAGAAGGATTAGAACATCTTGAGAAATATCTACAGGCAGTTGTGTGAGCGGACCGCAAACCCCTCAACGCCATCATCCTGCCTACCTCCCATACACTAGCACAAACAAATTAGGCGAGTGCTACGGCGTTTGCAGCGGCAGCACTGGCACGGTAGCAGACAGCTTTGTCCTACAGTTGCAGCAGCTGTGCTCTCCGCAGCCCCGTGAGGCCCCGCGTCGGGCTGAGCTGGTAGACGGAGGCAGGGATGTGAGGCTATGGATGAATGGACATCAAACAGCAGAGCGCAGACATCCATCTGAGCCCAGCAGCTGGCTTTGAGGAGCTAATGGAGCTTCTAAAGTCTCATATCTGCCTGTGTGGGAGGGCTTTTTCCTTTTTATCTCCCCCCCTCTCCCCCTCTCGGCCCCAGCAGCAGCACAGGGCCAGACATTGTCGCGTACAGTGTCGCAGAGTGTAAGATCACACACATGTGGTGGTGGTGGTGGCAGATGTGCTTCCACAGACACTGCTCCACAAAACAGAACTATCTGAATTGATGTTGTCAGTAAAAGCTCGTAAAACTGTTAATAACTGCAACATCACAAGGAAACAAGGCAACACAAACACGCTCTCTGTGGTTTTAAGGTTGAGAAAAGTCTTTGGGGAACATTTTGTGTACATCTCTGGATTAGTCATCAGTTCTTAGCTTTCATGTCTTGAATGAGGACGCAACTTTCAAAGTAGCGCATGACAGACACACACACACACACACACCTGTAGTACGCCATATAAAGCTACCTCTTAGAGGCAGGCATAAAAAGATGAGCTGTGAACTATGTGGTTTAGACGGGCGATTTCTAAGAAATACAGAAGACATTTAATTAATAAAGCTGTGGCCTCTTTGTTGTTTTGTTGAACTAGATCACAAGATCAAAAACTAGAATATCTCTCAGTAGAGTTCATTCCTCTGCCAAGGACCCTCATGAAACCACATATAAAATCACTAAATTAATATATGGATCAGCCCCAAATTACAAACACCCATAAATATCAGTGCCCTAAACTTGACTGACCTTTTGCCGTCAAGATCCATGAATTATTCTCTGAGAAATCAAGGAAATAAAAACAGAATAATCCTTACAATTTCAATAGGGCCTCCCACCGTCGGCATCTCTCAATGTTAAAGAAAGTGAAACTAAATTCCTGGATCTGCACCAACATTTATTGCCCCAACCCTCCACAGAATTTCATGGAAATCGGTTGCGTAGTTTTTGTGCAATCCTGCTGACAGGCAAACAGATGCATAAGGTTACATGCACCCTACAGCAGGGGAAGGAAACAGCAACCTCTCCTCCGTGAAAAAACACTGACTCAAGTCACTGACAAAACTGGCAACGCAGGTCAAAAACCTCACGGGTTACAAGAGATAGGAAGGGATGAGCATGGAAATCGAGAGACAGGAAAATGCATTAAAAAATAACAAACGAGGACGAGAGAAAAAAAATCACAAATGGGGGAGAGAAAAAAAAGACCCAACTGTGGCATGTCAACGCTCCAGTGATCAGGAGAGGAGAAAACAGGGGGGGGGGGGGGGGGGAAGAGGAGAGAAGGAGGAGGAGTAAAGACTGAGTGGATGTGTTGCTTCTTGTCCTGGGCTCTGGCAATGTGCTGTTGATAGTCAGCTTGGACCCAGGCCCAGATTCCTCTTTACCCTGACTGGAAAAACAGAGCACACCTGACACAAGTATGCACCACAAGGAAGGTAGAGTGCATGTGCGTGTGCGTGTGCGTGTGTGTGTGTGTGTGTGTGCCCAGGCTGGATGAAAGACAGCAAGAAGCTGCTAAAGCCCTGACTTCAAGCTTTGTTGTTTGCAACGATCTGAATCACACTCAAAACCCGTGTCCGCCTTAGGAGCGTAACACATTCCTAAATCGTGAATCCTTGTGAAAACAGCTTACTATAATGTGGCATCATCATATTCACGGGCTGTTTTATTGGGCGGCCGTGCCAACACACACACACACACACAAGCACACACACACACTCAAAGCTAAAAAGCCACAGAAAAGTGAATAGTTAAGCAAAAATGGCAATGTAAGTCAGCTTTTCTTAGGAATATGTGGCCGTCCTGACCCCCTGCCATCACCTAACCTGAACCACAGAACCTCCTCCCCCCCATCTCACGCTTTGGGGAAGTGACATCACAGATTGACGGTAAGAACCTTGCCTGAAAAAAAAAAAAGCCTCCAAAAATGTTCCCAAGCTCGCAGGCCAAAAAGATCCCTGTCAGAAAAAAGCTCATACAGACACAGATAAACACACAAAGACAAATAAAGACGCATACTTTCACTGTGTAGTGTACAAACATAGACAGGCATGAACAGGGCACGCCACAAACACACCATCACACACACACAATCGCACACACACCCACCAGGTTCTCCAGAGGTTAGCCAAAGGACCAGACAGCAGTTAGTGCAACTCTAAACTAGTAATCAGTGGCATGGTTTGGGAGTGTGTGGTTGAGGAAAACCAGACAGACACACAGACAATAGCTTGGGAACAAACCCACTCCTCGATGCAGAACGCGGCTGCGATGCCACTACAGCGCTGCAGCAGCATTCCCTCCCGAACCGTCGTGTTTATTTCCAGCGTGTAAAAACAGCGTATACGTTTATGAATTTGCACGTTGTAATTTTGCGGCGCGGAGAAAAAACGAGAGGGAAAACTGAGGGATGAGGGTTGTTTTTCTTTTTCCAGGGGCCGGAGAGCTTTGTCTAAATATATATGAAACCATTCCCATCTTTTGTTGTGATTCTTTCTTCATCCCCTGAGCTGGTGCGGCGAGGGGCAAAAAGGTGGGTTTTCTTTCTGTGTGTTTAAAAACACAAGAACCCGAGAATATCATGTTTCCTGCTGTTGGCCGATGCATTGAGTGATGACATGAATATTTTTTTTCAGACCAGAATAAATCCACCTCACAGATCTTTAACTTAACACTTCTGACGGATTCATCTTTTCTTGAAGTCAGAAAGTGTCAAAGTGACAAATTTGATCAAAGATGGCTGACCGACTATTCCCAGCATTTTGTTATTCATGTCATCTGAGTAGTTTTGAATGCTAATAAGCCCCTCCCCACATTCTGAGGGGGGTTGCACAGTTTTATTGTTAAACCCGATGGACTCAAAAGATATTATCCGACATGCACCTGTAAATGACTCGAACTTTTTCGGGTTTCATGCAAGTTTAAGTCAACAACATTTAAACCAGCTCGTGGAGCAAATAGCATTAGTTTAATTAGCTAGTTAGCCCAGTTGATCCACCAGCAACCGTTTTCACTTCAGACAGATAAACAACAGTGGCTGCTCTGAAATGAGAAGCCTGCTTCTGCTTATTTCAGTCTCCCTTTAAACACCAGCTGTTTTTACACAGAGTTTCAAGTGGTATTTCCAAGCAACTTATCGGGAAGTCGATGTTATGCTGATGTTATGCTGATGTTATGCGTTAACATCTGGCAGAGGATGGACATAGTATCAGTTTAAAGCACGGCTGACAGACAGATCTCCAGCCTCAGGGTGCTGGATGTTTTTAATGCAGTGACATCTGTATTTGCTCAGGTGTGTATTCAGCTCGCAGGGATCACAAAATAAAATAATAACAGCCAAACCAAACACCACAGCTGGGACACACACCACAACCTGTCAAATAAACACAACCAGACTGTTGCATTTAAATGCTCGTCCGCAGACAGAACTCCTTAAATATTTCATTATGTTTGTATCAAAACACTTTTTACACAACTGCTAAAAAGAGAAGTTGTACAACTACTCTTGTGTGTCTGCAACGGAGCACGGGAGCTGATCGGGGCTCTGCTGTGTGTGCGCTCCGTCTCGGGGCGGCCCGTCTGCCGCCTCGCTCCATTCACTGCCACACAATGGCGGGAACAAAACAGCACTTTGTCGCCTACTGCTAAGACCATTAGGCCAACGAGGGCCGAGGACGCAAGTGTAGCGTGTGTAACTCAATCAATCTAATCTCTGTTGCTCGTCTGTCTGGAATCCCCCCCACCCCTCCTGTTACACACTAACGCTGGAGCAAAACAAACGGGGTTAAGTGCCTCTGCACTTAAGTCCTCTTCCTCCATCGTACTGTTTTTACAATCTACTCTACGAAACTAAACCAGGCCTGGATCAAATACTATGAGTGCACATTGAATTTTATTGTACATGGTAACGAACTGATGAGTCTCTCTTCATAGAATGGTCTGCAGAATCTCAGAAAATATGAGCATTGTAATTTCCCAGCGCCCAACGTGACTTTCCTGAAATGTTTTTATTTTCTCTGACCAATAGCAAAGAACTCTCAAATATTCATTTAATTATCATATGAGGCAGATTACCAGATGTTCACATTTCAAGCTCACATGTAAGGCCCAAATCACAATTTCAGTTCAGCTCGAATGGAACTCAGTAGATCACATCGAACAGTCTGCTTACATTACAACCAGTCATAAATAAGTTAGATTTGTTTCCTCAGGATCCATTAATTACTTTAAGAAATTCACAAAAAGTGTCAGAAAAACTCCCTTTTCCTAGATCTGCTGTTTGATCCATTGACCAGGTTCTTTCCTGACCAGTACCACATCTTTCCACCAAGTTCCATGCCAATACGCTCTGTAGTTTGGGTGTAATCCTGCTAAATAACTAACAAAAGCATCAGAAAAACCGCTAATCATCATGTTTAAGAACCAGACAATGTTTGGAATTTGGCTTGAAAGGTGACTTATAAGTAAATCCAGCATCGACTTGTGGTGTCAACACAAAAGAGTGAGCAGTCACACCGACAACAGCAAATTCATACTTTTTATTATACGTGTCTAAGAGCTTTGCCTCTTCCTGTATCTGGTCATTAAGACTAAAGACTCTGAAAACACTATTACAGCCGTGTCTGCACCAAAACAGCCAGATCTGGTCTCATATTTCCAAAATCTTCTTAGGACTTTGATCCCCTTGTGCCCCGCTGGCTTAGCATGGAGCTCAGTAGTGAGATGTTTTGGGGAAACACGGCTCTGAAGTCTGCACACACACACACACACACACACACACACACACATTCCTGAACACATACAGCCACAGTCTGTGAGTAAGAGCAGACCCTGGGAGCTGGCCCTGGATTAGACCGTCCTATTGGGCAGTAAAACACACATTTAGTGTTTGATATTTGAAAAAAGAAAACACACACACACACGGACACACACTTTACATGCACAGTAGGAATAGTTCTCCAGGCGAGCCTCAGGGACATCAGGACACACCCCCAGGGCCCTCTTTGTTATCCGACACTGGCCCATGTGTGTTTCTTCCTGAACCAGAGGACTATGTGTGTGTGTGTGTGTGTGTGTGTACTTTCGTGCATAGAAAAGCCTTGATATTTCCTCAGTATTCACCATACTTTTCATTTTCGTGCACACATCCTCTAATGCCCATGCCCGTACACACACAAACACACTGCCTGACACACACAAACACACTGTCTGACACACACAAACACTAGCAGCTGCAACAGATGGTGGATCCAGGCGGCCAGACAGTGTGCGTCTAACAAGCGCATCTGCTATTTCACTTTTCAGCTCCCTCTGTTTTTTGTCTCCAGCTCCATCTATGACACAAAGATGCATACACAAACACACACATACACGCACACACACTCACTGCACGTGCACACACACTCATGCCTGCACACATTTTCTCTATTATATGAGAACACAGTGATGGTGACAGACACGCTGTTCACACAGAGGTGACATCCAGACAGCGAAGGAGCCTTGTCTGTAGCTTCACACAATCACACAAACACACACACACACACTAATACACACAGTTGAAAGAATCCAGGATCATGCAAAAGCTAAAATATATTCAGAATTATGAAAATGAGAAGGCTCCTGCATCATTTATTCATGGTAGCTAAGTTTAAAGTGATGATTTTATACTTCTGTGATACCTGCTGTTATCTATAACGTCCTGACCACTTTCACTATATTACTGGTTGATGATAATTTAACAAACAAATCTTGATGCTCAGATGATTCATGTGTTACAAATCCCCTGCACCTTCCAATGCAAACAGATGTGCAGTATCTGCCCCAATGTGACTATTTGACTGAGTTAAACTTTTTTTGCAGCAGGCAAAAGTACTTTGATTTTTGGAGTATTCACAAAAGACCAAATCCACTTGCTCTGTATAAAATGCTGCAAACCTACTAGTGCAGAACCACAGTGTTCACAGTGGAGGTGTTACTGCACAGGTGTGGACCAGAAACATCATAAAACCAAAGAAACTACAGAAGAACTGTAGAATGATATGTGGCCCACAGGCTGCAGTGCTGTACCACATTTCACAACAATAGATAAACGGTGAATACTCAGTGTTTCAGGCTGGTGCATCCATCTGAACTGTATCACTACAACAAGAGAAGTAGGAGGATGAAAGAGCGATACAGCTTAACACTGACCAGAAACTAGTTTCCCCAAACCAACAGTGACGCAGCGCTGCCGCGGCTCTGAGATCTGCCGACTGATGTTCTGGAGGCTCGGAGAGTTGTAGATATGATTGAGAGGAACCGTGGGAGGAGGTGCAGGGTCTCTGCTAAATGCAGAACAAAGCGTGGGTGATTCCCAGCATCTGAATGAGAAAATAAAAGCTTTGGATAGATAAGGGAGGATGTGGAAGGATGGGGCCGAGGGGGGCAGGGGGCGCCGTTATCATGTTGGTACAGTTGGTCGGGAGAAAGGGGAGGAGGTGGGGGTGAGGGCGGGAGGGAGGGAGTGAGTAAACATACGACCATGAGACTGACTCTCCACCTCAACAACACAAAACATGGTGGGACCATCAGCCCGTCGGCCACTGCGGCTTTTCCAGCCTCAACCGTGGTGCTGTTCATTTTTTCCATCCCCCCCCCCAACCCCACCTCCTTCATCTCCTGGGAACTACGCTCGCATAAACCATGGTCACAAATACAGCTACACACACACATACACATAGACAAACACACTCAATCGCCAAAAAAAAGCCAGAAGCCACGGAGTGTTCTCTCACAGCCGAACCCTCGGGCACAAACATTAACAGGGACTTCAATGGCAGCGGGTTTACAGGCCAATGAAAGCAGCAACACTTTAGGGTTGCTACTGTTTACATCCGGCTGCATCCAAACACACATAACGGCCGTGAGGAAGGGAAAACTCACACATTCTGAACCTGACATCAAATGGAAAATACTCTCTGCTTCATCTCACACACACACACACACACAAACCACAGTCTGTACATTAAGACCCATAGGTCGACCACATCATGGAAAAAGTCCCATGCTCCTTCAGTTGTGAGCAGATGAGAAGGGAAGAGGGGGGTGTGTCTCTCCAGGGTGGAGGGGGCGGGGGCTGAAGGTGGCTGACAACTCCTCTGGAGCACCTGGAAGGAGCCTAGGGTGGAGTGTGGGAGAGTTGGGGCAGGTCGCGACACGTTCTCGGCTCTGTTGTTGTCTGCCGGGGCTGCCAGAGAGAGCGGCACTTACACAACTCAGAGATCCTCTAACAAAAGCACCTCTGCAGGTCTGAGTACACTCACCACACACACACACACAAAATACTGCTCAAATTCCCAGGAGTCACCACTGACTCTGATCATTTTGTTTTTCATTGACTTTCTGTAGATTAAACAGTGAAACGAATCTCTTAAGAGGCGACACCAGCATCAGAAACGCCTCAGATCCTGCAGAAAATACCGGTTTCTACCCTCAAGTATGTTGATCTATATACAGATAAGATTCCATTTCTTTAAATTTGTATAAAAAGAAATCCCAGATCAAACTGAAATGTGATTTTACCAGAAATCTGATCGGTGCTCTGAATCGGCCGATTTGCAAAGTCGAGGTATCGTACTGGGAATTTCTAGATAAAGAAATTATAAAGTATGGTTGTATAATTACTCATGCTTGTAGGGAGCTTTCTCTCCGACCTTCTTTGGTGTGGACATTCAGACTTTTCAGTTTAGTCCGAAACAAAAATAAAAGGGTGTGAATGGCGCCTCTGACCACAATCCAGACAAACGGACCAACCACAACAAGGTGGCCTCGTCGGGATCAAATGAATAATGGTTCGGTTTGTTTTTGCAGCGTGAAAAAATGATTTTGAATAGTTTGTCATGTCAGAGCAATTACAAGAAGTTGCGAAAGAATTAAACGATAGAGGAATAAGTGGAAATACCTCTAAGGATTGCTTGTATGATAATGAGGCTGTTAATCCCTAATGACACTACAAAGTTAACGGAATTAACGTATTGGTTCACGCCCATCTATAATCCAATCGATGTCAACAAAAGGTAAGAGCTGCCGGCCTAGGCGAGGACAACAGGACGTACGCATGTCAAACAAGAGCTCACTAAACTGCACTGTGGAACCAAATCTAACCAGATCAAATGTAAACAAAGCTACAAGAGATATAACAAGTAAGAGTTAGCACATTTCTACAACAATACCCCCCCTTCTCCCTCTCTCTCTCCCTGCACTACAGCATGAACACTTGGCCAAAATTACAGGTACGCTCTCCCGACATAGCAATCAAAAGGCCTCTAAGACGCAAATGACCAGAGCCCACACAGACAATAGCCACTTTTCCTTTTTACATGCAGCCTCCCATCACGCAGTAAACACCTATTATAGTCTTACCGTGCTGACCTTCAACAGAACAAGCCCGTGGGACTTTATGTTCGCGTTTCAGCGACTTTCCTCCATTGTTTTGGAACGTGACGACAGAGTGTGTGTGTGTGTGTGTCTGCTCTCAGACATGTCTGACCATGAGGGGATGAGGAGCAAGGATGAAGGATACAGCTCTGACTTTTCTTTAAATTCTCCAGCAGTGTTTTATAACTGCAGTGTCCTCCCGAGCCACTTGCTCCAGCACCATATAATTTACACAACATGCCTTTGAGCTTATAAAGACAGCCAGATGTGTGTGAGAGTGTGTGTGTCGGTGTGTGTGTGTGTGTGTGTGTGTGTGTGTGTGTGTGTGTGTGTGTGTGGCCTACGCCTCCTGCAGCTATGCTATATTTGCTCTCCCCACTTTTCTCTTTTACTGTAGCCCGGGTAGTCAAAGGTGCATGTCCAAACACATCTTGCACATACTCTCACACAAACATGTATGCACAGTGTGCACGCAGGGTGTGAGGAGGACAAACAGCTCCATAGCAAAGCCATCATGTCATCACCGCCAGGTCCAAGAGGAGGGACGCTCATCCACAGACATGCCGAGTCATCCAAGTGTGTAAAAAGGAAAACCATCCTGTAGAACTGTAATCACTGTGAGGGTGAATGCACGTGCAGGGCTGATCCCAGACGTCTTCTTCTTCTTCTGACCTGGATGACGTGAAGAGTTTTTCACTGAAGTCAGAGCAACAACAACCACAACAAGCAGTTTCCCTGTGTACAAACGTCAGGTCTAGATGTGATGAGAAGAGCATCTCAGCTAGGGATGGGTGATACGGACCAAATGTGATCAGACGGTATCGATAGCTATCACGATAAATGTCACATCATCACGATATCGCAATATATCTTCCATAATTATTTATTTTAAGTGTAAAGGCAGATGTTTGCTCCTGATTGAAGGTTGTACTCACTGCACTTTAGATTATGTATGTGTTATACTTCCTCACTCTGCTGACACAATGCATTAGCACACTGATACAAACTGAACCGTTATATTATTGACATCGTGTTATCGCCCAGCTCTAATCTCGATAGTCCAGGTGTTGCAGACTATAACCTGGCATCTGCCCAAAGGTGCCTCTGTAAGGGGCCCTACAGAGGGCTCCATCAGGCCCTCCACCAACTGAATAAATCGTATCAAACTGTAGCACAATTTATTATATCGTGATACGTATCATATATTCATATTCCCCTATGAACTGTGGAGACGTCACTTGCTCTGATTGGACGTGTGACGAGATCAAATCAACAGCATTGTTAGTATATAGCCTTCATCTTATGTGTTTTTATTCATGTTCAAAGGCTGGATGAAGAAGAGGAAGAGCAGGAAGATGAGGAGGAAGAGAAGACGGAGGGAGGAGGGGGGGAATGAAAATATTTGGGATCCCTTGCCTCCCATACGTGGCCACAGCCATTTGGCCTACATTTAAAACCCAGCTCACTCACACCGTTAAAAGTTGTTGTCTTCCACCACAGGTATGCGTGTGTGTGTCTGTGCGTGTGTCTGTGCGCGTGTGGAACATTCAGGAGCAGAGGGAAACTCTCGACTCTCCTGCTGAACTTTTTCTTCTCCAGACAACTCACCCCTACATGTCGTCCGCTGCTCTCCGCTGGAGGAGGAACTTCTTTTTCACTCGACGCTGCTGGAAATCACAGCTTCATGGAGGTATTCCTCATCCGCTCCGTGGAGACAGCGTGAAAAGTCCCGGAGCCCGGAGAAGCTCCTGAATCATAAAACGCAAAAAACTGTCCGGAGTGAAAAGAGGGAGCGAGTCTCAGGAGCGGGTTCAAAGTCACTCCGGAGGTTCTGGGGCTTTATGGTCGAGAAGCTGCTTCAGTGAAAAACTGAAGAAAAAAGTTTCTCTGTTGTTTTCCGGCCGCAGAACAAATAGAAGATAAACGAGTGGAAGTGAAGTTGTGTTCGTTGACCGTGAATAAGAAGCACAGTGCTCTCCGCCGGGCTCGAACTCTCGGTGTGTTTATAGTAGTGGTCTCTCCGCTCCAATGGAGGCGTTCAGGGCCAGGGGGGAGAGGGAGAAGAGCTCACGGTGCGTTCACTGTCGGCGCGAAAATAAGGGAAACGCGAGGTTCACGTGCACAAGGTAGGGGTGTGGGTTGTGAATCTCGCCTCCTCGGTGTTAATGGATGAGAAATTAACCAGGTTAAAACGTTTAAATAGGTCTGCACTTAAAAAAGAGCTTGGCCAAAGATGGTTACTATTAGGTTGTTCTTATCACACAATTTGTTTTTTCTTTTATTACCAGTAAGTTTGCTTTTAATTAGTTATTCGATTGAGACTCAGATTTGGTCGAGTGTGTGTGTTGTTTTCACTTTTGGGCATCTTAACGTATAGTCACGTATTTAAATATGACAAATGACGTAAAACATCATGTGAATTTACAGATGAGTATATAAATTAGAATTTAAGCCAAACTAAATACAATGCTGTGTACAAATTACTAGTTATTATACTAAATGGTAAATGGTTTTGTATTTATATATATTAGTTCATTTATATGAATGAGTATCATGAGTATCATGAATGTTCACTCAGTTTAATGATAATATCACCTACTTTAGATTTAATAATTTTTTTTGAATGCAGGACTTTCACTTGTACATTCAGAATCATAACTTTGTTTTCTTTACCATATTAGGATAACTTATGGATCTTCCCCCACTGCAGCTGGAGAACATACACAACTAGTGGTTTGCTGGTATTTAGTGAGCAGACGTCACAAACATGAAAGTTGGCAAGCAGGGATTTAACACTACGGCTATAGGAAAAATGGGGAATATGTTGTACAAGTTCAGGGTGAATTCCAAAACGGATGACAGTGGAATTTCTAAAACCAATTCCAGTTGCCCTTGATTTAACTTGTATTTGATAAGAATGCGTGGAAATCTTTATAAGCTTTTTGGAGGAATGGTTTTTACTTTTAAATCGATTTGACTTTTTCTTTTCTTCTTGAGGGTGAAAAGTATGGGAGCTGATGAAGAAAAGGATCAGCCTCAAGTAAAACTTATCAAGTTATCACATGATAACTTTTA
This sequence comes from Pleuronectes platessa, assembly GCF_947347685.1. Taxonomy (NCBI): domain Eukaryota; kingdom Metazoa; phylum Chordata; class Actinopteri; order Pleuronectiformes; family Pleuronectidae; genus Pleuronectes; species Pleuronectes platessa. The sequence goes on from NC_070642.1 coordinate 14,806,187, forward strand.
AAATAACTCACTTATTTAAATATAAAACATCTCACGTTATAACGTAAAACATATCATCTTATATAAATCATTTTGTTGAAACGTTATCACGTTGTAATGTGAAAAGTTGATGAAGTTTTTCACGTGGCAACAACATGCTATCGCACAGAGGAAAGCAAGTAAAACAAAACATATACGCATTTACTATATATGGTACATTTCAGCTTCCATTGTCCTGTTGACCCTGTGTTAACTGCAAATGAAAAATACAACTTGAATCACTCAAATATGTGAGAAATTCTCCACAGGCCAGAAGAGCTCAGGGGTCCCAGCCTCTGCGGGGACCCTGAAGGCAGCAGCGGCTCCAGATGCCGTCCCCTCTGACATCAGACCGGAGGAATGTGAGGAATGTGGGCTCCTGGGAGAAGTCCTCCTGGTTTAATGGTTTTCCAGGGGCCACAGAGGTGACTGGGCGTCCAACAAAGAAGGTCTCCTCACCTCTCATGTCCCCTCTCTTTGCCTTATGGCCCTGGATGGGTCACAGCATCACGGGGGCCAATTTATTTACACAACCTACAAATTTACAACATGGAGGCTGATTAAAAGAAGTTTCACAAAATATATACTTTGCTATTTTAATTTAGGAGGCTGCCACTGGATATTTATTGTATTAATCAATACAGTTATTACATAAAAATGTTTAGTATCATATTAACATTCAGTATTTTATGAAATATACAACAATCGTATTTGATAGTATCTTTGATTAAGAGTTATTTTAATATACCCTATTATAATTATTATTATAATTATTACTATTGAAACTTATCGGTGTAAGTAGGTTATATCCATATTTTATACAACAGAAGTATATATCCAACTACTTCCACCCGAGGAACCAGCTAATAATGACATTTTTTGATTTTAGAATGTTGATTTTATCTATTTATTTAATTAATGCTTCAGTAATAGCTCTGGTCATTTTTATCTATGTGTACAGGGATTTTTCAAACCTCTATCCAAACTCAGGGGAAAGTAACTCTGGTGGTTAAATAATAAATCCCTTTTTTTAAATTGAAATATTGTCATGTTCATTGCCTGCAACATATACATTTAAATATGTGGTGTACAACGTGTAATTTGCGTCTGAGAAAGTCAGGTTCTTTTCACTTTCCATTTTAAAATCCAGGGAATTTCAACGGAGAAAATATTAAAGACTTGACCTCTTTGTCCTCAATTGTGGTTTTCTCCATTATGTATAAAATTACAATGTTATTATTGATCCATATCTATACTTTGGATGGTTTCCCCTTACATTTCTTATTCATTTATGTTCATTCAACCACATTAAACCATATATTGCATTGGCTGACAAACACTTGCTTTCATGCTGTTCAGTGTCTTTGTGAATAATCTCCATTATGATCTCATTAAATTATTTCAAATATCCTAGAAGGTTATTAGTCACTACATCCTATGAGGATATAATAGAAACACATTTTAAAGGTACCACAGGAGTGTCTAATTTTTTTTAAAGCACAATGACTGTATCTCAAGAGACTGTAGAGGTTCATTGAAACCTGTAGTTATGTCACAGTGAAGTCCTGTCAGAGAGAATATGAGAGTAACAGCGAAGGCCTGTATAAATGCAGTCAATTATTTTGTTCTGTTTAAGTTTAGCTCTAATTCACAGATTGTACATTTTACACATACTGAAAAGTATACAAACTTAACACACAACATATATTCCACGGTATATATGTTTTAATTATTTATTATTGATTTACATTATAACTTGGATCAGAAAGACTAATACAATTCTCAGCTGAATAAAACCGAGGCTTATTGGATTCAAGGATTATTTTCGACTAAATATCATCCTCTTGTGGCGAACATGAAACTCACAACAACAGCACTCCGCACAATCATTATTATTATGAGCAGTGCTGTGCAAGTTCACACCTCTCATGAACTAGTTCAAAGTTCAGTTCATACAAGTAAACATGAATAGTTCACATTCATAGTTCACCATTTAAATTCTGAACTAGTTCATAGTTGAGTTCATGTCATAGTTTTAAGGTGGAAAATGAGAATGAAAGACTTAACTTGTTAAAGAAATCCATCACTACCCCTTGCCATTACTGTCGGAATCTTTATCAGACAGTGTGTAAAAATCCCTCTCTGCTTTCTCTTGCCATCTGTATATGAGACCGAGAGCTGTTGTGTTGCAGGTATGGCCTAGCCTGGATGCCAGACGAATTTAGCCCCGCCCACAACATTTTTGGTCGGGCGGTTCGGTCTGGAGTCGCACCATTGGGAAAAAATTATGGCCCGACCGGGCCAATCAGATTGTCAGGGCGGGCTTTATACGATGATTGACAGATGATCAACGGTGACGTAATCAACCACGTCATCAAAGTGCCCTTGGGTTGAATTCGTTTTCAACAAACAAGCCTGCCGCTGGCGAGCCGAGATGTGTAGATGCTGCCATTGAGTCTGTTTTAGAAGACATCGACAGCGCATTCATTTTGAAAGAGGAACACAGAACGTGGAGGCGACGCCAAAGCACCGCGCTAATCCCTATGCCCCGGCGCTTGGCTGTTCACAACGGACGCTGAAGCGACGCTGAACCGCCGGGCAGCGCTAATAATATCACCCGTTGATCCAGTAGATCGCTGCACGGCTTTGTGCCGGTCACACCGGAGGCTGAAGCACCACGCTGCGCCAAGGCTGCCTCGCGGTGCTTCAGCCTCCGGTGTGACCGGCACAAAGTTTTAACATGGGAGTGGATGGGAGCCAGCTGTTATTTAAGGCTTGGCGCTGCGCTGAAGCGTCCGGTGTGAACCCAGTAAATAACTCACAATGCGTTGCTTAGCATACGTCACGTACTACGTTGCTCTGATTGGTTGTAGGTCTATCCAATTGAGCGAAGAGGAATTTTACTTCCTGGTCAGTTGAAACATGCCCCATAATTTTTTCCCAATGGAGCGACTCCAGACCGAACTGCCCGACCAAAAATGTTGTGGGCGGGGCTAAGTTCGTCTGGCATCCAGGCTAGGTATGGCCTGCCCCTTTAAGGAAAGTGTGTAGTGTGTGACGTAGTGAACCTGGGTATTGTGGGAAAATACGCTAAAAGTGTGTGTATAACGAGAAGTGACGGATTACCTAGAGGTGGTGCGAGTGTTTCTCCTGCTGTATATCCGCGAAATAAAGTGGCCGCATTCCAAGTAAAGAAACATCTTCTCCTCCACGGAGCGGTCCGGACGGCTGGTTACTATGGGGTGCCGTTTGTAAAGCATCTCACGCTGAAAATAACAGCAACATTTTGTCACATTAAGCTTCAAACCATGTTTAAAAAACTGGTGTGAATTTTTTAGAGTCACTTATTTGCACATTTACAACAATATTTGTCGACTTAGAGATATTTTAAATATTTAAATCCAAATGTTAAATGTTACACTTAAATGTTAAATGTTAGATGATAAATGTTAAATGTTAAATGTTAAATCTAAATGCTAAATCTAAATCTAAATCTAAATGTTAAATTTAAATCTAAATCTAAATGTTAAATTTAAATCTAAATGTTAAATCTATATGTTAAATCTAAATTTAATGTTAAATCTGAATCTAAATATAAATATAAATGTTAAATATAAATGTTAAATCGAAATCTAAATCTAAATGTTAAATCTAAATGTTTCGGGTGAAACTAAATATTTAACTAATATGCAAATGAAAATGCCGGTAACAGGAAGTAACAAAATAAAAGCTCAAAGTGCGCCCCCTTGTGGCTGGCTATAGTGGCGCATCCTTCATAAAAGTGACACTAAAAACTCAAAGTACTAGAAAATAAAGTTTCTCCAAACGTGTTTGTTATTTTATGTAGTTAATATCATGATAATCCATCAATTCATTCGTTATTTGCCACTATAAACACACTCTGACCTCCTCGAGCTTTTATTTTGTTACTTCCTTCTACCGGCATTTGAATTTGCATATTAGTTAAATATTTAGTTTCACCCGAAACATTTAGATTTAACATTTAGATTTAGATTTAGATTTAACATTTAGATTTAACATTTAGATTTAAATTTAAATTTAACATTTAGATTTAGATTTAACATTTAGATTTCACATTTAGATTTCATATTTAGATTTCACATTTAGATTTAGATTTAAATTTCACATTTAGATTTAGATTTTAATTTCACATTTAGATTTAGATTTAGCCTTTAGATTTAACATTTAACATTTAAGTGTAACATTTAACATTTGGATTTAAATAATTAAAATATCTCTAAGTTGACAAATATTGTTGTAAATGTGCAAAAAAGTGACTCTCAAAAATTCACACCAGTTTTTTTAATTTGAAGCTAAATGTGACAAAATGTTTTACAAACGGCACCCCATAGATTACCGGCCAGACAGCGAGCCAAGCTAACCAGTGACAGGGGCGGCTCCTGGTACAGGAGACATAGGAGACTGATTTATCATGACGTGACACATGCAATGTAAAACAATACATTAACGTCACACCATCATCCTCTAACCCCGGGGACGCACCGGAGGTAGAAGCGCTGGGAAAAGCTGTCCGCCTCCTTTCCTCGCCCATGTTAAATACTTGGTCTGTTCGCACCGGCAGCGTAGTGCCGGGAAGAACCGGGAAGTGCCGCGGCCACACACACACAAGCACATAATCTCCTGTGGGGGGGGTGGCGGCTACAGGTTTGCGTAGGTTAGTCACCTGTGAAGACCAGCATCATTAAATTAAATTAAATTAAATTAAATTAATTAAATTAAATTATATATTAATTATATTAAATGAAGACAAAATGACTGACAATATACTCTTTCAATTTGCAGGAATTCTATTAATTGCAAAATATCTTACAATATGTAAATAAAAATTTAATAAAAAAAAAAAACTGCTGGGCTTCTGCGCAGGATGTGCAGCGGGTTTCTGCGCACAGTAGGCTTCTGCGTAGGATTTGCGCCCGCAGTTTTTTTTTTTTTTTATTAAATTTTTATTTACATATTGTAAGATATTTAGCAATTAATAGAATTCCTGCAGATTGAAAGAGTATATTGTCAGCTTGGAAATGGGATGAATAGGGATTCGAAAACGGGTCCTTCTAGTTGGAAGACGGACGCTCTACCGACTAGGCCACACTACCGACTAGGCCACGCTACCTCATGACTGACATGAGAAACTAAGCACATAAACTAGATGAACAAATTATCGTGCGTGTGTGTCCGTGCCATTTTATGCTGCTTTTGATAAACACTTCAGCGAAAATGTGTTCTACTTTACTACATATATTTGACAGCCTTACTTAAAAGTTACTTTTATATTTTTGGCTTTTAGATACTGGATGATTTAACATACTTTAAAAACCTATTGTTAGAGAATAACCCAGTACTTTGCAAGCTTGTCTTCGGACGCCTTACAAGAATCACAGTCTGCTGTGATGTCCTGAGGCTGCCCCCTGCTGGCTGCTGGGTTCCTCTGCTGCTCATGCTTGGTTTGTGCAGCTTGTGATTAACTAAAGTTCTCCATAAAAGAAATTCTTTAATATCCTTCAAGGGCAATTTGATGAATCATGTTGGCAGTAATTACAGGGTTTAAACACAGGATGTACACGGTTTTAATTTTACCTGCTGCTACCTGTCAGCCCATAAACTCAAATCTGAAAGCTTTTAAAGTCAGAAACAGAAAGTTGGTTGGCGGTTGAAATGGATTCTGGGAATTTACTCTATGAGGGAGAATAGGGTTGGCCAAGTTAAAGTAAAGGGAACAAAACAAAAAGGGAATTTATAACCGTCGCTTTGTGTGACAGATTCACTGGAGAAAATTTAGCTTTTCAAACAAATCTGACACAGATCAACCTTCAGCAGCACACACAGGCCTCCTCACTCCCTTGTTATATGGGGGGGGGGGGGGGGGGGGGGGTCGTCTCTCACAGGACTAACAGCTTGATAGAATAATAATGCAATACGGTGGACTCTGAGTGGAAGGTCCTCTCCCTCTCACTGTGACTGAGATATGCTGCCCTTGGAAAAGAACAGAGGACGTGACGGATCAAGGATTTTCCTCCTGACTGATGACTAAACACTGAAAATGTTTATGACTCTATAACGGAAACAAAATGAGTAAAAAGGGCCATCGTCTTACGAGGAAAAGGGATTTTACACATTAGGGTAGAAAGAAATTATGTTTCCATCCCTGTCCACTTCTTGGTTTGTTTCCTGCCTCCTTGTTTGGTCTGTTCTGCATTGATCTGCTTGTCAGCTGGATGAAAGTCTACGTACTCACAATAAAGCTCCAGTTGAAGTCGAGTTTACCTTGTTGAGTCGGATAACAAAGGGAGAGACAGAGGGAAGGGGGTGCACACTGTTTATCTGTTCTTCAAGTTGAGGTGGACCGCAGGGTTTGTCTCACTCACACACACACTCACACACACACACTAATGTGGAGAGCACCTCAGTAACCTTCCTGATGACTGAATAGGAACTTGAGGATGGGGCAAACACAAAATTCGTGAAAGGGTTCAATCGTCAATAGTTGATTTCAGTTACATCGCTTTAGTTCTGAAAATAAAAGCACCTATACTGTAAGGAGGCCCGCAGCTTCTTTTTGACTCTCATACCATCACTGTTGTTGAGGCTGTATAGTCTGGTTTGAATGATTTTTACCTTCTTGTACTTTACTGGAATGTTTCTCCACCTCCCTCACAAGGAAATTACTGTACTTTTTTCAATTCACGGTTCTCCTGAGAGTTCTATGGCATTTTTCACTTCTGGAAATATAAATAGAGGTCTTTGTTAACATTAGATCTGTTGAACTTTGGTGTCACATTGTAATCGAGGAAGAGCACTTAAGACTTATGTTCGACTTACGTAAGTCCTGTCGTCATCGCCTACATGGAGTCATCCATCTGCTGTCTCTAGAGGAGCAGTCGGGAGTGTTACTGGTCTGAGGTCAAATGTTAACTTCTCTCATGAGGCTTTGAAAGGTCTTTGACAGACAGCACCGCTAATATGATCCTCCATAAAACCATATCAAGAGGATCTAAATCCCCTAAAAGTATATGAGGGATTTGACACCTGACGTGGCTGAGGACATTCACTTGTGTAGATAGTGTGATTCAATCTTTTAAATATTCAGTCGAGCCTTTGTGTTTAATTGACCTTGCTTCATCACTGACTACAACGCTTTGTAAATAAAAAATACTAAAAATAAATGTAAAGCCTTTTCCAATGAAAAAAGTACAAAAATAAACGAGAAGCTTCGTAACACTGACATTATTAAATGTTTCTTATATCTCCACATATCTAATTGATCTCTTTTGCTGAGCACATACATGATTCTGCACGTCATCTACATTACTACATATTTTTAAGATAAATTGTCTTTATTCTGCAGCTTTCTGAATCAAAACGTGGTTTAATATGTATCTATAACTTAGTGCCCTTACATACATTTCCACAGATATATATACATGTGCACACATTTACAGTGTGAAGCTGAGACAGAGGCAGCAAACTGAAAATAATCCCAAAATAAATCGTTGTTTTCACCCCAGTTTGTCAGTATGTTGGTTTTCTGTTCAGACTTCCATGAAACCTGTTGGAAGTCTTTTTTATTATTATTATTATTTACAGTTTGTATTATTTTTTAAACAGGAAAACAGGAATGGTGCATCCCAGAATATACAAACAAACCCTCCTTGAAATCCTGAACTTGTCACCAGCACGTTCAGAACTTGCCCTGGTTGCTGACGTAGACAGCTGACAACATCTGCCGCGGACCAGCTCAACAAAATAAAGGAAAAAACTAATAAACAAATACATGATTAAATAAATAACAATGAAAAAAATGTAACCTGCATTAATACTTAAATATTAAATTAAATAACACGAACAATTGTCAACTCTCACTCTCTCTCTCTCTCTCTTTCTCTCTCTCTGTCTTTCATATTTACATACATTAAAATGATAATAATAATAATAATAATATAGTAATAATAATATTAAGCAGTAGTATATACATATATACCCATAAACCTACAAATACATATAGATATATGCATGGATACACACCCTAGTACTTATTTACGGACCTAAACTTATCCAAACATTTTCATACAGGCATACCTGCATGAACGTACCTGCATGAACATACCTGCATGAACATACCTTAATACTTAAACTGTGTCAATCCAAAGGTAACCAAACATTTACCCCTAAGGCAACTCTCCACAAATAGTTTCTCATTTCAGGGCAGTTGGAGTGTTTAAAATGTTCACCTGGATCCAGGACATTTGTCTTTTTTATAAAGGATTTCACTGATTTCTCAGGAAACAATTCATTGATCCTGATAGAAGGAGGCATTTGCAATTGATTATTTAGCTAATTAAAAAAAATGATAATATGGTTATATAAAAATGTTACTGGTTAATTATCTTGACTTCCAATTAACCTGCAACAACTTCTTCTTTCTGCTTTGTCCTTGTATGCACGTTGCACCATGAACACATCCACACAGCTATAGAAAGCTGAATGTGTATGTCAGGACAATGACTAGGTGAAAGGATAGTGGTTTTCTTTTCAAACCCTGTGTGTGTGCGTGTTTGTGAGTGTTTTTGTGTGCAGTCATGACGCGCAACCAGTGAGTCAGATCTTCCAAATCAAGTTTCCACACAGGGACTAATGCCTACCTTGTAGAGGGGGAGCCACAGACAAATAACCCAATCAGCCAAATGGATTCGGCACACTTCAGCGCATCACTCCATCCCTGTCACTGATTAGGGCTGGCCTTTGAGGGATTCAATGCAGAGATTGACACGCGCCGAGAAAAGAGCAGTCATTATTTTTGTCCTTTTTTGTCCTTGTGTTATCAAGCGTCGGCCCGACCTAAAAATCCAAACAAGAAATTAAGGAATGTAACCCCCCGGTCATGGTTTCTTCAAGTTAATGAGGGAGCTTTTTGTGAGAGGAGGAAAGAGGTTTTTAGTTCTTCACCTGTTGTCTGATGACGTGAGTTGCGCCATTGATTAAAAACCGTGTGGGTGGCCATTATACCTGCCACACACACACACACACACACACACACACACACACACACACACACACACACACACACACACAGACACACCAGTCATAAAGGAGCAGGACACCCCTCGCCTAGACCACACCCCGAGGCCTTGAGACTTCATGTGTCTATATAAAGAGCTCTCCTCCTCTGAGGAGGCAGCAGCGGACCCTCTCTGACTGAACATTCTATCAGAGCAGCTAAGAGGAAGGAGAGGAGGAGGAGAGGGATCCCGGTGAAGAAGCGGCCGCTCTGGAAGATCTGTGGACAGACGCAAGGAGAAGAGCGAGGAGAAGAGCGAGGAGAGGGAAACATTTGGACAAGGTAAACATCTACTTGTCTTTGTGTGGTCTGGTTGGATCCAAACTGGGTCTGGTTGGGGTTTTTCTGAAGGAAGACACTTTCTGTGTCATTGACTCTTCTGACACTTTCTGAGAAGTGCAGCTGCAGATTTGAAACATTTCTCAGTCTTTTTGCCAGAAGAGTCATTTGAATTGCCGTCCATTGATATTTGCACCGTTGCAAATAGTTCAAAGTGGCTTAGATAACCCTTCAATCACTCTGAATATCAGTGAGGCATGAGGTTTCAATCTATTTTGATTGCAGATTCCTTGAACACTATGTGTCTGCGGAGAGCAGAGCCCAGCTGAGTGAGTCATACTGTGGGATGAGAGTAGCCAAGAGTTAAGGAAACGATGGCCCACCAAGGAGTAGAAAAACGGAGGCGGGAGTAAATGTGAAAAAGGAAATTGATATTTTTGAAGCAGCGGAGTAGAAAAGTGGGGATGGGATATTTTCTGCAGGGGGTTTAAAAAGTAAATATCTAAGGAAGGATATAAAAACAGCACGTGATAGATTAGGTGAAGGCGTTTGCCATGAAGTCAAATATTGAAAGGATCCTCTCCATCACTTGAGCGTGGAGCTTGAAATGCATGCGAGACGTGTGACGACAACTTCAATCGGCGTACCTTGAGCAGCTTGAAAGAAACCAGTCAGGGTTTTTATTTCTTCTCAGAAGGGTAGCAGAGACTTCAACAAAAAATTCTGGACTTTGAGAAATAAGCCTTTATCTTCATGGCGGAACATCTGGAATTTATGGAGCATAGTAATAAAAAGGGGAGGGAAACTTTTAAATCAAAGCAAAGATTTGTTCTTGACCCTCTAATGTCTTAACCAGGTCTTAACTCAGTCTTGGTTTTCAATCAGTTGAACTGCTGCTTCCTCTTTCAGAAAGACATGTAACAAAGTGCAGGGATCATTCAAATTCGTGACTTGGCAGAATCTGCACTAGCGTAGGTCAAAGGTGAAATAGTTGAGCTAACAGTCTGGGTTGTTTTGGTTTCACCTCCGAGCTCGGCCCTCGGAATGACATCACACCCACAATAACCCGGGTTTATGGAGCTCCAGTTGAACGGGAACAATATTTACATGAGCCAACTGCCCATGGTAGACTAAAGCAGTTCATAATAACGCATTGACACTGCAGTAAAGAGTCCATTGTGAGGTTCCTCTGACCTTCTGAGTCAAGATTCTGACTTGAGGGAGCGTTCCAGGCGCAACTCGTGGTTTTAATTGAATGCGCCATTGATTATATACTGCAAAAACTGCTGCATCTATTTTAGGGACAGGCAAAACAAAACAGCTATTGTTTTAATAAAGAAGTCACGAAATACTTCTTGAAAGGAGCAATCATGATCTGTTGTCACGCTGCACAAACGTTTTTTTTTTCCAACACGTCATCCTTTGTGTGCGCCACAGCTCCCAATGGCTTTTCGTATTTTGCCTCGTTTCACTTTTCCCGTTCCAACAATGCCCAAAATGCCAAAAATGATAATTGTCTGACAGTCGGCCGCTTTAACCACTGTGACAGATGCATCGCATTTCCTGTTGCAGCCTCGTAATTCAAGCCACCGAGTGTTTTGCTTGGAGGATTCTAATGTGAAGCAGATGCATTAGAAGAAGTTGCTATTTATGTTGTCAAGTTGAAACAGCAGAAGTTTGATGTTGTGACTCTGCTGGATTTACACGCCTCGGTTTGTCTTTTGTATGTGCAGGTGAATTTAACTTGTCTCCAGCATTGGGCGATACAACCTGCTATACAGTGAGGTAATTATTGAAAGCACAGGTTGTCCAAGGCAGAACAACTATAAATATTATTAAAGAGTCTGGGCTGATCTCATGAAGATATCAGGATTACATGACGTGAAATATGGGGCTTCCCCCCCCCCCCAATTCCCTTTTCATCACCCCACCTCCCCCGTGACAAATTTTCAGACGGCCCCTTGAAAGCAGCAAATCTTAATCAAGTGTCTCAGGGAGTGTCACAGGCGCACTCTTTCATTAATGTGGAGAACAACACCATCTATTGCATTACATGCGATTATTTATCTAAAATAGGAATGCCGATAATTGGTGTTTGAGCTCACAGCAGTTATCCAGTCATGACACGCAGCTATAAATCAACAATTTAGACTAAAGGGTAGAGTTGAAACATGCCAAGGTGGAGAAGGAATGGGGGAAGGCGTATGCAAATGGTCTGCTCAAGAGGCACGCTCTGTATTTCTGAGAACGAGTAATATTTCAGGGAAGATTAGATGATTGGGAGGGAGCGAGCAGGGAGAGTCCTCCACCAACACATTTCTCAAGTTGTGTTTATCAAGAGAACTACCTGGATGGTACAGCTCAGTTGTTCAGCTAAAAGAAGCCTCTCTCTCTCTCTCTCTCTCTCTCTCTCTCTCTCTCTCTCTCTCTCTCATGTTTCTGTCTCCAGGCTGAAGATGGTTGGTCTACATTGGCTCTTGGTAGCGATGATGGCGTACGTGTGTGTCCCAGGGTTTGGGTCCGAGTGCCTGAAAAGCTCCGTCTGCAACAACCTGAGCACCGAGCGAAGGATCCAGGTGAGTCTACCTCCCCTCCTGATGTCCCTCAGAAAGGACACTCTAACCGTGCAGCACATGTCATTCATGGTTCAATGTGCTTTAAAGAAGACATGGACACAGCAACAACATCATAGAAAACTAATTTTGAACTTGATTGGTTTGATTCTTGATCCTCAAAACAGCAGTTAGAAGATATGATCACCTCGACCCGCCTGATTTCGGGTTTTTTAAGTCAAGATCCATGAGTTATTCTCCCAGAATCAACAGCTGACAAATATTTGACTTATAATGTGTATTTTCGTTTTCAGTTTTGTCTTATAGAGATGGTTGGATTTTTCCCTACATTGATTTTCCCATATTCATCTGATTTCCTCCACGCAGAACTGTATTCGCCTCTGCATACAGAAGATCCAGGCAGAGCTGCCGCAGCTCAATGAATTGGCCCCGAAGATAGACGAGGAAAAGGACCTCTTACTCAGGGTCATTCTGGGCATCCTGGCCTCCAGCAAAGACAAGGAACCAGGAGTGACACCCCACAGCAACGAGCGACGCTCCTACTCTATGGAGCATTTCCGCTGGGGGAAACCAAACGGCCGCAAACGTCGGCCCATCAAAGTCTTCACGTCCTCTCTGGAGGGAGAGGACTCCTCCGAGGTCGGCTTCCCCGCTCAGGTTCGCAGGCAGCTGGGTGGTGCCGAGGGCGACACGAGCGGCGACCTGAATCCACAAAACAAGGGAAAGCAGAGGGCAAAGGTCAAGTCACAAGTGCCGCTGAGCCCGCAGCACAGAAACGACGGGAGATATCGCATGAGCCATTTCAGATGGGGCAACCCTACCAACTCGAAACGTGACAGCAGCTTTATCAGGCCGCTGGAGGAGAAATCTAAAGCCCAGCTGGCTAAGCTCTTGAGGAACATTCTACACAAGGATGTGCAGAGAGGATCATAGGATGAACGAAGCATGTTATGACCCACAGATGTGAATTATTATAAGTTACAGGATTTTGTAACAAGAAGGTTTCTTTCATTTAATCTTGATTAAAAATAACGAGTCGGTTTTATGTTGAATTAAATGTTATTTTGCAGCCACTGACCCCTTTGACCTTCTTGACTTGAGGGCTTTTTAAATGGGCTTTAAGTGTTTATTTGCTTGTTTGTTTGCGGTCGGACATGTCATTACTGATTCAAATGTTTTGAAAAAGGAGCTAAAGGTGAATATGGAAGACAATGCAGTTACAGTGTGGTCTCGTATTGAACAATAAAGATCATCGTGTTCGTGGCAAAAAATAACAGTGATCGTCTGATTCATTTCATTTGAAGACGACAATGAAGGGGTGGACAAAATAGTAGAAACACTTATGTCATGTTGGATATATTTTTTAATGCTCTGTCTGCGAGGAAGCGGAGACACGTTTATATACAGTCTACGGCTGTGGTAAATTATAATTCGGATAAACCGAGATGCCGGTAGCGGAAACACAAACAAGGGTGTAAGTTGTGCATCAGGAACCTCATCTCTCCATTCCTCTAATGGAGAGATGAGGTTCCTGACGTAGATCAACTGCTGTGGAAATATTTGCTGATTGAGGTCTCAATCCGTCTCCTCTGTTTGCCGTCCAATCTCTTTTGAGTTCATGTTTCTTCTCTGATCTTCCATGCACGGTGACAATCCCCCGCAGTAGTGTGACACACACACACACACACACACACACACACACACACACACACACACACACACACACACACACACACACACACACACACACACACACACACACACACACACACACACACACACACACACACACACACACACACACACACACACACACACACACACACACACACACACACACACAGTTTTAAATTAGGTTCCATAAATTATTCCCTGGGAAATGGATGAAAATGCCAACATTTCTCACAATGTTTAAGAAGTGAACACAAAATCCATTTTCCAGACCCTTTGTTCAGATCTGCCCTAAAAATGTAGTGGGATCTTTCTTGGCCTATGTCCAATCCTTCCATAAAGTTTTGTGTTTTTCCTGATCCTGCAGACAAACCAACTAAAGGACATAACCTCCAGGGCGGAGGTAATAAAGAGTTCACATCTTTTTATGCTTAGACAGTTTTATTGTACAACACAGCAACATCACTAGCATGCAGAGTCAGGTATGACACTCATAAGGCATTTTCTCCTCGTAAAAGCTGCCTTTGTCACTAGGTAATCCAGTTTTTAAAGTGCAAAGTTCACAGAATGAATAGAGTTTGACCTACAGCACTACGTTGTAAACAGATCTATATTAACCAAACATGTAATGACAAAAGTAAGATTGAATTACCGTCGGTTAATAATATCACACTATGCGACATCAACAAGCACACAGCTGACAGGTTCACAGGGCGGTCGTCATTGCTAAGTCGAGTAAAAGATTATTCTACGACGTGTCGCTGGAAGGCTTCGGCTTGTTCTTCGTTAACACGGTGGAAAGAGCCACTGGACAGAAACTGTAAACTGTGTGTGATGAGTTTGGTCTCAATGAGAGCAAGGACGCACATCGGCATGAATGTTTAAACGTGCACGCTCACTCACATAAATGCAGGTACACTGACCAAATGGTAAACATGAACAGACAATCTGATACACTGGCATGTGTGGACATAGATTACACGTACAGGGGGACACTACATTGTGTAAAAAAAAAAAAAAAAACTGGACTACAGCGAATGACAATAGGGAATAAACCAAACGCCATCTTCCACATCAAACATGACGTGGCACGTCCGACGCGGTCAGGTCACAGAAGCACGGGAGCGGGAGAGACGGCCTCTTAGGATTTCACTAAACTGAACCATCACAGCACGACGACAACAGAAGATACGACGTCACTCACACAAAAGGATCTGCTACCTCTAGTTGGGCCGTGTCAGCCAGGCTCATGCCACTTTATTGCCATTATACTTATTTTTACTACTTTTTTTTAATACCTGTGTGTGTTTGCGAACACACAAAATGGCTTTTAGACTCGCTTATGTCTCGCTGTATGAAAAAGATGCAAGGCTTGGAGCGTTTAAGTGTCTAAAAGAGAAAGAAAACTCATCGGGGTGTAACGGCAACGGTACAGGTCAGAGTGATGGTGCTGAAACCTGTCAGATCAGATGTGTTCATTAATACAAGAATAATGTGATCCTCTGCCCTTGTGATGATGCAAAACATTACTACTCCACAATGTATAATTTAATGTGTTGCTGATTATTAATTTGAGATTTTAACAAAAGAAAAAAAGTAGCGGATACAAACTACGTAGCTTTCTCCCTCCTCTACGGACACAATCAGTGCAGTGGCAGTCTAAAATTAGAGTTAATATACAATATATATATACACACACACACACACACACACACACACACGAACATCCCTACTCTGTACATCAGCTTTATATATTTCTCTGTATATACACATTTATATGGGAAGAAAAAAATAATAAAGGATCCTTAGCTATTCGTCTAGTGTCTGATCTGGTAAACGCAACTCGAGTGTGGTCACGACTCGTGTGTTCTTGTGTCTTAGCTTGAGTCACCCGTAAGGCACACTCACTTTGGAGGATAGCACACACAGTCATCTTTCATTTCAATCACAGATAAAACAAACAAAAATTATAATTAGACTTAAAAGTAAGTGCAGGAATTAAAAAAGCCTGTCGTTAAAGAAAGAAGCACTTTTGGCTATTACACTAAAAAGGCAAAACGAAAAGAGATAAAAAGACTAAAGACGAGCTGCAGAACATGGGAGACAACAATCAAACTTATATAGAGAACAATATTTAAATTTAAAATGTAACTCATATACTCTCTTCCCGGCCAAAACAAATATAAAACATTTACAATATAAAACGTCATGAGAAAATAAACATGACTGGTCAATCTCGTTGTGTTATTCAGGTTAGTATGGCACCCTGTAAGGGACAGACAAAATGTCAAGAATTAGCAGTGTTTCAGTTCCAGGGCCTGCAACGGTTTAATTCATTCTAAAGCCAATAAAATATAAAGTCTGAGTCTGTCACATCCTCTTTACCTCACAGTTCTTGGCAACGTCTCAACTTAAAAATCCAGCCAGTGGAGCTTTTACATACATTTAAGGAAGAGCTGAAAGGAATTAAATAAAAAAAGTGTGGCAGCTGCATTTACTGGCGTAAGCAGGTTGTCTGAGGGGGGGGGGGGAATAAGTGTCATCTAAGCTAAGTTAAACAGAAAGTGGCTTGCTCTTGAGTTGGCTTGTTCTCCTCACATCCTTGGTTCTGATGCTTTTACAGTGAGGATTGGTTTGCATCTTTTTCCGTACATCGCTGTTGAAAGTGCGGTTTAGTACACGCACAGGTCAGGGAACTTCATCTCGTAGATGGGCACGGATCGACTCTGAGTTTGGCCGTAACCTGACGAGATGGTTCCAGATGGGCTGGGCGGGGGTCTGGATGTGGACAGGAGACAGACCACAGTCATCATCATCATCACATAAATGCCATTAGTGTCATTATTACTCTTTATAGAAACGTTATTCAAATATGTCAAAGCTCCGTCTTTTACCTGATTGTCATGTCAAAGATCTGATTTAGTTTACTCTGCAGTAGAGTTGCCTGGACAAGAAAGAATAAATCGTATTAGGTAACCGCAAGAAGGTGAAACAACAAAAACAACAATATCGATAAAGATGAAATGTTTCTGACGTACCCTGGCACCGCAGTGGGCAGCTATTTCCTCAAAGGGGGCCTTCTGAAACTTCTCCACCACTTGTCTCCTGCGCTCCCTCTCCTGCTCCTCCATACCAACACTGTCCACTAGAGGCACACGGAAACCAGATGTAAATTTCGAAAGTACACCGTGGAGTCACTGCTTTTCTTCTGCACTCACTCCATTCCATTATTTGATTAGAGTCAATGAATACGAAAAAGAAAGGAAAATGTCTGGACATTTTACTTTGGTTCATACAACAGTGGAGTCTGATAAATATATATTTTTAATTACTTTTATATACTGTCAGTTGTACCTCAGAACTACTAATACTGTGTATCACTTTATGTATCTGTTTACACATTATTATCTTAAAATAAATCAAACTTTAGGAAACAAGCATCGACATGTGGTGATGCTGTGTTGATAAATGTAACGTTACAAAGTGAATAGACAAACCAATGGCATTTTTCAGGGTTTCAAATGTGATCTCCTCTGCTGGTGTCCTCTGTCGAAGAGAAAAAGAAAAACGCACCATGATGAGGTAACTGAGGAACTTCTCTATACGTTTCACATTCATGTTTTAGAACAGTAGAGTGTCTTCGAAGCTTTAGAGCCTTTACCTCCTCTTTCTCTGGACTGTTTCGGGACTCCACCTCCACCTGGAGAGAGATGGTCTCACCGATGCTCTTTCTCTTGGACAGACGGTCCTCATCTGGAAAGAGAGCAGATGTTATCATTCGTTTTTCTATAGAAAACGTAGTAAACCTTGATTGAAACACTGAGGGACAGTTCTCAGAATGTTACTGTAAATCTTACTGCAACTGTTCTTTTAGCTCCATTACATTTATTTTAAAGCAGCAGCTTAGTGGTGACTTTACAGGAGCAGTCTGAGCCAATAGACAATATCATAATTTACTTGAAAAGAAAAGTACATCATTCAATTCAAGAGTTCCTTCCCTTTGTTACAGTTGAAATTATGACCCAAGGGGGTTTGTTCTTTCACCTGTAAACTGTGGGACATAAGGCGTAGCCAGTCTGTCTGTGTTGTAACCACTGCCTCCGAGAACCTCGGTGATCTTCGACTGAAGGAACAAAACATCTCCTTCTACCTTCTCCAGTGAGGAAGGCAGCCTAGGAAAAAGCAGAGAGAGGTGGGTGTTTTCAATGATAGTATTGAATATTTAATTATCATATTCAACACTGGGAGGAAGGAGAACTGAATGTGGAACGAGGTACGTACTTGGGGTCATCAATGAAAACATCCTCAGGTAGAAGGTGGGGACTTTCCTTCTGTCTGACCTCAATTACCTGAAGGGGCAGAGGAGAAAAGCGGTTCGTTAACATGCATGTTCTTGGTATACAGACACATGTTTAGAAAGTAAACAAAGGAGTCCAGACCTCGTGTATGTGCTGGCAGAAGGCTGGGACGGTGGTGAGCTGGCAGATGAGGTTGAGGTAGGCGGCGGCGAGGGCGTGAACAGCACAGCGGTTGTAAACAGGCATAGCCTCATCGGTGGACAGAGCCAGGTCCTGCACAGGGTACAAAGCTCTGTTAAACACTGGACCTGACGAACTCTCAAAGCTTTTTCAACTCGATTCAGAGAAAAGACTTCAGACGTGGTTTAATGTGTCTTGGGCTGAGTCCAACTCTTCTTCTTGCATCGTTATTAAGTCTGCCAAGGAGGTTATTATCTTCGACGGGGTGCTTGTGTTTTCATAGTTATTTGTTTGTCTGTCTGTGTCAAAAGGATGAGTCATAAACTACTCATCCGGTATCCATGAAATGTTATGTTGAGGTAGAAAATGAGCCATTCAAGTTTGGAGTGGATCCAGAGAAAATGGAACATGCAGGATTTTTTTCCCCTCTCTCTTTAACATGTCCAGATGTCATGTTGTTTGTTCACTTTGAGTTTTCATTTAGATCAGTGCGTCAAAGCTGAAATAAATAGTGTATCACAACACAGACACAGGAAAACACAGTGATATTTGCAGTGTGTATATATGAAGATGGACGACATGACTGATCCCCATAGTGAAGCCAAAGCATCTCAATCTCAACCTGGTGTCTGGCTGCAGTGTAGTTAATAAATCCTGCTTCCTCCATGTTAGTGGAAAGGATTCTCTGTCACACCAGGTAGTTCTTATCATACTGCTACATGTCCAACTGTAAATTTTTTCCGATGATGTTTAATTTGTTATTTGATGCTATTTAAATGGATTGAAACCTGAGACTGACTCGTGATTGGTTGAGCGCATGTATTGGCGGGACCTCGCTAACACAGCTCCATCCCCCAATTGCTAGGGCGCAGACTCTGCCTCCAAATGTGCTAGATGATTGAGTGTAATAAAATCAAAATAAGAATATAGGTGAATACAATAACATCTTAGTTGCTTGTATAGATGCGCATCTGTACCTGCAATGCGAGTGCCAGGCGGATGAGGTCCACCACCACCTCTTCGTTGGCCAGCTCCACGCTGAGAAGGCCCAACAGAGCGAAAAGGGTGTCGTAGTGCTGCCGACCACTGCTCTGCTCCTTACAGCCCAGGTAGATGTGTCGGTACAGCTGCTGGCCATGCTGCGAGTAAAGGAAGCATGCACAAGGGGAGATTATATCAATTTAATTAAGTGCAAATGCAATAAAGAAATATAATCTAAAATAGGAAAAGCAGAGTAGAAGTAAATTAAATTTGAAGAGGGGACAGAAAAAAAATACTGTTAATAAATCGGTCTTCATTTTCAATTCCACTGAATAAAGCACCTATAGATAGAGGACAGACCTTCTTCATGAATAAGTTGTCCTGTCTGGAGCACTTGTCAACTTTGAGCTTGAGAATGGAGATGTCTGAGATGATGCTGCACAAAGAGAAGACACAACAAGAACACACAAACTGTAAATGAAGCACAGAGTGGTCTCAATAAGCAAATCTAGTACAGTACAGCTCAGGCCCTACAATAATCACAGATGCAAAGACATACCTAATGTTTTCAAACTTGGGCTGGTTGTCGTGCCGGTCGATAAGACTGAGGAGGATCTGCAGCACCAGCAGTCGAATCTCGGGATCCTCGGTAAGATAGAAGGACAGCAGCGGCTCCAGGAAGGAGCTCGGCAGCGCAGTCAGCATGTTGGTGGTCTGGAAACCTGCCGTCACCTGAGACAATCATAAGCACAGCTCAAGTTTACAAACTTACAACACAGGACCGATTGGCCATTATGGCACAGGGAACAGATCATTTCTTGATCATGAGCTCCTCACTTCTGACTGGCTTCTGTTCTATCTAAGGACCAAGAACAGCATCATGGTTGTGACGTTAATCTGCTGCAGTAATGCTGATGTTTAACTTTGACTACAGGAATGAATTTTTACACATTTTGATAAGAGGGCTCCAGATAGGGGACCTGAATGAATGTGTGCTTTCGCAGAACATAATTCTGCTTTGGCCAGAATAACATCACTCTGAGAATATCTGTGTTGCACAAACATTCGTCAGTAAGTAGAAAGACAAATGAAGAAGGCATGCAAAAAAAAAAGATTTGGATTACAAAATAGCAGCCAAAACTTTATATAGAGCCACCAATTCAAAGCTTTTAAATGAATAATGATGGATAGGGATCAATATTAACCTGAACCAAGGACTTCAGCAACATGATCTGAATCATCCTGGTGCCCTCAGGCCTGGGGATGAAAGAGAGAATACAATTAAAGATTAAAACAGTTAAGTTTTATATATATGGCGTGTTGTTGACTGACCCACAGAATGGCTTAAGGTAATATATACGTTTACTGTTTGACGTGCAAGAATAATTTACCCGGAGCCTGTGGACAGCAGAGACAGGTGACCCCCAGGGACAGGGATCTTGCCCATAATGAAAAGCATGACCTCTGATCTCTGGTATGTTGGTAGAGTGTTGGCAAATGAACCTGAAAGAGAAAAAAAAAAAACATGTAAACACAACAACATGTAAACACTCACATGTAATCACACAGGTATAAGCATACACATCACTCACCGATGGTCCTGATGACAGCTTCCTGCAGCTGACGCTCCTCGTGAGCTTTGATGATCTTGGTGCCGATGTTGCCGTCGTAGGAGCCGGTCAACTCGTAGTCCACACTGAGACGAAGCTGCCGCAGCAGAGTGTTGAAGACCTCCAAAACTGTGGGGCCTGCAGATGCAAACAAAATATTTTGGAGTGTCCTTGGTAAAGCTACTGAATTGTGCAGACAGTGTATGAATGTTGAGTGATAGAAGAATTGTTGTGTGATGGCTAGAACTGTCGCCACAAACCCAAAAGGTTCCCCGTTCAAATCCCGGTTTCAAGTTTCACTTTGCATGTTTTTCCTGTGTTTGCATGGGTTTTTCTGCGGTTTCCTCCAAAGACATGCACATTGGGGCTAGAACTATACATTACAGTTGGTGTAATTGACAGTGTGAACGTCTGTCTCTTTATGTTGGCCCTGCTATATGCTGACATACGTTGGCCAGGGTGTACCCAGGGTGTGCGCGTGTGTGTATACGACTCACCAACAGAGCCGCTGGCTGCAATGGCAGCTGCCTCCAGCAAAACCTCCACTATCCCAGCTCGCACTGTGGCTGAGTTCTTGCTGTTAGCGTCCAGGTGACCGAGGAGCTGCTGGATGACCAGGTGAGAGTGCTGAGACTGAGAAAGAAGCAGAGTATGAATGATTGAATGAAACAACATCAAGAAAGAGCGACAGAAGAAATTCGAAAAGTCATTCAACAAGGTGGCAAACTCTAAAAGCTGTGGTCCTGAGATAAGTGGGTCCCTGACTCCAAAAAGAACCACAGCTGCGAGGAGAAGGTTAAATGCCCCATGGCATCAGCAAACGTCTCTCTGAGCTTTTTTCTGCTGTAAATCAGTGAGAACTCCAAATAATACCAGGGGATGTTTGACTTTTCGCCCCTAAATCATGTAACAACCACTTTCAAAGACAGAAAGTGTGCCGCATAAATCACATACGATTTCAGGATTCCACTTTTACTTGGAGATGAGATCAACGGAAGGAAAGAGAGAGAAAAGAGGGGAGGTGAGGAAGAGGTCTTGAAGGATATATAGGCACTTTATCACTCACCTGGATGGAGTACATGATGATTTTGAAGCAGCGCACCGCAAAGGTCTTCCCCTCCCATAGAGAGTGATTATCTAAGTGCCTGGGGGAACACAGAGAGGAAGAGGTGAACGAAGAGGACACAGGAAATGGAATCATACAGCACCTAGAGGGATACAGAGTACCTACTAATACATATCCACAGAATCCTACCATCGAGACACAAAGTGTAATTTGAGCTCCGCCAAGGAGGTTATGTTTTCATCGGCATTTGTCTGTTCGATTGTAAGAAGGATTATGCAAAAACTGCTGAACTGATTTATTATGATTCACAGTAAATAATAAAATAAAAAATCTAAGTCAAAACTAATTATTAAAACATTCAACCAAAATGATCAGGATGATTAAAACCGAATGATTGGTCAAACAGAGATAATTTTGCATGTAGAGAAACGGAGAGAGTGGTCGGGACATAAATTACTAAAGCAAGAGACAGACAGTGATGGATGGACGAGAGCTGCTCTCACACAGAACATGACAAGTGAGATGAATTGAGGCCAAATTGGGAGAAAACTGAAAATAGATGGAGCCGGCGTGTTCAAAGAAAAAGACTTTCAATATATAAACTACACTCAACAAACGGGAGCTACAGTTGCTTTCAGAGGAGTTCTGGAGACATCAATAAATGAAGGCCTTTTATAGGTTTAAAACTTCCAAGAAAAGTTATATTTTCTAACATTTTTTAAATGTTGGTAATTTTTATTCTTTTCAATGTCTAGAGTAATTAGTTATAACATTTTCTGCGGGCTATCAGATTAGGCTGCATTATTGCAAGCACATAACATACAAGTTAATAAGTTAACCTTACTGCTAATCCACAACTTCATGGGAATACAGCATAGATCAGGAAAGATGAATGCTGATAGACATACAAGGACTGAAGACGGATTGAAAAAATATACTCACTAAAAAAGTGTTAGCATTAATGTCTAGGGCTCAGACAGTTGCAGGTAGAGACAAAAAAAAATACTTTGTTCCAGGAAGAACAGTAGAGCTGCATTGATTCAAATAAAAAAAAGAGGTGGAGGAAGAATGGAGAAACAAAGGAGCTCATCTCAGAGAAACCAGGCTCAGAGACATTCAAAGATAATTAAGGACACCACAGAAGATGACAGAGGCTCAATGAAGCTGTGAAAAAGCAGCGGGTTGAAAATGTCTTCTTAGAAAGAAAAACAACAGTAATTTTTGAATAACCTTGCAACACAGACATCTATATAAATGC
This sequence comes from Pleuronectes platessa, assembly GCF_947347685.1. NCBI lineage: Eukaryota > Metazoa > Chordata > Actinopteri > Pleuronectiformes > Pleuronectidae > Pleuronectes > Pleuronectes platessa. Next base: position 14,829,215 of record NC_070642.1, read on the forward strand.
AGTGCGATACAATTAAGATGTCTGCTCTGCAAAGCATGCGCTCGCAGATACAACTGTATAACCTTGCATTGACCTTGTTCCCCCTTGCACGAATGTGGGTAAAGCTAAAAATACTGCAGTCATGTCCTGGGATGCAACCCTCCTTCAGGTTTAGAGAGTGCATCAAAAAAAAAAACCTGCATGAGGGACCAAATCAAAACGAAAGGACAGATCTTGTAAATAAAAGAGCGAGCAGGGATGTCTCACATTAGCACCGGTGTGATGGCGTTCTTGATGTTGCCATAGGCAGCTCGTCCCAGCAGCTCCCTGAAGCAGCGCTCCGTCAGCTCCACCGGGCTCTCCTTCTCCTTCTCGGACGCCTGCAGCGGTGAAGGGGAGCGGCTGCTGGGGAGAGATTGCAGGTGAGAAAGCAGAAAAGAAGAGGGAGAGATAAGGAGAGGAAAGGGCAGGAGGGAGGGAGAGAGGGAGAGGAAGGTGGGTTGGGAGGGGCAGAGAGGTAATGAAAGAGAAGAGAGGCAAGTGTTTGGAACCAGTTCGACTCAACAACAGTAACATTTACACCAAAGCTCCATGTTTTACAGAAAACACTCTGCAGTGCAGCCATCACTCCTGAGGTGACTTCTCCCTCTGCAGAGAAAATTAAGTGGATGCGTTTGCCCTCGTGTTTTGTTTGTGTGTGTGTGTGTGTGTGTGTGTGTGTGTGTGTGTGTGTGTGTGAGTGTGTGTGCTCACAGTAGCCCCAGCCTTTCTTTATCCTCATGCATACTTAAAACCTCCACCATGGCTCTAACTTGGTCATGACTAGCCTCGGGTGGTCCACCAATGATGACATTATTTATTAAAGACCCCGACTCTTTCATCTCTCCTGCTCCTGCTGCTGTGGAGGAAATGTGACTTCCTGTCTCTGAGTGACACCCCTAACTAAGATGAAATACACAAAGCCAAGGAAAATACAAAATTTATATAACAGTCATAAACAAGACAAGATAAACTTTCTTTTGGTCAGGTGATGTAGAAATCTGTAGGTGAAGTGTTGAAAGGTTTATATTTTCTGCCGAGACAATATCTGGCAGGAAACTATTTAGGGAACATAAAGAGTTCAATTTTAACAATCGAAATCAAAATGGCAACTGCATTGGTGAGAAACTAAAAGACATTTGAGTTCCCACACATGAGATTTAAATCCACAAGATTTTAGGAGTAAATTATCTTTCTCTCTCTCTCTCTGAACCATCAGAAGATATAACTGTGCCTCATCTTTAAATGAACATGAACATGTGCGGACATTAATGTAGAGAAAAATGCACCATCTGTGAGTTCGACCTGATCTCACTGCTGCTGCTGCTTTCGTCACTGGTGACGGCTTAAGTCAGTAAGGAGGAATAGAGGATGCACAGCAGGGTCAGACCTCATAACTCACACAGAGGGGAGGAAAGCATGGTGAGAAATCTGTCTCTTTCTCTCCATCTGCCTCTTCATTACAATTACCGCCACATTTCATTGGGCTGTATTCTTTTACCCGACCTGCACCCAGTCCTTTGCTATTTCCCCCCTTTGCTCCTGTTATTTCAAATCGCAGCATTGACGTCAAACATATAATTTGAGTGTTTGGAATATTAATATAAAAGGAACTCTGCATCTATAGCTGGCGTGGTCCTGCCCTCATCCTTGTGACGCCGTTACTCTCGACTGATTACGACACTACTGTTCATGCTTTCCCCCTTTCTTCTACAGATTTTCTCCCCAACTCCAGGTTTCTTTGTTCCTGGATGCTGCATGTGGGGAAACAGACGCCCGTAAGGGGAGCGATGCTGTCAGTGGATTCAGTCAGTGATGACAGTGATGATGAATGACGTGGGTGATGCCTGGCTAGACTGCCAGGACAAATATGGCCGAAGCAGACAAACAGCACCGGTAGGCCACAGAGCAACGGTTGTGGACTGTGTGACGGAGGCACGACGGGTCAACGCCGATTCATGTTAGGTTAATAATCTTCTCACCCCATGTAGACAATCTAGTCTCTTTAGTGACAAGCCTTCAAAATAAAAGCCTGGTTACTTATACTGTGTGAAGAAATGGAGAAATAAAAAGTACACCTTAAATAAATTCTAAATGATTCTCTCAAAATCCAAACATACAAATTTTGTCTATATATATATATATATATATATATAAAATGTCAAAGGTTACACACAGATATACATGGCAGCATCAGTGTGTTTAAAAATGGCTGACTTGTTTCCACTTCCTCCCACTATCCAGAAAAGAAGCTAAAATAATCTGCTCTGTAGTGACCGGGGGATGCAGGGGTGGTATTCGAATATTGCATGTCATGTCAAACTTGACATGAATGAAGTGACAGCCCCAGTGAGGTGTCATTGTAAGGGAGAGAGAGAGAGAGAGAGAGGAGCACGGAGGGGCTAGGTGAAAGAAAGCTCTACAATGAAATAGGATAATACCATACTATAGAAAAAAAAGATGAAACAAATCAGTTGTCAATTTCCTTGCGGGCGCTCACCTCTCTGTACGCTCTCCACTCTGCAGGTTGAAAAGCAGAGAGGGGACGATCTTGTCCATGTGCTGAGGGTCCCAGATGTTGGCCTGTAGCTCATCATTCACAGTCTTCCTCACCACACCCTGCAGACCCTTGATACCTGCCATACGGATCCTGGAGGAAACAAACAGACCCAGATCATTTGACTGATTCTAAAAATGGATGATTGTATTTGTAATTGTGTCAGTGTTTGCCTCCTGTTTAATTCAAGGTTATATTTAACCGTCCAAAGATGACATTTCTATTTTCAGATGTCAAAATAACTTGAAAGATTTCATTTTGTCAGAGAAGAAAGAAATGTTCACAGGCAGGGGTACTTTGAGGGAGTCTGAAATAAACTTATTATAGTAGTCTTATAAAAAAGCAGTTACTTAATATCTCTCCCTCTGGTGCAGTCAAGCATCTGTCCACTCACTTGGTGCGGATGTCAGGGTCCTCGTAACTGGAGTGGCACATCTCACTGAAGCGCGACACAAAGAAGTCGTAACTGCGGTGGTACGACGGCGTGTCCTCTTCTATGTTGGCAAACTTCACAAACTGAGAGAGGGAGGAAAAGAAAAAAATAATTAGAAATATATATATCTGCAGGAATAAATAAATCTGCTCCTTAATATGCCAAGTTCATGAATAGTTTATCTTAATTAAAAACTGACTGATGAAATGACCCTAAATCCTCATGGTGAATATCTCCCAAATTAACGTCAAAGCTGTAGCACCATAACATCTCATTAAGAATTAAAGCACAGAGCAGAGGAGGGCTCTCCCACTGCGCCAGAAAATGTCACCATTTAAACACGATGACATTTAGCTTCACGCCACACGACAATTAATAAATTATGAACTAGACTTCTTTGGAATCAAGTTAGAAAGGATACAACCTCTAACAAGAATTCTGCCGTTTATTCAATAAAAGGAGATGTAATGTAATTACATGAATCTTCAAAAAGAGTGCCGTCACCCAAATGCTGCACTAAGGATAAAAAAGATGAATTTATGGAGAAAATGAGCATCTAAAGAAGTCCCTGTTGAGTACATTTCCTGAGTTCACTCTGAGTGGTTACTGGAATTAAATGAAGTACCCTTGAGCAAATTTAATGAAGTGAACCCGTAACTGCTCTTGTGATGCTGCTCAGCTGCTGCAGTAAATTGCTGCAGCAGTTGATACCCGGACGCTGCCCAGATTTACTGGCAGCATCAACTCTGCTTCTGCAGAACATCAACTGATAATGGAGGAGCTGAGGTTATAAACATTTTGAGCTGCAACCAAAGGCTTTTTTTTCTTTTCGCGAGCACAGTGGACAAAACAGTAACTCAGACAGTGATGTGCTGAAGGGCTGGGTATGTGTGGAAAGGCTCTGCAGTGCATGGTTTTAGGTCACGGACACAGAATGTGAGAAAAGCTGGTCGGGCTGGATTCCCCTGGTTATAAACTCTCCTAATCCCCCCCCTAACCTCTCTCTGACACCAGTCTGCATGCGACGAGCCATATAATGCATAATACTTAAGGAGAGGCGCAATTACATTTCTTTGCACTGAAAATTACAGTATACATATGTTTATGAATGAAGAAGCTTACCTCGATAGTGTACTAGGACTGAAACTAACCCTAAATCAATATCCTCACTGAAGGCAGACTCAAAGCAAAGATTAAATTTAGCAGAATTGGCAAAATTCCACTTCGGATTGTGATAAACTGCCCTGAGATGCTCAATGAAGCATGCACTCTGAGGTGTGTGTGCTGGAGTGCGTGGCCTTGCATCAGTCCAAAACACTCATGTGCGAGTGAGTGGGAGAGACTGATAGCAGGAAGATTATGAGTGAGAGGCTGACATGTCACGTCAATCTGTGGAGATGACTGTAAAGCTTTGCCAGTGTGGTCGGCGGCTAATCTGATTTCCTTTATGGATGCTCTGCTGACCTGGTGCAACAGCACTCATAGCTGCTTCCCACATCACAGGAAGTCATCACTCCCACTCCCCTCCACTCCACTCTTCCTGCTGAGCTCTGATCGTTCTCGAGGTTTAACGTCTTTTACTTTGCGCCATCAAATCGGGAAAGTAAAGGCAGCCGGTTAACTTCTGATTAAGATAATACCTCTAAATCCACTGAGATGAGTGGAGTTTGATGTGGCATAAGAGCTTAGAATCTAAGGCACATTAAATCAGATTAATGACTGACAGTTCGAGAATGTTGGAGTTTGTCTACATTTATAACTGTAAAATAATCTAGTCTTAGCTTTAAATGACTCTTTACCACAAGTTTTATTAGCAGGTAGGTTTTTGCTTATCAAATTACATTTGTAGTGTTAAATTGTCTGTTTGGCTTTGACAGTAAGTGTGAATCCTTTGAATGTAATGTACTTGAGGTCACTCAGACTTCAAGTTTGATTCTATATTTGTTTTCTCCGTGAATGCAACAACTTTGGTCCCCCACTTATGAAGTCAAATAGTCAGTTAGATTATTTTAATGTTAACCACAAGTATTCACTAAAGTTGTCTGTTATCACTTTGGTGCTACTTTGATGTAGATACTTTCAAACTTGTAATGTAATCCTAGACACTCACCGAGTTGGTTCCTAGGATCTGTAGATTGGGTTTATCGGACTCGAGCAGCTTGCGCACCATCTTCAGAAAGCTCTCCACGAACAGGTTGATGCTCTGACAGTGGCAGGCCATCAGCAGCTGGTCCAGAGCCTCCATGGCTATGCACACGTAGCTGAGGAGGAGAAGTGAGACGCAGGTAAATATCATGCAAGACCCTTGACCCTGTAGGCAAATGTAGTCTTTGACTGTATATTTCATATAGATATTAGAGTTAATGGTTACATTCTCAATGACTAACTGCACACAGTCACAGATACAAAGTTTGATAATCTCTGTCACACAGATTCGGAAGACTCACATCCTGCACAGGCGGAGCGACTCCGCCAAGTGCAAATGTAATCTGTACAGGCTCTTTACGCTGGCAGGGATCATCACACGGCGTAATATTCGTGAGTCACGGAAGACAACAACTTCTGTGGCATATAAGGCAAGTACAGAATGTGTAGAAACAACACTGCTGATGATCTTAATGCAGCCATGTTGGCTTTTTTATTTCATAAACAGACCAACTTGCCTCTTCACCTAAAATGTTTTTCATGAGACTACTTAGAATGCCGATTGACCGGTGATGCTCACCCATATCTGTGTCGGGCCACATCCCTTGACAATCTCTCCGACAGGTAGGCTCCGATACGGTCGAGCTTCTCTGGAGCTGACAGGGCATAAAATGTCAGCTTCTCCATGTTGGCTTTCACCAGCCCATCCTGGGAGGATGACAGCGGGAAGGAAAGAAGAAAGAAAAAGAAAAAAAAGACACCGCAGAAGATCATTTCAGGTTCTCACTCACATATAATTATTCAAGACAAATCTCTAAGCTTTTTGCAGCTACAGTAACTGTACGCAGTTTGGTGCAGTTCTCCCTAAAAAACAAGTTTTAGTTGTATAAATGGATCACTCTGTTTCACATGCTTTCCCCCTTGACCTACTTTACTGCTCTTCAATTTGGTCAGGGGGAGGAGAGAGCTAAAAACATCTGTAGTCCATTGAGATCACTTTACATTCTGACACCTGCAGTCAATGGACATAACATTCCCAAAACTAAACAGAAGTCAGATTAAAACTTGAACCCATTGCCAAGACAACAACGTTACGATGGAAGGCTGGTAGCATTTATAAATACACCCATATAAAGCTTTGCAAGACAGGTGCTTATTTTTCTACTTTTAACACATCAGAGAAAAACAGAATAAAGAGTGGTATAAATAGGTCCTGTGAACAGAATGAACACAAAAATAATATGACCATAGTATAAAAAGGGCGGATGTTACTAACATTAAGGATGGCTCAGTTCTTAGGTGTCCCAGTAAGACATTAAGTGTTACAGTGAGTCAGCATGAACAAATCATGACCCTAAAACTGAACAGTCGTTATTCATTCATTTACTGTTCCTCCGCCAAGTACATTTGTTGGATTCTTAGCAGGATTACTCAAAAACTACAAAAACTATTTCCACTGAGAACCAAGGCTATTTTTTTCCTACTTTGTTTGACAATGTGGAAGTATGCAGTCACACTTCTAGTAACCTCCACTGAGGAGGGTAATGCTTTTTACCAGTCCGTAAGTCTATTTGTCGTTTGCTTGTCAGGAGGATTACATTAATGTATTTCCAGAAAACTTGGTAAAAGGATGGGATATGAGCCAAGTATGAACCCAGACAATAGACTGAAGATATGATTTCATCATGTGTCTTGGATTGTGTCCAATTCTTCTTCTTGCATTGCTATTATCTCCAACAGGCAGGTCATCACCACTGCCAAGGAGGTGTTTCTATCTGTCAGGAGGATTTCTCTTAAACTACTTGACTGATTTGACCTGCAAGTATTACCAATATGTAGATTAGATTGTGTGGATTCAGTAGGAAATCCACAGCTTCAATTGTTACACAACTATGTCCAAAACAAACGTGACGGATTAGGTGCAGTATTTAACAGTTGGTCCTTGGTGGAGGTGTGTGCTCTTGAGTGCAATTTAAGTTTGACATGTCATAACAGGAAAAGCACAGGTATAACAACGGCAACATTATTAATGACTGATTTAATGTTAGAAGATGCAGTTGCCATAGTTTCCTGGCACACCTGACGGACACAAGGCCACTTATTAATGTCTTTAGTTGAACTTGCACTTTCGAGTTATGACATATTTAAGTGTCTGGTATGAAAAGCGCTGTTTCTCTTACCAGAGAGTTAATTCAGAGATTGCTGCTTTTGAACACCTTTCCAAAACATCCTGGGGCTGGAAGCCACAATCAATCACACAGCAGAATATTGCAGCTGAAAATTCAACAAGGTTCAGCTGAAAAACTGATTTGGGGTTATTGTTCCTGCTTACGTTACTCACGTACAAACTTGCTACATAGTTTTGCTTTTATTCCAATAATAACTTAATCATTCAGGTTGGTGTTGCCAAGCAGCAGCGTTCCCACAACAAAACAGCTTGAAGGCCAAGCACACCAACATAACCATGAACTCTTGAGAAGGTTGTAGCAGCATAAATTCAAATATAGAAACAATTTTTTTTTGTGGGGGGGATGTCACAGTATGCAGGCGTATATATACACACACACACACACACAACAAGGACAGACGTGTGCTACTTCTTCCCCTGTACTTCCAGTTTTGGCCACAGATCTGACAGGTAAAGTGGGTTACTGCAGCAGCACAGAGGCACTTCTGATCATCTTTTTCACCATCCACTTCATGAGTTATCTGTGACAGATCTCAGTTAATCAGAGGAAATGGAGGCAAAGAAGAGATCTGTGGTTTGACACAGACAGCTATACATAGGACAGTTTTGTGTGGAGTTGGTGCAAAGTTGTTTCATCACCTCAACTTCACTACTCCTAATCCAACACGTCACTGTTTATAATCACCTGACTCAGCAACTGGGGATGTACTGATCCCCCTTTTTCAGTCCTGATACCAATAGGGGTACCTGGACATTTGGTATTATCCAATATGAAGTACCAATTCAACACCAGTGTAATAATAAGTAAAGAATAACCTATAATGTGTGGAAGAGAGTAGGATCATTCTTTTGAGGGTAAGGTAACATCTGTCGTGATCATTTGTGTTTAGCTTCATGCTACGCTAGCTCTCCTTCTAGCTATGGTCACAATGGACATACAGTTAGTTGTGGCAGGCACAGAGGAAAACATATAGGATTGAACTAAATGGATCTGCCAAATTTTTGCAAAAACAACAATCCATTTATCTGAGTCTGTATCTGACCAATATCTGATGGAAACCATTGATAGTTATGATGGTGCCTTTTTAAGATAACGACTTCTACTGACATTCAGTCAGTGCATTAGTAAGCTCCACATATATAGAAATGGTTATCAGAGACAGTAAGGCAAGCGATAAATAAAGAAACAGAGTGTCATTGGAGCTTCTCACCTCTGGGTCTTCTGGGAAGATGTTGTCTACCAGTCTCTTGTACCGAGGCCGGAGAGCCCCGCAGCAACCACAAACCCCTGAGGGGGAGAGGACGGAGAAAAACAAAGGGGGAGACAGAGATAATCAATTAGACTTTTCCACTGGGACTGACAGAAATGCGATAAAAACAACGAGCTGTTGTAGCAAAGTCCTTCTATCCTGGATGAGTCTGTGTTAATGAGAGGCCAGAGTGCAATAGCAATAAGGTAGCAGCACACTGAAATTAACAGTCTTCTTGCCAATATATGTTAAGGCCTTATCTTTTTGTTGTATTATTAGGTGCAGCTGCCTGCTGTGACAGGTTACACAAAATGCATCAGCCAGTGTAGAGATGTGAGGAATTTGCAAAGGAGAACAGAAGGACCGAAAGATACTCTGAGCATAACTTCAATTGTATCAGCACAAAAAGCAAAACATTAACAAATCTTCACGGTCGAACGCTCTGCAAGAGAAGAACTGCCAAGCGTTGATCACCGATGACAGTACTGGCACGATGCCATCATTCAAACTGCTGAATCCTAAAGTGAAAACGTTAAGATATATTCTTGTTTAGAGAGCTTCAGGAAAACAGAAGCTTAGTCAGCCCCTCCACAGTGTGTCTTTGCACTTTTTGTTTTTACAGAAACAACCTTCATTTTCCCACACAAATTGCATGCTTAGTGAAGGTAACCCATGTGAAAGCCTGTCGAAAAAGACCCAGTGTAAAAAAAAAAAATAAAAATCAGGTCACAAGACAATTACAGACACAACAATACTGCTCTGATGATAATACACACACAAAACACAAAGTCCCAGGCCTACACACTCTCTCTAAATCAAGACAGCCTCGGAGAGACAAGTGCCTTTTTTTTTGCAAGGAGGAGAAAGCCAGCGAGAGTTGGATTCTGATTGGCTGAGGGAATTCAGCAGTGGTGAGTCATAAGAAGACCGTGTGAGAAAAAAGAAAAAAAGAGAGATAACCTAAAATGTATAAAGAACAACTAATGAAATTACTATAACCAATCATATAGCTCTCCATTACAACTAATAAAATAAAGTTATTAAACAAAAGATATACGAGTGAAGAAATTGTAAAATGCAATGGGGGGGAAAGTAGGTCATTGCGGTGTCAGCAGTGGACTCACGTTTAATAAATAATTTGAAAGACGGACACTTCAAACAAACAGGAAAAATTCAGTGTGGGATAGACCGAAGCAAAATCTTCCTTCCTTCCTTCCTTCCTTCCTTCCTTCCTTCCTTCCTTCCTTCCTTCCTTCCTTCCTTCCTTCCTTCCTTCCTTCCTTCCTTCCTTCCTTCCTTCCTTCCTTCCTTCCTTCCTTCCTTCCTTCCTTCCTTCCTTCCTTCCTTCCTTCCTTCCTTCCTTCCTTCCTTCCTTCCTTCCTTCCTTCCTTCCTTCCTTCCTTCCTTCCTTCCTTCCTTCCTTCCTTCCTTCCTTCCTTCCTTCCTTCCTTCCTTCCTTCCTTCCTTCCTTCCTTCCTTCTCTCAATATAAAATGAACCAACTGAGCACATTTTCACAGCTGATGGAGGCAATCAGCAGCCGAATGCCTGACTCACCAACGTGCAAAGACAGGCTGAGCCCTGCCACAACAAGTAATGTGCAAGATGAGCAACAACCATGATTATTGCGCCATACAGCTGATATCAAGAGACACATTTCCAGGGACTTGCAGTACAATCTTATTTCAGTTTACATTTTATCTATAAATCATCATACCAAAAGCAATAAAAATCCCTCCTCTGGGCTAAGTTCACTACAATAACAGGTCTTGTACTGTGTTTTCAGTGACCTACACCTCAGAGGAGGGGAATCAGTGTAGACAGGAAGTCCTTGAAAAGCCCTTTAATAGTACAAAAGGCATCTTTACAGTCTATACTACTTAAAGGCCCATCTGTATCAAGGCTTCTTTCTCCTCTCTAAAAGTTCTGCTGAACTCCGCAGCAGGAGCTCTGCTGGTGTTCAGGCTTATCTGTGTGTCTATTCATAGCAGAGCTCCTCTATCACTTCAAACACTAATGAGGCCTCTTTAATGGTCCCTCCCTCCTTCCCTTCCTCCTGCATCCACCCAACCTGCATCCACCTCACTCTATCATCCTTCCTGTATTGGCTTGGGGGCCTGAGAGTGGCCACTGAATTAATGAAAATGAGGCATGTCCCAAGTGTAGAGAGGAAAAGGTGGAGGACAAAGAAAGAGGGACAGGGACGCAGGGAAGAACGGAAAATATGACGGCGATGGTAGTGTGATGGGGCAGGTGGATTGAATGAGTCACAGATTAGTGCTGCTAATTTCTTTGTCCAGTATTAATCTGTCCTGTCCTCTCTGTCAGCAGGAGAGGAAAGTGAAGCCTGACTGAATTATCCGTTGGTGATTAAAAAAACAAAAGGCTGATATAAGCCTTTAAAGACATTTCAGTATTTGCATTTATAAAAATAACTTCTATATAATTGCTTGTATTTGGGATCTCTTTTTATTATTAAGTATTTCACGTTTATTGACAGGATAATAAGTAAATAATAAATAACACTTACATTTCATACTCTTGTGGTGCAAGAAAAAAAGAATACGTACTTGACTTGTGCACCGCAATTAGTTATAAGTAAGTTACGTTCTTTGGCAATGTCCTGGATTGTTTGCATTTTGACAAGCGACCCTAAAGGGGCTGCCATTGTTTGCAAGCAGGTAGATAAATGGCCTGATACATACTGAAAAGATGTCAACAATTTGTCAAATTTAGATGAAACACACTAGTGAAAACATCCCTACGATTATTTTATATTCTATTTCTGTCAGTAGATTCCTTTCACCTAAATCTTGCATGTGTGAACGCAAATGTTTGAGAGAGACACTCTGCAGTTTCCCAGAACCTCCTGATGTGTTGTGAATGTGTGAAAGGCAAACTCTGGGTTAACTCTGTAGCCAATTCTCTGGCCAATTTTACCTGCAGGTCATGTCTGGAAACATTCACATATTCTGCTTCCAGTACTCTAGTGATGTAACAATCTAGTGTTTTGTAATTACTTTTGTGCCTCTGGTGCTGGTTATGGTGGGTTAATGTGTTAAAAGCTAAGAGAGAGCAAAACAGTGGGTGAATAGGAATTTTGAAGACAGTGGTGAAAGCACACATAGCAGGGGATCTCACGACATCCGCCCACTCTGCATGGCGAGCTGTCAACACATTTAGGCGCTGGACAACGAGCTCTTCCATACACACTCGCACATAAACCCACACACAAACATGGTCGCACACACTTCAAGGAGTGTGAAAAACAGAGGAACGATGAATTACTGGTTGTTAGAAGGTAGAACAAGATAATAGAGGAGGAAGAGGAGCTAATGTCTACTTGTCACTGAATGCTTGGAATTCAAATGTTCTTAAGTACACACATGTTGAGGGGGTCTCCACCCCTCCAATCACCACAGCAAGGAGCCGGCCAGTCACAGTGCTATTTTTATCCCTTTAACAATGGGCTGGTACATTAACAGATTACACCCTCCATTTCCCACAGGATTTCAGCTTAACATTTCCACTTTAGGGTGAGACTAACAGGGTGAAGGAAAAATAACTGCATTCTGAAGGGAGATAAATTGGGCCAAACAAAAATTACATATTTCTGAAAGACAAGTTTGAACATGACGATATTAAACACACAGCATCTACAAGTGTTAATAGGGCTGTGCACTGTGGGTCAAACACACATCAGCAGTGAACACTAATGAACCACAAATCAAATGCATTCAAAAGGACAGGGGCTGACCCAGGGGGGCCAGTTGCCCCAGCTAAAATTTGATTGGCCCCCGAAGTGCCCCTGTCTTGTCAGTAGTTTGTTTTTTCTGATAAAATAGTCACCCACTCACAAGAAATGTTACAATTAGCTAATAAATATTATTTCCTAAGCTTATTTGAAGACACAATTTGCTGGTCAGCCACAATTTTCAGAATATATTCACTGATGTGTGGCTTCGCTTAAAGCTTTAGAGCGAATAGTAAACAAGAAATGACTAATGTGTACCTTGCTGATTCAGGAATTATGCATGGATGGATGTTGGACATATAATTGGCTCCTCTGTGCAAATTGTGGCCACTTTCTGGCCCCTGATTTGCAAAAATCCTACATCCGCCACTTATAGGACTTTGAACATGCACACGAAGCAAGTGTGTGTGACAAGTGGCTGAGCGCAGTAACACATCTGCACCTGCTTCCATAAAGCTGTTCTGCTGTACCAAAATTCATGTGGCTGAGAAGAGAGACTAAATATAGCTGTGATGCCCTGCATTTTGGATCACTGTGTGTTAATGTGTTTCTCTTCACGTGTGAGTGTGTGTGCATGAGAGAGTGGTGGTGGGGGGGGCGCGCACCTGCAACTACACATTTATACCTCAACTTCACCTGGGGTCATGCACACAAGCACAGACATACTCAAGCAAACAGTATTTACTTCTGTTTTGTATTTGTGCAGCTTTAAGCTGTATACACCTGTGCAAAATACATGACACTTCTCACAATAGTTGCAAAGCATGTTGCCCTTGGGGGAAGGACCAAGTCCTGCTATTTTGAAATCAGTAAACAAGGAGGGGCAAAACATCTTTGACCAGTGGATACACATGCAAAATGTAGTGTAGTGTACAAAATGCAAGTACACAACAGGAACTACTAACACGCACAGTGGTGAGGAGAGTGTCAGCAAATGATGAACAAGTCTAATTCAACAACCAACGGATATGCACACAATCTGTCGCCTGCTGAGTTTGGGAGAGCTGCATAGCAGATGAGCAAAGAAGGTGAGCATCACGGCTGATAGCTTTGGGGGTAAATTCATCTGCTGTCACTAAGGCACACAGAGGAGGACAGCTATTCACATTCACTGCATACGTAACCACAATGTGAATCTATCCCCCCCTCACTCTGTCACGACGAGCGCATCTCCACGCTTACAGAGAGTAAATACATATTTTTCTGCCATGAACCCCTGTACACAAGTTAGACTCATAGCATAGTGTACAATCCCATGTGGGTGGTAGCGAACATGGCTAATATAATACGACAAATACTCTGATGAACAGATGCAGCAGCCAAATAAATCCTTGAGTCACAAGAATGAGCCGACACACTATGAATCACAGTCAAACAGTTACTGACACTGGGCTGTGAGGGTCTCGAGTGCAGATATTTCCACACAGTAGCTCACCAGCGCAGTGCACAGTGAAGTGAACATGATCTTCCCGTGTCTGGGCTGATGATTTATTAGCCTGCTAACCGAAATCTTTTTTCCATCAATACTCGGCACACTCGAAGCAAAGCCGCCTACATTTTTAATTAGCACTAATCAATGAACCATATATCTGCATGTCCCAGAAACACCAGAGCGACAGACAACAACATTTCACCAAGGACATTGTCTCAGGTTTTAACTTTGTTCAGCACCTTTACTACTTTTCAAAGAAGCACTAATTTATCATTAAGGGATGATGAAAACTATGAAAGGATAAGAGAGAAAATCATACATCGCCCACATAACTACAACAGTTAGCTACCTGTGTTATAAGTGCAGAGAAACCCAGCATTATCACCTCAAAGATAAAAAGAAGGAAACAAGAAATATAAAAGTCTTTTACCAAAAATAAACATCTTGAAAGCTTGTGTCGCCTTGGAAGCTAATGCTGTAATTCAATCAAGAGTATCCACATACAGTAAGAGACCAAGTTCTCATAATGTATAGGAGACGATACACTGTAGTGAGACTGCAGTCTTTCAAAAGAAAGCTCAGAGGAAACATTGTTTGTAGAATGTGGGAAAACTGGCTTTAACGCTGGATGCTTTACATTGCTCACATGCCTACAAAGGCTGGAACACGCATACAAATACACAACGGAGGAAGGGCTGGTATTCTTACCGTACATCACTCGTGATGTTGGAGTCTCTCACCGCGGCAGCCTGATTCCTTAATACTGCTTCAGTGGTTTATACAGACGCACTGCTGTGCCAAGAGGCACTCAGAATGCACATACACATGCACAACCCGCTCACTCTGGGATAAATGTGCACGTGCGCTTGGAGCTAAAAGCCATATGAATGTGCGTCGTGATTGGTGCAGAGCTTGGCTCGATGCAATGAGTTACACACACTCCCCCTGCCGAGCAGACGCACACAGGCACAGAAGGGGGCTGAGAGGCAGCGTCAGAGAAAGCATGCCGTGATGACCTTGGATTTTCCCCTGTTTGTCTTCTGCAACAGCGCTCCTTCTTAGAGGGGCTTTGCAGATTTAACATGCAGGTGCACAAACAAACACACCCACCCCATTATAATCATTTATCTCAGTTTATAGAGAAAGAAACAGAGAAAAGGGGATGGAGGGAGAGAGAGAGAGAGAGAATGTGCACATCAGGAATATACGGGTGAAGACCTCCCACTCACGCAATCTCCTTTCCCTCTCTCTCCACCCCCTGACGGCATCACTCTTTCCCTCCTCTCCATCATTAATCATCCCATGCCTCTTTCTTTCCTTAGTTTCAGTTTTTCCTTTTGTGCTTATGCAACTTTCTGCTACATTTCCATCCATTTTCTAGTCAAGCATCAAAATGTCTGCCTCTTCTGCTTTCTGCATTTTGACAGGATTGGGGAAAAAAATTGCTAGAGCTGCAGCGGCTGGGGGAAACCCAAAACATTACAGTCTCTCTTTTTTCTAATCAGTTCCCTTAGATAGCAGAGAAAACATATCAAAAAGGCTTTCTAGTATTAGCATTTTAACTAAATCTATAGCAGAAACAAATAAACTGTGAAATGCTATTGTTTATTAGCAGATCACTCTTTTATTCTCGTCCAGGTTTGATTTTCTACGACCATAGTACATTAGCACAACACTGGTGAGCCGCTGGCTCATATTGCTCTAATGGTCCAGCTTCTCACCTGCATGACGAGGAGTGCACCACGTACGCCACACAGCCATAACTACGACCGACATAATTCATATTGATGATCACATAACTGGCTCTAATGCATGAGATTGCAATGAAACCGGAAACCTTCAGAAACAATCCGCTTCCCAGATAGTATCAGTGTATAATGTGTGAGAAACCTACTTTCCAAAGCTGGATTTCACGATCATCAGAAGTGCTCATTGGTCCATGAGAATGAGTTACATCAGGACTGTTCAATGAATTCAAGATGGTGGTAAATTGTTCTCACTTGAGCAATTAATAGAAACAAAAACCAGACATAGGCTACAGCCTTGTACAGATGCAGCCACTGCATTTAGCCCCAGCTTGGATCCTGTTAAGTTAAGATACCTTGTGAGAATTTAGGAGAAACGTATCTTCACAGTTACTGTTAGTTTGATTGTATTTCCGCCCCCCGGGGATGAATCCCAAGGTAATTTTGCTCAGATGGCTGTCATCATACACAATCAAGCTTGGTTTTCCTTGCTCTTGCACGCCTGCACTTGTGAACCAACATCCCCTGTAGAAACACGGCGACTGCCCCCAAGACCTTTTTGTCAATGACAGTTTACGTTTCAGTTGAGATTAAGCATGAAAGCAATTAAATATGACCCAGACGTAAAATAATGAGACTTCACTTTAATTGGACTAAAGTGTTCCTTCAGCAACCTGTGCTAAATACTGATATCAGCCAGTGGTCCTTCCAATGAGTGCTAAAGCATCCTTAACACGCTCTTAAATAAGCTCTATCGCCTTGTTTTTAACAAGACAGGAGGGAGTTTGCAGCAAGTCAAATAGTAGTTTCTACTTTTCAGTGGAACAATTCTCTAATCGTGATGTAGAAACAGTGACAGAGCCAGGGAGAGAACAGAGGAGCTGGTGTTGTCACTTACCCTTGCCAACGCGATGGTCCAGAAGGATACGACAGTCCAGTGCCAGCCTCTGAGAGGCCGGGACATCAGGCAAGGGCAAGGGCATGGCAGGCAAACAACCACACAACAGCCCACAAGCGCGCACACACAAACCCCCACACACACACCACAGAAAACCCCCTAAGAAGGCAAAGACTGAAATGTTACACTACAAGTTACAGACTAAGAACATCTACTTATTTGGTTACAATTCTTGAATTTGAAAAGTAATACTCCCAACGTCCAGCTCACAAGTGCTGGACAAACAAGCTAAATGCAAAATCTACTCACATCCACAAATAACCAGTTTGTCAGGAATAAAAAGCTACACACATGCTCGCACACACTCACACTTACACTTGTCCTCAATAAAGCCTGAGCAGAAAAGCCAAGTCCAACTTGTGTGTGACGGCGGACACCACACCAAACCAAACCAAACTCACAAATTCTCAAAGAACCGCTGCAGAAAACCAACTCCTATGTCTCCGTCTTGGAGCTTCTCTGTAATTTATGTTAGTGTATCGGCAGGTTTACCGTATTAACAGAGAGATTAGCGAATTAGTCCTTTCAACAGCAGCTCTGCTTCTCTCGATGCGCGCCTCTCTCATTAATAAACATCTCAGCGACACAATGGAGTTCACTATCCACCGGGATTCTCTCTCTGGGCGAGAGACACAGGGAGACGCAGAGACAGTGAGGGTGGAGAGAGGCAGGGACAGAGGGACAAGCATTCGGTCCG
Source organism: Pleuronectes platessa (assembly GCF_947347685.1). Taxonomy (NCBI): domain Eukaryota; kingdom Metazoa; phylum Chordata; class Actinopteri; order Pleuronectiformes; family Pleuronectidae; genus Pleuronectes; species Pleuronectes platessa. The sequence goes on from NC_070642.1 coordinate 14,846,391, forward strand.
TGGGCTTGACGTTCGAAGAATGAGGAAATCACTGGATATCAACTCAGGGAAACTGCATGATGAGGGATTCCTGTGCAACATGCACATCACATGCATGTGCACACGAGTGTTGGAACATTCATGTAGTTTCTCTGACAAAACATGTTCACAATGTGCAGTGATGAACTGTTTTTTCCAACACTGTCCTACATTGAACTTTTATGTGAAGTGCTGTTGAAATAGCTGGGTGTTCCTCACCTGTCATGTTGGATGCTCGTCACAAGGCGGCGTCGCTCCTCCAGGTTCACAGCGGCGGTGAGATGCGCGGCACTTCAGGCCGGAACGGAGTCTCCACCGGCGGGTTGGGAAATCAGGAAAACCGCTGGATTGTCCTTGGCCTGTGGAGGTTAGCATGTCCAAGTTAGCTGATGCGCTTACACACACGTGAAACCTGACACACAACGCAGGAAACGCCACGAAATGACACGTTATTGTCCAGTGAGAAAAACAAACAGTGACATTTATCATATCATCACAAACCGGGTGTTTATTTAAAAGCCTCCACAGATGCCAGTCAATGGAGTTAGCGGTAGCGATGCTAGCTGTCACTGCTTCTCGTGTAACTTTGTTCCACCATAAAAACACTTTTCACAGATTTTGATGACGTTTAAATATAAACTCACGCTTGACAGAACGTAACGAGACTATCTGGCATCATTTAAAGGGGGGGGGATGTTGTTCAATGAAGCTAGCTATGAAGCTGGTGTAGCAACGCAAGCTAGTTCCCACAGTTGTTAAACGACAGCACCGTTCACTTACTATGAAGTGAACACGATTAGAATCCGTGTAGCATCCGTTAAAAGCGTGTGGCAGGCGGTCACTGAACGTCTGAGAGCTTCTCCTCCACCGGACCACACGTATTCACATGTATCCACTGCTCCCCAGCTGTTCCTGACAGGATGTGAGTATGTGACTGAGGCATTAGTGACACACACACACACACATATAGAACGCGCACACACATACACACACACACACACACACACACACACACACACCCACACACACACACAGTCTCTACACTTTGATTGATTGGTAGCATATCTGATATATGTGGGTCAATGACGCCTATATTTTCTGTAAAAAAATTACGGTTTGAATACATAAAGAACTACCATATATATGCAGTACCTCTCCCGTATATGTACACACTTTAAATTTCCCACAAAACGTTCGTTATTTCAATGTTTCTGTTTTTTAAAGTTTCAAAATATCATGTGGTGTGACCGCCGGCCATTCAAATTTATTTCCTGCCATATTTGGCATGATAACCAAAGTATTTTGTAGTCCTGCACAAAATTGCAAAGCATTTGCATTATATTTCCATCATAGTTTTCTCACAAACCTTGTCTGATGATGTCCATTTGATGACATATCATATGAAGTAGCATCATAAACCATTTTTCAGAGGACCCATGGAAGGAGCAACAGGTTTGTAACTCTCTCTCAAATTTGTAAAAAACAAAAAAAAGATGAGAAAAAAGCTTGTAAAAAAACACTAAAGCAATGCCAGAAATATAAATAGTTGGCCAAACGATTGGAATCGTCTTTAAAAATATTTTACAATTGATGGATAAATGAATAGAAATAGGCTAGATGAACAGATGAACAATCCTCAATCAGCATGTTAATATATTTTCCCCAGTAATATCATCGAAACTTAACTGACTAGTCCTGCACACTACAGCAGGCCTCAATAGCCCTGCTGTAGTGTGCAGGATGCTGGGAATTATCTGTGCATGTGATGGAGAAATGCAGAGTGGAGGGTTGAAATTCACCGAGCAGCATGTGCTGCATTCCATACATCTTTAATATAGAGTTTTGAATGATGTTTTTTTTGCTCAGCGTTTAATTTGCGTATATATTTTTTTTTTTCAAAATTCCCAAAATTCCCGAGCTGAATATTCCCATGGAAAGTTTCCGGAAAGTTTCCAGAAATTGACCGGAAAGTGTCCGCCCCTTTGCAACCCTAGTGTTGATCCCTAGTTTGGGAACCACTGACTCATTATAGCTGAGCTGAATTACTGTAAACTACTATTCGTGTGGCTAAAAATATGCCGCAAACATTATCCTTAAATTTCCATTTATTATAAGTATAGCTTTACCCATCAGCACCACTTGGTTGAACACTGTTTGCAAGGACTTTACTTCCTGTCCTGTCCCATTTAAAGACAAGTTCTCTAATTATCCAGTGGATGCGGATTCTAACGAAAATTGTCCTTTTTATTCATAGAATCTCTTTTCATATGTTCTATCTTCACAGAAAGGTAGTGGAGCATCCAGACCTCCTGTCTGCCAACATCTCCAGTTTGTGCAGCGATGCAAGAATCATTGAAAATGAAGGGTGCCTATAACAAAGTGCCAACTCCCTATTATTATCTGGCTTTATTAGAGGTTATCCTCGATAAAAATTTGCACACTGTTAACTATAGTTCTGAAGATGAGGATGGGATATCTTGCTTTTGCAGCAGTTCTTCCAAACTAACACCTGGTAGCAGCAGTGAGTCAGAGGGAATTGAACTTAAGTTTGCAAATTCAAGTGATTATTATCTTCCCGCAAATCTATTTACATAAGTTTATCATGATCCTAACCTTTGAATTTTACAGACTGGCCTCATATAATTGATTCACATGACGTGTCACATTATCTGCCACCTTTGCTGCTGTCTAAACTTGGTGCCTCTCAGCCGACCACTTCACACGCTAAGGCATTTACTCCCCAGGGTCACCTAACACCACTAAGCCCTGAACTCCCCGAGTCTTTTACCTTACATTATTTTTGTTGGCCCCTCATGTCTTTACCAGCTCAATGACAAGCCTGTCGGTGTGTGGCCCTTTGGTAAGAGATGGCACCACACACAGTGGAAGGTAGACCGAGAGTGAGTCAAGCTAATGATCTTAGTAGAGACTGTTTTACAACAGTCTCTACTTTATTGTTTATCTTTGCTTCTTCCCTAACTAGCCTGTACATGCCCTCATTACAAGAGCTTTGTGCCCCAGCCGACAAAACCTAGCGTGCATTCACCGCCCAACTACAGTCTTATGCCACACACACACACGTTCACACAGCGCATGTGCCCGGCCTAAGTGAAATGTTTGGCAAGCACGTAGGCTGCAGGATCGGCTCTGTTGCTGGTTCGGTTTGAGTCGGTATGAGAATCAGCTGATTAGGCCAGAGCCAAAGCAGTTTGCCTTAATACTAATTAGCTTCTGAGGTTGTTTTTTTTCTGTCAGTGGACAAACCCATTCTAGCTCCTTCTCACTGGTGGACACAAGTTCACATTCATTCCAAACGCCAAATATAATTACAGATGGAATGTGTACAGACAGACAGGCACTAACTTTAAGTGCTTCTTAATGACCATTAATGCAATCTTCTTCCAAAATGACCTGCACTGATTTACTCATTGTTTCTATTAATAGTGACAGCAAATCAGACATATTCAAACAGGTTGTTTATTTATTGCATGCTTTTCAAGTGTCAAAGAGATGTGACAGCAGTTAGAGTAACACTAATTGCCTTAGACCAGGCGGCTATTTTTAGATGGACAGTAATCAGCAAGAAAGGTCTGCGCTACAGAATCGCGGTGGGACAGATGGGAACTCATTAGATCAGCCTTAGTGGCTTTGTGCGTTGCCTGGACACTATTAGCAAAGCAAGTCTCAAAAACTTAAACCAGCTTATAACTATAGGGACCACAGGCCTCAGCCTAGTGTCTCACAGAGTCTTCATTACTTAGGTCTGCTGCACTAAAGCTGTAGTTGTTGCTAATATTTTCTCTAGTCATTAAATGCTCAAATTTCTTTTCCTTGTTGACGAACAGTGCCATTCATCTTCTTTTATTGATTTATTTACAGAGATATATGACAGGGACCAAACAATGACACTATATACTGTGTGTATATATATATATATATATATATATACATATTAATATTTCAAGTACAACAATAATTTGCCACAACATGTATGATTCCAAAACAAGCTGAGAGCTAGATACAAATAAAAGATCAATTGAGGGCTGTGGGATGCAGATTGTAAGGGAAATGTAACATTTTGACCAGAATAGGATCATGTTAATTTCCCCTTTGATTAATCATGATTGAATCTCATACAATGTAACCTTGGTCATGCTGTATCCTGTACAACTGAATGAGTCTTGGCCTGATTGCTTTAACTAAGGCATTGTTGTTTTTATGTCATCAGAAGATCCCAACCTTTGACTTTGTAACAACCCCAACCAGAGTGGGAGGGATGAGCCAAATGTATAAAGACAAAGAACTGCTCCCCATCGGTGTGCATATTACAAGTGTGACAATACTTTAAGAGATTTGTGTCTCGTTCCTCGTTGGAAGAGTGGGATTGAAGAAATTGCCACTACAAGATGAATAATCAAACAATTTCTATCTTATAAAGCATTTTTTAAATATATCTTATGAAAATCCATGGCCCATCATCTCCATAGTTGTACTTTTGTAAAGTTGAACATAGTTGTACATAGTTGTAAATTGCTTTATTGATAATAAATCCATAAGTTGTCTATCACAGTATGTTTTATCGTGTTTCATACAATAAATTTAATTTAAGAGAAATCAACCCTTGCTTGTCAGATTTTGTGAATTCAAAAGCTTTAAATAAAGAATGTTGGGTCCTTTTGCAGTCGAAACACCCTCACAATGGGTTAGGATCCAGCTTCCCACAGGCAGCTTGGATTTCATCACCCCCTCGTCCCTAATAGCACATATAAATATTCACATAACCAGGAGCGTGACGGCAGTGAAGAGACAGCACCTTTCCTTTTCTTTTCCTCATTGGAGTGTATGAAAAATAGATTGATAGTAATGCTTTTTAATTTAAAGTGTCAACACTGTTAACAGGTCTGCTTGACTCGGCCAAAGGGTGAGAGAGAGAACTGCTAAATTTATTGGGATGTTGTCTTGGGGCGAGTGAGACCTGAGCGTTGCAGGCCAGTGAGAGTGGCTGCTATCCAGCTAATCCTCTTTGCACTCCTCACTCCTGCCGCTGCGCTTCAACGCAATTGTTGACTTCATTTCAAAACAGTCAAGGTGGTGACCCACAACTCTGCCACACTACGACACTCAACCCTCATCTTGGCCGGACTCTCATCCTACTCTGCTCGTTTGGATTCTTTGTGGCAGGGGGGACTATACTTGGATTTTCTCATTTATGGATTACACCTTCATTTTTAGATTGGTACACGATTCCTGTGCGATGGAATCAGGGGAAGTGGATTATGACGAACTGGCTGAATTTATCCCAGGACAAAAGCTGGACAGGAGCATTGGATGTACAATATGGAAAAAACATACAGGTCAGTTTTCTATCTTCAACTTATTTATTTTACCTAGAGTAGGAGTCAATTATAGCAAACAGCAGGCCTAATTCAAAAAGTCTGTATACACATTTTGAGTGTTAAAATTGGCAGCAGGCCTGGTACAGCTGGATAACAGGTGATCTTTCCAAAGCATGTAAGGCTTTAAAAGTCAATAGAGATGTACCATTCATTCACATGGCTTGTGAATGAATGGTTGTTTAACTGCTGCTGTGACAACCTTAATTTAAAACTGCAGCTCTTTCATAAAGAAGTGTTTCATGATATCAGCGTGGATACGTCATGTTGTTGAGCATCTGACTGGTGACAGGTGACTGTGAGTGGGTGGGACGGCAGCATGAACACAGCCAGAAGGTCCCAGAGGAGTTTAACTCTGGGCATTAAACAGCTCAGGTCTAAATCTTGCTGCCAGTTAATTTGCTGGAAAGCTTCCTCTCTTCTGGCACACGCTGTTTCAACACGTGGAGCCGGTCAGGTGACCTTTTCCAACATGTCTGACTATATACAGCACTGTTACTCCTGTGGGCATAAAATATTTTAAACATAGAAGATGCACAGGTTGTTTTTTTTGGAAGGTGAAACATTTATTTGAAAATATATCATGCTGGTGTAACGTTCACAGCATGTGAAGGGCTGTAATAATAACTCATGCAGTGTGTTCACACAAAGATTCCCCTTTATTGTAGTTTAAGTTCAGAGGTTGTTGCTGTTACTATGTGTGGAAAGTGTAAGGAAGACGTATCAAAATGAGCAAACTGTGGCCTCAAGGAAATCCAATGTGAAGAAAGTTTTCCCATTAAAATACGAAAAAATGTTGGCTGCTGACAGTGTTAACTGAGCATTTTTATCAGTGATGTACCAAAAAATAAAATTCCACTTACCATGTCAAAGATTTACTGTCAGAGCGTGAAATGTCTTAGTGATGTGAGTCTCATTGGCCTCCATCTTCTGCTCTTTCACTTCCTGCATCATTCCGGCTCCCGCTCCAGGCTGCTGCTTCTTCCTCCTGATCTGAGACCAACAGCCTTGGTCAGCTGAGGTCGACACCATGGTGACCTTCACGGAGACATCACAGGTTTCCCCTATGGGGCTGTGCGAGCCGCCCTGCCTGACGGCCTCCCTGTCACCCGGGCTGCGGCGGAAGAAGTTGCTGTGGCAGAATGCTGTGAAACACATCATCATCCAGCAGGAGCTCAGCGCTCAGGTGATCCCACACTCTGTTGTTTGTACATCTTTGTTTTTCATTCTCTTGTACACATTCCCCTACAAGACTAGGCAGAATGTATGAACTGAAACATGACATCTGACCTTTGAAACACAAACTGACAAAAATGTAACCTGCACTGTCTGATGATATGTGTGAGTGCCATCATGAACATAGGTTACAAAACCACACAAGTATCGATCATCACTGTAACCGGTGTGTAAAGTGTCAATACACCCAAATAACCAAAAAATACATTTAGTCAATTAAGGTGTCATATAGATTAGTATAATTTTGATTTTACAAATAGCTGCAAATAAAATCTGCTAAAGCTGCACCGAAAATGGAAATAAATACCCTTCAACTGTAAAGATATGGTGGCCAACATTAGACTGATAGATACATATAGATATCGCCTGACCTAGTCAAACTAACCTCATGGGCTAAAATGTGACAAAATAATTTTTTACTGATGAGCCAAGCAGGGGTGGGCGTTATGGCCAAATCATATATGAAGATACAAATGTTCATATCAGTCATATTGATCATTATTTAGATAAATGTGACATTATTATTTATTTTATGCTTGAACACTTTGGCCCTGAGGGAAGTTTATGGTTTTAGACTCTTCTATATGGGCAGAGATTGACACTTACACCTATTGAATTAATTAAATTGGTATTATTCTTGATATTTTCTCATCACCCAGGTCTAGTGCCAACCCTTGAAATTGTCATAGATCAGTGTCCAAAAGTGCAATCAAGTGATTATAAAGGAGTGTAAAGCACATATATGATAAACAGACACTTTGTAAATGGTCAAAATGTGTTTGCTTCCAACCATAAAGCCATTACTATATCATTGCACTGGTCTCTTTTTAAAGGGCTGGTATGAGAGTTGGCAAAAAGAACAGGAATTATACATGTTACAGTAAATGCTCCTGGTTTTATGTTGTGACAGGTTGGTGTGGAACCAGCACAAAAAATAAGTGTGACAGATGCCTACATGGAGGAGATCAACAGACAAATCCGCAACAAGGGCTCTCGTGGGGTCACGAAACGTCGCTCCTCCACATTCAGAGTCCACCCCTCCCAGCCCCGGGGCTCGACCTGTCCACGCAGCAGCCTCGGCGGTTGTGACTATGGCAGCGATGCCGACTTCTTTGTGCACTGGGGCCGCACTATTCACGGGGTCTACATACCCTCCCTGAGGCACACCTTCAAGTCCCGTGACCTGGAGAAACTCTACCAGCAGCACTCTTCTCACCAGAGACGCAACTCTCTAGCTATCACCAACGTAATCGACGCTGTGGCCAAGCTGCACGTGTTGGTTCTGTACCTGGCGTTGGCCCCTGAGGATTTAATAGACTCTGTGCGTGGCTGCCTGACAGGCCTTTTCATGATGTTCGCTATCGCACTGTGCATTGTGGTGTTGACCTGCAAAGACTCCTTGTCCCCGCGGTGGCTCCACTATGCTGGCCTGGCTAGCTGGCTATCGCAGACCACACAGGTGCTGGGAGGACTGGTATACGGACTAGAAAAAGACTCTTCGTGGTACGTCTTGTTCACGCTGTTCGCCACATACACGCTGCTGCCCTTACCTCTGCTGTGGGCCATGTGCGCCGGCTCCCTTACCTCAGTGCTGTACCTTCTGGTGGAGATAGTGCACTACTACAATGATGCAATGCTCTTGAGAAAGGTGAGTAAATAAACTGATTGCCTGTAAAACTATTGTTTCTCATATTGATATTACAGTGTTATGTCTCATATTATTTTGGATTATTCATTATCAATCCAGATGTTGCTCCTTTACTAGACAATGCTTTAAATGTAACACTCAAATGTTTTTGAGTGTTATAAGATTGTAAACATTGGCTTAGAAAGTAAAATCTCAGTGTGAACACTCTTTTAAAAAGAAACCTTCAGATCAAGATATGTTTTATCTATAATTTCGATTTGATACTTGCATTGCTATAAGCCTTTTATTGTACTTAGATGTTTTGGATGTTCCCGGTTTGAAAACGTGAACAAAAGTGAACAATATTTTCTCACTTGGATGCAGGTGTTTGCCAAAGGCCTGCTGTACCTGGGCATGAATACAGCCGGCCTGTTTATCCACTACTTGACAGATCACGCCCAGAGGCAGGTTTTCCTGGAGACACGGCGCTGCATTCAGGGTCGCCTCAAACTAGAGCAAGAGAACCAAAGACAGGTGAGGGCGGCCATCTTGGAGGTACATGTAGACACAGACATAATTTATTAAGACGGCTGTAGACTGTTATTACTTTTAAGATGGAGGGATAAAATCAGTGTGCTAAATACTCAGGGGCAATCGGGGGGTCCACTTTCCAGAGAACCCCCCGAATTTGGCTGTTTCAGGGGGTCTCAAGTGTCAATCAGGTATTTCGCACTCAGGATAAGAGGTTTCTCGAAATCTCTTGTGAAATGCAAACAGAGTGTCTGCTGGTTAAATCACGGGATTATTGTGTCGGCAAACAGGAGCGTCTGGTGCTGTCAATCCTGCCTCGCTTTGTTGCCTTGGAGATGATCGCTGACATGAGCTCTTTGGAAGATGAACTCAATCCTCAGGAGTTTCACAAGATCTATATACACCAGTACAAAGACGTCAGGTACACACACACACAGACACACACACAGTAGAATTAACAAGGCTTATACATATCTATTTAACACTTTGATTTACAATAAGTCTTACATGTGTTGACAGGTTGACAAGAAACTGGACAGTGACTTGAATGTGTTCATTGGAATTCTTTCTTACACAGTCATCTCTCCTCTCTTCAGCATCCTATTTGCAGACATCAAGGGCTTCACTCTATTGTCCATGAACCTGTCGGCTCAGGATCTGGTGCGAACCCTCAACGAGCTCTTTGGACGCTTTGACCGTCTGGCAGAGGTAAAACCCTCAACACATTTTATTTCATTTAGCTATTTATCATAGAGAACAGGTTATATATTTTGGAATAAAGTAACATTCTAACTTCCCTGGTTTCTTCTCTCACGACAGGATCACCACTGCCTGCGAATCAAGATACTGGGAGACTGTTACTACTGTGTGTCAGGTGTCCCTGAGCCACAGCCGGCCCATGCCCGGTACTGTGTGGAGATGGGCCTGGCTATGATCAGCACTATACGGTCAGCCGACCCTGAATACTGAATTGAACTGTCAAAGTTACCTGTGAAATATGATGATCTATCACAAAACAATTCAAACAATGTGGTTATTCCATTCTAACCTTGACTTTCCACCAACACCAGGGATGTGCGGAAGCAGTTAAAGTTTGACATGGACATGAGGATTGGGATCCACACAGGCTCTGTTCTATGTGGAGTTCTGGGGCTACAGAAATGGCAGTTTGACGTCTGGTCCTGGGACGTGAGCATCGCCAACATGCTGGAGGCCGGGGGAATACCAGGGTGAGTGTCCCTGCTGGTCCCAACTCTATATAAAAATGGACAACCCCTCTCCACTTCCTGCTCCTCCACATTTCCACCAATCCTTCCTCTTCTCCATCACCCAGACGCATCCACATCTCCAGGGCGACTCTGGACAGTCTACAGGGCACCTACAAGACAGAGGATGGCCATGGCCGCGACAGGAACGAGTTTCTAAGGCGGCACAACATCGACACTTTCCTGATCTGCCCTCAGGAGGGAAAGGACAAGGTTGACCACGCCGAGCCGCCCAGAGTCCTTAAAACGAACCGAACGTGGAACCCGGAGATGCCTTTCGGGAACGCCATTGACATGAACAGTGTAGGTGCTGGGGTACAACAAAGAGGGATATCATTGTGTGCTTGGTGTCATACACTAAAAATGGTTTTGATTCGAATAACAATCGATTATTTATAGCAGAAAATATGAACTGATCAACCTCACGCCTTTGTGAGGGATATGTGAAAATCCCACAACAGACCTGTCTTTATAAGAAGGTTCAAACCATTGCAAAGGGGCCAATACAGAGACAGAGTCACCAATTATTTTTATGCTCTTGATGTTATCTGCTGGGAAGAAGATGGAAACCAGACGTAAAGCATTGATCAGATCTGCCGCCGTAAAACAATGATTTAACGATTGTTTGCACTTCCAAGGCGTTAATCAGCTTTATGGCAGCACACTGCAGTTTCTCACTCTTAAGTAAGCAGAAAGAGAACGGGACATCATAAATTCCATCCCATTTTCTTTCCTTACTGTAGATCCTGGCTTCCTTTACAAACGGCTCGCTGCCCAACATATGGCTGTCGACCTCCAAAGAGATCAACAAACGCATCCAACATGCTATCGAGGTTCGCAGCAGTGAGCGTATGCACAAGGAGCACATCACCCCGCTCACCCTGGTGTTCAAGGACACGCACATCGAGGACATGGTAAGCAGGGCCGGGGGAGAGTCAGGCAGGAAAGTCATGCGTTCGTCTACAGGTACCTGAAATGTCATGGTGATGTTTATTTGATGTCTTTTGGTTTGTCCAGTTCTTCCAGATGAGAGACGAAATGTTCAACTCCAACTTGGTCTGCTCCTTCATCATGCTCCTGTTTCTCATGGCTGCCCAGGCCCTCATCCCGGCTCCCAGGTAGGAAAACACCAGCCTTGTCCAGTCAGGGCTGCATTCCATTTATAAGGGGTTTATCAGGTTTGAATGGTTCATATATTCCCATATATTTATACCTAAACTCTAAATAAATAGTAATCATCAACATTTCCCCTCTAAACCAACAACAACAAGTGAACTAGAATAACACTCAGGAGGGCGTATACCCAATTAGATTTGATGAAGCTGCACAAAATTTACTGTGTGTAAAGGTTAGTGGGTTAGGGTGAGTAAAGTTATTTACTTCACCAGATTTTTTTCATCAAGATCCATGAATTATTAAATTGTGAAAACTTCCAAAAACAATCCATCTCACAAAGTTAAAAAAAGGTCAAAGAAATCCTGGATCTACACCAACATTTTATGGTTTCTTTCTTGAAGCGTATCACATCCTTCCACAAATTTCCATCATAATCCGGGCAGAATCTTTTTGCTTAATCCTGCCATCAGATGCTCTGTCATCTTTGCTCATGCAGAGTAATGCTCCAAGATAAAATAAGTTACAACACATTATCTTTATGAAGATGATGAGTTATATCTTTCTCACCGAAAATATTTACACCTTTGTAATAAAAAATTTACTATGTGTAGTATATTTTACTTTGGTGTCATGAGCAGGTTTTCACTCCCTCACCTCACTCCCTTCGGCCTCTTGTCCTCCTCCCTCATTCTTCCTCTCAAGGATGTTCCCGGCCGTCCTCCAGTTTTCCGTCTTCTTGCTGATCTACATGCTGCTGCTGCTGTTGGCCCTGGCTGAAGAGTTCAAGTGGGCTCCTGCTGCGCTGCAACACCTCTGCTGCTGGATCCATGAGAACAACAGCGCCCGCAACCTGCTCACCCTCACCGCCATCCTCATCAACTTTGGCTTGGCCTCCACTGACATGGTGAGACAGTGAATATGCAAACTTTCACACATGCTGTGTAGCATGACTGACCCTCATAAACCCCTCGAACACAAGTAAATCTAATTAAAAGAGCATTCGATCGTATTTATGATGCACTTGTGTAACAAGAAAACATAAGTAAACACTTTAAATATCTGCATTTATGTTTAAACTGTCTTGAAAATTGTCAAATTTGTATCTATGTTACAAAAGTGAAGAAACACAAACTATTGAGCTACAGATACACAAATCAGTGTGTGAATCGTATCCATGTCAAATAGATTATAATAACATTCACAATGCAGACTGGAAAAGTATGTGAACCATTCTTCACAACATCAAAAGCTAATGTTAAAGGGGAAATTATTAAATTGGGGGCCGAGGATGTTCGACCAGTTAAATCCAAGGGTTCACTTTCTTTTCCACCAGCACAGTTGATGTTTAATGGGTTAATTTAAGAAAACACAATAAATATTCATGTTTGTGTGTTGCAAGCTTAAGCACATTGTGTTTGCTAATTTAGATGCTAATCATTAACCATTTCATTTGCTATTAATACAGAAAACCAGGTCATTCCAAAGAATTCACTGACTCTCTCCCTGTAGCTTTGTGTTATGTTATTTTCACGATCCCTTCTAAAATGCATGTGGATAAACAAGAAGGTCACACCTCCCTGCTGAAGGAGGCAAACTGTGTTTTCAGGCCTACTTGACAAATCGCACAACAGAATTGTGGAAACTGTGGTCACCTGGCTCTTTTGAAAACATTAAGGATGTGTTAAATTAATGATTGACGATGAGTGATTTTCTTTGCTGTTTTGTCCAAGTATGTAACTGACAACTAGAGAAACCCATCGTAGGGCAGGAGAGGTCCTCGGGTTCATTCTCACAAACGTCAGCTCAAATCTTGAGTATGTCTTAAATGAGAAATGTGCATCTGCTTTCTTGTGACACTGCTTCATTAGGCCTTTTGTTTGCAGTCAGTGGTTTTATGCTGATGTTGTGTGTCTTGGGTGCAGGTTTGGTGTCTTCTCGCGAGCACAGGAGAGGCCGACAAGATGGACAGAACTAACACAGCCTCGCGTCCCCTCACTGTCTGCACTTACCCTGAGGTGGGTTTTATTTTTACCTACGCAAATGAGGTTATGTATTAACGGATTGTGCAGGACACCAGACACCGGTTTGTGGGAATGGTCTAATTACATTGAGTAAATAGGTCAAACATCGAGCCACTTAATCAGTGTTATATTTCTGTTTTCATCCTCTGTCGCTCCATCTTCTTCTCTACTTTCATGTTTCCTCAGGTGTTTGTGTTGAGTGTTGTGATCGCCATGGTCACTTGTGCCGTGTTTCTGCGTCTGAACTCCCTGCTGAAGCTGGCGGTCTTGCTGCTGGCGGTGGCCGTGTACTCCTACCTCATCCACGTGGCCTTCCTCTCGCTCGCACGCCACGATGTGCAGCAAGGGTCCGAGTGGAGCATGTACTGTCCTGCTTTCTCTTTAATGTCATTTTCCATTTTATAACCCATAGTTTACATCTCTATATTCCACCTCTCTTCGTTTACTTCTGCACAGGTCTCATTATGTCCGGAGGAAAGGAATCTCCATTATCTTCATGATGATGTTTATTGTTGCCGTCTTCTACAATGGACGACAGGTGATTAGTTTGTTCATTGTCATAGAATCACTTCCCTATCCTTCATATTAAGACCCGAACAATACCGAGATGAGGCATAACACCAGGTGATCTCTAATACATGGTGTATCTATCTACTCTTTTTTCTCCAGTGGGAAGCCACTGCCAGACTGGACTTCCTGTGGCGTCTGCAGGCCCAACAGGAAGTGGAGGACATGAGAGAGCTGCGGGAACACAACGAGTGTTTGTTAAACAACATCCTGCCGATGCACGTCGCCCGACATTTCCTGGACCGGAGCAAGAATGACGAGGTACCAAAGACACCCCCGACCCCATCTCTGACTCTGACAATGAGTTCACAGGAGTCTTCCTGAGCAAATGTATTTATTCTCACATTATTTGGAGTTCAACGCCTTTATCAAGGTAGAACAAAGACATAATGATAAAGAATCCACATCTTTTGTATATTTCCTTATGATTTGTTGAAACGCTTAGTGTTTGAGAACAAGAGCTGAAATATTAGCAGACATGTTTTAGAATTTTCCTGCCAAACCTTACAGTATATCAAATAATTTTCATTCCAGGAGCTTTACTCCCAGTCCTACAATGAAGTGGGTGTTATGTTTGCCTCCATCGCTGGGTTCAATGAGTATTTTGAGCAGAAGGAAATCAGACACGAAGGAGTGGACTGCCTACGACTGCTCGATGAGATCATCGCTGGCTTTGATGAGGTGAGCGATGTAAAGGGGTTTCAGATCATTGACTTAACCATGTATCTAAATATTTTGTAGGGTAATGGGTCACTTGTTGAAATAGTTGGTACCTGGTTCTCGATCAGAGCAGTTGAAACAGTATTTACCTTCCTCTTCGGCTGATAAGAATAAAAACGAAGGACAAATGGGAATAATTTTAATTGATTTATAATTATCGTATCTTTATCTTTATGTGTTTCTTCCTCCAAGTTGCTGGAGGAGTCGTACTTCCACTATGTGGAGAAGATTAAGACCATCGGGAGCTGCTACATGGCGGCTTCTGGCTTAGCTCCAGACGGCCAGGTGGGAGATCCTCTCGTTCATTTTGTTTTGTCCTTCAATCATTGGCAGCAGCTTTAATAAATCCATTCTTCCACCTCTCTCTCTCTCTCTCTCTCTCTCTCTCTCTCTCTCTCTCTCTCTCTCTCTCTCTCTCTCTCTCTCTCTCTCTCTCTCTCTCTCTCTCTCTCTCTCTCTCTCTCTCTCTCTCTCTCTCTGTGTGTCAAACTCTGTGTGAATCTCTCTCTCTCTCTTAGGCGTCCATAGATGAATGGAATCACCTGAGCGAGCTGGTTTTGTTTGCGTTGGCAATGCAGGAGACCTTGAAAGAGATTAACAGGCAGTGTGCCAAAAACTTTCAACTGCGTGTGGGTAAATGGCTGACCTTGCACACACACACACACACACACACACACACACACACACACACACACACACACACAAACGTGCACACACTTGTGTAAACAAATAACATGCACCCTTGTCTAGTATACCTAGTGTCCTACAGCCGCGAATGTTATATAATTTAGTCTCAAGTAAATTGTTTTCTTTGTTGGACTCACACAGGCATTGCCCATGGGCCGGTGGTGGCGGGTGTGATCGGTGCCACCAAGCCGCAGTATGACATCTGGGGGTCGACAGTGAACCTGGCCAGTCGCATGGACAGCACAGGGGTGAGCGGCCGCATACAGGTACCTGAGGCCACGAGGAGGATCCTGGCTGAATGGGGCTTTGTGCTGGAGTTCCGTGGGGAAATCTTTGTCAAAGGGGTGAGTAGTGGAAAGATGGAGGCTGGTTGTGTATGTTTGTTGCTTGGATCATTAAATATTTAACTGTAATTCAGTCTTTATTAGTACAGGGAAATTGAGAACGGATGTGTGTTACTGAAAAGGTGCAATGTAAATAACGTTCGGTAAAATTCTGAAATGGAGCATGAGCACTTGGACGTTCATCAGTGGGATAAGACTGACCTAAAAGGAAACAAGGCACCATAATGACCCAGCATGCATAGCACCAGGGGCCTGAATTGTGATTAATATTATGAGTGACCCTTTTTTTCTACTGAGACAAAATGCTTTTCTCCTCAATCTGTAACTATAACTTCAGAATGAGACAAGGTCTGATCAGTCAGTGGAGGTGAAAGCTGGTAACAGGAGAGTGCAGCTCTCAACTTGAACAAGGGAGACACCCACTGGTGAAAAGAAACAACACACAGCCTCCAATAAACGCCAACATGTATTTTATCCCTGCTCAGTGTGTGTTGTGTTACTTAATGTGGAAATAACCAACCTGTGTTGTTGACTGCTGCTGTCCCTGTAGGTGAGTGAGAGCCAGGGCAAAGTCCGCACCTATTTCATCAGCACCATGCGCAGTAAGATGGCCAACGTGGTGACAGATGGCCACACAGGGGCCCGCACGGCAGGACGCATGACGCTGGCAGGAGTGGTGTTTGGTATGGTGCAGGCCAGAAACAGGGAGAAGATCAGAGAGGTCAACGGGGGTTTCAGTCTGGCGCCGTGCACCCTGTAGTGCTGAGGGGTCAGATGACAGCAGGTAGAGGAGGACCCCCACCTGCCATATTGTTTCCACTGGTTTAACCTCATGTCACACCTTTGCCATATCCGAAATTAGCTGCACACTGGTCATAAGTTCCAGTTCCCCCCCTTCCATAACTGGGTCCTTCTCCGCTTCTCTGTCATCTAGGAAATGTAAATAATAAAGGTTTTGGACAGTTTTGTGTTCAAGCCACTTACATGGGAACTCCGTCATCGCCAGAACTCTGCAGCAGTGATTTCAGTTTGAAGTGAACAAAGGCCAACATTTGCTTTTGCTTTTTCTCAGACCTCAAAGCCAAATCACAGACTACCTCAAATCAGCCAGCTCAACCTTTCATAGACTACCAATGGCCTGTACTGACTCGTGTTGTCATTGTATTATCATGCATGATTTTTACAGTGCAGTACATTTCATATTGTGAGTTCACGCATTATTTTATTTTCATATATTGATCCATTAGCTATTCAAATTTATCCTGTGAAGCCAGTTCCAGCTGACTTAGGGCCAGGGGTTGTTGGTTGTAGATTAAACGCTGGATATCATCATATTTTAAATACATAGAGGCAATCAACCTAACCTGTAAGTAGGCCGGAGTACCTGGAGAAACAAATCCCCACACATGGGGTTCGAACCCAGACACCCAGAAATACGGCAAAGAGGTTGATGCCATTTAGCTCCAAGGTCACATTTTCTTGATATAATAATACTTCTTATCGAACTCCTGATGTGTATATTAAAGCCATCGTGTTAAAACCAAGTAAAGATTGACTTCCTCTATGGGATTGACTCAGTAACTGATAATATCAGAATTTATCTTAAGTAGGAAAACCCAAAAGGTTTGTGGTTGTAAATCCATTAACCATTTACAATGTAAATTACCAAAAGTGTTAATCAGTGTTTGTAATATACCTTTGATTTTATTGTTTATAAAAAAAGAAATACTGGGCTGGGAATTTAAAATAGTCACATTTTCTTTTTCATTTGTTCTGAGGTATGTTGTGTTTATTTTTCTAAATGATTTTTATAAAGACATTTTAATAGCGTACAATTTCTGTGAATAAAACCAGTGACAACAAGGAAATTGAATGAGTTTCACTTTCATTTTATGATGTTAAACTCAACTCATCCTTCACCGAATAAACTGCAGTCAAAGCTTCAGGATCACTGAGGGAAACATAGAGATATAAATAGACATAAACAAAAAGATAAATGAGAGATAACAGCAGAATAAATATGAGGGTCATATTATTCTTATTTGTATACTTTTCGTTGGCTCTGGTCTGGACGAGTTTTCTTAGCTCGATTCGTTGTGACTGAAAGTAGCGCGGGTAATCTACGGCGTCTCACTGATCGTCTATGATGACAGATGGCTCACTCGGTAGTAGGAACCTTTCACAGATTTTTTTTGTGCAGGAACCTGACGACTGGTGTTTAAATTACTCAATTATATTTCCTTATCAAAGCGGATAAATAGTCTAACTAATGCAATTATTATATGACTAATAATTATATATATTTATAATGTATTATAGAAGCACAAGTCCATAGAAGTGATTACTAATATTGAGAATAATTCGACTGCACAAGAATAGAAGGAAAAAGCAAATGTTGTTAAATTATGTAAATATTATCTGGATATAGTTCTAGGGGGGAGAAATCTGAATTCATCCACCAATTTTTGCAAAAAAGTAAATAAAACATCTTCCTTTATTATATCAGTATTAGTTTGAAGCTTCTGTTGGCAAAAATATTAGATATTCAGGAGACTTGGTTTTTATTTATCTATTTGTTTGTTTGTTCATTTCAAGTCTCAAGTTGACAGAGAAGGAGGAGTGAACACTGATATAAATCTGAGACCCTTATTCACTGTTACCCATTGCTATTATTATTGTTATTAGTACTAGTAGTAGTAGTAGTAGTAGTAGTAGTAATATAGTCTGGATAAATCAACAACACAACATAGATTCAAATACATACAAAACCCAATTTTATGTATGTATTTATAAATAAAACAAGGTGATTCCCCTGTCTCAGAGAGAGAGAGAGAGAGAGAGAGAGAGAGAGAGAGAGAGAGGAGAGAGAGAGAGAGAGAGAGAGAGAGAGAGAGAGAGAGAGAGAGAGAGCTGCTGACGCTCTCTGGTGAGCATGTGTATCTGGAAACGAGGGCAGAGTGAGACCTCTCCCCCTCCTCACTCACACGCGGGCTCGTCCTCTGGTCGCTGCTTGTGTCTCTGTGGGAAAGTTTCTGTTTCCTTCGCAGCTTCGTCTCGTCCTCTTCTCCGTGTCGAACAACCATGGCGGAATCTCAGGAGGACAAGCTGTACCGGGCCGAGTACGCCAAGAGCGGCCGGGCGTCGTGCAAGAAATGCAAAGAGAACATCGCGAAGGACTCGCTGAGGATGGCCATCATGGTGCAGGTGAGGCAGCGACGTACGGAGCCGCCTCGCGACGCAGAACGCAGCCCTGCTAGCTTCCTCCTCTCCGCCGCCGAACAGGACCTGCTCCGTTCGTTTCATTCAAGGCTGTTAGCCTGTTAGCATAGAGGGGGGGAGCGTGGGTGAGTGTTCATGCGAGTTCAGCGGTTCTAGGCCCTCGTTCGCATTTAAATGGCTGACGTTGTCTGTGGAGTTTGATCACAAAGAGACACGGAGCCTTTCTTCAAGAAGGACGACTCTTCTTCCTGCTGCTGCTGTGCATCTTCGAATCTGCATCCAGGCTGCACGATACAGTCTAAAGTTGCATCAACATACATATTTTCATATCGATAATCATCATAACATTTGTCCCAGTATTATTATTTTGAAGTTGAAAGGCAATTGTGTGATCCTTAGGTTCAGTGATGTGTAGACCTTCCCACTGTGTTGATCCGCATGTGGATGCATGTTGAACTTAAGTTGTATGGCCCAGTCCTCTCTGCTGGGAAGATAAAGTCACAAAAACTGCAGCGATGCTAGTCTGCTGATCCTATCGAGGGAATTAATTAACTAAAGAAGCTGATGTCAGTCAAGCCTCCTCAGTCATGGTCTGTGGAGCAGCTCCACGTATTCAATCAATCCCACTTTATTTATATCGCCCATAATCACAAATCACAGAGAACTGCAGCTCTAAGTGATTTACATAAAATATAGATTAAAAATAAATACACACAAGAGGACAGATTTTAAGTTAACCAAGACATTTAAAGTGTAAGAAATTAAATTGAAAAGAAAGAAAGTTATAAAAGCACAAGAGCTTATATATGAGATATAAGAGATATAAATGTTTTAAGTTTTATAAGACGTTTACAGAACTAACTTCTCTGATGTTTGTAAAGATATGTTCAGGGGCAGAATTATATCACATTCGTGTGTGATGTTTGGAGGTCCCCATCTCACATCAGCACTGGTTCACTGTAAACAAACGGTATAAAGTAAGGCGTTACTTTATATTTATATATTTCTTTCTCTTCTCTGTCCTCCAGTCCCCAATGTTTGATGGGAAGGTTCCCCACTGGCACCACTTCTCCTGCTTCTGGCTGCGAGCAGCAGCTCAGTCCCCTGCGGACATTGGCGGGTACTCTGACCTCCGCTGGGACGACCAGGAGAAGGTCAAGAAGGCCATTGAAACCGGTGGAGCGACAGGAGGTCGGTACTCGGCTTTAGGCGTTTGACTCACATCTCTATGTGTTGTAAAAATGTCGCGCATACACACAACCCCAGTTTGCCTGTATGATAACAGTCAAGCCAATGAATTAGCTACACAACATCTGAGGCTCCTCACGTGAGCAGCTGATGCCATCTTTTACATCCCCCTGTTTGGCAAACATACGCTTTAACATTTTACATTCTTACCTAGACGCACTATGCTCTCATTAAATTACAGAGTTAGCGTTTGTAAATACCTGTTGAAAAGGTGGAGAGATGACCATCACCATATAATGAAAGTCACAACAAATGTGAAAAATTCTCGTATATGAAGATTTGTCATCTTGGATGACTTTACTTACTTTTATTAGTCAAACATAAATAACATAAACTGCCTGTCTCATTTTGAAGCAAATATTTTGTTGATTTCTAAACACTTAAATTAATATATTTTTTTCACATACGTAGATTTTCATTGCTTGATGCTAATGGCTGACTTGAAAACTGACTTATTTTCCTCTTGTAGGAAAAGGAGATCAGAAGAGTGGAGCTAAAGGGGAGAAGACACTGAATGACTTTGCGGTGGAGTATGCCAAGTCGAACCGCAGCAAATGCAAAGGCTGTGAGGAGAAAATAGAAAAGGTTAACTATATCACTTCTGTCTTCATGATATAGTTATTCAATATCCACAAGCTTTGCTAAATCTTCTGATGCTCTGGCCTTTCCTTCAGGATCAGATCCGTGTGTCCAAGAAGACAGTGGACGCAGAGAAGCCTCAGCTGGGACTGATCGACCGCTGGTACCACACAGCGTGTTTCGTGAGCCGCAGGGAGGAGCTGGTCTTCAAACCTGAATACAGTGCTGCCCAGCTGAAGGGCTTCAACGCACTGCGGGCTGAAGACAAGGAGGAGCTCAAGAAGAGGCTTCCTGCTGTGAAATCTGAAGGGTGAGATAACCAAGGAGGTATTCTTAATAATGTTTGAATTGCCACATCGATTGATCATGATAAAGATTTGGCCGTGATGGAGAAACTTGATCACACAGGGTGTTTGCACACAAAGGAAGAAGATGAAATAGACCATGTAGGTCATGTCCACCACCAAGAAAAAGAAATGGTAGCCTGAGTCGTGTGGGGTCATGTGCTAGTGCATCAGAGGCACAAGGCAGATGAGTAGACAGCAGCTGGGTGGGGAAGATGACCAGCATGGCTTTGCAAGAAGCCATCAGGACGTGGCCACGTAGTGTCAGCTGAGGATGGAGATTTGGGTGAACATCATTAAAACACTCATGAGAAGAACCTGTTATGGATGGGGAAGGGAATTATGGTGATGGTGCATAGCCCGAAGTTTAGTCCCACAGACGGGTAAATTGCTGACTGTGGAAAGAAAGGCGATGACGAGCTCAGCTGTCATGTACGCGACGTTGGGGGAAATCCCAATTTCAGTCGGGGGAGGAGAAGGAGATGCAAGGACGCAGAAGCTGTTGTTGTGAATAAAGGTGAAGACAGTTGGGATGAGTTTTTACTTTAAAGAAAAAGAGTTTTGTCTTAAAGAGAGAAATAAGGATCCATTTAGAATCCTAACATCTCCGAATTATAATAAAATGCATGAGACAGCTCAAATCACTCACTAGTGTTTAGTTATTGTCACTGAGGAAACAACGGATTCCATCACCACTTAGCTGACAGCAGGGAACTTATTTACTTCACCCCCGACTTCACATTAACGATCACATCTAATGTTTAAATAAGACACTGTTTGATAGAAATCCCTTTCTACCTCATGATCTCACTAATTGTCAGATGAGGGCTGTTTGTTGTGTCTTTCGAATGAGACCGACTCCCACTGGGTGGTTATTAACTCAAATGTGAATGCTGGTGAGTAACTGGTCTAATGAGGAGCTGGGAAATATTTCTTGTCAGGGTGGATGATGCCTGGGACTGCAGAGACATGCACCAGCTTGTGTTTGTCCATTAACTGAAGGGACCCTAATGAATTTACTTAATAAAGGAAGGTGTCATATTCTGGCATGTTTGTTCACAATATGGATCATCGAATGCTGTCTTGGTTTGACCTCAATTAGAAAGTTAAATTGGAAACAAAGTTTGAAACAGTTTTGAACTTGTGTTTTCTCTTGCAGGAAGCGTCAAGGTGATGAGGTGGATGGAGCGTCGAAGAAACAGAAGAAGGAGGAAGAGGAGGAGATAAAAAAGCTGGAGGAGCAATTGAAGGTACTTTTCTATTTTATTTTGTACTTACGAATGATGTCACACTATATTTGGAGATTATGTACTTGATATGTGTGTGTTTGCATGCGTCCACAGAACCAGAGCCAGCTGGTCTGGGGACTCAAAGACAAGCTGAGGAAATTTTGTTCCATTAACGATATGAAGGAGCTGCTGATTGCAAACCGACAGGAGGTTCCCTCTGGAGAGACCAATGTAAGAGACCTCAGCTCTTTTCATTTTCTGTTGTTTTAAATACTCACTGTATTCTGAATATTAAAGATCTTGATAGAAATGTTTAAATCACTTCTATGAATACAGATTCTTTTCAGATCAGATTTTAAGGTTCAAGTTTAATGAGATCACAAAATTATGTTTGTAATCCATCTGTAAGTTAGTGCTGTGTCTATTGTAGCCAGGCTTACTTAAATACATGTGTGAAATATTCATTCACAATAAATGTAAGAAGATTTTGGTATCCAGCTTTATTACTTTAGAGCAAAACAAGTGGAACAAAAAGGTCACGTTATTCAGTCTTTTGTTAAACATTTAAAACTTTATTTAAATGACATTTGTTACCAAAACCCTTGTTGTGCAAAATACAGATACATTTATTGTGTTGTTTGATTGACAGGTGGTCGACTGCCTGGCTGACGGTATGGCCTTTGGCGCTCTCGAGGCCTGTAAGGAGTGCAAGGGCCAGCTGGTGTTCAAGGGTGATGCCTATTACTGTTCAGGGGACATTTCAGCTTGGACAAAGTGTGTGTACAAATCGGCAACACCAGAACGGCAGGACTGGGTCGTCCCCAAGGTAGGTCACCTCATTTCAGGACTCTCTGTCTCTTTTTAGAGTACACTTCTAGCTGCTTGTATCATTAGTCATAGTCATGCTGTAGCTGAGAGTGTGCTCTGATTGTCCTGTGGAGGACTGATGTTAGGATATCCTCACAAAAATTAAGAAACATTCCATTATTCCAGTTATATTTAACTTCTACCAATTTCCTCTCCTGCCTTGTCTTTTCAGGAATTCAATGAGGTTCCTTTCCTTAAAAAGTTCAAGTTCAAGCGACAGGACAGGCTCTACCCCAAAGAGGCTCCCAGCCCAACGGTGGCAGCAACCAAAGCCAAACCTCTGGCGAGTGCGTCCAGTGCCCCGACCGAGCAACTGCCAGAGGCAGCACCTTCAGGTGAGAGAAGAGACCTGAAGGAGCATGTTACTATCCTGACAATGTCCATTAATATCTACCTAGATGTGGATTTCTCTTTATGGTCATCTGGGGATTTTAAATTTTTTGTCCCGTAGGCAAACCTCTGACGGGCATGAAGCTGTTGGGGGTGGGTAAGCTGAGCAAGAACAAGGACGATTTGAAGGCTGCTGTGGAGGAGCTGGGTGGAAAGATCACCAGCACAGGCAGTAAGGCCTCGCTCTGCATCAGCACCAAGAGTGAGTAGACGATCAATAAGAGAATAATTCATAGAAATTATGATTTATTTATGATTCATGTGCAACTTATTTATCCACCCTGGAATCATAATGTAAAATTCAACTTTGCCAACTTCTGACTCACAGAGGAGGTGGAGAAGATGACTAAGAAAATGGAGGAAATTAGGGACGCTGGCGTGCGCGTTGTCTCTGAGGATTTCCTCACAGACATCCAGTCTTCGGGTAAAGCTCTTCAGGAACTGGTCTCCCTGCACGCCATCTCTCCGTGGGGCGCTGAGGTCAAAGTCGAGGTTCCGGCTCCCTCCGCGGCCTCTAAGTCTGGAGCGCTGGCTACGAAGAGCACAGGGAAAGTGAAGCAGGAGGAAGGTAAAGGATATATGTTGCTGATGGTTGTTTATCTACATGCTAGATCTAGTTTTAATGTGTCTCTCTTTAAATAATTGAATCTGCATTATTACAGTCGGTAGCAAAGCCAAGAAGATGAAGCTCACAGTTAAAGGAGGAGCTGCTGTGGATCCAGATTCAGGTACTTGGGAGAACCCTACGTTGAATAAATCATCTCTGTCCTTTCTATCTTCTGTCTTTAATTGGTGTTTCTTATTTATTTTTTTTTTAGGCCTTGAGAACAGCGCTCATGTCCTGGAGCAGAGCGGGAAGATGTACAGTGCCACACTGGGTCTGGTGGACATTGTGAGGGGGACTAATTCCTACTATAAACTGCAGCTGCTGGAGGATGATGTACAGAAAAGGTAATGTCACCTATTTTGTTCCTCGTGCAGAGGCTGTAGAAAAAATATTCAGGGTCTAAAAGAGAAGCGACACACAAACCTGACTTGTTACAGTTTATATGATATTTGAATGTATCGGCTGCAGTGCTGCTTCACCTCTCTCCAAAGTCTAACATGACTGTCTCGGCCATCTATCTGCAGGTACTGGGTGTTCAGGTCCTGGGGCAGAGTGGGTACAACCATCGGAGGAAACAAACTGGACAAGTTTCATGATAAGAACTCGGCAATGGACAACTTCCTGATTGTGTACAAGGAGAAGACGGGCAACACCTGGAGCTGCTCCAACTTCACCAAATATCCCAATAAATTCTACCCGCTGGAGATCGACTACGGACAGGTACACACCAACACAAAAACAATATGCAGCAGATATCATAGTGTATGAACTGTACCTAACTGGCTTTTATTTGTAATTCTTCATGTTACTGGGCAGGACGAGGAGGCGGTGAAGAGGCTGACAGCCAGCGCTGGTACCAAGTCCAAGCTCGAAAAACCCGTGCAGGAGCTGATCAAAATGATCTTTGATGTGGAGAGCATGAAGAAGGCTATGGTGGAGTTCGAGGTAAGAAAGCAACAAGAGCAAGAAACCACATTAGATTAGATATTCCCTATTGTACCCAAAGGGAAATTGTCTTTGCCCAGTAGACAGTTGCTTTGATAAATACCAGCCTTCATCTTATCACATCCTTTGTTGGTGCAGGGTCATTTGTTGAGATGTTTGTTTATAATTTAAAATAATGGACTCAAATAGATGTGACTTCCAGCATCGTCAGTTTTCCCTTGTCTACACTTACCTAAAAACTAACAGTAAATATAAGAAGATTCAACAGCTACAGCTCATTAAAACATTTTAAAAGAGGTACGTTGTGCTTACAGCATTTTGTATCAACATCACAAAATTGAGTGTATTATTCCTGTACGTGTTCTACTTGCACAAAGCTTAAATCACATTTCCTGTTTTCAGATTGACCTCCAGAAGATGCCCCTTGGAAAGCTGAGTAAGAGACAGATCCAGAGTGCGTACTCTCTCCTCACTGACGTCCAGCAGGTCGGTACCCGGCTACCTTCAAAAAGAGTTGTGACAAGTGTCTGTCGTTGGACCATATCTCTGCCAATTATCCAAATTATAACATTAAGTATATTATTCCTTTTTCATCATAGGCTGTGTCGGAGAGTCTGCCAGAGTCGCAGATACTGGATCTCTCCAATCGCTTTTACACCCTGATACCTCACGACTTTGGCATGAAGAAACCTCCATTGCTCAGTAACCTGGACTACATTCAAGTAAGGGCACAAATACTGCTCAGTCCTCTTTTTTTACAATCTCAATAATATCCCAGCACAGAATTTAAAATGTGGATGGTTTAATACATTTGGATTCATCTGTGGTCAGGCTAAAGTTCAGATGCTGGACAACCTGTTGGATATTGAAGTGGCGTACAGTCTGCTAAGAGGAGGGGCCCAGGATAATGAGAGCGATCCCATCGACATCAACTATGAGAAACTCAAAACCAAGATTGAGGTTTGTCCTATTAAATAATCAGTGTGTCGCTCTAGAGATTATGAACGACAGAGACAACAGTATCTGATGTGTTTATTTTACAGGTTGTTGACAAGACCACGAGGGAGGCTGAGATCATTACGCAATATGTTAAGAACACCCACGCTGCTACACACAACACTTACACTCTGGAAGTGCAAGAAGTAAGTCGCTTTTAGGAGAAAAGAATCTAAAGAAGATTTTATTTGCTGTCATGCTCGCAGTGTAATTGTTTTGTTATACGTGATAAATTATCAACTTGTATTCTTTCAGATATTTAAAATTGTCCGTGAAGGCGAGCGCCAGAGGTACCGGCCCTTTGAGGAGCTACACAATCGCCAGCTACTGTGGCACGGTTCTCGTGCCACCAACTACGCTGGCATCTTGTCTCAGGGTCTTCGTATCGCCCCCCCAGAGGCCCCAGTGGTGCGTGGTGTTCATTACACTGTGTTCAAGATTCACTGCTATTTATTAATAAAAATAAGAAATCTAATTTTTTACAGTTGATTTGCTAACGTACGACTGTGCTTCTCTCTCTCTCTAGACTGGTTACATGTTTGGCAAAGGTGTGTACTTTGCGGATATGGTGTCCAAGAGTGCAAACTACTGTCACACCTCCCAGTCAGACCCTACTGGTCTCCTTCTACTGGCTGAGGTTGCCCTTGGCAACATGTGAGTGATAATCTGAATTCTTATATCCTGTATTTCAGCTTTTTTAGTGTCTCATTGAAAATGTTTGTGAGGGGGATGTTGATAAATGTATCTATTTTTTCTCTGCAGGCATGAACTGAAGAAGGCCTCCCATGTTACTAAAGTACCTAAGGGCAAACACAGTGTTAAAGGTGAGAAACTGTTGTGAACACAATTATATAATTTAGAATAAATGTGTAATGATTTTAAATTATAGCATCAGTCGATCAGTGGAAATATCCATGCTCCATTAATGTGAAGAAGAATTCAATATTTTTTAAAGCCAATTGCCAACATCTCTCTTTCTTTTCAGGTTTGGGTAGATCTGCTCCTGATCCAAGTGCTTCTGTCACTTTGGACGGGGTGCAAGTGCCTCTGGGAAAAGGAACCCACACTAACATTGATGACACAAGTCTACTTTACAACGAGTATCCTTTTATATTCATCTTCTTGTGTGTGATTTTGGAAAACAGTTTTGTTATGTGCCTCTTATTTTTACGCTATACAAATAATTATTTAACGGTAGTGCATAGTGCACAGTCAAAAACTCAAATCTCATTGTCTTTCCAAGTTGACATCCTCATCGGTGTCTACTACGAGTCAGGCAGCTCTTTCACATCCTGAGATTTTGAGTCTCACATTTGTCGCATCAACATTCAGGAGAATGTCAAGAGCTCTGTGCATGTGTGAAAGCAGCGTTCTTTGTATGAAACAATTACTGTTTTTGTTTTCTTTAACCGCTGCTCCTCCAGGTACATTGTGTATGACGTAGCGCAGGTAAATATGAAGTATCTCCTGAAGATCAAGTTTAACTACCAGACGTCCCTGTGGTGAGAGGAGATGTGTCAGAACTTCCTCCAGAAAAAACAAACAAAGACCGCAGCTGCCTCCAAACGCCCGGGCTTCATTCTCTGCAACAGAAGATGTTTGGTAGAGGAGTGACGCCACACTAACCTTTACAATGGTCATCGAAAATCTCTAGTCACTTTATTTCTCTTTTATCAGGTTTACTAGCCGGCAGACGTCCTTAGTTTTTTTAGGTACTTAAATACCTAATTCTGACTCATAAGACTGCAGATTACAGCTCAGCACAGAAGCTGAAGCTTGGTGAATACTACATAGAAAGATTTTGGTTTAGAGATGAACGTCTGAGATGCTAGTTTTCTGTCTCACGTGATTATCTTGAATAAGAGATGGGTCTTATTTCTTCATTCTTTTAAAACTGTAGGCGTATTACTGCAAAAATGAATAGCTCTGGTCCAGTCAGACGCATCAAACATCAATCATGTTGCAAAGGTTCCTCCGTTAAAAACAGCCACTGAGACGAACATTTTGTAGACTTGGTCGCAAAGATACTGAACAAGGTTTGACCTGTATATATATGTGTGTGTTTTGTTGTCTCACAAGCCGTCTTCCTTGCTGAACGTTAAAAAATAAACAGCTTAGCTCATGTTTATGTAAAGTATTCTGTGAAAGAAAGAACTGCCGTCATGTGCTACACTATTTCCTAGAGATTTTTTCATGCTTATCTCAAACAAAATAAAACATTTGAGAGAAAATGTCACACCTGTTTTGGTAAATTGTATTTTCTTGTACTGCATATGTTGGAGTCTAATTCTATCTCGGCGGGAGAAAAACACAAATCCTGGATGTTTTTCTAACTAGTAGGTTGTTGGCTTTATTACCTCTTCCAAGAAGGTAAAGTTTGTATCTGCGTTTGTCTGTACAGTAGTAAGACTACACAAAAACTACCGGCAGGTCTGGGGTATTGGTCAGGAAAGAACACATTTGTGGTTTAGATCCAGGTTTTTTTGGTGTTTTTTACACTTTTAATATTGTGAGATGGGGCTTTTTTCTTGACTCCTCAGAATAATTTTGGATAATAAAAATCAGACACGTTTGATTCATCTTTGACTATAACCGCAGTCTATCCCCGCAGCGTGTATGTCAGGGAAACACCTGAGGCGGACTGATGCATGTTGAAATGATTTAATTCTTTGCTTTGGGTTTTTAAGCCATATTAGGATTAAGGTGAAAACAGACAGTTTCTCTGTTTGAGAAGGAAATTCTCTTCTTCTAATATTAATGGTTTATCTAAATTCTTCTAATAGACCTGTAGTTTATCTACTTGACGGTTAGTTATGTAAGAGGTAGGTCTTTTAAAAGCTCAATTGTTTTAAATACAGGTAAAAGTATCCACCATCGCTACAATTGTGTACCCATCATCCATATTGTGTTGTGTACGACTTTGAAGGAAGTTTTCTCCTGTTAGTACTGTTCATCTTTTATCTATGCAGCTTCCTTCTACCAAGTTGTGTGGTTATTGTGTATTTGCATGTAATACCCGTTTTGAAGTCAATGCATAGGTCTATCAAACAATCATATAGGCTTTAAAGGACGTATGCACATATTCCCTTTTTAAGGATAGGTGGAATTATGCTTAGTTTAATAACTGTAAACTGAACTACTTTATAAGACTGCTATCATTTGAAAATATGCATCGTTATCCCCAGGAAGAAGAGACATAGTGTTACATTCAGTCAGTGTTGTGCAAGTTCACTACTCTCATGAACAAGTTCAAAGTTCAGTTCATACAAGTAAACATGAATAGTTCACGTTCATAGTTCACCATTTAAATTCTGAACTAGTTCATATTTCAGTTCATTTCATAGTTTTAAGGTGGACAGTGAGAATGAAAGACTTAACTTGTTAAAGAAAACCTTATCCATCACTACCCCTTGCCTTTACTAGAGGTGATGCGAGTGTTGCTCCTGCTGTATATCCGAGAAATAAAGTGGCCGCATTCCAAGTAAAGAAACATCTCCTCCTCCTTCTTCACGGAGCGGTCCGGACGGCTGGTTACCGGCCAGACAGCGAGCCAAGATAACCAGTGACAGGGGCGGCTCCTGGTACAGGCGACAGATAAATCATATCATGACGTGACACATGCAATGTAAAACAATACATTAACGTCACACCATCATCCTCTAACCCCGGGACGCACCGGAGGTAGAAGCGCTGTGAAAAGCGCTCCGCCTCCTTTCCTCGCCCATGTTAAATACTTTGTCTGTTCGCACCGGCAGCGTAGTGCCGGGAAGAACCAGGAAGCGCTGCGGCCACACACACAAGCATCTAATCTCCTGCTACAGGCTTGCGTAGGTCAGTCACCTGTGAAGACCAGCATCATTTACCCCTGAACCAGCGCGGAGAAATGATGATGAAATGTAAAAAATAAAATAAAATATAAAAAAAATTAATTAAATTAAATATATATTTTTTAAATCAAATTAAATATATTTTTTTTTAATTAAATTTTAAAAAATAGTCTTTGAGAGAAGATTCCAGATTCATTCACTATACGGCTCTATTGAGCCGTATAGGTTCCTCTCTGATCCATGAAGCTTCCATCAAGGGTGAATGAGGAAGGGGAGTGAAGAATACAGTGGTGGATGAGAAGAGTGTCAGAGTTACGAACAAGAAGTGTGTCGTGTTCACTGGACTTCAATAAAGTTACACATAGAGAGAGAAGTGTCCTGTCGTCTATACGCGAGGACGCTACAATATGAACGTGTTCACCGTTCATATTCATTATTTGTCATTGAGTTGCGTTCAGTTCATCGTTCTCATAAAAGTGAACGTGTTCAATGAGCGCGTTCTTTTGCGTGCGTTCATGCACAACACTGCATTCAGTTGTGCTTTTGAAAAGCGCCTGCAAATTGCTGGGTGATATATGAATACAAATAAAACAAACTAAAAAGACTGCGTGAAATGTGTTTGAAAATCAAATTGTGAAAGTTAAGTTACAAAGCTGGTTTTACAGTAATGAGTCAAACAGCGCGGTTCTATTTGAAAAGATTCCCTGAATACAGTCGAGATGGTGAATCTCTCTTTAGAAATGTTAGGGTCACAACTGGTGCATCAGTTGTTTCGCCCTAATCCAAATCAGTCAGCTGATAAATCAGTCTCTTGTGCCGTCCTCTCTGCGTTTTGCGCCCTTGGCAACCGCCTATGTCCCCTGTACCAGGAGCCGCCCCTGGTGTGCAGACTGAAACATCAATAAAATGTAGATGTGGTTTGCTACTGTTGGGCCTCCTGTAGGTGACCTGAGTGACCTTCCTGCACCGGGACAGGTCAAAGGTCGTAGTCATTTAGGAATATGTATTTCATGAGTCTCAGGACTACTGAGGATGTCCAATTGGGTTTATTGTTTAAGTCGAGCTGTATTCTTAACCATAACAATCCAAACCTGGCGTAGAAGCACAGAAATAAGAGTTAACTCATATTTCTGTTTTCTCGATAAAACTAGAGGGAAATGTTTAATTGTGAATAAAATATTGACTAGTCTATTCCACCAATAAAGGGAAATTAAACATCCCAGTGAAAGCAAAGTGTTTTGTTGTTGTATGAAACAATGGAGGGCCTGCTGCCGAGTCCACTTTATTTAAATGCACATGAAACCAGTTCCCACGCGCTCCCCCTGACGTTTTATATGCAAAGACGGAGTCACAAGAAGCGATTCCGACTTGATGTGTAAACGCGTCATTAAAAGTTCCTTAATCCGGTGATTGATTCGATTTTATTTCTCAAATCGCCCTCCAGACTGCGTCCCGGCCCAGAATGCATTTTGACAAGGTCTTTGAAAAAGCGGCGCGGCTAATTCAAGATGGCGGAGATGGACCAGCTGTTAGACGAGAGTGAGTAACAACACAAATTCAAGGAGTTTTGCGGCGCTAACACACAAAGGTCCCCCGGGTGGTAGAAATACACATGTAGCGACGAGCCGCTCGTTCCGCGCCCAGTGTATCAGCCTAAGTTGTATTAGGAGTTCGTGAAGTAGAATTTGAGACGCAGAGAGAGACCGGTTGGTCCGGTCGGCTAACGCTTGCTAGCACAAGAGGCTAACCATGGCTAATGTGGGAGTTGAGCAAGTTACTTTAGCCCGACCGGGTAAACAAACAACGTTAGCTTAGCTGCGGGCTAACGTCTGCTAACCCAACACCGTGCGCAGCAATGACAAAAGGGGCTGCCGCTACGCCTCTATCCACACAATACACATGCTAACCGCTAGCTGCCTGCCCCGTCCAGTGCTGTAGTCCTCCGTGGCACCGCACTGGCATTTAACGCTGGTTAGCGCTGGTTGTGGTTACATGGTGACGCTTTGTGTTGACAAGCTGGTGGAGGTATGTTAACACCTGAAATAATCGTGTGACTCGGCGCGATCTTAGTCGATGTTGCTCCAACACTTCTCCAGGTTGGGTAAAAGCTACGGTACCGTTAGCTTGCTCGGCTCGTACCTTTTGATATGATCTGGCCAGCTGATGTTGTACCCGTGCTTGACAGCTCAATCCGGGGGTAAAGGCCTCACCGACTGCGCTAGCATCCACAGCATCGGACCCGGGTTTGACCCAGCTGTCTGGTGTCGGTGTTTTAAAGCACAGTCTGGCACATATCAATCATTTACATATGTTTATTTTGATGATCGAAGTAAATGTATTGTAGTAAATCAAAACTATGAAGCACGTTGTGATTATCCTTCTCATCGCAGTGGAATGATTCATTAAAGGTTTACAGCATTGCTATAGTCAGTGTTATAGCTCATTTGTGAGTTAATTAGGACCAACTAGTTAAAACTAACCATGTGATTATAATAATAATGTTGACAGGGGTTCCTATTGTTATGCCCACACTGTTCACATCAATTGGATCAACTCTCCCACTTCTTTGTGTAATGTAGTGCAGTAACACAGATGACATCTTCCTAAATGACTGCTTGTATCATTAACAGTTTTAACAAGATCTGAGCATTAGAACCTTGGTTAATTGGTGTTTATTACAGAACAGTGTTAATCAGACACTGATAACTGAGTTCATGGGTGGTTTAATGCTGTTGCTGTGATACTTTGGATTGATGTCGCCCAATTTTCCTTTTCCTCAGGTTCCTCAGCTGAGGCACTTGTCAGTCTAAAAGGTATGTGGTCACTCTCTGTGTCTATCGTTCTGTTGTTTTGTTCTTGGCACTATGTGGGCTGTCACATTTAGAACTACTGGAAATCAGGGTCATTCCTCATTCAGACTTTTTCAAGTACGATTACACTCTTTTCTTAATTTTCTCCATTATCCCATCTGTATGTTGCCTGAAAGATGCTGTTGGTTTCCTGTTTAAATGTGTTCATTAACCTTAAGTCCTTCATTGGATTAGACCTCCATGACCCCGCCTTAATGACAAGCTGACGGTGACAAACACCACCACTTTAAACAGTCTTCTATACAGTGGAAGTGGTTGTCATAATTGTTTCCAATGCAGTTTTATCTCTTTATCTGTAAAAATAACTAAATGTTCAATTTAGAAAATCCTCTATTCCAGAACATCTATTTGCATTTTTTTTAGATTTGAGTAGTGTTTTTTTCTGGTGGTCTTGCACTATTTTAAATAAATGCATTGGTTTCCTTACAGAGGGTAGTTTGTCCAACACTCTGAATGAAAAGAACAACTTCCCAAGAGCTCACAACACCCGGGGACGACATTCCTCCGTCACAATGGATACAGTAAGAGACATGACGTTATCAGTTTTAAACCTGTGAAGAGGAAGTAATATAGGAGAAACCATATTATATGAATGCTAAGTTTCTACCATAAGATATAAGAGAACGATAGAAATGCAGAAATGAGATTAACAGTTATTTGGCATTGTCTGTTACACAGTAATGGTCTTATTCATAATATAGAAGTGTTGCTGTTGGTAAGATTATATTATCTGGTTGCTGCCCATTGATGATCTTATCAGCTGCTGTTAAGTCCTGTCTCTGCAATAGTCTATTCTACCTGAATCGTTGAGTTAATTGCTTCATTAGGTTTCCATATCTGAGCGATGTTGGAATTGTAGCCTGAGCGATTTATCAGTTGACCCATAAAAACAAAACAAAATGAGCCTTTCACAGAGTTATCAGTGTCAGCAGTTTATGGTTAAACATGTTTGTCATAAGGGTTTTATAACTACATCTTAGGAATCATTGCAACATGTTTATCAACCAATTTATCAGTATGGGGCAATTTCAACTCCTTAATATTAATATCGGCATCCGCCTCCAGAATCCATATCCGCCGGGCTCTGGTTGAAATGTATTGTTCCACATGCACCTGGTTTGTATCTGTTCCTGTGCGAAGCTGCGCTCTTAAATAAAGTAGTAGGCTGATTTTTTAAATATCAGTAGAACAATTTGGAAATTTTATGCAAATAGTACAAGAGATAGTTTATTAAAAACTTTGTTTAGTCTTTCAGTATTGGTTCCCTTCATAATCTCCTGTCCACGTTTGTCCTTCCAGCCCACAAGGAGCTCAAAGAGGAGCCGATTGTTTCGGGAGGAAGATGAGACGCCACAGCGTGTCCCCTCTAGATCTCCTCGGAGGAGCCAGAGGGTCAGCACCACACCACAGGTCAAGCCCAGCCCGAATAGTTGTAATGTTTAGCTTATGTGGCCAGCAAAAACTAAATTCTATTTCCTATTCAACCAAATCTTGCTGCCTTTTAATATCCTTGTGTTTTTTTTACAGAAGTTTTCTAATGTGGTTACACCTGATAAAAAGGCATCCCAGAAAATAGGGCTGAGGTTAAGAAACCTCCTAAAGCTCCCCAAAGCTCACAAATGGTGCATCTATGAGTGGTTCTATTCCAACATTGACAGGTAAGGGTCTCCATTAGGAGACAATATGCTTCCTGTACATGTGGTCAGAGTTCTGCTTGTTACTACATTAAGACTTCAACTCAATTTCATGCCAGTACAAATCGTGAATACATTTACTTTTAATTCACACCACTAATTGATATTGTTCAAGTGACTTAACTTTAATATTATTCAAATGTTAGAACAATATACCCAGACTTTCAGAAACCTGATTAGCTGTAAATGAGTGCATTAAAGCTTAATTTTTGGTTCATATTTTTCTCTCTAAAAGAATGATTTGTCTTTTTTCTCTTTTCTTCCAGACCTCTTTTTGAGGGGGACAATGAATTCTGCCTGTGTCTCAAGGAGTCTTTCCCCAACCTAAAAACAAGGAAGCTGACAAGAGTTGAGTGGGGAACAATCAGGAGACTGATGGGGAAACCTCGACGGTACGCTTTGATGTTTAAATTTAATTTTCCCCAACACCGTCTCCCAGAAGACCGAATCTTCAAGAAGTAATCATGTCAACCCAGTTTGCTCTTCTGCCTCGTCAAGGTGTTCGTCCGCGTTCTTTTCTGAAGAGCGAACAGCGCTGGAGCAGAAGAGAAAGAAGATGCGCCTGCTGCAGCAAAGAAAAATTTCCGACGTGTCCAACTGCAAAGACCTTCCAGATGAAATCCCCCTGCCTCTCATCATAGGAACCAAAGTCACCGGTTAGACCTTAAATAATGGCATTATCACTGCAGTCTATTGATCTGCAATGAGGTTCAGCTAAAATGTTCTGTCAATAGAAACTTAGCATGTCCAATGGACTTATAATTATATTTCTGTACCGATAATTTTTTTCCTTCCACCAGCCCGACTCCGAGGTGTCCACGATGGGTTATTCACGGGGCAGATTGATGCGGTGGACACCAGTGCAGCCACCTATCGCGTCACCTTTGACCGCACTGGCCTGGGAACACACACAGTGCCTGACTATGAAGTCCTGGTAAGAGTTGCCTGTTGTCTTAAGACAATTAAATTTGTTGCAACTTTTATAATGCAGTGTAATTAGACATTTTAAAAACAACAACATTTCAAAACATGAAGTTGTACAATAGCTAAGGAGTTTCTAGATCCATTCTTCGGGATCCAGTGCTGATTTGTTTTTTCATCCCAGAGCAATGAGCCCAATGAGACGATGCCCATTTCAGCCTTTGCCCAGAAGCACCGGACGACGCGCTACATGCAAAACCTCATGACTCCACCAAGAGGGCCCTACCCAACTGCTACTACCCCTATCCTTATGGTAACTTGAGCCTACATCTGAAATCCCAAAATAGAGAAAAACGAAAAAGAATTTGATACGCCGGAGGAGACTGTGTTCGGTACCAACAGACCTAACCCCCTTAAAGAATGAACAGGTCTCACAAGTGAATTTTGAAATATCTGGTCTTTAGAGGACTTAAGAAGAAGACGGATGAGCCTGTGTCGAAAAAAGACTGATTTCAAAGTTTTTAAAGATTTGTTTCCAATCTTATGAATTGATCAAATGATTGTCATGCTGCAAATTAAAACCAATTCTTTAGAAATAATTCACATCTCAAACCATAGCTTGCTTATGAAGATGAATGACCACATTGTCCAATTTTCTACAACAGGACAATGACACTATCAACCAATCGCCGTGGGGGAACAAACTGCCCGGTGCCGAGGGAGAGACTCTGGGAGGGTTTCCTGTCAAGTTCCTTGTCCAAGTGGTAAATCCTGTCAGATGGAGATCTTAAAGGTGACATCCTTACACTTTTTGAACTTTTGTTTCTAACAAATCCTGTCTCAATTTTTCCATGATTAGACAAGACTGTCCAAAATCCTCATGATCAAAAAAGAGCACATCAAGCAGTTGAAAGAAATGAACACAGAAGCAGAGAGGCTGGTACAGTGATATTTTTAAGTTTTTTTTTTTAACAAAAAAACAAATGAAATGCTTTTGCTTCAAGTCCACTTCACTATGTTTGTGTTTTTAGAAATCGTACTCGATGCCTATTGACCTGGACTTCCAGAAGCGATATGCAACCACAGTGCTCGAGCTGGAGCAGCTCAATAAAGATCTGAACAAGGTGCTGCATGAAGTTCAGCAGTTTTGCTGTGAGGTAAGTCAGAAGATACAGTATAATTCTGACCCTGTTATTTAAAACAACAGCCCTCTTTATACGGTGTAAATCAACAACGTGTGTGTGTGTGTGTGTGTGTGTGTGCAGCTTGCTCCGGATCAGGGCATGGTTCCAGCCAACCATCCCACAGAACTTCGGAGGCGTAGTGAAGAAGAGGCCCAGCAGATGGTGCAGCTGGGCAACTCGCTGAAGGACGGACAGCCGAGCGTGACGAGCCCCAGCCTCACACACCTCATCTCCCGCCTCACTGCTCTGCTCCTACAGATCAAGGTGGAGGGGATGGACACTCTGCTTTTGCTGTCTACGACTTCATTCATACTTTTAAAACAGCGTTTAACACTTACATTTTCTCTGTCCAGAAGAACGTTTTAGCTCCATATCAGTGATAATCCCTGTCAATTAAACACATTTAAAATGCATATTACGTGGCAGTCGTGAACACTGGGCATGTGCAGTGTAAACAGGAAGCAGATTGATTAGTTACTACAAGATAGAAAATACT
Source organism: Pleuronectes platessa (assembly GCF_947347685.1). Taxonomy (NCBI): domain Eukaryota; kingdom Metazoa; phylum Chordata; class Actinopteri; order Pleuronectiformes; family Pleuronectidae; genus Pleuronectes; species Pleuronectes platessa. The sequence goes on from NC_070642.1 coordinate 14,883,332, forward strand.
ATGAACAAGGAACATCAATGGTGAAAAGTAACAACAGGGATTTCTTCTCTTGGACTGACAAAGAGGTGGAACTTTTAAATAACAGAGTTGACAGCATTACCTTCACTGCTGGCAGTTGTGGGGCCGGCAGCGTTTCTGAACTTCTCAGTTTTAGGAGCCTGTAAACAGCTGATTAGTCTGATCGTTTAAATTTGGAACCTGTGTCAGGAAATCCTCAATGCTTTTCTTTCTGGTTGAAATGAATTTGTTCATATTTCTCAAATGAAAACCAATTCAGAGATATTAATTACACGTTTTCTTCTGTTGTTTTTCAGTGTCTGGCAGATGGTGGAGACCTGAATTCATTTGAGTTTAAATCGCTAACAGACTCCCTGAATGACATTAAGGCATCAATTGATCCAACCAACCTCAGGTAAATAGAACGGCCCATAACTTTATATGTGATCAAATTTCAAGCACAAGCAACGTTCTTTTCCTCGTACTATATAAGTCAGTTTCACTTATGTCTTTACTTCTTGTGTCTTTCCAGTTGCTTCCAGAATAACGTTGAGATCCACGTGGCACACATCCAGAGTGGCCTTAGTCAGCTGGGCAACCTGCATGCATTTTCTGCCAACAACACCAATGCAGTCTGAGTACTGGCATCATCCTTACCCAACGCAGGTGCACACACACAAAATAAACGTGTGGTCCATGAGTTCTGTCTTTTGAGGTGGAGTCTGCGAACAAAAGCCTGTGCAGGGTGATGTGGACCCCCCCCACACAGTTAGAATTTGGATGCCCCAGTGAAACAACTCTGTCCAGGTTCCTGAAGCTTCGCTAAAGAACAGGAGGATGTCATGAGTGTTTTACCCACACGTTTTTATTGTTTGAAAATGTTTGTGCGCCCAATTGATCACAAACCTTATTTATTGGTTTCATGTGCCAAACATTGATTCTTACAGTTTTTATCCATATTTATTTATTTTTGACTAGGTGTGTATGGTTATGAAACAATATTTTGTTATCTCTAAAAGTGTCCCCGCTGTTATGTGTTGTGTACTGTTGCTCCACTGATGGTAAGCACAGGGGAGGCTAAAGAATGTTTTATAAAAATTGTTTATTGTAGATAATTGTACAATATCTCTGATTCTTAGGACTGTTGTCAATATTTCTGTGTATTCAGAAATGACTTTTGTAATTTTGTGTGCACTGAAAAGAGATTTTGGTATTTTTATAAAGGAGAACTCTGGGGTTTTGATGCCTTTTACTCGCTTATACGAGCTTAGCGTTTCCACATTCGGCATGGCTGTTGCTGCAACCCCCCCCCCCCCCCTACCCACACACACACACACGAAGCCTGCTTCACCGATGTAACCCTGAATATTGAAGTCGACAGATTTTCCTAGAGAACGTCCTTTTTCAGTTTTGTAAAGTTGTATATGAGAGTGCCTCAGGGCAATTGTATATAAATGTTTCTTTTTATATTAAACATAATATTGCAAAGCAGCATCTGTTTTTTTACTTTTTAGTCTTTATTATCAGGTGAAACAATTGTGTTTTTTTTTTACAGTTATTACTATTTTACAATAAATACTTATTTCCTTTAATGCAAACTTATCTTATGATACATGTAGATCTCTTCATATCAGCTCTTATGATACATGAAACTTCTCTTAATTAAATTGTGGTAGATCACATAAAGCCACCGAACCCAGCCATGGCCTCATTTTCCCAGTCAGAGTCTGAGTCGGTGAAGTCCCGAGCCTCTGCGGCGTGGATCGGGGAGAAATGGCTGAACCTGTCGCCTGTGGTCCTCACGTGTGGATACTGGAGCTGGCATCCGTTATCCTTTGGTGACGACCTGCTGAAGTTATTGTGGGTCGGGAGGGGTGGGATCACGACTTTCATCTCTGGTCCAATGGTTTTGTTGGGAGGGAAATTGTCATATTCCACCAGAACCTGTGGCCCCTGGTTGTCTGCCAAGTTGGCCTCGATTCTCGGGGGATGCTCGCTCTCCTTCGGATAAAGGTGGATGTTACAACACGGGACGTTGACGCTCAGCTCGTGACGCTGCATCTGCTCGGGCTTCACACCGGCTCCCTCCTTCTCGTAGATGCAGGAGCCGGATGTGTGTTCGTAGCTGCTGGGTTTGGTGGGTAGACCGGTCCGGTGTGGGTCCTCACTGTTCTGGTGCATTGAGGGTCTGAAACTGTCCTCTAATCCAAAACCACCAATCCTGTGTGGCTCTGCACTTTGATTGTTGTCATAAACTGAAAGACAAAACCAAAAAGGTGAATCTTAGGTTATATTTAAGTCAAATTAAGGGTATTTCAGTGACAAATAACCATATTTGTGGAGTAAAAGTATTTTAATGGCGCCACACTATAACTGAACAGGCATATTTGAGTAAGACTAATAATTACCTTTCTCAGGACCCATCCTGCTCTGGATTTGGCTGAAGGGCCCAGCTGCTGGTGGATTGGAGACCTTCATGGACACTGATGAGCCAACCTGGCGACGAGACTTAGCTCTTCTGTTCTGAAACCACACCTGGAATTTGAGAGGAAAGGTCATTTAATAAATTATTTAAACATTTTACAACTCCTTAAATCTGACTCAATTTAAGGTTATTTAAGATGTCGAAAATAAAAGCATTTTCCCACACTGTTAATCTCATCCTTTCTTTACTGGTTTAAAATCAGTTGATCATATTTAGGAATTTGGGTCATTACCTGAATCCTGGACTCCGGTAGCCCGGTCAGAGCCTCCAGTCTCTCCCGCAGGTAGATGTCAGGATACTTGGTGTCTGAGTAAACCTTCTCCAGCACCTCGATTTGTTGCTGGGTAAAGTTAGTCCTCTTCCTCCGGTGTGTCAGTATGGCCACGCATTTATCCGCCCTGGGTGCCGAGTTTGCTGAGTTGTAATAGTTTGTCACATCCGAGGCTCCATAATCTGAAATGAAAACACACAATCTGTTTAATAATCTGAGGAAGAGAAGCAGTCAAAGAGTAATGGTGCCGGACTTGTGCGTAATTTACGCACAGAAATGGCACTCTGCTAATTTCTCCGTGACCGTGAATCGGAGAAGCTACTCGTAGATCTTCTAACACAGGAGGAGAAAGCAGTGAAATTCCATGTTCTAACCTGCGTTCACCATGTTGTTCATCTGCAGAGGTCCTTCGTGAAACATCTGGAAATGGTTCATATCCCCGACGCGCATATTCCCATGAACTGCAGACATGATCCTGTACGTTTCTCTCCCGGCGGCTGACTGACTGTGAGAGCTTGAGTGCTGGTCGGGGTTAAATCCCCCCGTGATCAAAGGTGATGCTCTGAGGATGTGTGAATGGGGAGGCCATCAGTGGCGGCTGGCACTGCAGCGGCCGTGCAGCAACTTCAGACGTCTGCAGCGCGGCGGAGGTGTGAAGGCCTCACACCTGGGCGCTGGAGCGGTGGCAGGTCGCTTTAAAGGGGTTTTAATGGAATCTGCATGTTCAATACACATCGGCAGTGAAAACATTTATCCGCTTTGGAATGGATGAAGCAATAATGGATCTGTAGCCTTCAAAGAGGGAGCGTCGCAAACTGCAATTTCCTCCACAGGTTAGAGACGCACACCGACTGTGGTTTGTTGTTTGGTGATAACAGAACAGAAATAAAAAACTACAAGCTGTATATATATATATATATATATATATATATATATATATATTTGATACTTGATCTAATTTTAGATTACATATTACACAAACATATTCCTATATATTTTCACAGGGGGCATTCCACTGAGCTATTTCATACTAATATATATGTATATATATATATATATATAGAGAGAGAGTGATATAATATAGTGATGAAATGTATAAAGAAGTCATTCTATGTACAGTGTGTGTGTTTATACATATACAAAATTAAGAAATAAGCAACATACAATCAATATAACTATATTCACTAATATGAACAATTATATATGTTATGATATATATAGAGATCTCTCATGCTCTATAAAGGTTGAATCATGTCATCATATAGGCCTACACAATCGATAGAGCATGGAAATGTATTTATATGTTATCATATATAACTGTTATAGAACATGAGAACATCTCCATATTTGTCATTATGTGTCAAATCTTTAATGGAGCATAGACATCTCTTTATATGTCTTCATAAATACAACTGTTATAGAGCATGTTGAAATATATGGGAATATCTTTTGTTTATATACGTGTGTGTGTGTGTGTGTGTGTGTGTGTGTGTGTGTGTATATAGAAATATATATCACTTCACAGATATAGAAAGAAGACACTAAATGTATTTTCTTTTTTAAATAAAAATGTGTGCAATCTGAAATAGACACAGATTTTGCAACCAGGAATTTTCTTACATAGTTGAGTCTTTTATTTTCTTTAGAACCAGATGTCAAAGAATATAGAATTAAGTTTTCCAAGTCTTCTGACGCTTGCCCCTCAACACTTATCTACAGTAACCTATATAAGAAATTACGCTTCCTGTCTCCTTTCAGTGGCAACAAAGTGGATCTCAATACACAAACCCCAGTTCAAAAGTACCCATGAGTGGTCACTTGTTGTCGCACGGCTCACCTTCATTCAGAGGTTCAGAGGGGGATCGAGCCAAGAGCTCAGATAACAACACAGACAGACTAATTTGCTGCCACATATTTGGACAGGATTTGAAGGAATGTGCTGTTGTGGTCACACCCTTTTATCAATAATCCAGGATGGTTCTCTCCAGTGATTTGTATACGCACTTGGGTAATAACTCATTCCAGTTTGTGCCTCATATATAATTGCTTTGGGTGTGACTTGAATACTGCAATACAATATAAAAGACTGTCAGAGTATTTACCACACCCCACTTCGTAGGATTTATTAGATGCAGCTCTAGCTTGAGTCTTAGACAATCCTTAGACTCGTTGCCTTAATCTACAATGGTTGTCTCTGGTAACTTTCATGTAGATCTCTGTGGGAAAGAGACTCGAGGGTCATTGTATAGTTTCACATCCACGATGGCACTCATCCATCTCTGCACTTTGACACATACAGTGTTGTTCAGGTAGGATGTGACTGTTGGCAAAGCCGTTCACAGTTGCTTTGTCTGAGGACCCTAATTGGGTATTGCCTGTGTGCACAGACCAGATTGCTATGCTAAAATCAGGCTGTTGAAGTTCCTGATCTTTCTTTTGTGATGTTCAGTCACAGGTTTTCAGAGAGTTACCTGCAGATCCCAGAATAGACGGGATCTGAAAGATTTCATCTATGACCACAAAGCAGTCCAGTCATGTAGCTGGATTTTGCACAATCAAGTCTCTAGTGATTCATTACAACATATGCACAATCCCTCCCCTGGTGCTCATAGTCTTTTTTAAGTGTATACTTGCACAAATACACCTAAGAAAAGTGCTTGTATGTGTAAACTTGCTTGGCAATAAAACCAGATTCCGATTCCAATGAAAAACATCATCTCAGCAGTGTGATGCACTTTTGCTTCTATTCTTTGCATGTGCTAATAATTTTCAGTTTGACAGCCTGGGATAGATATTTGACATTTTTATTAGATTAAGGACACAGTTCTAAGCTGATCACTGCTGATAGATTGTAAACAGACTGCACTTTTTAAAACATCAAACAGGAGAAACACTTTGGGATTTCCACTGGCCATTTCCAGTAGACAGTAGCCTCTGAAGACACAAACAAAAGCACTTTCACACCTTGAAAGGGTGACCACTATTGAACCCACAGTTTGACCTGACCACTATACATTTAACCTGCAGACAGACAGGAAAATTATCCTTACAAGGTTACAGGGATATGTGAAAATCTCAGCTATCTTAACTGCTTTTGTTATCGGGTCAGTCTTCGTGTATTTGAGGGACGTTTTTAGGATTTTACAGTACATTTATTGTTTCCTGATAAAATTGATAAGCAGAATTTCAGTGTGATGATTGTTGTTGTTTTGTGTACTCGTCTCTTGAGGACAGGATCATGGATACTGCTGCTATATCGCATATTCATATTTCAGCTGGATTGCTTCTTATTGGCCTGATACATCAACAATAAGTGTTAGCTATGGGCAGATACACTGGCACTAGCATTGCAAGAAATGCCATTAAAGAAATGCCAGGATGTTATGTTTGAGGTCATTTATAAACTGGCTCAACACATTCTGGTGGGTCTCCACCAGAAAGCACTTATCTGTTTTAGTTGTAAAATATCTTAATTAATAACTCAATTTAATGGATTCTTCATGCTCATTTTATTAAAAAACATGTCTCATACAGATGTGTATTTCTGCCATGCTGAAAAAAGAAAAGAAACTCATCAGTGTATTTTTATAATGTGAGTTAATGTTAAAACAGATAACTTGTAATGTTCTAACGTGTTTTCTCATTTTTTCTTATAAACGGAAAAAAATAAACGGAACTTCGTGCATCAATAACATACAATTAAATATATGACAAAATGTGTAAAAACATCAGCCTGAGGAGTTCAAATTAAAATATTACTGGGATCGTTGAGCGCGTCATCATTATTTACATCTGAGGGTGAAAAAAATCTCCCGGAACTTCCGGCCGGTCTGAGCGGAAGTAGGTACGTGGCCGCTTCAGCTGACAGTCTGCATGATGGCGACCGAGGTTCAGAGCGGCGACCTCGACACTGCTCCTTCCAGCCGGCTCGAGGTCTCCATCGACGGCCTCACCCTCAGTCCGGACCCGGAGGACGAGCAGGGCCAGGTGGAGGAGCCAGTACCCGAACCCGCGGAGCCCGAGCCCGAGACGCCGGGAGCCGCTGTGGGCGAAGATGGAGAGACTGGCAAATCCGCGATAGAGGGGAAATGGGGCTTTCCTCTACTGGAGCTCTACGGAATGGCGCTGAAATTCTTTAAAGGTACTTTTATCTATTCGTCACAATAACGCAGATCGAATGTTTAAAAAAACAAAACAACCCGACGAGCCGGTCCGCTGGCTGAGGTTAGCAGGATGCTAACGTTAGCTGCTAGCTGTCACCGCCGGGGCTGCCGCTGACAGCCGCAACGGTACATTAGCTTAACTGCTCACGAGAGGCTAACTAGCTGTGTTCCGTGGCTGTTAAAGGGTCAAACCAACACGTCGCTTCCGTTAATACGAGAGTTTGACCTGGAGACGTGTTAAATGTGCTGTTCGCTTAAGGGTGCCCCCTTTTCTCTGGGAGTAAACTTGTGGTACACGGCTCAACTAGCTAGCTGCAGTAAAGTCCGACTCTTAATGTGCGCTGATCTGTTTTAATTTGGGAAAAACACGCCCTGTTTTTGCGGTTGTGGCGGAAGTAGGAAGCCTGCAGGTCAGCGGCTGTGCTGGAGGAAACATTCCTGTGGATGAAACCTGTCTCTAAACCCCTGATGACCAGTTCACCAAGCTACGTTTCCAGTGCTAATCACCAGCAGCAGCAGCAGCAGCATGATTTACAACCGGACACACCACTCCCACGCTGCCACTACTCCAGCAGGAAACACACGGTCACCTGAGGGATTTCGTCGTGCTCTGAGTGAAGTCAAACCGGAAGATCCTTTCAGTGTGGAAGTCTTCTGCCGAGAGGCTTTGGCATCAGAGTCATAACTTGCACATTGTCCACTCCAGGCCCAGGCAGTACAACAATATCAATTAGTACTGCAACTAAATTTGGACATCATTATCAATATAACAAAAGTTCAGTGTGATTAATTGCTTATGCTTTGAGCTTTTATCATCGTCTCCCCATAAAAGAGTTAAAATCAGAACCTTCACTCCAAAAATCTCTCTTTACACTAATAAAGACTAAGTATTAAGAAATCATAACGTGAGACTTATCGGTATGAGTATCAATATTGATATGAAAATTCAGGTCACTAGTCTGGATTTGAATTTATTTAATTCCTGATATAATTTTTGGCCAGTCGCTCAGCCTAATCTGCTCTACGCTAAAAATACAACAGGAAAAAACATTATTGCATCATGCACAAGTATTTATAATGTCTATTTTTGAGATCAAGGATGCTTCAGCAATATTCTGTGAAAGTTGCCAAGAATAGGATCAGTCAGGGTAAATAAGAGTCATTGTCAAACATAAACAAAAAGCTTTTAATACAGACAACTTTTTAAGTTTTAAAATAAGTTAGAGAATCCGTTAATTATGGAGCAACTTTCATTAATGTAAGTCCATGAAAGCAAAAGCTCGGTCAGTCATGGTCGCCCTTTGTTACTATGTGGTCTTGCCTTCTTTGTGCCTGTGATAAGCTGAGCAGCAGCATTTTGTAATAACTGAAGAGGATGGAGGGATCTAGGGCGGACACTCCAGTAAAGTGCATAACCGTTATCCAGACGAGACCACTGTGTCTCACCCTAAGTGATTTCTGGTCAGTGGTTACTTTGCAAGCATCCTGAACACGTGTCAGGCGTTTTGTACACTGTACACAATCCTTGTGTTGTTGTTTTTCAGTGTAGCATATCTGATGACTGTGTTAACGCTCTGTGTGTTAGCAATGTGTGCTATGTGTTTTTTAGTTCAATTCGATTTACCTGCCTAACTTGTACACACAAGTCCTTTTGCCTCAACTTAGCTTGATAAACAATGCAGTTGTTCTGTACGCTACTCTATAGTCTTGAAACAGGAAATACGATGCAACGAGGCGGTTGAAAACACAAAAGTGTATTGTAGTGTTAACAAATGGTTGTCACAGCAGGACTTACACTGCTAACTTGTTACTTCCACTCTGCTCCTCTCAGATAAAGATGGCAAGGCCTTCCACCCGACCTACGAGGAGAAGCTTCGGCTGGTGGCGCTCCACAAACAGGTGTTACTGGGCCCCTATAATCCTGACGCTTCACCTGAGGTCGGATTCTTTGATGTCCTAGGAAACGACCGCAGGTAACTCAAACAGACCTCTGCGTGCGTGCGTGCGTGCGTGTGCGTGACCTTCGAACTACTGAGGACAATCCAACAACTAACCTGTTTTTCAGGAAACACACCCACTCACACACACACCTTTTCATTCAGTAATTGTTAATACAGTCCATTTAACTCTCGATGGTTGCTTCTTACCTCCCAATGAATTTAACATTTAGTAAATATTTGGAGGGAATTAAGCCTGTTTTACTGCACCATCTGCAAGGATCTCTAATTTTAATAATGTGTTTACAATGAAATAAAATGTTGATGGGTAAAATAATGTTTTATTATTTTCTGAAGTGCTCGTTACAAACTAGAGCCCGACCAATATAAATTCTTGGGGGCAGTTGCCAAATCGGATGCCTATATATATATATATATATATATATATATATATATATATATATATATATATATACTGGCCAAGCAATGAGTTGACAAATGTCAACTCATGTGTAGACTTCTAAAAATGTAGATTTAGATTTCCCTCTTTCTGAGTGTGAAACTGCATGTATTCTAAAAAGAATTTAGTGCATAGCGGCCTCTGTTGTCTGTCCTCACCTCCATTTGACTCTGTGTGCAGGAAAGAGTGGGCCGCCCTGGGTAACATGGAGAAGGAGGATACCATGGTGGAGTTCGTCAAGCTGCTTAACAAATGCTGTAACCTCTTTGCTCCCTACGTCACATCACACAAGATTGAGAGGGAGGAGCAGGAGAGGAAAAGGTAACTTGTTCAGCTGCAGTTCCCATGAGAGAGATCCCTCTGCTCCAGTGTCTAAATATACTTACATTACAACGTTTGTGTAAACGTCCTATTTAAAGCTAGAAAAACCTGGCGCGATAGAGCAAAATATATTTGTGTGTGTGTGTGTGTATATATATATATATATATACACACACACACACACAACCATATATATATATATATATATATATATATATATATATGGTTTGTAATTAGTTTGATACATTTTATAATTTCATGTCTTTGTTACTCAACAGGCAAGAGGAGGAGGAGCGTCAGCAGAGAGAAGAGGAGGAGAGGGAGCGTCAAAGACAGGAGGAGGAGAGACGGAGGCTTGAGGAGGAGGAGAGGCTTAGGAGAGAGGAAGAGGAAAGGAGACAGGCAGAGGATGAGAGGCTACGGATTGAGCAGCAGAAGTATGTGTGTCTGTGCTTGTTTGCTCAAGGTGCATTTGCTTTATGTGCGTGGGCATATATTGATTGACTACAGCATTACTTCTACATGATCATCAAACTCCTCTGACACGGATATCTATCGGGGTAATGTCTTTGCAGCGCTGTTCCAGAGATGCCAAAATCTATTTACTACATCTCTTCTTGAATATGTAAAGAAAACTACAGTTTCCATTGTCCACCACTGCCTCCACACCATTTCCTGCATCTCCATCCTCACTAACTTCACTGCTCTGTTTTCTTTACCCAGACAACAGATAATGGCAGCGCTGAATGCCCAGACAGCAGTGCAGTTCCAACAGTACGCTGCCCAGCAGTACCCCGACAGCACAGAGCAGCAGCTCTGCCTCATCCGTCAACTCCAGGAGCAGCACTACCAACAGTACATGCAGCAGCTCTACCAGGTGCAGCTGGCCCAGCAACAGGTAGGATCAGTTTAGGATAATTGTTAGATCATCAGATTTTGGTAACTGTTCTGTTAAAAATAATCACAGTTTGATATTTGTGAATATCTGTATAGAACTTATTATCGAGTTTGAAAAATAAAACAAATAGAGGAATCTAAAATACACAACAATTTGTTACATACCTGTAGCAGCCAAAGATGTTTTGGAGTGGTGAAGAAGACATTCTAGGAAAAGAAAACTGATTTTTTTAAAGAATGATATATATATATATATATATATACAATTATAAAATGTGATATATATCAAGAATTCAGGAGGAATTTCAGCATCTCTACTTATTCCAACAGCATTGTAGAAACACAACATTTAGGACATATGTCTGTAGTTTGGTTTTTCCCTGTTTTGACTCAGTGTTGTCTTCCTCTCGTCTCAGGCAGCCTTACAGAAGCAGCAGCAGGAGGCTGATATGATTGTGCAGGGGACGCTGGATTCCAGCAACTTCAACAGCGGTGACCATGTTCCCGCCTCAGCAGCGGGACCGTTGTGTGCAGCTTTACCTGGCGGCGAGGAAGCCCCGACGGTCAACGGAGGCCATTCAGACTCGTACTCTGAGAGCATGGACCGAGAGCCAGAGCCTGATCCGGCAGAGGAGGTCTCAGAGAACGGACCTTTATTAGGTTGGTCAACTGTTTCTGTGTTTACAAAAGAAAAAAACAAACATGCTCATTGGAGTTAACTAAACAATCCACACTTTTCCTTGTTGTACGGCTAATGGCTACAGGGCAGAAATATTTCTATGTTACAATCAAACATTTGCACCAAACCTGAAACCTGAGTCGTACTTGCTGTGACCTTGTTGATATGACCTGGAGGCCAGGGAAGAGGAGAGCTAGAACAAGTGATACATGATAGTCTGCAGGTTTAGGTATCATCCAACCTGAGATGCTCGATAGTAAGCACACACACCTGGAACAAACAATGCCTTAGTTTTATTCCAAAACTTGCACCTGTCTCTGTGATCTCTGAAAAGGGTTTAGCAAAGATGGAGGGATGCATAGTGTAAAAAAGCTGATAATAAGTTTCTTGTTCGACGATCACAGCAGACTCCCCACCGGTCATAGCTGCTCCCTCCATGTGGACACGGCCACAGATCAAGGACTTCAAGGAGAAGATCCGGCAGGACGCAGACAGTGTGATCACGGTGGGGCGCGGCGAGGTGGTGACGGTGCGGGTCCCCACCCACGAGGAGGGCTCCTACCTGTTCTGGGAGTTTGCCACGGACTATTATGACATCGGCTTTGGGGTCTTCTTCGAGTGGACGGACGCCGCCTCTGCTTCAGTTAGTGTGCATGTGTCGGAGTCCAGTGACGAGGACGAGGATGATGAAGGTGAGATGAGGCTGCTGCGTATCTGATACAATCACTCTCAAGTACGGCATCAATGTCAATGAACCTGTTGGGGTGATATGTGTCTATAGAAATGAAAACACTCTTAATTATAACGTGTGCTTTCACATAACACAAGTCTGTTTTATGTACGGTATGCAAATCAGCAGATTTCCGTGCCTTGGCTATGTTCTGATTTGGTTTCCCTGCTTACAGGCACCAGACACAGCACCACACATACCTACTTAACATGTACCTCTGGCAACACACTCTACATAGCTCTGGCAGCACCTAAGGTTTGCACACATTTACAGACAAATGTTTGAAAATCATTGTGTGTAGAGGAAAGAACACGACGAACGTAGTAAAGCACCTGACAAAGTATTGATTTAGCACCAGTGCCCAACCTTAGTTTTATGTTTCATGATTGTTGTGTTGTCTCTCTTAAATGAAAGAACAGATGCTATTTAATGAAATGTCAAGTCACGGTTTAAAAACTGTTGATTAGAACAAAAACATCTGTTTCATTCATCCATTTCTGTTGCATGTGTTAATTTATGGAGAGATGGAAAAACTTACCAGGTTTATGGATTTGCTTTCCTGCTTATCTTATGTTCACAACTGGACTACACCATTGTTAAACATCCATTGGTTCTCCCAGGGGCAGAGGAGCTCCTGTTTGTGCTTTATGTGGGAATCCAGAGCATGGTAATTAAACATTGATAAGATATGAGGCAGTATTGTGCTGCAGAATTGGCTTTGGCTTTGCTGGTTGAATTATGTTTACACATATATGCCAGTCCTTCCTTTCAGTGGTGTAAGACCTGCCCATGGTTCGGCTGTATGGTCTTATATTTGTGCCACGAACCTGAGTAGGCAATTATTAATTTGTGTTCGCTCAAAGTTCTCCTGCAAGTTCTACCCAGGCACCACCTCATGGTTTAGACATTTCTATGTTGTTGCGAACGTGTTTTTGTGAAAGGCAATGTACCTAGAATGTTTGGACCAAATTTCCTGTACATGGTCCTGAGTTCATATCTGAAAACTCTTTGCCTTTTCTTTGTGCCATTCAAAAAGATGAAACTTGCCACATTTGTCACATTTCCTTCCGGCCTTTTTACTCGACCTGACATGTTGCTCTTTTGCCCGCAGGAGAACCTCCTAGTGAGGAGGAGAAGGCAAAGAAGGAGGCAGGGAAGCCCCAGGTGGACGAGATTGTGCCGGTGTACCGGCGGGACTGTCATGAGGAGGTGTACGCCGGCAGCCACCAGTACCCCGGCCGTGGAGTCTACCTACTGAAGTTTGACAACTCCTATTCACTCTGGCGCTCCAAGAGTGTTTACTACAGAGTCTACTACACCAGATAAGCCTGAAAACAGACACAGGGGGGAGCCAAGGAGTGTGTATGTTCATATATCTATATGTGTATGTGAGAGTCTGCTGTGTTGGTGGAGATTTGTGCGATGGCAGCCTGTGTGTGTGTGAAGGAGAATGTGCTACCAGATATGTTCTGGACAAAACCACCAGAGGGAGACAAAGAGGCACATGTGGAGCCCAAGTCTGGAGTTTCAACTATTATGTTTGTACTGTGTGTGTGTGTGTGTCTGCGTGTCCCAAGATGCACCCATGCTAGATCCTGACATCGAGCCCACGGAGGAGGAGTGTGTATTCCTGTTGTATATTCACCACCTGTCTTTGCTGCGCTCACGTAGACCAAGCTGTAAGACCTGGCTCTCATGTTGTATTCTACCGCTCTTCACCCTGGGCTCCTCTCATGTCAACACCCCGGCCCGACACTGTCCAACGTGGCCTTGCGGCTGCTTCTGCCCCTGAGTGATGTTTTCATGACCAGGAGCGGACACCAGGCGACTGTGCCAGCCAAACGTTTCCAGTTTGCCGGTAACAGCGGTTGTTTATCCCACAAGAACACAGACAATGTTGAAAGTTGTACTATACTGAACATGTACTGCCTGACACTATAACGTTTTGTTTCTCAGAGAGCTGCTGGTCTTTGCCAAGTCTTACTAACACTTTACAAAAACAACTGTACACACACGTCATCATGTTTTTTAAGCAGTCCGTCATTTTCTTCCCTAGCTACCATGCATATATGAAGACCTGAGGGAGGTTCTGTGGAAGCAGTGCTCTTCTTGGCCTGGTCTCATGCAGATGTCACCTTTTAGTTGCTGCTACATTTTCATCAGGGCATCAGGAGTGGCTTTCTTCTTTTTTTAGATTAGAGTTTGCTGGCAGAATTTATGAAGGACGGGCAAGAAGGCGTCGCAGGATTTAGCAGAAGCTCCAAATGAAGTCATGGGTGTTAATTGAGGGAATATAACATAACAAACACATGGTTACAGTATGGCTGTGGGTCTAAACTCAAACATCTCAGTGTGTGATGCAGATTAAAAGATTTAAAAACAGATTGTTTTCTCTTAGAAATATTTTTCTGTGTAATGCCATTTCAATTTTATTCCACCTTCCAGCTCTCTTGTTGAGAGTCCCTGTTTTTATGGTTACACCACATGGAGATGACGTTAATTCGTCAAAAGAAGGAGGGCAGTGTATTAAGACAGATGTTGTATTGCTGGGAGTTGTTTGTGTTGCGTGTGTGGAGCGGCTGTACTGTGACACATCTAACAATAAAAACTCAATTATTCGGAGGTCATGACACGCTGTTGCGTCTCTGCAGCGCTCGAACAACAACACAACGCAGAATACAGCGCTGGTGTTCCGGTCTGTTTCCAACTTGTCACCTCAGACATTGTGTCGTGAAATAAACTAAGATGATATTACACTTCTAATTGTGTCTTGGGTGACGTGGTCGCTTACTTACTAGGTGGTCACATCAAAATGTATTCCACTTTCCTTTTCTAATTTGTTTTTTGTTACTGCCATAATTAAGATTCCCCCTGTTGTTTGGTTTCAAATTAAATATGCACGTTTCTTTTCTGTACCCTCCAACTGGTGCATTATGAGCAGTGCTCTATCAACTGTGGGAATCTGAACGTTGCTTATTGAATGGGGGGTGGGGGGGTCTTCACTGGGCTTCAGAGACATTTGGTTTCAACTTGCAACACTTCTTGAGCTGTGTTTGTTCATTTCTATGTATGTACGCAACCAAACCTCAAAGACGCAGAGGTGGAGTATCCTGCAAGTCTGTTACTCCTCCTCTGTCCTTTTTGGATCTGGCATATTATTTAATTGGAGGCCGCTCACGCCTCCTGCCCGTTCGGTGAGTTGTGTAAGGTCACTTCCTATGGCTCAAAACAAGCCATAAAGTTCAAGCAAGTTCCCATATCTTCTGATGTGCGATGTTGGTTTTCTCTTTCTTTTTACTTCTTAAGTTTCTAATTGCTCACCGAATGGTTTGAGTCGACTTGTTCAAGCCTTGTATGTAAATAATTCTACAAAATGACTATGTATGGGTTTTTAGATGTGGAGGGAGGCTATTGTTTCGAGAATAAATGCACTGTAAAATATGGTGAATGAGAGATGTATGCATTTTACCCTGAATGAAAGTCCAAAATTCACAGGAAGTATAAAACTGCTAAGGCTCTATTGACATGACAGAGAAGCGCATCTTTTTTGTATTGTTTTGACTTGTTTGGATCTCTTCTGAGTTGGGCCGTATATTTAATCTTGATTAAACTTATGTTCATGTCTAGAACTGGACAGTTTACTCACCTTTGTGTTTTTTAATTATTTAAATATGATCACATTTGAATGCCTTGTGTCATTGGTTCCTAAATCTTTCAATGATTTGATGCTATCATAGCATAAAAAGCGTGGGTGGATTAATAATAATTTCAGATGCACACGGTCTGTGTTTTCTTTTCTGCTTTTACATTTTAAACACTTGGCTCCATGCCTTGTCTGTGAGAAGCAGAACACTCATTGTATTTCAGAAGAAGACTTTAACAGTAAAAAGAGGCGTTGTTGGGAATGGGAGTTAACAAATATGACTTATGAACAGCAAAACATCATTCGGCTTGTTCCCCTTTTTCCAGCAGCGGTGTGTTTGTCCTCCTAAAGCTGCTTTCCTGTCAAAACCATTTTGTGCTGAGAGGGGGACATACTGCGGATGTTACTAACGTGTGGCGGGAGGATGCACCTCAGTTTATTTCCCCTCGTGATGCACATTGGATGTCACAATATAGCTGAAAGTTCGAGTCGGATCTTGAACTTTGAAAAAGTATACAGACTAATAAGCAAAAGTATTTTCAAATTAGTATAATTTTCATTCAATACTGGAATTCTTTTGAATTAAAGGTTTTCATTTTTCATTTTTATGAATATTTTTATATATGAGGTCTTATTTTTACATTTGTAGAATTTGTTTAAGATTCAGATCTCATATTTTCACGTTACAAATCCCATCTTTCCTAGCGTTATGATCTTTTTTCACTTTCAGATGGTATTTAATCAGTTTCAAAGTATTTTGTTTCACTTTCAGGTGTTTTTCCAATTTACAAATCGTATATTTTCAGTTTCAAATCACTTTCCAACGTTTGGCCTTCTAGATCAGCTTCATACACTTTTGTATTGAGAAACTATTTGATCTTTTTCCACCACACAGAGTTCACACAAGCTAAAGAGTAATTTGTAGAATCGAATTGTTTCAGGGGTGAGAACACAAACAGAGGAAACTGGCCCGAGTGTGACGTCCCACTTGACTGTGATTACATCCCGACACCAGGGGGCACAATAAACACCATAGACACCTTTTTCCCAACAGGATACTGTTTTCCACACTTTCCAGGGACTCCACTGAACTTGGGGCCATTGTGTTCAAGATGTTGCGGGTGATGAGAGTTTTCTCTGTGGGAGTTAAAGATCAGCAGACCTGGTGGACTGGACACAGGCCCTGGAGGAGATAAATCTGATACTGGTGTCCAGAGAATGTGTTGTTACTGGGATATTTGACAAGGTACGAGCAAACAACTGGAAAGAAAAGGGCTGGTGTGTGTTACTGTGAACAAGCGCCAATCAAAAAAGCAAAGAAAAATGTTTATCCTAATGCTATGCTAACGTTTTTAAGCTAGGTATTTGGTGTGCCTCAGTTTAAAATCAGCGCAGTGCAGAGAAATGGTATGTTAATGCTATGCTAACGTTTTTAAGCTAGGTGTTGAGAAGGGTCCCCCGTTTTTTTAAACACTCCTTCAACCACATTTGTACACAGCACTTTTATGACTTTGCTTTGAAAAGTGCTATATAAATATGATTATTACTATTTTTATATTAGACTTTACAGTATATAAGAGTCATCACCAAAATATGATAACGGAAACAATGTCGACACGCTAGCCCAATGTTACTTAACTGTACAAGCTAGCTGAAAAAAAGTAACTAAAATACATTTAGGAGAAAAGGAGTCTTGCAACTATAAGGTCGACATCTTCTGAGAAATAACGCTACTTTTAAGGCTACACGAATAAAGTATATCTTTCTCAAAATATTAATAATTCCTTTATCGTTATATCACAACTTTATGTAATGTTATCACTTTTTTCCCATTAACTTAATCCTCATAATATCACGACATCATTCTCTAGATGACACTTATACTTTGTCGTAGTTCACAGAGAAGGAACAGAATGGTCATTTGTTTTTTTAGCTTTAACACATTTATTCTTCTGCAGCGTGTCCCTCCTGATGCAGTTCTTTGTGAACGATCCGGTCCAGGTTTTGTATCAGTCCGCTCCTTGCCTGGTGAGCGGAGGCAGGTAACTCTCCTCAGGATCTGACTCCGGTTCCAGTAGCTACAGGTGGTCTGTAGTATTTTCCGGGTCTTCAGTCGCCCTTTCCCTTGTTTTCCTGTCCGCTCCGGCTGCTTGAATTTGAAAAGACTCGGGGAAGCAACGTCTCAGTGACCGCAGCACAAAGTCCCCACGCTTTGAACCCCCGAGAATATGGCGGGACTGGAGGATTATACTGCCTCACCAACATCAGGCTCCACGGGAGGACAGTGCGTGTTGCGAGGGTTTTAAGGCTGCGGTGTTTCGCGTGAACGCTTCTAGGTCTCGCCGAAGTTATTGCTATGAAATAAAACATGCCGTTTACTCAGAGGATCGTTGAGCCGCGGCGCGTGAGTCGCTTATCGGCGAGGGATGTCTGGATCCGGGGCGAGGAAGCCGGGAGACGCAAGTTGCGGGGACCCGTTCTGTTCACGTCCTTGGATGATGTCTGCTGTCACACTTTCACCAACATCATCCACCAACTTTCAGACCTCTCTCGTCATGCCAGCGACATCTTCCTGGGCATCGAGATGGAGGCGGGCATGGCGTTCAGGAGATCCTGCAGGATCCAGGGGCGCCTGCAGATTCTGCAAGACGAAGTTCTCAAGTGGGATCCCAAGAAAGTCAAAATCCGTAAGTTTGCAGTGTGGCCCACTTGTTTGTGATCGGCAGAGTGAGCATTACTTTCATAGTGAGGAGTCCCTATACACCTCCAGTAGAGACCCACATACATGGATAAGGCATATTGCAGGTGGATATGTATGATGTACATATACAAGAAACCAATAGTTTATAGGGAGGAGTCACTATAAACCACAAATAGAGACCCACATCTTGTCATAGGCCTCTTACAGGTGTACATGTACATAAACAGTATATACAAGAGACTAATGGTTCCTAGGGAGGAGTCACTATAAACCACAAATAGAGACCCACATCTTGCCATAGGCCTACAACAGGTGTACATGTACATATACAGTATATACAAGAAACTAATGGTTCCTAGGGAGGAGTGACTATAAACCACAAATAAAGACCCACACATATAAGCTTATAACAGGTGTACATCTACATATACAGTATATACAATAAACCAATGGTTCATAGGGAGGAGTGACTTAAAACCTCAAATATAGACCCACATACATAAAATCAGCATATTAAAGGTGGACATGTACATATATACTTATATACATGACACCAAAGATTTGTAATCAGGTGCTGATTAACAGACTCCCGACAGGAATAATTCAAAAATATGTTCTTAGAAGAAATATCTTCATGATGATGTTATAATGTTGTCACTGGTGTGAATGGATGCTGGTCAAGTCCAAGGCGACCGTCACAAAGCCCCACGGAGGAGTGACCGTTGTCTCTGGACCACATGGCTTTGTTTATGTTAATAAGGGTGTTGAGACCTGTCAGAAGAGATTGATCTTCCCTCAAAGCGCAGACCATCTGTGTTTAGGTCCTCACAGAGATCACAGGAGCAGCACCACAATCTTCTTTACCCCCCCCCCCCCCCCCCATTCTTCCTGCTGCTTTACGTATGTAAACAAAGTTCGTCAACACAAAGATAAATGGAAAATCAATGTTCCTT
This sequence comes from Pleuronectes platessa, assembly GCF_947347685.1. Taxonomy (NCBI): domain Eukaryota; kingdom Metazoa; phylum Chordata; class Actinopteri; order Pleuronectiformes; family Pleuronectidae; genus Pleuronectes; species Pleuronectes platessa. The sequence continues at coordinate 14,902,569 of NC_070642.1, forward strand.
TTGACTTCTGTTGTTTTGGGATTAGTTGGGCTTACCCATGTCAAGCTATCTCCTGAGGTCTCCCACACAGGGCTTACATATTAACTCAGACTTTGACTCATGCTATGCATACATTTTTAAAGACAGACCTGTTCGGTTGTCTGCTTTGATATAGTAGACTATCTTCTATCTGCGACTACTACTATACCACTGCTTCCTTTTTATGGGCTGTGACGTGGTAAGGTTCAAAGACACTGCAGATAATGGATGCAAAGTAGGTTTCAGAAGATGAGGCCAAATTCCTCTGAACATGAGGGAGGGATTCAGATTTAAGTTCTGACTAATGTGCCTTTTGTTTCCTCTTTTACTGTCCATCCCATCTATTCACTCTGTCTTGTGCCTGACTCTGACTCACTCTCTCTCTCACACACCCACACACACACAGTCAAGTCTCCTGTGAAACATATTGGTTTCCTGGAGACTTAACCTAAAACATGTCATCACCTTAACATTTAACAATTTATGTGTCTCCACAAGAAAGACATGTCCCCATAATATAACTATGTAAACAGATTTAGGTCCCCGCAACATTAGCCATACCAGATTCACAGCACAGATTCACAACTGGTTGCAGGGTAAAGATAAGCCGACCCGACAGAACCCAGACACAAGCGAACGCAATGTATGATGAGCAATGAGTTGAAGATACATACACACGGATAAGTCCATCGTTCTGTGTTCAGGGGGCGTTCTCTGCCACAAGACAGCCACCAGACATTGAACTAATCCACTGTGTTGTTGCATGGCATGACTCAACATTTATAGATTTATCTGTTGAAGTTCAGATTCACACCTGGGCAAGGCTTGAGAGTTCTTTATTTAAATAAAGGTTGAGACAGTCATCAACTTAGTCACTGCAGATCAGGACAAGGTGTGAGAGAGTAGACTGGAATGCAGTGTGTTACGTCTACACAGATCTAAAGTTGCCGGCTACCTCATAGCCCTAAGGCCGGAACTGGGTGTAAAGGAACACTGAGGTTAGATTCATTGCAACACATGTTAGTTCCTTATCCACACAAACAAATACCTGTCATTAAGGAAATTCATTGGAATCTGCATCAGCATTCACACAGGGAGGGAGGGGTGGATTTGAATATGAACAGCTGGTGTATTTGTTTTGAATGGATATTTGAATGAGAGTTTGGGTCGTGCACAAAACTTCATGAAAACTCTTGCAGTCTGTTTACCAGTATATCCTTAATACAACCTCATGAGACATTGCCTTTAGGATGGTGGTGGTAAGCCAGACCAGAAGAATATATATCCTAATTATATCGGCTAAATATTTAACTTTGACTGGTCACTCTGTTGTCTTCAACTACTGTGGGTCAGGAATCCTTCCTCTAACTGCAGCTCAGAGATGGATCATATTACTGGTTAGGGGCAACAAGAGGGGCCCCTATATGCTGGGGGACTGACTTTCAAGGAAGGGCATAGTGTGTGTGTGTGTGTGTAGTGCATGGTATCGCTTTGCTGTTTCTACCTATGCACTCAAAAGTGATCGGTAAATGCCATGGGATTTCCTCTTTATTTGTATTTTGACTGTCACATGCCAGTGCAGGTCACAAAAGCCAAAGGCCAGAGGTCGTTTCTTCCGCCCTCAGAGGGGAACACCTGACACTACAGAGTCAAGAGTTTAAACAAAGTATTGTCTAGTCTGGCTTGCATTGGGTAACTGTTTTAGGCCAAGGATCGCTGCTGTGGCAACTTGATGCACTAAGGACATTAAATGCACTGGGATCAATTTATTCAGGCACGGGAAGTAATTTCAAGAAGAGACTGTGTGTACAGTCCCCAAGTGCAATCCATGACAACTGCACCATGTTGTTTGTGATATTAGAAGAAGACTCTGGAGGTTTTTTTGAGCAGCTAAAAGGGTCACATGTACAGGGACACTTTCTAAATAAACCAAATTCATCGTGTTAAAGACTGACTTAACTGACCCAGTATGTAACTCATGCTAAAGATAAATTGCTTTCAGATAAACTCTGGATAACTCTTATGTTGTATCCAGGTGTACAGCATTCACATGACTCATAGATATAGGAGGCTGGGGGAATTAAAGGCTTGTTTTGGGCTGCAACTAACCATGATGGTCTATTGAATTGATTAATCTGCAGATCATGTTCTGAGCTAATGTTTTCCTATCAACTGCAGAGAAACCAAATAAATTTAGTTAAAATTCCTTTTTACAGCAGAACAGAGGATCATCACATTTGAGTAGTTGTTGGAATATCAGTTTCTATCTTGAAAAACGGTTTCATGTATTGATTTTCAGAATAGTCCTTGTACTACTTCCTGCTCTAGACATCTTTGGCTTTTTCAAGCGAAACCTCGGCTTTTAGGTGAAATTGGCCTTTAACTATATCTTAATCACTGAGCCCCCTTTTGCTAAATATAACACTTGGTTGAGTAGGGAGTTTTCTATTTTAATGTCGAAAGTAGGTCGAACAAGTGAAGGTTAATTGGAGTTAGGAGGAGTCTTAGGCTGCCCTGTCAGATATCGTGATGGCCACCAAGCTACCTCCTGCTGGTGGGTCTTTGAAATAGACCCCCTCACACACAGAACAATCTTCAGCCGACACATTTATCCAGCTGACCTGCCAACGTCCACAATCCATCTTTCTCTCACAGACACACAGGACAAGTGGCTGTGCATTCCTTCCCTTATCCTTGTGATATTTATAGATGTACGTTTTTTTGCCTGTAGTGTTGATCTTTCGTCTTCATCTTGCAGTCATGGTTAGAGCATGTTGCTATCTCAAGGACCTGTGTGTGTGTGTGTGTGTGTGTGTGTGTGTGTGTGTGTGTGTGTGTGTGTGTGTGTGTGTGTGTGTGTGTGTGTGTGTGTGTGTGTGTGTGTGTGTGTGTGTGTGTGTGTGTGTGTGTGTGTGTGTGTGTGTGTGTGTGTGTGTGTGTGTGTCAGGCTGGTACAGCTGCACACTGGTCATGAGTGGTAGTGCGTAAGAATCACCAATCAGTAATGATGATAACAGTGAAACTACACCGCTTGAGTTAGATCCAAATTGTGTTCCTAATCTCATGACAAAAATAACACTGTGTTGTCATGTCTGGATAGACCTCCATCCATCCACCCATTTATCAAGGCATTATCTATTTGAGCGTCGTGGTGGGGCCAATCCCATTGGGCTGTCATTGGTGGAGAGACAGTGTAAACCCACGACAGATCATTAGTGTATCCCAGGGCCAACATACAAAGATCAGTACAGACATAAAACCAACATTTACACCTATGGTTGATTTCGATTCAGGAAAGTAACTTAATCCCGAGGCCTTTGTAAATCAACACAAACATTTAGAGAACATGCAAATCCCGCCCCTGGATTGACTTATTTCTTTTTATGGTATTTTAACTGCCTTCTCTCTCCGTTTTCCACAAAAACGCACAGAAGCTAAAAAGCATGCAAACCCCTCTTGAATCCTTCCTCAATTCTTCTGACACACTATTCACTCATGCCGGCAGTGGTCCCGTCCATTCATCAATAGAGAGCAGTCATTACGCAGCCAGAATCTCCAAGTCAGTTCCCACAGGGCTCGTTCCAACCAAGGGAGCCTGGCCTGGTTTCAGAGGTCGACCTGGTCCCATGAGTGACAAAAGAGAAGGGTTTGGACTGAAGGAGAAAAGTCGGGAGTAAAGAGTGGGAAAGGGGCTGTGTATTAGTGTGTGTGTGTGTTTGTTTGTGCGCATTCATACAGCAGCCCACTCTCGCCTCTGTGCAGACCGCTCAGGATGTAGATGCAGCCCTGGCGATTGCACAGACTTGTGAGGGAGTGAAAGACGGAAGACATTATAGTGATGAATTTGTGTGTTGTTCTTAAAGCACTCTTGTGTAATTGTACTGTGTGTGTGTGTGTGTATATGTACACATTCATTTCCATCAGCGGCCTGACCGTTTTAAGATACTTGTTGATCATCACATGAGAAGTTTCTCCTCCAGCTGCTTTGACTCAGAGCGGTCGTCCTGTCGGCAAAACTAAATCTGTCAGAGACTGATTTGCTGTTGATGGTTTCAGACATTAAAGTTAATAAGAAAATGGCTAAATGTAGAGTTGTGTGTGTGTGTGTGTTTGTTGCCCTGACTATGTTTAAGGCTTGGTTTGAACCAGTGTTGTTAGGCCTGTGGTAACTGCTGGTGAACACCAGATTACTCTACAGTATATAATTAGTGTTTATACCACTCATTTCATGCCAGAATTAGATAATTAGTTTCTACACAAACTGACTGAACTGGAGTCAGACTATTTTGATAATTGTTTGAACAAAAAGCCTCTGATTTATTGAGAGAATGTGATGAAAGTTCTGACTTTGTTTATTAGAAGTTTATTCAACAAAGGAGAAACAGCTTTGGAGGAATCCGGGGAAGTAGAGAGTGAAGCATCCATTTATATGTGTTATGGGTTGATTGATTAGAATATTGTCCACATCAAGAGGATTGTGGTTTAGCAACATCTCATTTATAATGTCTCAAACTCCATGTAGGTCAGAAGGGCACCAAACACAGGTTTAAACTTCATCCTCATACTAACTGCTGCATGTTGCTCAGGCCTATACTCAAGGTGTAATCATGGCCGTCCATAAACATGGATCCATGTTCACACACTTAGAGGAGCCAGGACTTGCAGGTTTGCAGTTGTGGGTGCTGTGCGGTAATCCAGGGTTTAACAAGCAAGCAGGGACATGAGCAAGATGAAATACGAACTGTGGGGACCTCTGCAGTGAGGAAGAACCAGTGATGGATTGGGACACCTCTTTGGCTTCCTATGCACTGACGCAGACCTAAACATACACATACATTTCTGAGGACACACTCATCCACTTAATCCATTTATTTTTTCATCTTTTAGACTTTATACTACTACAGAAAACATAATTTTCACTTTTATATCTTGCTCTGATTAAGAGCCGAAAGCTTAACTAACACAAATGGTAATTACCAGTTTGACACATTTTTAGAGTGCATTTCTGTGCTTTTAGATTTTAGATTTTGTACGTATGATTACAGCCTGTTTATTCCTCCCTCAGCGCATATTGTGGACAGATGCATTTGGAGTGCAGTTGAAGAGTTCAACCTTTGGTCATGGTCCTAGAATTCACATAACTGTTTTTGGAGTGAAATAATCACCAATAGCCAGATGTTCACTCCGACTGTTTTTCCTCTTGAGAGACAAACAGGAGCTGAGGTGACAACAGAGCTGGAAAGGAATCTGTCGGGAGGAGACATGTCTGTGTCCTCAAGGTCACACATCTTTTTGTCAAATTAAAGATGAACACATTTGTTTTTAGAGAGATCGAACGCAGGGGTCACATTCACCAAATATAGTCGGGTGTGAATTTTTTTGTTACGATGGAAAAATGTAAAGGCTAGTCATCAGTTTGATAGATTAGACCCCTGAGGGTGATCCACTGTAATCTAATGTAATTCACACACAACATCTACTGTTAAATAGGATATGAAAATATAAACTATCACGACCCTGTTGTTGAAAATGACGCACAAGAAAGAGTAACCTAATCTCTGCTCTTATAGAACATGTGACAACACATTCTCACCTTGTTTTTTGTTTGCGTCGGAGACACTGGACAGATGTGGCACGAGGTTTCATCACTCTCCATCGTCAGTCACTCTCCCTTTTTTCCACAGCTTTCCCTCCCTCCTTCCTATATTTTAATGGCTTTTCCTCTCTACCCTCTGTCTTACCCCCTCTCCTGTAGCACTCTTTCTTTCTCTCCTCCTGTTGTTTCAAATGGCTCGCAGACCTTTTCCTCTCTCATCTCTGTCCATCCTTTGCACTTTGATGTCAGCACACACTCTGCCCCAGTGACCACAACAAAGACAAGGGTTCTGCTTGCTCTCAATTTCTTTCCCCGTTGCCTGTCTGCCTTCTAATCTTTTTGTTTACATTTCTTTTTATTATACGTCTTCCTGAACTTTTACGCTTCCTCTGTCTGTGCAACTCTTTTATCATGTTTCTCTTTAATCTTCTTCAATCAATCTGTATACGGCAATTACTGTGATACTCAAATTTCTAGTTCACAGTGGTGGGATTGGCGTAGGTGTTGAAGTGATGTGTACAGTTGGGAGGGAGACAGACACAAGGCAAACGCATCCATACATCAAATGGTGACATAGTGCAGCAGGTGGGAGCTCATCTTACAGGAACATAAAGTCTATTGTTATCCTCCATCTGCACTCAAGGCCTGGAAACACAAACACACACACAAACTGCACACACCAACACACACTCCTGCATATACGCTGACTCCGTGACCGCGTCAGGGAAAAAAACTAAACAGGATTTCCTGCCACATCTGTCACTTGTGCCACTTAATCATGGCACACAGCGGTGGTCCGTCCTGTAGAAATGTAAAGGGTGTGTCCTCCCAACAAGCAACAAATCAAAATGCCAGTGCCGATCTGGAGAGTAATGACCACAGCGAGGTGGAGTTTTCAAATGAGAGTTGAATATGCGAGGTAGCTGAATATTGGCTCTTTGGAACTTGTCATGGGGAGATAAGAGGGTGGAGTTTCAGCTATCTTTGGATTGGCAGATGATTTCTAAGAAGCAGCTGTTCATTTGGCTCTTTTCAGGAATATTTTTAGCCCCGTAAAGAGTTGTGACTTTGGACAATTGGAATTCCTTTAACTTCAGCTGAATAAACAACTTGAAAAAAAGAGGGGGATTGAGGGTTTGGTTTCAGCATGCAGACTGTTTAACAGTTGCAGGATGTTGTGGCATTTATTTATTCAACAGTGTTTTATTTAATTATTTTCAATCTCTGTAATATTAGCAGTCTAGAAATCCCTCTGTTAAAACATGTTAAAAGGAATTGTCTAAACTGTGCAGCAAATTAAAAGTAGGCTAATTTAGTTGGGATTCATGCAGATCTTTCTTTCCCCAGTTCTATGATGGAAAGTCCCAGATGGGAGTCAGGAGGACATATGTATCAACTGTCAGCTATGTTAATGTTAGTACTAGTAGGGGGGGTGGGGGTTGGGGGGTTATGCGGTGTATTGTGGCAATGTTGGGGGTGAGCTGTGTTTATGATTGCCACAGGGAGACTTGGGGAATAACCATAATGGCTTGTAAAAGTGTGTTCTTACAGTAGGGCCGGATAGTACAGAAGAATATCAGCCTTAATTAACAATAATGGTAAAAAGAGAGTCAGAATGTGTAAAATCGTTTGGGCAGGCGACTTGTTTCTGTGCCTGAAAGCTTCTTTTCCTGTCGCCGCCCTGCACTGCATGTGTTTGTGTCAGAGAGTGGCAGCACAATCTGTTGTCCTTCCAACGGCCAAAGGGTCCATTGTCAACATGTTGACCTGCATAACCTCTCTAGGCCCATACAATACACATGCACACCTATAGTTTACACTATGTGGTTTTGGTTGTTTTAGCTTTGTCTGAAAATCGTAAACGTCGCCACAGGCCTGAGCCTCTAATTTGACTTTATCTTTTATTGTTGAAATATTTGGATACTTGCTCATTTTCAACAGACAGGAAAAAAATCTTCTGTGCACCACTGAGAGCATGAAAACATATTTGATCTAGGAATTCTGTGAACATCAAATACTCGTAGAAACAGAAATACTAGTAGAATTCCATCCAGCTTTTTCAGATCTTAGGGAGAATCTTCTGGTTAATACTGACTGACATCCTATGCCAAGTTTGGACAAAGTGACTTTCCAAATTGTCAGAATGCTGTACAGCAACTCTGTTAGATCCTCCGAGTTGAAACGGTTCACGGAAGTCACAGTTGTATAGAAATGGCAAATTGTGTTTTTTATTCTCATGATCTATGCCATAAACAATGTAATACGTTCAATTTTTACTTTGTGTGGCCTGTACGACATAATTCATTTGTGTAATATTTCACCAGTTATTTGATAGTGTGATCGGCGTATTTGGCTTATTTGGGCTTATTTTGCCTCTAACCTAAAGAGAACTTGTGACATCAACATAAATCTGTTTTCATTTTCTAGTGGAAGGCGGCTACATATTTCTAATTTCTCTATGTGAAGTACGGCTACTGAGTATTGTTAAAGCTGCATCCTCACATCCTGGCTTCTTTGGCTTTAGGATGAATGACTTGGACTGTCTCGATAAATATCCCAATTTTTTTCATCGGCTCAATCACAACAACCCACTCATTCATCATCAGGCCAGCCTGACTCTCTTTGTCTGTGCTTTTTTCTACTGCAGAGTAATTTAAGACTTAGGACTAAAAATAAAAGACTGATTGTCCCCTCTCTCTCTCTTGGCCTCTCTCTGCTGTGTTGTTTTAGTGGAGTGCTTCCTCTCTCTCTTCGACTCGCTGTCTTGCTTTCTCTCTGTGTTGGTTAGTTAGTGTGGATTCAGTTCAGTAAAATGTTTTTCAAGTTAAGATGTGACAATGCAAAAAAGAATGTATTCGCAGATGTACATTTTTTTGTTTAGTTAATTTGAAACTTGTCTCGCTTTAGCACGATATAAAGAAATGCACCACATGTTTTTCTGTGCAGCACAGGCGCGCGCACACACACACACACACACACACACACACAAACCCATACAGAGGGTTTAGAGTTGATTTATTTACTGTCCTATTTTCCTTTAATTAATTGGGCAGAAAATGGGTCATAATGTGATGCTTTTGGCTCACCTGAAGCAGATTCCTAGTTCATCATCCATCTTTTCACGTCATGTATGTATGTGTGTGTGTTTGTGTGTGTGTCTGAGAAAGTGTCAGTTACTGTGAAATATGACATACTACGCACAGGAATCCCAGCTGACTACTGAATCTCCTTCTGCAGCAGCTCTAGCAGTGTGCCTCATCCACAGGGACCTCATTGTGTGCGTGTGTGTGTGTGTGTGCACTTGCAGGTGTGCGATTAAGATGGCCCCCTTTAAGCGTTCATGCATCAGTATTTTCCGTCATATATAGATGACTAATATTCACATACCTTTTACAATACTCATACCTGTGTGTGTGTGTGTGTGTGTGTGACATTTGTAGTATTGCGAGATGTCTGCTTATGTTTGGTCTGATATGTGCTGTCATAATGGTCCACCCACAGGAAAATAAGGGTTGTGTAAGAGAAAAAACAGGTGTGTGTCTGTGTGTGTTCACTTCTGACCGCAATATGATGTGTCTGTCTCATGTTTTCTTTCTCACTCTCGAGCTGCTTTCTCTCCTCTCCTCTATCTCCTCTATGAGTGAGAGCAGAACTCAGTGTAGAAAGATCCAAACCACCTGTTGGTTAATCCCTAACAAGTGCTGCCTCTACTCCATGAGGAGTAGCCGTAAGTCTACATGAGCAGTAAGCGAGAGAATAACAGGTTGACTGATGATAACAGACAGCGACTGTTTTCGATGCTTTACAATCTTTCCAAACTGTTGACAGAAAGTAAACTTAAAAAATAATTCTGTGACCAATTTAATCAGTTTCAACAGCTAATGATTCCTTTCTTCACCACAGCATTATGTCAAGTTTTAAGAAAATCATAGTTTGTATTTGTTTAAAACACAACGTCCTTGGTGGAGGTCACACAACAGCTACACATTAATGAATCAGGAAGTAAAGAAAATGTAGTGCACAAGGTAATTATACAGAAACACAACATGCTGCCATGTTAGTGTATTCATAACCAAATATAGTGCACACAGACAGACAGACAGACACACATGCTGTAATCCCACACATCTGTATTCTGAGCATCCAGCTGTTTTTTGTGTGTGTGTGTCTGTGTTCAAAAAGAACAAAAGAGCACACTTAAAGCTGCCCTCTGATGCCACACAGTGAGAGGGGATTTTCAGAGTCAGTGATGGGGATTATGAAGAATATTATTTCATACGGCTACAGAATGGTTAATCTCCTTAAACCCTGCTGCAGTCTGCACGCCCATTCCTGTTTCTGTCCCCACAATGACGGCTGCAGGAGGATGTGAAGCCGAACAGACAGTGCATGATGGGAAACAACCTGTTCGTTTGTCTGTACATGTGTCTTACCTGTTGGTTTACAAATAAGAGGGGTGTGGGGACGTGGGATTATGGAAGTCAGTAATTAGTGGAGATTTGCTTGTTGGCTTGGATTTTCACATTGAGCTTGTTTTTTAAAATACGATGAGTCACTTCCATCAAGTATTGTTGCTGTTGCTCCATAACACGACCGCACTGATGTTAATCTGCTGCTGTCGGTGGATTGAGTTTTTCTTCAGTCGCTGACGTTTGTGCTGATCTGCAGATTCTGATTCTGAAAACAAACCTACTTTAAGACATTCCCGTGAATAATTGGACTGTTTTGGTCCAGCGGTGCCTTGCCCAAAGGTACTTCAGCCAGTGTTGTTGATGAAGTGAAAGAGCTGGGATTTAAATGGTCAGACCTTTTAATCACAACCCCTTCTGTCTGCTCTGCAAGCTGGTGTATTTACTCAGCTGTGTTTTTGACCTTCTCTCTCTCTGTCTCTCTAAGTGTGGAAGGAGACGTGTGTGTGTGTGTGTCTGTGGGTGTGCGCGACTGCGTGTGCATGTGTGTGTTTGAGTGAACAAGGCTATCGCCATTATTGTTGTTTGATTAGGTGTGTTCCCAACCCCCAGGTGTTTTTATCACTAAAGGTGTCAGATGCCTGGTGATTTAGGCTCAACTAAGCTTCTGGGAACTATTCACCCATCTGAATAAGAGTGGAAACTTTAATTATATTTATCATTTTCATAATAGATTTTAATACATATAATAGACGCCCAGCCGGGTTCAACAGAAAATACTCAAAGTTCAAGGGAACCTGGATCAAGGTCTACATTCAAAACCCCTTTTGAATGTAGAGTTAGAAAGTTGTAATTTGTCAATCAGAAGATAAAGGCTACGAGTCTTATCGCTCAGGTCATTGATTATCATACTGTAAGGATTCATAAATGTTGGTCCTGAAGCCGTCCTCGTAGTGTGATACCAGTGTATCAAGTAACTGTTATTGTCTGTGTGCCGGTGGCGTCATCCGGCCTATAACATCATAGGCCAGTTTCACCCCTGTTGGAGTCACGGCTGTTTGCGAAGGATCTGGTTCCTCCCTCAGAGCGATGGATGTTTTGTGTTCTGGGTTTGTGTGTTTCAGGTTGCACAGCTTTTCACTGTAGTTCCATGGAGTTGGGTTTTCTATGGTGTCATTTTGGTAACTCCTCACTTGTTTTGCTTTCCAGGGCCACATATAGGCGATAAGCTGATCTTCTGATATCCTGCTTGAATGTGACACGCAGCCTAAAATTACCACCTTATATTCACAGAATAATGACTCTCTTAGAATATAACGACTATCAGATATTTATTTTCCCTAAGCAGCCCTAATACTTTGTAAGGGCGTCGTCATAATATAACATAACTATTAAAGAAAATAATGAGTAATTCAAAATCCCAGCTAGATTTTTGGTTTGTGCTTTCGTTCTTGACTCTCAGACACATTAGTGAGTTTATAGTCACTTAAACGTGTCAAATGATCTACATCATAAACACATCATTATCTCTATCAACACCTTTCACCTCTTTAAATCTCTTTCTTCCTTTACTCCTCCTGTCTCTTACACACACACACACACACTCTCACGCACACACCCAGACACACACCCATGCACACATTCCTCATTCGTTTGATCCAATAATCTCAATGAGGCCCATTCCAGCTAACTAACAAGGAAGCACCACATAAAAGAAAAGCCTGCCACCCCCTTCTCCTTTCAATGAAATGTCTTCAACTTCAACAATGTGCCCCTACTGTCTGCTGGAATCAAGATTAAATCAGCCCATCAGCTGCGTCTCTAACTGTCAGGACCTCACTTCACCCCAGACCCATCCTACCGGCGCTGTTGGACAAACTTGTTCTAGAAGCCTGAAGGACCCTGAAGAGGAAGAGGAAGGGGTAGCGAGGCAGGTCAATAAACACAGCAAGGGCTCTCGGCCTTGTGGGAGCAGAGGTCCCCTGAGTCCCAGAGACCCTGGAAGCCTGAGATGAGACTGTATGTCTTTGTTGTTGGGAGACAGAAGCCGTGATGAGTGGTCTGGATAGAAATGTCAGATCCCCTAGGGCTGGGAGGAAAAGAGAAATCCATCAATCTTTCTCTTTTATCAAACATTTATGAATGAGTCTGGTCTTTGTTCTGCATGCAGCTATCTTCTTGCCCATTTCCCCATTTTGTCTTTAATGCTATCTCTTCCCTTGTTTCTATTTTCATTTTACCCCCCCCCCCCCCCTCTCTTTGATTGTAAGTTAAATAAGAGTGAGGAGAAACATCACAGAGACTCCACAATAGAGCAACAGAACAAACACATGTGGAACCTTTGACTCCTGTAGACAGCTGTGGAAAAATAAACTGAGTGATTTCATTAAAGTTATTTTCATTTCAAAACATTAAGAATTAATATTGAAGCTTGAGGGCACTTGTGGGCAAATATTAACTCTTCCAGTTTCTTGTTACATCTAAAAATTTAAATAATCACCCTGTCAAATAAAGTAATACCTCCAGAGAATCCTTTCAGATTTGGTACAAATGGTCACTTGGACTCTTCAACCGATTAACATACCTTACTTGTGGAGGCTTCAACAAATACATGTAATTCTGTATCGGCTAAAATTACACTCAAACCTGTTGTGAGGTTTCTCTTTGTAAGCCAGTTTCTACTCTTGTGAAAGTAAGGAAACACTTCACTAGTTGATCAAGTAAACCTTTATTCTATATTAGCTCATCAAGAGCCACATGATATCTATATTTGATCTGATAGTCTTACGAACTACTTTTTCTGAAGCACACAGATCATTGAAGATCATGTGTTGAAGCGAGCAGGCTGAATCTTTTATGTTGAGGTGTCTGTCAAATCTAATCAACATTTCTTATCTTATGCTACTTCATGAACATTAGGGTACTACTCCAAACTATCTAGTTTCTTTTCTGCCTTCTCAGCCAACACAAGTAATTACAGATCTTACAGTTTGGGATATTTATTGGATTTGATACTGGATTAATAAAGTACTGTGGAATGTCAACCTAGGAAACCTACCACAACAAAGTAGAAGATCGAGTCAAGATAGACAAAGTGTCCATCTAATGTAATGAAATTTGTGAAATAGCTAAGATACCTTGGTGGCAGGTAGATAAGGAAGCTAAAAAACAAAAACCGAACCTTTGTAGATATGATGAAATAACCTGCTGCCCTGTACATGTAAAAATTGTCCAACATAAATCAGAGGACTGGCTCTTATGCACAGTAGAATCGACAGTTGCAGGCTGTCAAACACACAAAGGTCCAGTTTATTGTCATGTTTTCCTCCTTTGCCTTTTGTTCACTGTTATCCTTGCTTTATACCCCCCCCTCCCCCCTCAGTATTTCTTCCTCCTCCCTGATCGCCTCCTTTTTTCTTTCTGTTAAGTTTAGTATTTTTTGGCACAGTATATGTGCCATTGAGGCTGAGGAGTCAGACAGGACTATACACAACAGAGAGTGAAGAAAAAGGAGGCTAATTCCTTCTGGCAGACCAGTGCAGTTACAGACAAATGGACACACACACACACACACTCACTCACAATCACACACACACAGATTCTTGGCCAGAATGAGCCCTCCCAGCACGCTGACCATTCTGCAGCAGTCACAACTCAGTGCCTCGATAGAAAGAGAGGGAGTCCAGAGAGGGAGGGAGCGGAAATGAGAGGATAAGGTGGAGGAGCTGAGAAGGTGAGAGAGGATAAAAAGTAAGAATAGAAGTGTCCGAGACATCTGGATGAAAGACAACGGAGGAAAAGCAGCGGAAGAGAAAGAGGTTTAATGCCAGGTTTAGGTGTACCTTCAATTTCCAGCAACGGAACATTCTGATGAAACAAAAGATGTAAAGAAAGAGCAAAACAAACTTAAACCCACGTCACAGAGCTAACTAGACTCTGGGTTGTGTTTATCTACATTTAAATGTAACAATATTAACATTTTTAAAAGCCAGTTAGCTTTATACCCTCTTTCACATTTATGCCTTGAACACCTTAGACTGTGAGTTTTGCCATTTGGTTCGTTATACCAGTAAAAACAACATACAGCTGCATAAGTCAATTCATTGATGAGTAGACAATTTGTCAATCAACACATTTTCAAGCAAAAATACCAACAATTCAATTTTGTACGTGTTCTTCATCTTATCTTGTAGTAAAGTTTTGGAGAAAACAAGAGAGTCAATGTCACCTTTTGCAAAATTTTAAATTTGTGATCAAAGCATGAATTGATGATTTGAGAAAGTACCAGGCAGAATGATCAGCAGTTAAAGAAATAAATTAGTTGCCGCCCTAAAAGCCAGTCAGCCTTTGAAGATTGAATGTTGGTTGTGTAATTTAGATTAATGTTATGTTTAAGAATTATTCTTTCCAGCTGTCCCTCCCCCTTTTGCGGTAAAAATCTGTCCATTCAAGTCTGTGATTTACTTTGTTTGGAAAAAAAGCACAAAATGAGTCCCACACATGCATGCTTTTACTCCCCACTGTTGTTTCACATTATGCTGAAAATAGCTTTTATTTATTTATTTGTGGATGGGACATTCCAAATGATTATACAGTGAAGGAAGGGGGAAGGAGATTTAGAGATGAGTCCGAGGAAAGAAAGGCGAAAGAGGTCGGGGGGGGGGGGCAGGATGAAGGAAGCAAGGGAAGACCGGAGAGGGGAGTTTATGGTAAACAGCTACTAACAACATAACTGGGTGTCCTAATTGGGTTAGGGAGGAGTGTGTGTGCCTTTGAAAGTGAGTGAGAGGCTCCTCAGGAAAACAGCTGCCCCCGTGGCTTCTTAAGGCTGAGGGCAGTAGGTCGGAGGGAGCCCCCTTAACCAGCGAAGTCATATAAACACACATACTCATAACAGAGACACACACACACACCCTCATGTCTCCTCACCATATGGGAACCCAACCCAGTGAGCCTTTCAAGTGGCTGTTGCGGGCTGGGGAAGGGAGGGGAGGGGAGGCAATTTCAGGAGCCGGGAGATGACACACGAGGTCTAAGCAGTTGTTGCGCTCCTCCTTTGGCTCATCCCTTTTGTTTCTTTACTCGCACAAGGTTGGGCTCGTAGTCGTTGTGGTTTGGGTTTGACCCCGATAGTTTCCCAATAGTTCCCCAGAAGTCCTCTGAAAAATTTAGGTGGAGTTCGTATTTGGGTGTAGTTGAGTTCTGCCACATGTGCGGTTAGGCAATTAAAGGTCTCACCCCAATTCTGTCTGAAAGGCGTTTTTGTCCACTCACACTACAACAGTGATGTAATGCAACTGGCTGGAATTAATCATGTAACTTCTAAATATGTTATATGTTCATCTATAAAATGAATATAGCCAAAGGAAAGTGGCTTCGGCAAATAATAAACCATATTTCACATCTGAACTCTGAATTGTGTTGGAACTACAAAGTCAAATTTGTACATTTGGAGCTGACTGCCAAGTTCAACCCCTTTCTCTTCTCCGTCAAGCTCTCCACCCCATCGCCCGCTCTCACACAGAAGCCCATTGTGTGAGCTCACGTCTACCAGGCACTCTGAGCCTGCAGCCGAGGCAGCTTGAGCCGTAGTAACACCAGAAGTCACACGCATCCACCCGTGCACCAGTTCGTTCTCTGAAACTTGGTTTTTTTCCTCCTGGGTCACTGGGACACTGTAAATGGAAACAGGTCAAATTACCATGCGCTCGAGAAGAAAGATGAATGCAGACATTACAATCATCGTAGCAAAGTGTTCGATTTCCAAACCCTGCACTTAAGGACACAAACACCTGCTGAACTGGATATGAACATCACACCTAGTTTCATCTAAGAATCATATCCGCTCCCTCAGGTGTGTGTGTAGAGTGTGGATAACCCAATCTGGTCCTGACTGGTCCTGGCAGGTCTAGATCGGTTGGAAAGGATTTGATCAAAGAAATGTTTATGTGCCATTGTGGCTGGGTTCGGTTACATTGGCTGGGCTACGTGCTTGAGTATATTTAAACTGTCTGTGCCTGTAATTAATGTAAATATACGGCTCGGGTGGTGGAGATGAGACAAGATGACCCTCATAATAAGTCTCAGTGTCTTTGGCCAATTTGATTATTTTATTTCATATGAGGTGAACAGCAACAGTAAATGCCTGAGAAGACCAGCAGGGTTTGACATTAGCAATGTCTTATGGCCATGATCAGTTCGCCATGATGGATTGCTTGATGGCACTAAAGAAGAGTGCACTTCTCCTCCAGCACAGCTTAACTAAAGCATACACAAGCAAACAGTTGAGCAACTAAATTAAGGCCTGATGGGATAGTGGCTCCCTGAATTATCTTCAAGAAACTAAATGGCAAAACAAATCCACGAGGAACTAATCAAAAGTGGTGGGAGCTGAGAGAGCAACATCCCCTTTGTGACAGGAAGCAGCTTATGAGAAACTGTGGCTCTGACCATGTTCCTGATGTGAGTTTTTTACATGTGAAGCCTTTTCTACAACACTTTTGTTGGTGCATTGCTGCATGTCTTGGCTTGCTACTACCATCTGCTCACATTTTTTTTTCTCAAACGCCAGAGTAAAGTGAATGTCCTAAATATAGCAACTTTTGCAACAAAAATATAGTAAGGTAAATGTTCTACATGTGGACAGGTTACAGATCAGTAAGTAATGATTTATAGTGATTTATTTATATATTACATTTTTTATAGAAAGGCAGCATGCAACATCAAATTCAGGAGACACACACACCTACTGTCATTGCAGCCTGTTCTGTTTTCCAGAATTGTATGTGCAGTAATATTTGACACAAGCTGAACCCCTGAGAGATGACACAGACCACACACTGTGCCCAATGTGCCCTGCTACTGTGCAGTGGTGACATTTACTGATAGTACTCTCTCTCTGTCTTCTCTCTGCTCCAGCCGTCCTCTGATACTGTCCAGGCTCTCTCTCTCTCAAACACACACACACACACACACACACACACACACACACACACACACACACACACACACACACACACTGCTGCCTCTTACCGCAGCAACAAATTTGTGCTTTTATACGAAGTCTGCATTTTTCAAATGATGTGTTCAAATGATCAAATGTTTTTCATCTCTTTCAAACATCATAATTGCTTCACTCTGTGGTTTAACTGGTGCCAGACAGCAGAGCTTGTGTGTGAGTCTGTTTCTTTACACATATCAGTGAGTGTGTGTGTGTCTGCTTCTGCCTTTCCAGTTGTTTGTGTGTGTGTTTGATTGAAGGCCTTGTCAACTTTTCTCTTGCTGCTGCTAATGAGTGTAAATTTGGCAACAAATGCTGGGGAGTGTGAGAAAAGGTCTGGCCACACACACACACTCACCCCCCCCCTCGATGTGAAGGCAGAGAGTTAGAATGCAAGGCAGCCCATGTGGCAGTGTTTGCACTCCCGCGTGTCAGTTCAGACCAAACCCATTCAACCACAGCAGCAGAGATTCAGTCCGTGTGTACATATGTGTGTGTGTGTGTACTTTTTCATATTCAAAACACATCCATAACAGTAGTTGGCTGAATTTCTGGAGGTCTTGAGGTTTTCCTGTTTATTCTTTTACTTTCTTCCTTTTAATTGTTACCTTGCCTCTTTTTCCTCCTCTGTGCACATATTCATTTTTCTCTTCCTGTTTGTGTGTGTGCTATTTTATTTTTCTCACCAGAGATTCTTTTATCGGTAAAGTGACAAGGGAAATCAAGGGAGGAAGGAGGAGAGGAAATGCAGGGAGCATGGAAAGGAGGAGGAAGTCCTGTGGAAAAGTTTGTGTGAGTTTTTGTGAACGCTCACTTGTGGCAACAACTCTTGGATTCTTCACACGTACCAGATTGTTGACATGTTCTCTCTGGTAGACAGAAGTTGGGAGGATGTTGTTAGAAGAGGAGAGTGATGCATTCAAAGATGAATGGAGCTAGAAGAAGGGGTTGTTGAGAAAATTAGAGGTAAGGGATGATTTAGTTTATCATGACTGAATGAAGCGACAATAAAACAGGTTAAAACTGCTTTGGTTGATGACAAAGAAAACAAGCATGTTGATGGGACTTTGTACTTCAGTAAATATCATTTTATTTTCTCTCTGTTTGGTTACCTGAATTTTTGTTTTTAAGTCAACCTCTCCTCCCTGTCCACACTTCAAACCATTAACAACCTCTGTGTTGCACATGCATTTCCCAGCATCCTGTGGGAGATTGCCATGCCAACTGTATCCTCTTCCATTTCCTCTCCCTGTCTCCATCCCAGTCTCTGAACCCTAGACCCTTGACCACGCGCATTCCTCAGAGGAAAAAGGCTCATAATCGGACAGCTGTGTCACCTCCCTCTGATTGTTCACTTGGCCAGGGTAGCGTCACCAGCCACAGGATGTGACATGTTTCTCGCCGCTGTTTCCTGCTGGACTGGAAAAAGTAAAACGGTAGTGATCAACTGGTCTGCGGAAAGGGGATAGTCAAAACATTTCCGTTTGCATTGCAAGTTGTGATTAAGGCAAACAACACAACCAGCGTTGCAGAGGGTTGTTCACACACATAATTACCTTTTTTCACTGGGTTTAAACATCTGCCAGGGTCCAGCTATTTCAGAGCTGTGTTCTGGACGGACTTTCTCTCTGTATAAAACCATGCAGCCTGATAGGTTTTCATCTGAAATGGGGGAATGTGCAGGTGCAGCAGAGGGTTGTCGAGTGACTGACAACCATCCAAATTGCTCCAGTGTTGTGAGACAAAAAGGATTTAATCGCACATAACGTCAGTTGGCAAGGAGCTACATTGGCCAATGCACATGTACGCTATCCCGGTTACTTACTTCGTATCATGAACCCTGCATTACTGCGATGTATCTCAAGATTGCCACGATGAAAGGTTAAACAGTTACCGCTGCCATAACTTTCCAGAATTGTCAAATATTGTGTGTGATTTTCTGTCATGTTTTGGCTTCATTGAATCTTTTAAATGCATAAATCCCATCCTCCAACTGGACTTCCTGGAATATGTTTCTCTCTGATCAAGCCTGTTTTACTGAAAAAAGCTGTGAACATTTCTCCATGTGAGTGGTTGTAAAAGTCCCCAAATTATCACATTAGATGGAGAGACCTTTTTGTTTGTAAGAGAGGAGATATATGAGTGAAGTGAAATCTGTCGAGAGGAAGGTTAACGGTGACTGAAGAAAGCACAAAAGGATCATAGTGAAAGGAGGATAGTAGGCTTGATGCAGAGGGGCAGAGGGTAAATCTGAAGTAATGTTGGAGAGAGTTCGAGAAGTAAACAACTTTTTTGTTCTGTGTGAGGAGACTTCTGAATTGAGACACAGCTAGAGGCCATTTTTATGGAGCTGCTAACGTCCCTAACCCTAAACATATCAACCTAAACACATGTAAAACGTAGACATAGAACTCAACATTTGTAGCTAAGTGGACATTTAATAGTGCATATCAAAATTGCATTTGCCTTAGGAGTCTCTTTTTCCCTTGTTTGATTTCCCTTATGGACATTTAAATGCATTCATTATTTTCTGTGACCTTAAGTTTGGGGGAGGGGTCTTAATAAATTGGTGTGTGGGCGTACATTTGAGATTCTGTATAATACTTTACATTCAGCTTTGTTTAAGGTCCCCTGACACCAAAATGTTTTCACTTAACCAGGCCTTGATAAATAGTGTAACAATAGCTCCTGAATCGTTAAAGTAACTAGACTGAAAACTTAAGCTGATTGTTATGGAGCTGTTTTAACACCTGTTTCGAAATAAAAGCCAAATGTGTTCAAGGTACTCCTTCACCAGACTGACTCGCATCAAATTAAACCTGGAGATCCTTTAGGCTTGATTGCTCAGCAGCTTAGCGCCTCAAAGACCCTATTTCAGAAGTGTGTGTGAGTGGGTGAGCTTCCCTGTGAATGTGCCGATGACCCAGGGTTTGATAAATGAAAGAGGCCCGAAGACCTGTTTGGAAGAGGGTACGAGCCACACTGCATCGCCCTGGCAACAGCAGCCTCTGGCAGATAGCGACCGCCTCACCGTAGCAACCTCAGGGTTTGGGTGTGTGTGTGTGTGTGTGGGGGGGGGGTTACCAGTCCGGGGCCCCTTGAAAGCACCACTCCCTCTTCACTCGTACCCGTCTTTCTTTGTGACAGGTTTTTGATTGGCCAACGTGTGTGCGGGCCCCGCACGCGTGCAGCGAGGCAGTGCTGAGGTTGCTGAGTGTCATTGGGTGTGTGTCAGTCCGTGTGTAGTCTCTCAACTGATGCTGGGAGCATAGTGGTCTGTTTGTTGTTGTGCTTGGACCAACACTTGTACCATGTTTGCAACAGTGTAGTGATCTGATAACATCATGCCTGTTAAAGGGATTAGGATTTGGAACCGGAAGCAAAGGAGGAACCCTTATGAAGGTAGATATATGTTTGTGTTTCCTTGTGTGTTTGTGTGTTAGGCAAATTATTTCTGCACACTCACCCATGTTAACAACTTCACAGCTCAAATAGTCCTGGCAGAGCTTAATGGTTAAAAACAAAGATTGCAAGGAGATGGTGTGATCTCAGTGGAAGAATATAACAGGTGATGGAGAGACTGGAAGCTGAAATTGGAAAAAAACTAACACGTGTGAACAGTGTGAATTGGAAAAGGAGACGAGGGACTGGTAGCGGTACAAATCTGGTGCTAATCAGCAGATAGAGCAGTGTGGGATGCGAGCTTGCCTCGTTCAGGTCGTGGGTTTTGCTGGGATGACTGGGTGAAGAGCAGCGAGGAGCCTGAACTCTGGGACTGAGTTGAATAGTGGGAAAGACAATGAATGGAAGCTGATGGAGATATAGATGGAGTGGTCACTGCAGGTGATAAGCTCTTTCCTTTACACAATACTTTATATTTGTTTTGATTTTATGTGTGATAACAGGTGGAATGACTGATCTAACCAGTTTTTTATGGTGATGTATGACTTATGACAAACTAGTTTGGGTGACTTGTGTGTATTCTAAAATAATCTGCTTTGTTTTTAAGTGGTATTGATAATTTCGGTTTGGACGTTAAACTGATTCAGGGACAGTTCTTAATTGTAATGTATGTCTTCAGCAGGTCAGAAGGTGCAGCCTAGTGCTCCTGGGTGATGATATTGTTACAGAAACATATACTGTATATTGTCCACCATTTGAATAATTCAATCTGAATTATTGCATTATTAATTAGGGGTTTCATCTTTGGAAACACATGAGATGCTACTCCTGCCTCCATTAGAAGCTCTTTAAGCACATTAACTAAATAGCTCCACACAGTTTGTTAGTTGAGCTTTGTTTATCTGTGCAAAATTACTGTGCAAAATTCAGATTCTATGCTTGTTAATGCAGCATGTCAGAGTGAGAGAGCTGTTGATTAAATTCTGTGGTCAGATCATTCGTAGTCTTTAACAACATGAAGAAGAGCTATTCTAAGCAATTTGATCAGATTATGAAATAAATGAAATAGAAATAAACTGGCATGGCTCGTTTATTTTTCATGTTTATTCATTTCAAGTCGTTTTTTCTGCAAAATTCTGCATTTAACGATGTAGAATACTGAAAGTAGATGCAAATTTTCTTTAGGTCTCCGACTAGATTTTGTATTTATAAATTGTCCCACAAGCTGCGCGCGTAGAAGGTTTTTTTCTGTTTTACCATTTGGCAGGTCTTCTACCCCCCCTCTCCCAAAACACACACACACACACACACGCACACGCACACACAGAAACGCACACACACACGCACAGACACCACGCCACTAACCACATATCCAAGGTGTGACTTTGCTTATTAGCAAGGCTGCAATAGTCTTCATTAACACATTTCTCACACTTTTCACACTCTTCTATTTCTATTTCAACCCAATGTCGCCATGTATTTATTACTCTTTATGACTGCATGGTGTTATTTTATCACCAATGATATTTTTTTATTTTATATGATTATATGAAATCCTTCCTCTCCTATAATCATTTTCAATGATCTTATCCTATGCGGATTTTGCAGTGTTTGTTTTTTCTTTCTCGCTTATGGAAAGAGAAATGCTACTAGAGGTTAAGCTTGAGTACATTTATTTATTTTCTTCTACATTCATAATAAGGTTATACCAAACATCTAGATTGATAGATGAGAGTAAATCTAAAATAAGTATTTAGAAACCTGCATAAACGACATTAAATGCAATTTAATCCAAATTCCCTACCTTTATCATTCTCCTTTAATCAGAGTTGAGGTGTTAAATTTGTATTAATTGTCGTCACTCAATTCTCCGAAGCTGTTGCTTCTGGAAAAGTGTCACTAATTACTATAAGCACTATTAAGAGTGTTTGTCATCTGCAGCTTCATTATTTTGCAGCTTCATAACATCTCTCGGTATGTTTGCATCATCCGTGCAGTTCTCCTAAGACTTTCATTTGATTAAGCATTGAACAATATCCAAACAAAACTCTCCTCTGGATACTTTTAGCTTATTATGATCTTGATTTTCTCTCTGAGGATTTTACTATTATGCAACGTGTGATACAAACATCCTAACTGCTTGGCTCCTGTTAAGAGCAGAGCGCTCTTACTGTCATCCCACTGTGGTCAGGAAATTTGTAAATGTTTATGACACTTTGATTCGATCAAGTTTACATTATGAAAAGAAAGCTTAGCTTTGCGGTGCTTCAACAAAAATGTGTTCTCTAGTCCCCTGTTGAATGTTTATTTCGTGATATTGTTTTCCAATGATGAAAAAGAAAAAACGACTGGTGAAATAACTTGGCAGACGATTTATTTACAGTTTTTGCTCCAGCGATGGGCCTTAAGTTCTCGTCAGACCTTGACAAACCATGTTCACAATAGAGCGATCACAATAATCAACCCACTGTGGTTGCTCTTCTTGGTGAAGTTTCTTCTCAAATCAGGCTGGGAAGTGGTGGAGTAAACTGCCCAGTGAATCCACTGTTGTCTTAACCGCTGTGGTTACATCTGAAACCAAACACAAGGACTAAACAGTAAGGACAAAACAGTAACAAAAAGCATTGGGGGACGGGGCAGGCAGGCAGGCAGACAGGCAGACAATGTGAGCACACGCTACTCCTGCAAACGCACAGGTTGACAAACAAAAGTCTCTTAGCACCTGTATTAGAGCGTTAACCACCTCTAGTTGTTTGTTTGTGACATCTTGTGGTCCTATCAAGGTTCAGTGTACTGCCTGTCTCTTTGGAGAAAACATCAGCCAAATGAATCTCATCTAATTCAATGTTTCTCTCATCTTCTCTCCACATGACTGTGGCCTTGGTTTTTCAACCTCCACCCGACTTCTCTCTGACCCCTGTATGACACTCCCTGTGCAACTCAACAGGTAAGTGCTTTTATTTGACACACTGTGGCCCTGTGTGATCTTTTCCATTGCATCACAGCACAGCCATCTCTCCACACCAATATTTGTTGGCAGATGTAGTTGTTATACTGGAAATCGTATCTGCTCTTGTTGTTCTATCACTCCCTCTGTCTTTGTGGCTGCTCAACCAGATGTAAGCCAATTAATTGAACATTTCAAAAATGATGCCACACATGATTTATAGATCTGTTTTGTGGTAGTACCCTGGGAGCTTCAGGATGTGTCTTTAGGAATGTAAGGCAAACTAACTTGTGTGTTATGAGTTGTTAGATCGTTGTGATTGTGTGTAAAAGTTAGCTTCTAAGGTTGTGGAAATGGCCTTAGGGTTATCCTCTTTGACATGGGAACAGAACATGAAATAGTGCCTGGTGCCTGGTGTGTGTGCGAGATCATTAACCTCAGTGTTTAGTCAATGCTATACCATGCGGAGCCCACAGGTGCCATTCTGTTTTCCTCTCTGTATAATTCAAACACACATGAATCCACAGTCGTACCCAGTTGGAGTGTCTTTGGTAACCACCCACAGAGACTCCAGCTCTTACAGTTCAGCAGGGAAGCGTTTTCCCACTGCTGTGTGCTTGGCCTGCTCTCACACCCCTATGACCCGTATCACTTCTCATCACACTGGTCTTCTTTCTGTCCAACCAGCAGCCTGTAGCTGCAGATGACTGGTCAGATGAGTTCAACTGGCCACTTAGATTTACAGCGATTTCCATTATTATTAACAGGAAAACGTTTTTTTTTCAGAAAGGCCGTAAGAATGTATGCTTGTGGAAGATGTAAGGACTTGCACAATATATGGTGTCATATTGTTCATTGGTCAAAAATCATTGTATTTGTATGATTCAATAATTTATTTTCATGCCTATTAGAAAAGGAGAGTAGGAACCGTATTCAAGAGTTGGTGGCTTCTGTTAAAACATCTGTGTTGGCATCAAGTTAAGACTGAATGGTTTTTCAATCTTCTTAACAGAATTATGTACTGTTACAAATTTCTAAAGATTCACGGCAGTTGTTGAGTATGTTCACAGTTTGGCTCTGCCGAAAAATGGAAAAATATCTATAAATCTAATTAAATTAATGAGTAATGAATTTGAGCAGCTGAACTGGAGTTGACAGGATCTTTATCAGTGAAGAAGCCACGCGTGTGTGTGCGTGTGCGTGCGTGTGCGTGCGTGCGTGCGTTTGTGCACGCGTGTGTGTGTGTTCAAATGTGAATATGTACTCCGGCGTCGGTCTGTCAGACAGTATGGAGTCTCCTGGGCTTGCTTCTTTTTTAAATGAGGTTGGGTGCGTGTAGGTGCGTATGTGTGCATGCGTGTGTGTGTGTGTTTAGTGCTCAAGGCCACATAGCGACTCATCTTGGTCTCTACAGGTTATTAGCTCTCCTATTCTCAACTCATTATCTGAGCCTTTGGGCAAGAAGCGTGTGCCTCAGTTGTCTTTTCTTTCCTCTCTTGTAAGAACATGAAATCTTAACTCTGTAACTACACAGAAAATCTTTTAACTTAAGTTATCTCAATTTCCCTTCATAGAAATCAAAACGTCAAAGCCCCTGAATCCCCCCCTTTTAAAGTACTTCTCTATAAAAATATATATTTGAGATTAAATAAACAAGAATCAAAGTTTAGGTTATTTTAAATTTTCATCTAAACATCTAAAATTTAAACACAATCCCCAATTTAATTCAAAGTAACGCAATGTCTCGTTTTGTTCGTCTTTATTTCGGAAATCTTTGCCCATGGCTTTGTCCGTCTCTGCCAAAAGTTCAGGGGCAAATCTTCAGGTAAATTTTAATCGGCAATAATGGTGAAGACAACAACTTCCATGATTGCACACTAAATCACAACGTCATCGCACTAGGTTGTTTGTTATTGTTTCGATTGAGAGCCCCCTAGTGGTCACAGTTTATTTGACAGTGCAACGACAGGTTGACTCAATAACTTAAGCAAAAGGTTTTCACTCCTCTGTGCTTTAAATGCATGTTAACAAAAAAGTTATTATTGTTTGACATTGGAGGAGTGAGGCGACTCTCTGATCTGGAGAAACCTGCATCGCTTTAATGATGAAGTGACTGTGTTGTCTAGACGAGTGGGAGGTGGAGAGGTTGCCCGTAGAAACACAGTGACAGTGTATGCAGCCACAGATAAGTATATTTGCACTATTTGAGAAACAAGGCTGTACCATTCACTTAAATATGTGCCTCAGTGTTAGAGAATGGTTTGCTGACTTTATGACTGGATTTTTATGACGGGTCTGGAGACTGTGTTCTGTATTAAACAGGAGATGTCTAACTCCTCTATTGGACAACTCCCATTTGTAAACAATATTTCCCGAATAATGTTATAAAGAATATAAATGTTGCTTCTCTTTTAGTTGTTTATTGTTTAATCTATTTTGTCAGCTTTGGGGGATTTGGTTTGTACGCTAGACGCATTCATTCCTCTTTGGCTCTTGCATTGGACGCATGGTTCATCCTCTCCTCTTCAGATTGTGTTTGGCAGCCACCAGTGTGTCACATGTAGCCGCGACTTAACTGGAGGGTTTTCCCTGCCTCTCGACTAAAGGTTGAACTGCAACCTCCGAGTGTCGGATTTTTCGTGCGATTAGACCCCACGTCGCCATCACGTTTAATCTGTGATCCACTTTCCCAGCAGAGTTCATGGACATTAGGACAGTGACACGTCTTTGGTTGTTTTTGCCTCAGTACTCTAAAGCATTGGTAACTAATGCAGCCAGTAACTGATTAGATGTTAAATATATATATATATATATATAAAAAAAGATTGTCACAAAGTGTCTTAAGGTTCTGGGCCACCATGAGCCACCAGAACAGCTTCACTGCCCCATGACAGATTCTTCAAGTCTCTGGACGGGAGGCATAAACATCGCTCTTCTAAAAGATATTCCCATCATTTAGTGTTTTGGTGATTGTGGTGGGGAGGACTCTCATTCCAAAAGTAACAATTACAAAGGTTACACAAAAACAAATGAAATTACAGCTCCCACCGAGGTTTCCTTCCCATGCACCTCAGAAATACAAGCTGATTTGAGCTCAGTCAGAGGCCCTGAAGGAGGAGGAGGAGGAGGAGGAGGAGGTGAGAGCACTGGAACTTGAGATACAATGAAAAATATACGGATATACACACACACCTGTGAGCAGGCGCTGTGTGAAAGACAGACACAACGACCACCTGCACACGCACAGATGGAAAGTCCCTGCTGTTTCGGTGCACCGTAGGTGGGTGGCCACAGCCAGTGGCCTTTTGGCTTTGAGTCCGCGCTGGGCTGAGAGTTTGTGTTCCACTCCCTCGACTCGGAGACACAAAGCGAGGCTGTGTTTGAGAAAAGAGAGACGGCGCGATAAGACGAGGAGGAGGAGGGAGGGAATCAGGAAGGTCCACAAAAAACTGGGAGAAAGATTTTGAAACAGTCATTTCTGGAATTTGAGATGTACAAACACAGAACGGGAAGAGGAGCCATAGAGAGGGAGAGATGAGACAGAGGGATGTGGAGAGATGGAGAAAGACAGATGGCGAGAAGGATGGAGGGAGAGAAACGGAGGGTGTCCATATGGAACTCTGCGCTCTAACTTTTGACAGCTTGTGGGAGGAATGTCTTTGGGGGAGTCTATTTCTGATTGGTGTGTGTGTGTGTTTTTGAATAGGTGGGTGTTTTGACAGTCTTGTCACATTACATGGTTAATCATACTAGAGTGAAGACAAACTCCCTTTCTGTTTGTATTATTCAATATGGGAGTGTTCCCCTCAGACACTCTATTTTAAGTTGATATATTGTGTGTGTGTGTCTGTGTGCTCCCCATCACACCCTTAGTTTGTCTGTAATGTGCCGTTACACCCTAGAGTGTAACGGCTGGAAGCTGCTGCTGCCAGCTGGTCTGGCCAGCAACTGCCGATCTGGATTCTGCTCCTAAATCCTTCACTAACGGGGTGGCTCGCTTTTGGAGCTGTTCTTGGATCAGGAGTCAGGAGAGTGAGCCAGCGGGGTGGAAAGAGGTTGCAGACAAGAATCTGTGTGTGTGTGTGTGTGTTTGTAAAATAAAGCTGGTCTCAGTCCAGCATTTAAAGGAGGTTTGTATTGCGTTGATGTATCACTGTGAGCCTGGGTAAGAGGGATGAGCTTGGAAAAAACAACAATTTGCCTGTGTGGGTGTGTGTGTGTGCGTGCGCTTGTGTGTGTGCGAGTGTGTGCATGTGTGTGTGTGTCAGACAGCTCCCAGCTGTAGAGGGCAAAGTGTCGGCCCCTATTGTCAAGGTAACGGTTGGCCTGCCGTCTGCTTAATCAGCATAATTTCCCCGCTGTCTCACTCTCGCTTTCTTTTTTAATTCTCTTTCTCTCTTTCTCTCTGTCCTTCTCTCTTTCACCTCACTTCTGCACTCCATCACTATCTACTCTAAGTCTCCCTTTTCTCCCTCTACATCGCCCTCCTCTTTAAATCAGCGCTGAGTGTTTCTGGACAAGCTGCAGATAGAAAGTTTACTCTACACTTTTTTTAAACACACATAGAGTGACAGGAATTATGGGCGAGGGCCACACACACACACGCGCACACACTCCTACGGCTGTACCACCAGGTTGCTGCCACTGTTATTTCACACATCCTGGCTTTTATTAGAGTTTTCCTCCCTCTGTGTTCCACTTGTGTGCTTGTTAAAAGCTTTTATATATGTAAACACGTGGCGTATAATACTCACACCTCGGTAGGTTGTAAACATGCTGATTTAAAAAAAACCTTTACTTTCATCCTCCTTTGTTTCTATCTCCTCCTCTAATTCTAGTCTATTTATCTTGCTTAGTTTCTCTCTCACACTCCCGGGATGCACAATAACATAATGTCTGCCAAGTCCAATTGTGTTAGCAGTAATAACAGTGTCCCTTGTTTATTATTTAGGCATTTTCATAATTGATCGGATGAGTTTTTAACTAAATGCTTCATTTATCGCTCGGCCAACCAGAAAATGCAATGATATAACAATTAAATGAAAATTAAAAAACATTATTTGAATCTAAAAATACATCCAACATCTAGAAGAGGCCTGTCCATGCATGCAAACATAACGTTTGTCCTAACAATGTTTTATGTTGAGAGTCTAGTGTTTAGTTGGATATTAAACATGAAATCCTCTGGAAGCAGGTCTTTTAAATGGTTGTGGTGCCCGTCATGAGAAATCATGTTCACCACTGACTGCTGGAATATCTTGAGTGTCACTTCGGGAGGTCGCTCTTGAATAGACGCACACGTCAGCACAGAGCCCGCTGTTTTCCCAGCGCTACACACAAATGCAGTTTACTGGCACACACATAAATATATTTGCAGTCAAATGTGCTAGAAATACAACACGAGGGTCGAAATCTTGATTGGAGGTCGCAGAGGTGTAGTGTGTGTCTGTGTGCATGTATGTGCATACCGGTACTGTATCCGTGGCATGCAGTGTTTGAGTTTGTTTTCGTTTATGAGTGTGTACAGTAAAACTGAACATTCTTCTCTCATGAACGGCGCTTCCCTTTTAAACAGCTGTTTGTCGACCTGCTGTCATCACTCAATCAAGGCTGGAAAAGAACACTCTCACACGCTCGCTCACATGCTTTATCCACCAGGCGCAGCTCTACCTGTGGGATTTAAAAACCGGTTCAGCCACATGTCAGAATAACGTCAGCCCAGTTCAAACACTGTTGCAATGACAAACATGCTGCGTGGCAGTAAAATGCTGAGTGCCCAACCTGACTGTTGATTTTGAGTTGTCCGCACAGTTTGTTATTTCCATAGCAAAATGCAAGTTTATTTGTTTTCATGGGGTAAAGTATTCAACTCATTTTGTGCAGGTGTCAGATTTTATAATGTTCTGGAGAAAATCCATTTTTTTTTGCATTCATCCACTACTCAGCTGTAAATGAGGCTGAATAAAATAGAGGCTGCATTAAATCCTAAATATGAATTTCCACCTAGAGTCTTTTTCTTTTACTTTGCGAAGCACCATCTGTACATGATTTTATAGATTCCATACTCTTCATTCCATTGCACATGTAAACCACATCTGGCCTCGGGTCTGCTGGACCAGCTCCACCACTCAGGCACGACTGATCAGGAATGCACAGTGTCGACCGCACCCTCTCTCCCCCTTCAACCACTGGACGCAGCCCTCCTGGGCGTGTGCGTCGCAGTGTGTGTGTGTGAATGCCCTGCTCAGATTACCGGAGTTCATTTGTCTCGCAAGCCGTGTGCCACTCCTTTCTCAAACTTTTGTTCTTTTCATGCCATGCCCTTTTCCTTTTTTTCTTGGTCCGTACACATACAGTAGCTTCGTACATTTCACAGCCTTTCATGCAGAGCTTTTGATTCTGTTTCACAGATGTGGCTCAGACACCCAGCTGTGCTACTTGTCCTTTGTTTTGACGATGGTGCATGTGTTCAGCAGAAAGTGAGCCCACAAACTCGTGCAGCCTGACTTATCGCCAAAGTTAATCCTGGAGTCAGCTGGTGCTTTTGGTCAGGGGTGACGGGTCATAGGTCAATACCTGCTTCACTTTTCTCTTTGTCTCGATGGATACACTGTATTCACACATGACTCTCGGGTACACACATACAGTAATCTACACATTTACATTTTAAGTTCATACACAGGAGGAGGGGTGTCTGACAAGGGTGGTCCTCAGCTCACACACACACACACACACTCACACACACACACACACACACTAGAATAATAGATGTCAGAATAATACAGCACGTGGCCAAAGGAATGAGGGGATTTGTCTTCTTACCAGGGTATATTGACTGGATTTACGCCAGGGGTTTGTACCAGCTTAGTTCCTGTCTAAGTACTCAAAAAGAGCTGTGTGTGTGTGTGTGTGTGTGTGTGTGTGGGTGTGTGGGTGTGTGTGTGGGTGGGTGGGTATGTGTCCTCGAAGGGGCTGTTCCACCGCGGCAAAATGTAGGCCTTGGATGTCTTAAATAATACCGTCATCCAAATTTAAGATTGATATCTCTGCGCACACACACACACACACACACACACACACACAGTGTTGTTTATTGAGCGTAGCCTCATAGATAAGAGTTATGTACAAACACACAGACCCACAGAGGAGGCACATTTTCCGGCTCATTTAATCTTTCAATGAAGACCCAAGGCTACACTGACCAGCAGAGAACACAAGTTTTGAGCCTCAGAGGAATGCCAGTGAGAAGGCTCCCCCTTGTGGCTAGGGAAAGTAGTTACAAATCAACAAGGCTGTAGAATAATCAGTGTACTTGGACAACGTTGAACATTAACAGATTCTTCACTATGAAATACAGTATACTTGCTTATTATGTTCAAGCAAACCACAAAATGTTTAAGTTGAAGCAAACCACGACAACACAAGTGAAGGACTGTCAGTCGTTCTTTCCACTGCCACCACCAGAGGGCCTTTGCTGGGCACCAGCATGACCCTGCCCTTCTCCACCCCCTGGAGGTCTGAAGCTGTTTGTCATCTAGCCTGATCGAGGGACATTTTATACTGTGTGAGTCACTTCGTCCTCATCCTCCTCGTCCATTGTCATAAGGGTTAGTCACTCTTATTCTCTGTCAGCTCCTTCTACCCTGAAGGCCGAGTTACACAGAAGAGTGTGCTCCTCATTTGTTTCGATGGAGTGTTCATGCCTCATTCATTCTACTGAGAAGAGTGACACCCAGAAATCACCCCACCCCTCCAACGTCCCATCATACTTAGTGACAGATGAAGTGTATCATGAGGTTGGTCTGTGGACCCTAATGGGGCTCTGATGGCTGAGTGAGACAGACACACACAGTTGGTTTGTAAGCTCACATTATTAAGCAGCTTCTGTTTGTTGTCTTTAGCTGTTTTCACTTTAAAGATGGATGCCATGAAGGCTGTACAGCTGGTGGCAGTATAGATCATGAATCTCTTCTAATGGTTGGGACATGAACCGAACTAAAAATGTAAAAAAAAAGGGAGGGAAGTAGAGTACTTGTCCTCCAACTCAATATACGGCCTATAGTACGTACATATACAAATAGCTTTATTCCTAACATACACATGCCTTTGTAACTGGTAGATGCCCTTTTACTCCTTAAGTGAAGATTCTAACACCTTCTGTAGGCACCTAATATAGAACTTACAGTACACACCCACACACACAAACACACAGCGGTGCTGCATACTTCCATTGACTTGCATTACTTCCCTGGAGGTGTACCCTAATTTAAACCATATTTGATACTCTGACCCTTAAACAGGCCTTGATCTAACTGCTGCTCTTTAAGCAGATATATATCACATCGATCTGCACGTGGCTCCAGTAAACCCAGTTTTAGTTTCTAAAAGAAAATTTGGGCAGACCCTTACCAACAGGTCTGGTCCAGTTTGCCTGCAGATGCTACAGAGACACATAAACACCAACTCTCATATAACTGTCTCAGTAAATGTGGGCTGGTGTGTGTAGTAATAAAAGCTTTCCTCTGCGGCGGAGCAGAACCCCTGTGTTTAACTGGCTCTGTGGATCCATTACCACTGAGAGACACACACTGTGAGACTGTACTTACTGGGATCTGGAATTTGCTACAAACACTCCGCCAAGTCTTTTGGTAAAAAAAAAAAAAAGTAGACTTACAGATGCACTAAATTGTGTTTTTTGTGTCTGCTTGTGTGTCTGTGTGTGCTTTACTTGTGCCACGCTTGTTTATCTGCTATATTTACCTTTAGCGTCTGGTCGCTGTGGATTGATCCAGCCCTATCTGATGTCTGATTGTGTTTCCTGGCAACCAGGGCACTTGTCTCCTGTCTGTGTCACGCAACTGGTGATTGCATCCAAGTGTGTGTGCGTGCGTGCAACAAGAAGAGGAGGGAGCAGGAGGTTTTGTTTAGTCAGCCGAGCAAATTCTCCATCATTTTTGGTAGAAGGACAGGTGTTGTTATTGCCAGATGTGTTATCTGTACTGTGTCATTCAGTGTGTCAAACTCGTCATCTTCCTGTTTTAGATGTCTCTTTTTGAGACGTGTCATAAATATCTGCCATTTAACTTTGTATTGTTATGAAATCTATGTTCTGTTCAAACAGAACATAGATTTGGGGTCTGTGTTGAAATGCTGGTGGTGCAGATTAAATTATTGCTTCAATAACTGTTAGTGGTATTCTGCTTTATATAAGCTAAAAATCATCACTATGGAAGAAAATTTACAAAATGTTGCATAAAGTGCATGTACCTATACAAATTTATATCAAATTTTGATGAAGACGTTACACTCCTAAAAAAGACATATTCAGTTTATTTTGAAATGGGGTTTCAATTCTAAAGTCAAGTATATATTTTAAAATACCCCCTATTAAAATGTCAACAACAAATGGAAACTAAGCCAGCTCTTAAAACCTGTCAAAGACTGATGTTGATATTCTCCTGTGAGCAGAAGCAGCCCCACTTAAGCCGTTAAAATCCAATCCACATATCCGGTTGAACATATTGACTATTGTCACTGCTGTCACTTTCTCTGTGCGAGCAGCTTTAAGGGAATGAAAAAAGGGGGATTTGGGAAATGGGAGTGAGGTGGGGGTCGTACCACTTTGCTGACCTCTTTTGATGACCTTTGACTTTTCTATTCCCTTTGAGGGTTATGCTACTAAATCGTCTTTTCTTCAAGAAAAGCAGAAATCCAGAGTCCCTGACTGTCCACTCTTATTGACTTTATAGCGTTACCCATGTTGACGTGTTGTTTTGTTAATCATCGTTTCCCTCATCACAGCCATGCAATTAACATATTGCCCTGTGTTGTTTCAATCGACTTATTTTCATTTCCTAATTATTTTGGTCCCTTTATGAACGAACTGATCCCTCCACTCCTTCATAGCAGAGCGTAGTGCTGTCTAATTACTAAAGGACTGTGGCCTAATGTGTAAATATGTTTGTGTGTGTCGGTGCATACATGTGTTTGTGTGTGTGTCAGTTGTCCCCTTCCGCAAGTCCTGAGATAGTAGATTTCCTCCCTAAAGGGAAATAGAAAAAGAGGTCGGGGACCTGACAGATTGATGGGGGGGGGGGGGGGGGTTTACTGTAAGTCTAGGTTTACACTCAACCAGGCCACAAATCTGGGATCGGCTTGCACCAGTGTGTAATGGATCCACAAAAGGCTACGCTCGACAGGGAGGTGTTCCTTCAAATTGGCGTCTTAACTAAACCCACATCCTCGTTTTTTTTTCTGCATTCCGGCTAAAGTAGAAACAAGAAGATGAAAAGCCATTGATTAGGGTTATGAGGTTGCTGTAACACGTGTATACAATACATACACACACACACACACACAAACACCTTGGTGGCCACACACCCTTCGTGGTTACACTTGGGTGGGAAAACTCCACCTCCCTAACCCAGTTACAGAGCGTCATAAAGACTTTGTTTTTGTCCCTGGGGGCCTCTGCTGCTTTTTCAATTCTACCTCAACTACATGTTGGGCAGTTAAGTGTGTGTTGTTGTGTATTGTATTTTACAGAAGAACGCACACTAATTGCACATTTTTCACAAATGTTTTGAAAACTAAAAACAACTTTAAGTGTGATCGCCCAAAAAATTGACACAAGTCTGTGTTTGCTGTGTCAATTCTGAATGGTTCCATGTTCAGCTCCGTTTTGAGACGCTCTACATTAGTTGTTTAACCAGCTCCTTTTGGAAGAATGTCTGCTGCAGTCAGGCTTTGAACTTGTTCTTAACATGTATTTAAATGTACAGCCTTGTGCTATAAACAACCTTAAAACATAGTGATTCTGACCCTGCAGATCTAATGCGCGTTCTCTTATAGTCTGCATTGCTCAATTCAATGAGAGGGGCGCTGTCTCTTTGTCCGAAAACGGAAGCACCTGATGGACGAGAGATGACAGAGATAACGAGGAGAGTAAACAAGTGCTGAAAGAAAGGTGTGAGGAAGGTAGGAAAGGGAGGGAGAGATGAAGGGTTGCCATGCCGGCACACGGATGGAGGGGAGGGGCAGAGATCGGGAATCACAGAAAACAGAAGGAGGGAGGGAAGAAGGGACGGGCGTACTCGTATTTCAGCACCGTGGCTACAAGGGTTGGGTGTAACCTTAACCCTGTACTCACAACACACACACACACACAGCCAACTCCTGTAGTCACACTCTTCAGTTCTGACTTGTGAGCGGCATTCAGGGAATCCTCACACGGCACGTACTATCATTTTTTTTGCCTCACGCTGAGTGTGTGTGAGCCGGCCCTCGTGATTCTTTATAGTACAGGTGATTTGTTTATCACCTGTGCTGATCAGCTGATTGGAGAGACCGATCCCGACGGCCTACAACAACCGGAGTCTTTCTGTTCTTCATTCTCCAACAGCGATGAAGAGTTAAGGTCGATGAACTCTTCTGGAAACCCTGACACATGGAGTTATCTTTTTGCACAACAACACACGAGAGGAGTTGGAGCTGGATCTGCAGTGGGAGGATCTGACATGTGAGTGTGTTCATTCCAGCGTGTGGGAATCGATCCAGTCTTCTCACCTCCAAGTCTGGTATTGTGGTGGCACCGTGTGTGCGCTAACAACTGGATGCAACAGTGCTCAAGGGCACAAATTATCGTAAACAACAACAACCGCTGAACTTGGTCTGTTTGGGAAAGTATCTTGATGTCATTTGGAAAAGGCTCTCCACCCCTGTCATGCACCCGAGGGAAATGTTACAGCCAACAGCGAGCGTGTACATTCAGAAGTGTGCGTGTGCGAATGTGTGCGGCTAAGGGGCGGTGATTTTCCAGATTGCTGGATCGCCTAATTACTCCTTTTGGGTTTGGGAATCCCGCCCGGAGTCTTTAAGCACAAAGGACGAGCAGAAAAGGAAGAAGATGATTTAGCCTTGACTTTTGGCTTGTGACAGAGAGATGAATTAAAGGAGAAGGAGAATGGAAGCTAAGACCGCCTGGGTCAGAGTCATGATGCGGGACAGTGCAAGCAGAGTGAAAGAAAACTGGCTCAACCTCTCCCTGGAATTAATGTAATGCTTTAAATTTGAAGCATTTTCGCATGTGTGCAGATGTGGGTTGATGGTGCATTCAGAAATGTTTGGCAACTTGAGTTGAACGTATAACAACCAATCTAAGAATCTGCATTTGAGGATTATCTTCCCTCACTTTGAAAGACATTTTTTTGATGGTGCATCCTCCCATCTTGGACTTGCCCTTACCTGAGTGAGGATGAGAGGAGACAGGAGGTCTGCGTCCTTTCAGAAGGACAAACCAGCGGGCCTGTCCCGCGCTCTCAGCTGGCTCAACGTGTCCACCCTCTCCCGCCAGAGCAGACGCATCTTCCACAGCCAGAACGAGCTCCACGCTGTCCACAACGGCCATGCATACTCACACACTCACCTTCATGCTGCGGATGGGGACAAGGGTGATGATGATGATGATGATGATGACAGCTGGGTGTACCAGCCTCAACATAAAATAGGTGAGAGAGAAAAGTTGCAGGGAAACAAAGGAATGAAGACACAAATATTGGATTTTATTCAGTGTTTTTTTTATGCTACAAAAAACTCTGTAGTATAGACCCCAACAAAACCACATGTTGTGTGTTTGGTTTGGCTGCATCACAACTTCACACAATGCCCTGAGCTCACTTGAATGGATTTTTGTTCTCGTGCTCAGCCAGGAAGCCAGTGAATGACTTTGTTTACATGCACAAACCACGCAAGAAGTGGGCAACAGTCTTTTTATGGCCCCTTGTTCTCCAGGTCCATGTTTCAGACACTTCCTGATTGCCGGAGGGAGCGTGTGGGAGGTAAACGTAGTCAGTGGGACTTTTATGGGGGGGGGGGTCAAATGGCACTTTGTGTGTGTGATAGATAAACAACCATGCTTCCGGCTGGAAACGGTTGATGGCACGGGCACGGTGATGTCACAGGCTGGTGGCGATGCGAGTGCATGATCTGGTGCCAGTGGGAGGGTGTATTCGAGTGTGTGTGGATTGTTCATCACTCACAGCAAGTGATCATTTTCATGAATTACTTCACTTACATTTCCTGTTAATATTTGGATGAACTCCTGCTTAGAAAGAAGGTAAGAATGCTATTTATACTTCTCTTAGTACCTCATGGGTGTAGTGTTTCTAGACGAGGCTCATTACTTATTGATGAGTTAATTAGATGTATGTGTGGGACCTTGCGTGTGTGTCAGCAGTGTCAATAAGACGCTCTTAAAAAAATGATTGTAACAGTAGCCCTAATCCTTAACCGAGAATGGAAAAAGACACAGATACCCTGACCCATACTGCTGCCATCTCTCAACTGTTCTCAGATCAGTAAGGACTGTGGTTTGTCATCCATAATCTTCTTTATTATTCATGTTAAAAAGTCTCTGGGTTCAAAACAACATCACACTACATTGTGAAGTTGATATCGTGCTATGTTTCCTCATTTGCATATGTACAGTTACGTAGAGTTACACTCTGACTGTCTAAACATGTCTCTGTTGGGGCGGGAATGTGGTGTCACCTGTTTTCACCCTGATTGATCAGGCTATTTTTCACTCCTACACAAAACCAGCAGAAGTTTAAAAGAGTCGTTTTTTTTGTAGGCTGAACGTGTTCAAGCTAATTTCCTTACATTTGTCAACAATCATCAACAATGATCTTACTCACTCGAAAGCTGCCAGTATGCTTTAACAGAACTGCGAGTCAGATGGTTGAATAGCTTTCGAGCCCCCACACGGTTGGACAACACATTTAGTCGATCTCCAGTCGGAACAACAACTTGGAAAGTCAGCGGAAATGTTGGTTCACGAGTTGATGATGTCATCAATTATAAACCAGTTATCAGCTCTTAACAGTAGCTTTTAATGTTGACTTATCAAATGTTACACTTTAGTCACTCGCAAACTGCTGGTTTCTCTTTTACTGGCCTGTCTTCCCTCTGCCAAGTTTGTTGATAATCTGTTTAGCCGTCTTTGCATAATCCTGCTAACAAACAAACAAACAAACCAACAAACCAAAAAGACGCAAATGCAAAAATAATCTTGACAGAGGTAATAACTCCAAATACAAAATCTTCCCTCTTAGGCTGCTGCTTACTTTAGTGAAAACATATATTTAATATTCATAATGCTGCTTTTGTTACTCAACAAATCTGTATAGTGGCCCTTAAATACACGTGGAGTAACCTAAGCACAAGCTGCCATTTTGTTGCCTCACAGAAATGCGCAGCTTGTTGCTGTTGTTGGCGTTCATTGCATGTCTCAATCCCCCGCCGAGTCACTCAGTCACCTTTGAACCTGCCCCGGCCTAAAACAGCTCGGGGCTGCACATCGCTTGAATGGTTTGAGCTCCTGACATTTTTTCCCCCCAAAGTCAAAGAATAGAAGCTGCAGCCAGGCAAAGATGAAACGCTCACAGAACATCATGTTTGTCACACCAGAGGCTTCAGACTTTTACCAATTCATTGATTGTACTTAGTGGAGGAGTTACTGGTGAAAACACAGGCTTGATACGTTTTGTTCAAATAAGGTGATGTTAATATCGCATTGCAGTGTTTTAAATCAACAGCTGTAGAATATCTACCGACTATCGGTACAGAAAGTGTGGTATCTAAGCAATATCTTTCAATGTACCGTACTTGACCTCTGTGTGGTCAGTCACACTCATCTCGTCCATGTTTGCGTTGAACAAACATCCTCAGGGCTGCTCCTCTACACGGTTGCTACCTGCCTCAAAATGTATTTAATTGTCTCGAATTTAGATTGGATGAGTCTTCATTTCTTAAAGGACATCACCACTAAAGGTCTCCGTGAAAATTTCTCATGAGAGACAGAAGAAAGAATTAGTTCCAATATGCACCACATCGTCAGTCTGTCTCTAGGCAAGTTTTAAGTTAAACTCGTGCCTTTCCAGCCTGCATGCTAGCTAGTTTATGAACATCGGGAAATGCAAATTTAACGATATGTGACTTGAGTGGTTAAAGCCTGTAAAGTTAAGTGCTTACAAAGCAGGCTGCTCTGTGTGTCCAAAGTCTTTCCATCTTGGGACAAAGGGGACCAGGGTATTGGATTTTATTGGACATAGATGTTTATTATTTAGAACAATATTTCTACATCGTCATTTTTGGTGTGTATTTTTTAATTGTCTTAAATTTAATTTCAAGGTCTTAAAAAGTATTAAACGAAACTTAGCTGTAGACACCTTGTTTTAAGTAACATGACTTTCTGACGGATCTCATTTTGAGTGCTTCATTTCTGATCATTTATTCATCTGATTGGTCTGGATTTTCTCCATTGATTATTAGGTAGTTGGAGACAGGAAGCAGATCCCAACTGGTCAATTCCACTTTACTACAATGGATCACTTGTAAAATCTCCACTGAAAGCCGGTATGGTGTTTTATTGATTGGCTGATATGAGCAAACAACAAAGCTCGGGGATGAAGAAAATGAAGTAGATGAAAGAAGAAATGAATTAACGGCAGCAACAGACTGATCCTCTCGCTTACTCTGATGCCACACACCCTCTGTCTCTGTCATGTGCACAGTCTATATCTTTTTATAGCTAATTCTAGACTCGAGACAGTGTCATAGACAGGTCAGTATAAAACCGTTCCATCCCGAGCACACACGCAAAAACAGCTCTGTCCAAATGCACACCACGCAGAGGAAACGTCTCATAACAATACATCTGCAGAAGCAAACCTGAAGTATTTATAACATCTGGATCTCGCTTCCACGTGCCTGCCAGGGCCCATTACTAGATACATGGGCAGCCACACACCGGGCCTGTGTGTAAATATAGCTCCTAAAATAAGCGCCTGTGGCTCCAAAACCTGCAATTTTGAGATGCAGCCTCCAGCTCCACTGGTTTGGTGTTTGCCCTGGTGGCCAAGGTAACGGGTGGTCAAGTGAGTGTTTCCTGGTGTGGTTCAGTTTGACCTTGCCATTGGGACAACTCTGAACCAATCATGTGTGAGAGAGTGCTTCAGTAGCTGAGTGGAAGACAGGCTCCCATTTGCTTATCTTGGGGAGGCTGATTAACAATAGTCTCATCTGTGACTGAAATTGAATAATGTTCTTGATTTATAGATTATTGATATATAGATTATTAGTTGATTCAAGTTCAGGAGATTGTTCAATTTAGATGTTTAGATATTAAATTAGGGAGATTGTACTAGCTCTGCTGTTTCATCTCAGCCTCTTATATCCAGAAATTGAACTCCCACCTTCCTCCTGTTTCTCCTCCTGTCTTGCTTTCTCTCTCTGAAACGCAAACACGGAAAGACCTGATCAATCGCCTCAATCAACCCTATTGATCCCCCCTTTGTGGCTTCTGTCTAAATCAATCAGTAAGTGGCAGCTCTCGATGGCCACGTCAAGTACAGATAAGATCCAAGATTCGCATGTGGTGCAGTCGGGGCACCGGCCAGACTGCGGAGGCCGTCTCTGTCTTTAGAGGGAATGAGTCTGAATCCCTCTTTGAATGGCAGATGGGAGTCTGGGCTTTACATGATTATTGCACTGACTCTTAAATGCAATGTAGGCTACAGCAAGACAGACATGTACTGAACACTGGACTTGTTCCTGAAATATTCCGGAAAGGCTGTATGTGAGAACGCAAATGTCTGAGTTTTTTCCTTGCAACTTTTTCTGCAAGTCCCAAAAAAATGTCTGTAAAATGTTTAAGTGAGCCATTGAGAGAATAAAGCCGGAAGACTGAACATTTCTCAGAAAAAAAGGTGGCATATAGATATAGAAATCTATTTGGAAAAACGAGATACAAGAGTTTTTAAGAAAAGTGGTGACGCTGTTGTCTGTGCTGTAAACAAAAAATTTTTATTTCCACAGCAGAATTTGTAAGTAACGTCCTACCGCCTGCATTTTTCAGTTGATGTTTGCGCGTCTGACTCGGGACTATCTCCTGCTGTGTTCGTCATGTGAAGGACAAGCTCTGGAAAATGTCCGGACACAGTTTGTCTTTCACATATGAAAAAGTTCATGTCTGAAAATGGCTTAAGCGAAAGGAACTCAGGGACTCAGATTTGTTGAGATCTTTGCTGTTGGCAGGAATGACTGCACTATGTTAACATGTTGTGGGAAGATTGACGGATTAAGTCGATTTTTGTATATAGTTTTTTACATCATTTTCATTCGCACATTTAGGGCAACAGCATAGTGACCCAAATATTAACAATATACTTTGGCACACCAGGGTGGTGGCAGGCCAGAACCAGAATTGTGTCTCACATTATAAAACACTGTTAATGTGCCGCTTATGATTTTAGACTGTGCAAAAGGTTCTTTTAGGACGTATTTGTCTGTGTGAGATACTTAGTGAAATTTGAGAGGATTCAGATGAGACTGAACTCTTGTGTAACAGTGTTGTTGGACACATTTTGACACAGACATTCCTCATACACATTAAACAGACTCATCGTCATTGCGTAGTGCATGTGTAAATCCAGATTAGTAGATGATAATTCGCTGCAGGGGGGGGATAGATGTGGTGTATAAACCAGTGTGGCCTCATTAAAAGACAGACATGGAAATCTGGTGATGTGGCTCACAGCCCAGGTTGTCCACATGCACACGCACACACACAGCCGAACACATTTGCTGTACATAAAAATGCATACAGAAAAGTAAAATATATTAAATCTGCAATTTTATGGATTTAAACTGTTTCTAATCACCTTTCTCTGTCTCTCTCTCTTATGTGACAACAATGCTGATCTTCAGGTAAGTCAAATATTTTTCTCTGACCCACGTACCCTCATTTTTATGTGCCTCACAGTTGATCCCAGATCAGCCTTACTTCATGCTGAAAACCCGTCCAAAATGTGCCACACAAAACAGTTCAGTTATAGCCTGAACTAAACCGCATTATGTCTTTATTTCCCTCTAAAAACGTAATCTCTGACCTGCATCGCCCACCTCTGTATCAAACTCTGTATCCTATTACCCTGTTATAATCCATGATAACAAAGACTCAATGATGAAAAAGCGTGGAGGTAGGAAAAGCAAGTGATTATATTTGCGGACATGATTTCAGGTTATGAGGGGATAGAGGTCTGCAGCTTACTGTATGTTGATAGGATGCACGTGTGTTGTCCCAACATGAGCCGCAGTTTATTTCGCAGGTGAGATTTTATAATCGGCCTCAGCACGTACGCCTGAGCTGTGATGTTGTCATGTGAAAGGAAACACACTTTTTCATTTAAGCATAATTCTAAATTTACCTTTTTAGAATAGGAAAAAGTACTGGACCTTTTTAAAGCTTATTTCATCATGTCAAACTGAGATTCATAACATGTTGTGGAATGACTGTGCAGTCATTTGTTTGTTACGGCTAGCCACCATCTTATCTGTGTGTTGTTTAGTTTTATCTCGCGCTGACGTAAAGCTCACTGCACACGTGTTGTGTGTTGTCCTGCACCAAGTACCATAGGGGACGTGCAGTACTGACTCACATTTCAGATATTGTCTGTGTGATGATCATGATTTGGCCCTCATGATAGTGTTTTATCTGCAGACAAAGACTGTATTTTTGGAGAATAACAACAGTGACCAGCTGGAAATTCTCTGAATACAGTCTGTATATCCTGCAGTTAGAGTTAGACACTGTCATTTAACCAGAGGAGTGCTGCCACGTCTTACAGTGCAGAAGAAATACATCATACAGCACAGCTTGAACAAAAGAAGGGGAGTTTACATAACCTCATAATTTCAGAGGCAAGACTCTGCATTTACTCGGCAACAGATATTATGCTAAATATAAATTGTAATGAATAGGAATCCGAATAAATATATAGATGTTTGAATACTTTTGTTACAAAGACAGTTTGTTTCAGTAAAAGAAAAAGATAACTTCCATGGAAGGGTATTTTGAAAGATTTTGACTTGGTGAAATGTGCAGAGCAGTGGTTACCAAACCTCTTTGGCTTATGACTCCTTCAAGCAAAGGACCATTTGATTGCAGCCTTCATTATTATGTATATTGATTGCAATCACCTCAACCAAAGTGTTTCCATTTTTTTTTCAAATGTTTTGGTTTCAAGAAAAAAATAACGGAAGATTTTAGAAAAGGCAGAAATTACGAAAAAATGAAAAGTGTGTTTGGTTCCATTTTCTTTTGTCTCGCAACCCGTCTGGTTTATATTTTGACCCATTGGATTGTCCCTGAACTCCAGGTTAGGAAACAGGAAACAGTCATAAACCCTTACATTTAGATTCATTTGGATGGAAGTATCTTTACTACTTAGCTGTTTTCTGTTGATACTTACTAAGTTCATTACTGACCTCATTATCATAATATCGTCTCATAATTTGTGCCATCAACATCCGTCTTAATCCGGTTGGTGCAGAACACGGATAAAAATCCACCTCTCCCACTTTGTGAGGGCAGTGATTAGGCCGACCTCACACTCGGTGCTCAGGGTTTTATGATGAAGGTAAAAGTGTAAAAGCCATTTTGGGAGTAGCAGAAGCCAATTAAGGTGAAAGTTTGATGGAGTCAGACTTTATTGTCTGGTTACGTGTGTGCACCCAGGGATTTATGTGCGTTTTTTAAATTGCTGTGGTATTCTCATTTTATCCACTCACCCTTGCAGAGGGGGCACATAAACACACAAACACACGCACACACCACAGACACACACACACCAATCAGCCCGTAATTGGCGACATCTGGTAGAGGCACGCTTGTAATAGCTTAATTAATAAATAAGCAAGTATTGGATTAACACATATTTGTACATAACCATACATCACACACACACACACACACACACACACACACACACACACACACACACAAACACACACACACACTTTTTACAAACATTTCATATCCAGCCTGGAGTAAGCCTGGCTGGATTCTGACACTCCACTGCTCCCATTAAAGGGCACATGTGCTGGAGTGCTGATTCTGTATTAATTAGCTTATTGAAGGTTGTTTGATCTCTGCACTTATTTCCTGCCATTTCCTAGTTTGTATAAAATTTTAAAAAAATGGATTGAAACCTTTCAACAAAACGGCAACAACAGCCTTTTCTGTTAAAACTGTTTTCAGACATGAACTTTGAGAAATACAGCAGGAGATTGTCCGAGTCAAACATGTTCACAACAGGAAAATGTCCGGATCATCCAGGTGTGGCGTGACCCCTGCGTAGATCGTGCAAAAGGCAGGACATTGCGGAAATCCCGTGTTTTTGTTAAAAGCACATCGACACTGGCGACGGCCCATATCATCAAAAGCTAACGAATCTCCTTGTCTTTCCAAGTTGACATCTTCTTCTGTGTCTTCTACGTGAATGACCCCTCTTTTTCATCCTGGGATGTTTGAGTGTTTTATTTGTGTTTTTCCTGCTGTATTCTCTCATGGGCTCACTGGGACATTTTATGGACATTACGAGGGAGCTGGAAAATGTCTGGAGCAACTTACTCTGTCATTTTCTTTCTCGCATACAGATCCTCTTCAG
The DNA here is from genome assembly GCF_947347685.1 of Pleuronectes platessa. Lineage (NCBI taxonomy): Eukaryota > Metazoa > Chordata > Actinopteri > Pleuronectiformes > Pleuronectidae > Pleuronectes > Pleuronectes platessa. The sequence goes on from NC_070642.1 coordinate 14,946,448, forward strand.
GAAACTGCCTGGACTTCAGTGCATGTCTAAAAGCAGCTTGTGTTACACTTTGTACCCATTGCAATTTTAACTGCACTCAGTTAGAATTGCTGCTGTTTTACTAGATATAAGCAGCAGCTTAACACCAAATTGGGAATGTTATTTTGACTCGATAGTGTCTGTGTCCCGTCCCTGTGACTCTTCTGGTTGTTCAGAGTGGCCAGCCTGGAGGGGTTGGGATGCACCAAGTTTTTGTAGCTGTTTCTGATAACAACCTGTTGAATTGTGGGGGATTAAAGCGATTATGTTTGATCAGCACACAATAGGACGGCCTCAAGCCGGGGCCCCCTGCCTCACTCTGAACTGCTGACTGCCCAGATTCTCTACAATCACAATCATCCACAAGGCTCACGCTCTTCTGGGTGTGTTTGTGTAATTTTGTTTAGATTTTTTCCTATCCCTTATAAGTGCAAAGGTCTTATTTAAATTGATTTATGTACTAAATATTTGTAATGTTATATTTATGTGTGTAAACGAGACCAGTCAAGGGGCTTGAGAGTGACAGCAGATTTAAGAGTTTAAGTCTGGCTCTCCACCTCTAAACACTGATGGGGCGGAGAGATGGGTGGGGGTTTAGCGTTGTAGAGAGATATTCAGAGATGCAGGGAGAGAGAGAGAGGGGAAGCAGATTGGAGGGGGGGGTCGCAAGGCAGTTTCCTGCAGTGTAGAAGTTGGCTACCTGCCACTCGCGGCATGTGTGTGTGTGGACGAGGGAGGACTGCGAGGGAGGGAGATGGCGAGAGAGGCAGCGGGAGAGAGGAGTGTATGTGTCAGGATGTGTGTGTCCATGTGTGAACGCTTTGACCAAGCGGCATAGAGAGGGAGGGAGTGGGGGAGAGGGAAGGAAGGGAAAGAAAGAGAGGAAACGGCAAGAAAGAAGATACCTGTGTTTGTTTCCTGTGGATAAATGGGAAAGTGAGGAAAGAGAAATGTTCTGTCTGAAAGGTAAGTGTGTATGTGAGTGTGTGTGTGTGTGTGCGTGCGTACTGGTGTGTGTGACTTTTCCTCCAGACTTTGTGAGACAAAGAAAAGTTGAACTCCATCTCTTCTCTCTGTGCTGAAAGTAATCTCTGTCACAGCGGCTTCCCCTAATATCCGTCCTCATGTGTTTTCCTTTATTGAAGGAGAACCCTCCTTTTTTCACTCTTTAATCATTTCTTCTTTTGTTCCTTCTTTCTGTCTCCGGCTCAGTTATGTTCACTGACTTTTATCCCTGCTCTCCTTTTCTTTTTCGCTCTTAACTTTTTTAATCACTCCTCTTTCCAGTTGTTCTCTGGCTTTGGGGGAAACCTCAAGAGGTCCCTGTGTTGAAACCCTCAAATGCAGCTTTGAATTGGCTTTCATCGAACTGGAGAGTGTATTTTTGCGGAGATGAGTGATGTGTTTGTCGGTGTGTCGGTGTGTGCCTTGTCCGCAGTAACAGCTGGCGAAGCAGCAGTTGCAGGGCTGCCGTCCTGCAGAGTGGGGCCATGTGTTGGCCACTACTCGACTGACCAGTGAAAAGTGAGATAACGGGAAAACCGGTTTCTCTTTTACTGGCAGCTGCATTTTGCATTTTTGTCTGGTCTGAAACTTTTGGTCAGAGCTGTGCTGTGTAGTGTCCGCATCTGACTCAAGCCGCCTCTTTGTTTTTTGCTCTTTGTTTTAAACACTGACGTCACTCCAACCTCAGCTTCAGATGAAGAATGGAAACAAAGCTGACCAGAAAACATACGGACATTAGGTTTATGCTCATTAATGCACTGATGAAAAAGCATAATTTAGAATCCTCACATATCTTGGATCACACTTAAAACGTAAATGGTTCTTTACACAGAATGTGGATGATACTATTAGAAAAGGAAATGTGTAGTTTAAATGTCAATAACTATCTTGAAAAGATGTGACCAAAGATCTGGAAAAATGTGATTTCAAGTTGAATACATTTTGTGAGATCTCCGGGTTCCGCCTGCAGTGAAATGAAGAAAGAGATGTTGCCCGGCTGCAACTTAATAAATCATCCAAATAGCTTTAATCTCAGAAATGAGGAAATCGTTCTTATTGGGACAGCAGAGCATTATCTCCGTCTGTCTCTTGTAGATTCATGGCTTCAACAAATGAGGCAATATAAACTAAACACTGCAGCTATGTCTGGCTATATTCCAGTTTGCCAGCTGTATGCAGTCATTTGTGTTGTCAGTTGCACAGTTTCCGTACTGTGGCTCTGCTCGGACTCGGAGTAATATGGAGGGAAACAGATGTGGGAATTGTGTTGGAAGGGAATTCAGAGTTGTCAGATTAAGTAATTTACCATTCCAATACACGGTCGCCAGGTTTGACATTTTAACGTTCTGTCCTTTAGAATCCAAACATCTAACTGTGTGGTAGCATTTCACTTGATGTGGACAAGTGTAAAAAGTTGCCATACTCCGATTTTCTCAACATTTTGACTCGGCTTCAAGAGACACAGCAAACTGACCCAAATACCCTGCATTACATTAAAAACTGTGATCCCACCAGTAGATTACTCCATATTGGTTGCCAGTAACAGTAACTGCTTATGTTATGATTCAAACCCGCTCTCGGTTGCGGTTGCCAAAACTCTTAAGGCAGATGGGACACATTTTCAGTGTGTGTTCTTCGCATCCAGCCGTGGCCAGAGCTGGATTCTCATCTGCTTTCACCACCCCCCCACGCGCCCAACACAGAGTAAAGCCTTGCATTTTAATATAAGCCTTTTTCGCGAGTCAGCCAGATCACTTGGCGCGGCTTTCGGTATGTTACATAAGTTATTTCTGCACTTGAGCCCCTCTCCCTCCCAGGCAGCAGACATAGGAAGGGAATGAGTATAGGGATTAGTTGGAGTGGGTTTTGGAAACATCATTCACTGTCAAATTGGAGGTTTCCTGCAGTGGCAGATAGATGCAACATTTTCTGTCCATGTCAAGCGGTTGTAAGCTCTGTCAGACTCCAACACTGCTGAGGATTCGTTCGACCGTGTTGTTAGGTCAGTTGAGGACAACTCAGACCATGTCCAGTCTGTAAAAACATGTCTTTGGTTGGTGGAACCAATGTTCCCACTCTGATTGCAGTTCACTCGGATGTGTGAGCTTCAGATGCTTTGGTTGTGGTGGAAGCGCAGATGTGTAAATCCAGCCAGATGCTCTGATGAAGAAGCACAGCTTGAGTAAGTTTAGTCTAATTCAGTCAGGGCGTATTCTAAAGCATATAAACTATTTTACTGTATCCATTAGTTTGTGATATAATTAACATAGTTTATTTGGAACAATTATGCTGCTTTCAGACTGGAGATTTTTATGAAAGTTTCCAGATAAGCAGTCGCTTTTTAAAGACAATGGGATTTGAGAGCTTTTGGCGATCGGAGCTGACATTGGTGTTGATGTGCTGGAAACAAAAACGTGTACCACCTCCTTCATGCTCTACCGCCATTCCTCGCCTGAGTGTTCTGGAAATGTTTCTGTTGATGTGAAGAACTCCACAAATTGTCCGGAACCAATTATTCTGGCATTTCTCTGAGTTTATGTCTAGAAACAACTTTGGTCGATCATCAGAAACCTCTTTTTATAGATTTATTGACATTCGCTGGTTCCAGATTCTCTATTGTGAGAATTTCTTCTTTAATCCTATTTTAAACCTTAATTTTTCACATTTTGATGACACTTTGTTTAGCGCTCTATTAATTGGTTTAACAAGGAATAGTTTAAACGTAATCAAGAATTTTCAAGAATGTTGCTGCAGCCCTGGAACAAAGTTAGGTAGTACTTTAACAAAATGTTAATATATTTTCAAGTCAGTTCATCCAATCCTCTCGAAACCTTTCAAATCAGCATGATACTATGCAACATAATATGAATTTCTTAATATCTCCACCAGTTTTAAGGATCTATTTCTTCTTTTATTTGAAAGACAGAGTGAACATGTTTATAAGCATCTGTGTGTGTGTCTGTGTGTGTGTGAGAATTTCTTTGGATCGCAGCAGGAGCTCGGGTGTTTTTTTCTCTTCGGCAGCCGTGTTATGGGGCAGTGACCCATATAGCCTTATGTCTAAACCTATATTTAACTTCAACTCCGTCATGGCATTTCACTTTGAATTCTTACCGCCCAAACCTAGACATCAGATCCCACAGAACTTTGTATAGTGCAGCACAGCCGTGAACAAAAAGGGATGAGGGGGTTATTATAACAATTTTAAATCAAGATCATTTATTTATATTATTAATGCAGCAAAATCTGTTTGTAACCTTAGTAACTTTCATGAAAGTAAACATTCCATAACCTGCAGTTTACATGTGTAGAATATATTTTCGCGTAAGTAAAATCACAATCACAGATGCATTTATTTGCAGAACTAAAGTACAGCCTGTTCAAGTCCTCCCTTGTTAATCTATTTAAACGTGTTAAAGGATGGTCCTTCAATAAGCAGTGCACCTGTGCTGCGTGACCTCTTGACCTGAGGCTGACCCACTACCTGCCCTCTGGCCTTGTGGGTAGCGGTGTTGATGGATGTTCTCACACCCGTTGTGGCAGGCTGCTTATCTCCAGAGGAGCGGCAAGGACAGAAGAACGGTGTTGAAATGCAGACAGAATCTGTAGCTCGCTTCTAAAAACACCTTAACTTGGAATTTAATTCGACATCAAACTTTAATCATTGTGTCATATTTGTATGTCTATATCATAGCCTGTTCAATGTGTTCATCGATTTTTAAGTTTGGCTCATGTCCCATATGCTAACATGGAGGAGGCAGGGTGACCTATAGAGCAGCCAGCCACAAGGTGGGAATCCAGATGCTTTGGGATCATACTTGCAGCTCAGGGTTTAAATAGCCTTAGTATGTGTAACTCACTTTACCCTTGTTATGTCTATTGTTGCATTAGTCAACTATACAGACTCGTGAATTAGACTTTGAGAGGGAACCCTGGGTGAGATGTTGACCTCTGTAAACTTGTCCGACTCTCCCAGAAGTCGAGGAGATTGCTGCTCTCGATAGGTAAACATTAGGTGGTGAACTTCTAGTAACCTGTGAGTGGACCCTGTCAGGACTCCAGTGAAACTGTTGTTCTCTGAGAAGAGCTTCGAAAACAGTGGCTGACTTGGAAAGTGTAGAAAGATGCCTCAAACGAACAAATGGGGTCTCGCTGTAGTTCTATCAGGAAGCAAAGTTTCTTTCGTAGGAGAGTTTTAAGCCACAATGTTTCCGAGGATAAAGCTGGAAAAAGTTTTGTTGTGCGAAGACAATGGCCGACTCCCTGTGGATCCGTAGATGACTTCCCGAGGCAGAGGACTAACTCAGCATGCAGGTGCTCCTCACACTCCATTCAGACCTACGCATAACTATGGTTACCATTGTCCCTCTCCCAAAGCCTTCCGCTGCAGCTTCCCCCTCCTCACAATCCTTGACACACGCGCACAAACCCATACACAGTGGAGTCTGAGAGTATACACTCACGCATGACTGTCACCACCACAAACGCGTACCTGCCAATAATGTATGTTTGTACGTGTGTGTCATTGTAAAAGGCCCCCCCCCCCCCGTTGTGATGTCATGGTGCTATTATGCATTTAGCTCTACATGACTGTAGATTTCTGTGTGAACTGGATGTCCCACTGTGTCTCTGCATAAAGGGGCAACAACAGTTTTAGGTTCAATTGAGGCCACAATCAGAATCTTTTGACTATGTGTGTCCGCACAGGGTTTAATGTGTGTGTGTGTGTGTGTGTGTGTGTGTGTGTGTGTGTGTATATATGTGTATAGAGTGGTTTGTCTATTATGTTCTGTGGGTGTGTGTGCTGTGCTGTGCAGTGGTTTTATGTTTTGTGTGTGGGTGTGTGTGCTGTGCAGTGGTTTTGGTTTTGTAATCAGATTGTGTATTTGCTGATTTGCCGGGTTGTGGAAATGATAACCATCGGTATTGGCTTGTTTTCTGCCCCTGGCTATCTGCTCCGGCTTTAAAAAAACGGCAATAGATTTATGATCGTACTTTGAGTTCAAATCTAGAGTGCTGTAGTGTGATTCCATGTTGCAGGTGTTAGCAACCACCAGATGGAGACATTTCCTTTAGTATTTAAGTACTTTATTGTAACTATTAAATTCTTATAATGCTTTACTGCCTCTTTTATTGAATTGAATGCATTAATTTCCATCTGGAGGCTGAGCTTTATGTACCTTGAGTTTTGTCCCATCTTCCCCTCTACTTGTCTTGTAGCCTTTTAAACTGAGCATACCAATAAAGTCAATCAACTTCACATCCCAGCAGATTTGAGTATAGTGCTCACCTGGCAGGTTTTTACCGCCTGTGACAACTCTCATGATGTTCTCTAATCTGTGTATCTCTTTATACGCCTCTTATCTTTTTTTATCTGGTGTCCGCTGTGCTTACATCTTTCTATGTTGACGATCAGGTATTACCTCTCGTCCCATCTGTGCCCTGCTCTGCTCTCCGCTGCAGCTTTAACGCCAACGAAATTCATCAAAGCTGTGTTAAAACGTGTCTCTGCTGCTTGTGATTTGCCTGCTTCAAAGCATTAGGGTGCATATGTTTCTGCGCTCTAGAACACCAATCAGGCCGGGGACGAACCCGAAGGCGGTAGTCTGATATTTGGTCCACATGCTTTCTTCACACTTCAGTTTGCGTCATCCGAGTTAACCAGCTGACACACACCACGCGCCAAGTCGTCTTGAACTTCCACACATCTGAGCACTGGTGGTGATGTAGTTAATTATCTGCAACCTGGTGTCCATCTGTGTTTTTCGCGTGCGTGTGTTTGTGTCGGCCACAATGAGAGGCAAGGGGCTGGAGGCTGGATAATCTGGGTTTACGGATTAGAGCGGCAGCGTTGAGGAGCAGGAGAGAGAGGGAGGAGGAGTTGAGGGGGAGAGGCCATGTGGACAATTTCACTGTTCTGTTTTGCCTGAGGGAGGAAGATGAAGAAGGATGCTATCTGATGCTGACTTCTTGACTGATGTTTCTCACCTCTATTTTACCAAACAAGGCCCTCTCCATCTAAGTGCATGCATTCTTTTAAAGGCAGGATTGTTTCTTGACTTTTTTTGGGGATCTTATTTTGCACAATTTGTGGTGGTTTCTTCTGGGTCATTTCAAAGGACAAAAACATGCTTTGACCACAGGTATTTCCAATAAGGCACTGCCCTTTGTTTTTTCAACCTTATTTTTGCATCTTTGGAGTATTCTTGAAATTTCTTGTGGTCAGTCTCGGGTCTCGTTTTGACAAGCTGCCAGGGTGTCCACCAGAGAGCCAACAAACCGCCATGCAGAATAGTTATACGCAAGATAATAGCCTTATGCTGGAATAGTTCTTTGGAATATTTGTTCTGGATTTAAATCTTGTAATCTAACACTGTGCATAGCCTCCCTTTGTCAGGCAAATTAATGCAAGTCAATAGGATCCCCTGAGAGTGGGAGAGTAAGGACAAAAACAGGAGGAGGAGACGGAGGGGGATTCTGTCCCCCGTGGGTTGCAAACCCTTGTCCTATCTTCCTGCAGAGAGGGGGACGCCTTTTGAGGGTTCGGGAGCAAGGGGGGAGGTCTCCTACACACAAACCCTTCACAGGCACCCCATCACCTCAAGTGGAGGGTCCAGAGAGAGGGAGAGGGCTGTTCAAGAAAGAGGAGGAGTTGGATCCTGGATAGAGCAGGCAAGGGTGGGTGGTGGGTGTAGGGGGGTTAGGTCTTAGGCGGTGATGATCACATATGTGCACTGCCTCTCCTCGGGGCCGGTGGTCAGCTGCTGGCACAGCGCCTGCTATGTGGACCCCCCCAGCGAGAAGAGAACTCTGTGCTCCTTTAAGCCCGCCAACAAGATGGGGAACACCCTCCATTCCGAGGCCTTCGCCGGCCCCAGGTCCGCGAGGACAGAGGGCTGCCTGCGCAAACGCCTGCTGTCGGTGTCAAAGGTGCACCAGAAGCCGGACTCTCTGTGGACACCCAAACCCCTGCTTGGACCCAACACCAAATGCTCACCTGGGAAAACGCAAAACTACCAGGATGGAAAAGGTACAGACTAGAGAGTAGAACAGATTCTCTGCCATTGACTTTGTTTGGTCAGAGTTTTGGTGTTTGTACAAATAAGCTTAGTTTTGAGCATCTTTAGATTTAGCTCTAGATTTGACAGCATTTCTTTAATTACAAGATAGGAGCTCATAGACGGTTTGATCACTGGGATCCTGCCCACAACTTTAGAGCATGACTTCCCAGGTAGTGGTCTCCAGGAGCCTCTTAGTAAGACTTATAGGGCCTTAACATGACACCACAATGCTGATTTGCTGCAGTAATGTTTGTGTTATTTGATTTGGCTGGGAAAGGATCCTGCAGAGTGTGCTTAAGTCACCGGAACAGTTTGTGGGAAATAATGACATGCTGTATGTCACAGTGCCAGAGAGCCACAGCACTAGCAGTTGAGGCTTTTCTCAAGCCTGGCTTTGTCTCTTCTTATTAGGTGATTTCAATCCCCCTTGTAATTCAGGTGATCTGTGCCGTCTGTCATTGTGTGTGCCAATGTACGTGTCTGTGTGTGTATTTTGCTGGGTGTCCCATGCTGCATCAAATGCAGATTGGGGCTTTGTGACCTCTGTGACCTTCGGCCTTTGGTGGATTGGTAGAGGGTCCTGAAGGCAGGAACAGGATGACCATCAGAGAAACGCTTTCATGAATACTGCCACTAATTCCTAAATATATCACAATAACAAGCTACGTATGACTGACTTATGTTTATGGCACAATTATGTTTTCACTCCTGTCCATTTGTCGGTGGGTTGGTTTGTAGGCAACTCAAAGGATTACCACAAAACTTGGTGTAAGGATGCAGTATAGGTCAGGGAAGAACCCATTAAATTTGGGTGCAGCTTGATTTGAATTTAAAAAGACAGTTGGGCCTTGACAGAGGTATATGTGCTCTACTCTATGCCATTCTAGGTCGTTTCTCCTCTCTTATATGCATTTTTAAAGACCTTTGCATGGGCAAACATTCATCCACTCTTGCTCATATTACTTGCACATATCATCAGAATAGTCTCTTGTGTCGGCATGATGCGATTGTGTATGTGTATATGCATGCTTGCACCGAGAATATTTATTCTCTCTAGGGACAGTAGAATATCCTGAAGATGGTCACCCTTGGGAACGAGACACAATAGCTAGCAGCTGGAGGTGATGGGCCAGGCCTGCAGGGAAGTGTGACAGAGCTGACAGTATGGGGGTGATGGAACTGACACCGCTGGGGTTGTAGAGGTGACCCACTTTCACCTCTGCCACTACATAATGGAGCCATCAGGGAGATGAGAGAGAGAGCTGAAGGATAAAAGTGTGGCTGAAAGAAATTCTGCTACTTTCCTTTTTATACAGTTATTTTGACATATTAGTGACCGTTATACTTCCGGAGATGTATGAATACAAAGAGCAATGTTAAATTTGAATTAAGCTAAAAAGAAGAGCAGGGCCTTCCCAGTAAAACAACTTTTCTAACTTTTGTTTACTTTTATTAACCCAATTTGCCTCACCGTCTATCCATCCACTTATCTACTAACTGCTAATGTCCTTCTGCATGTATGCTTATCTAAAACCCAATCCCTTACTCCCGTCCATTTAGTTGAACAATACTCTGCCAGACGAGCATGGCCTGTCCTCACGCCTGCTTTGGCTAACGTGCCGTGACAGCTCAAGATGTCGCCGCCATGGGTGCAGCATTGTCTGGGCTCTGTAGGTTGAATCAACCTCCCTGTCACTCTGTGTTCATGCACTGATGATCAGACGACCCTCATACACACAAACATGCACAGAATCGAGTTTTGCTAATACTTCATTTAAGTATATTTGTTTCCATCTTCCTGAATGCTTGCTGTACCCTTTTCTACCTGATTCTAGACTTGTCTGAATAAATCGGATTTAAATTTATTTTAGTAGAATTGAAATGGCATCACCTTTGTGTCCCTTGGCTTCTTCTGCCATCCTTCTTTTAGTTTATATCAGTTTAGAGGTGGAGCAGCTGTTCCACCAGATCCCCCAGTAATCCTTTTGTGGCAAGGCAGGTCCGGTTATCGACCTGTCAGTGCCAATGGCTCCCCAGGGAGCAGCACCTGATGGAGGACAGGCCTGTAGAGTAACTAGATGAGACCAAATGAAATGGATTGGTTGCATTTATGTGAGGAAGCACTGCTGAAAACCAGTTAGGGTAATATAATTTGCAGTGGGAATAGGGGAGGAGGGTAGGCTTCAGCTCTTTGTTACCATTTCTGATTCAGACACAAATATAACGTTTCCCTCAGAGAAATCTGGTCAGTTGAAGGTGGAGCTAACCAGTGTTCTGTTTTCAGATCCAGTTAATTTAAGCGGATCTGAGTTTGTGTTGCCAATGCCCTCACATGCTTGGCTATTGGTTGTTCTCCCCGTAGACTTTACTGTATGTAAAGATTAACTACACGTCTCCAGGTCCTTCCACTCTTCAGAGATCAAGCTAAAAATATCCTGGATACAAATGATGCCATCTTACGCAGCTGAAGCCAAAGTCCTATCGCTAAAATCTGTTAATGTCATCTTCAAAAAGTTTTGAGACAGAAAACAACCAAACAAGAGTTGTTCCAAGTTATTCCAAATATCTGCCCCATTTCTATAAATTCTGGATTTAAGTTCAGGACAGTGTTGGTCTCCTCTTTGATTAACGGAATTTGGCCGAGGTGGAACCCCATTAAAAAGAGATTCGTTAGTGGCCCCTTGGTGGCCTCCACCTTCACTCACACACTCGAACACAGATGAGTAAAGACAAGTGCATACTTAGTCCTGAATGTGCATGAAACCCCCTGTAGAAGGACAATGGAGTAAAAAGCACGACACACAGCTTAATGAGATGGAGAAAAGAAGAGCATTTCCCCCACACACATGCACACACACACTCACTTTTGTGAACAGGGGGTCAGTGGTTGGTTAGGCTCACTCAACTGTAAAATGGGTTAAGTCTGTGTTTTCCTTCAAAGCCACTCTGTCCGACTCAATCTCCATCTCTGTCTCCCTCTTGATCCCTGTTTTCATTGATTAAATCCTCAACCTGGTTTGTGTGTGTGTGAATAAGTGCATGTCTGCTTGTTTGAATATACAAGCGGCGGCAGTGCAGTCTTCCACATCCCTGTAGACATTCATTTGGATACAAAATAAGAGGTGAAGGGTTATATTTGGTGGGTAATAGCTTTCTCTGTGTCTAACAGACGGAGACTGCTCAGCTTGTTAGAGGCCTAAAAGGTAATGGATGGTTTGTGATTGGCTGAACAGGTGCTCTTCCATCATGTGTGACCAAAGGCTAATGAAGCCGTCACTGACAAATATTGAAGGCTAATCGAGTTGTGTGGAGTTGTGCGCCTGCATGTGTGTCTAATGTGTTTATACCTCTATGGCTGTGTTAGAGTTTGTGTTGCTGTCACGTTTTTTCTTTGTCCATAGCTGCTATCCATTTATTGTCTTACCTCAGAACATTTATCTGGTAAACTTGCTGGTTTTGCTGCACCAGTCATCCACTAAGTGTGTTGCAAATCATCTACTTTAGAAGGTTTTCTAAACTCTAAAACCGAATTTTACTTTTTAAAGTCTTAAATGTGTTGCGTAATACAGTCTTAAATATATTCAGGTAGGTCCTAAATATGTTAGCGGGCATTTTAAGCTAACCTGCAAAAACCTTGTCTATGTTGTTAGGCGTCTTATTCTTCTGTTCATCACAGACAAAGCTACTGCTGCTTGTATAAGTAAAGCACAAAACTATATTCAAGAACTTACTTACAATTCTCACATTTCTTTTTAATTCTCTGTTTGATAGGTTTTCCATAAGCCAAGGAAGTCTGGGTTTATTTTTTTACCCCATAGAATACCATATTCGTCAGACTAAGTTTAAATATTAGAAAAAATAAAAACCAGAAGCTTTCAGTCCAGTTAAATCTAAATTTTGTCATATAAATCAGGCCAGATGTCACACAGTGGTTGCAGTAGGAAGCTCTAGCTTGTATTCGTATGTTCCAGGGACGTGGTTTTATCTTTCACCACGAGTGTGTCGTTTGCTTGACAAAATTGTTGTAACAGATAATGTGGTCAGATTAATAGAGTGGGTCTGGGCACAGCTGGCTTTTCATTTGGGAGACTAGAAGCGATGAAGGAGGAGGAGGAGAAGGGGGGTGGGGGGTATTCAGAGGGAGCAGTGTTTATTTCTGGAGGGATCAGGTGTAATAGAGCCTCCGAGCCCCATATGTGTACAATTGAGTTTTATTTAGTGGTTTGATTGTCACTTAAGGACAAAAGAGCCAGATAATCACTGGAATCTATGGAGACATTTATCTTCCCTTTTTCTAAATGTGACAGAGGAGAGAGATGCAAGGAGCTGAGAGAGGATTGGTCCGTTTAATAATAAACTTGTCTTACCCACACATACCAAAATAAAAAAAAACATTATTATACTTCTGGTTTCTTTCTAATCTTATACATTTTATGTTTTTCTTTTGTCCTTCACTCACTCCATTAGAATCTAAATGTGTGCAGTGGGTTCCTGTTGACATAGAGAGCCTCCTGGTGGTTAGTTTCATGTACTGCATGGTGTGGCTCTCATACTGGGAGAACAAGAAAAATATAATTAAGGTTTGTGTGTGTGTGTGTGTGTGTGTGTGTGTGTGTGTGTGTGTGTGTGTACTCATTTGTGTTACCTTTTTAGGCCCATTGAAAGGTTAAACACTGACTAGGACCAGCAGACCTTAAGGAGACCTTAAGGAGACCAAAACTTGGTCGTACTGAGGCAAAACAAAAAATTGAGGTCCTGGTTAAGTTTAGGAATCCAGTTTTGGTTAGGCTATTCACAATGAAAGGAAGTCTATGCAAAGTCCTGATAAGGATAACTGCCTAAACCTGTGTTTGTGTGTGTGCTTCCTTCACGTTCTCTCTTTGATCTCATATCTGAGCTGACAGTCAAGTGACACATCTTTTTGTTTCATTGGCAACTGCATAAAACACACATGACAAAAACACGTCAGTTTCTTCCATTGTATCAAAAAAACACTCGTGATAAGCTGAAACATAAATGGAAAAACAGAGCTTGCTGAGAGGAAAAGTTTGTCTGGAAAATTCTCAAAACGCAAACAGATTGAGAAAACAAATGTTATTGGTCTGGCCTGTGTTTGCTCCACAGAAACAGCTTTTGGCCTCTTTTTTACCCCGAATTCGGTTCAACAGTGGGCTTGTTGCGAGTGAGTCAATCTAATTGAAAGATCTAATTGTGCTGTAGTGCAGGATAAGTACGTTTGAGCGCTTCATGGCTGCGCCAGCCTCAGTCACAGCTCATTTCTCTAATGAGCTCTGTTATTACAAGGAGCTTTTTTCCACCTCATGCTGCTTTAAGTCTGGTCCTCTGAGGTTTCTGGTCGTGTGTGTCCCGCTGACCAGTCTGCTCCCCGTCTGCACAAAGTCACATTCCTGACCTCTGCTTTACTAAACTGTAAAAAATAATCTACTGCCACCCAAAGACAACATAGAGAAAGAAAATGAAGTATTGATTTGTTTGGTTTCTGCTGAGGTTCAGTAAAATAATCATTCTGACCTCTGGGAAATCATGCTCCAAGTTTTTTACACATTAACAACAATCAGAAAACAGTCGAGAGAGAACATGATAATAAAAATAGTTGAACTGAACCCTTTAATGTTACATTCAATCATGTCTGGTATTTAGGTAGTATTTATTTTGTTGATAAATGTTGTAATTGATTTTTTTAAAATGGTATTATATTATTTTACATTTATTTCCATGTCCAATAAGCCTCCAATAATGTGCACCGCTCTTTTCCAAACAAACTGAATATATGAATTAAGATAAAAATTAAACTTTTCACCTGATCAGGACACTTCTTTCTACACCTTCAAACTTTTTCCCACTCCATCTTTTTTTATCAGGCACAATCCCTCATTACTCCTCCACCTTGTACTCAGGCCCAAGTCGCCTGCTCCTCAGCCACAGGCCCCTTTATGTACAAATCAGCTGGAGTTTCCATTAAGCCAAAGCCGAGCCTCTGAAAACGCTCCCGTACCCCCATAGAGACTGATTATAAAAGGACAGAGAGGAGGGAGGGAGAGGAGAGAAAGTGCTTTTAAGAGCCTCTTTAAATCTGTCTCATTAATGAGTTATCCTCACCATGGCAACCTCTCTATTCGCCTCTAAATGTGAAGACGGATTAGGGTTAGTGAAAAGAAGGGAATTGCTAAGGAAATCAAGCTACTGCCGTTTCATTTGCTTGTAAAACCACAGGGGAGCTTGGCCTGACAACAATTTTACTCTGAATTTTTTTGTTTGTGGCAGAAACTAAATTCCTAAATTGTTGTGAACCCTTTTTTAAAGAGAAGACATTGTAAAAACAGTTATGTTTGATATAGTTGTTGCTCATTTCCCCCACAAGGGGGCGCTATAACACAGAGAAGCAGAGGGAGTAAGTCTCAGTCCGTGGATGAAAGTGCTTCTAGTGTTTTTAGTTTAAACATTGATCTTCTTTTAATCATTCGTTTCAACCAATTTAGAAATTTAACTTAGAGCACACACAATGCTTTACTGTGTGTGACAACATTTACATATTAATGTGATTATGGTAATTACCTAATAGAATTAGGATTTAATCTTTGCCATTAGACACTACACCCTCATTTATCTACACCAAAAAGTGCCATGTGATGTGACACAAGGAATTTAATCTGGAATAATGGCAGTCCCAAATTTTCGGAGTATTTGATCACGAAGCTAGTATTGTTTCCCCGGGGGCCCATTAGGAGGCTGCAATCACTACATCCTAGTGAGGTCTGCTCTTGCTATTCTTCCATTATTGCTGACATATGACAGAAGGGGGAGGGCTGGAGAGATGGACTGGGAGGGGGAGAGGGCAGGTGGGGTGGGGTTTAAGTGGATTTGGGGTCCTATGTCTTTTCCAGACGAGGTCTCGGCATCGGATTATCAATAAAGAAACCTGGGTGTAATGGATGCATGACCCCTGCACACATACACACACTCTGCAAACTGCATCCCACAGTGTGTTTGATAAATCAGATGACACTCACACCAATCTCTGTGTGTGTGTGTGGGTGTGGGTGTGTGTGTATGTTTCACAGATGATACTGATCTACGACATCCTCTGAGCACTAAGCCTGTCCTGAGACATGTTTAACCCTCTATCTCTATCTTTACACTCGGATTACACACATGCTCATTGTAGAGAGGATCAATACATTATCACAGTCTGACGATGATTATACTCTTCTTTATATTTCAATGCAAATGGTTCGCCTGAATCTTGGTGCTGTTGCGAGGTATAATATGACACTGGGCTGGAAGTGAAAATGTTTTTGTATTGTTCTTGAAATTAAGAATATTACTTATTTTATTTGTATTTTTTCCATCTTTGTCTTGCTAGTACGAGTGGTACAAACTAGATCAGCAATAAACCGTAGTCCGTTTAATAAGATGGACGCCATAACAACTCCCCAAAAGTGAAGCCAAAGTTACTTGATCGCCACCTGAGACCTGGCTGCAGTATAACCCTGCCTCCGCCATGTTAGTTGATGGGACATGGACCAAACTACTACGTGAAAATACACATTAAAAAAAAAAATATCTTTAAGATGGTTTCTTTCATTTTAAGTTAGTCCTTCAAACACTGATGTATGTTCATTTTTAACAAAGCAAACCTGGTTTTCACTAGTTGTTTGATGTTATAAAAACTAGACTGACACCTGATTGGTCAGGTTTGTGTATGGGCGTCACCATAATGAAATTGCAGAAGGTTCATGAGTAGCTACATGTTTACAAACTTGTATCGCTTGCATTAAACTTGCCTCAAATTCTAGATCAACAACCAACAAAGAGAAGAATGGATCAATGATTAGGCCTAATGAACAGAGCCAAATGCAATGATTCATTGTAATTGTATTGGTTAACAACACGAATCAATATCAACCACCAGAACTCACATCCGACTTCAAATCTGACCTCCTGGTCGTGCCATCACCTCGAGGCTCATCGTCTTGCTCGCTTCCTACTGTATATTTGTATTCATTGGGTCATCGGTTGCATTTCTGCTTGTTGATTGGATGCGTTGGTGTTGCGACCCCTCCCCTACCCCAAATGACCTACTGTTGTTGCTGATGAGAAGTGAGGTGCAATGTGGGAAATGGGTCAAACGCCATAGTGTCAATTTCGCTGCAGTGGATAACTGTGGATAACCACATATGAATTTAACCCACTTCCCTTTGGTATCCCCTTAGTCTGATACACACACACACACACACACACATGCTGGCTCGCCCCAGGTGGCTTGTTGCTTTGTGCCCTTGAGCCACTGGAGGCACTTAACCTAAATTAGCTCAGTCTGTGCTACTGTGTCTAAATCAGACAAGACCCTGTCGTCAGCAGCCTGAGCACCAGACTAATGGTAACAGCAGAGGCGACACACTGCTGTATAATATTCCTTTCACAAACTCGAGTATGTGTTTGGCTGCATGAAAACAAGGATTATTCATTACCTGACACTAAACTAACACTACCGTAGTCTTGGTGAATCAATTTTTACTGTTGTAAGCTGAAAGCTTTCAGTGTAAACTATGCAGTGAAATATTGATGCTAATGAATCATATTATTAAAGTAAAAGAAGTAATATTCCAGCTGCTACACATTGATTTCTGTCACTATCCCAGCTTGGACGTTAATCACATCACACTTTTAATTAAGCCAGTTGTGAGTTTTTCTGTGTGGGGCTTTGAACTGTGGGTTTGTATAAGCAAACACACACACACGCACGCACGCACGCACGCACATACACACACACACACACACAGACACACACACACACAAATCAAGGCACTCCACAGTGTGTCGTTTGTGTGTATTTATGTCTGATTTATGGCATTTTTGTATGTGAAGTTAATTATAAAATTGGATTAATGATGTGCTGGTGTATGGTGTGGTGTATGAACAGGATGGAGGTAACACACACTCACATACACTTACTCACATTGGCCCTTAGGAGAGAGGAACAGACAACCCTGGTGCTGAAATGTAGGTCAGGAAACTAGCATGGCAGCAACCATAATGTAGTATGTGCAGGCATCCCTACATCCTACATGCTTGTGGATAATAAGCTGTTCATGGTTACATGCTTGTATGCATGTAGACTATAGGCACATGTGTTGTAATTTAACCTATATGGGCAAGAGCATATGTGTCCAATGCAGAAACAAAGCAAAAAAGATAAAGGGTGCAGAGATATAATAAAGATCTTTCAGGCCTTTATTGCGGACTTTACGGTCTAGATTAGTATTTGTAACAAGGTCTGTTGTCTAAGTGCAGGCGACACATCCACACATGCACAATAACCAGAGGCATGCAGAATGATGTCAGCCTGCCGTAAGCCATTATAACGCAATGCCGCGGTGAGACGTCCTATCATCATGCATAGGACATGGGGACTGTACCCACGCACACATACACACACTTAGGCCTTGTGGTTATCGATTTTGCGGATCCTCCGAGACTCCACTGAAAATTGAGAAGGGCAAGGAGTCAATATGAGTGGAGACAGCGTGGCTGGATGGTAATGGCTCTTAATGTAGTCTGTGGTCTGCTAAGGGTCTGTCTTCATGTGACACTACCAGTGAGTGTATGGTGGGTTTCACTGGGAAATGATTTTTTATTAGGTTGTCAGACATGTGTCGCAGCTTCTGTAGTTTGAATAGAGATCAGGGATGAGCTGAATAACTGGATGGTAAGAAAACTGCTGGATTTGTGAAATCCCCAATTTTATTCAAGGTTACAGATTTAATTTTGGTCGCCTCGTAATTTGCGTCATATCTGCTTTACCCGTGGCTTTGCCCATCTCTGCTAGAACTTCTGGGTCAAACGACGTATGACAGAAGACTCCCATGTTCCCATTCCTTTTCACACATCATGAAACTAGTTATTTTCTTATTGATTAAAACCCCTTGTGGCTGAACTTACATATTGTCGTTTAAGCCAAGTTCAATCCTTTGAATGTCTATCCTGCTTGCTCTCCTTCTTCATCGCTGTTCAATTATGACACAATATCTCCAGATTTTACCCACAGGTAATAGCTTAAAACGGCTCAACAGTCCCAGCTGCTGAATGACATTACCATCTATAAAACCATGCCGCTATCGTGTCTTAAAACTAGATAAAAACGTTTGATTTATCCAACTTGAGCCCATCCAAACAACAGGAAAAACATGCACTGGAATGTTGTCCTGCCAACCTCCAACCTTTCCGCTTTCCAACAGACCTTGTTCAGTTTCAGCTTATTGTCTCGCCCACTTCAGGGGGGGTGACAAGCCACTGGGTTTGGATTGTCTATGATTTAAAGCCCTGTTGCCAGGATGGAAACGGACGGTTAGCTACAAATCCACCCTGACTGCGACATAAAACGCCTCAAGACTACAACAAAACCACCACCCTCTCCGATGGCACCGAAAACTCAGTCGTACAAATCAGCTTGCTCGTAAAATAACAGCATTGAGCTCCCTGCTCAACAGGCATGTACATATTAATAGTGGCCCGCCTTTTATTGTGCTGAACCTAACATTGGGGCTGTAAAGGTTTCCTAGTTGAATGAATATAAAGGAAGGTCTTATTTAACGGTTGGCATGCCTCCCTGTCAGATCACGCTCTTCCACGTTATTGCTCTTAGTTGACCTAATCTTTGTTTTTAAGCTTTTCTTACCCGCTTCTTGTTTCATTGAGGCCCAAAGACGACGTGCTTAGCATTGTTTTTCAGTACAGACGAGGCGCTAATGCAGTCCTGTCTGTCCACATGCTCAAACAGAGTCTCACAGTAATAACCTCTATCCGGGTTCATTGTCTTTCTTTCTTCTTTTATCCTGGATTGAATTTCAAAGGGGGTCAGTAGGGAGCGCCCAGGTCAGACGCCAGGGAAGAGAAAATTAGGCTTGAGCGCCAAAACTGCTGGAACTTTTGTGTGTGTTTGCGGATCCGTATTTTCCTGTGTATATCTGTTTTTATTGATCGACTGTCTCTGGATGTTTTGCATTCACACTCCATCTATCTACCTTCTTCTCTCATCTGCTCCTTCCCGAACTCTCACAGCAGTTGTCGTTATCTCCTCTCTCGTTTCTTTTGTCCCTCTAAACGCTGCCTTTTCTATCCCGCCTCGCATCACTACTCAGCAAAATGGCTCTGCCTCCACCACATCAAAGAACCTCTCAAACTTTGCTTCCCGTCTCTTCTTCCCGCTGCCCTTCTTTGTGCAAAGTTTGGCTTTTGATAGCATCTCTATTCTCAGTTAGTATTGTGTCGGGCCCTTTTTCAAAGTCATCTCTCAGATATGTACACATTCACACACGTCAAGCTGCGAGAGCACAGCTACATGGTGTTTCCAACAGAAAACCCAAATAAACGCGTTGCCACATCAAGGCTAGGATATGCAGACATATGCTTGTGAATCAGGAAATACACACAAACACAGAGAACAGGGTCTTATTCTGTTAGTGATGGTGTGTGGGCATGCTCAGGGTGTCGTCCGTAGGGCTGTCACTCAGACTTTTCAGGTTTTTCTCATGGATCACAAAGGAGGAGAGGCCTATAGAGGAAGGGCCCCTCTGCTTTTCATTGAGATGATTATCCTAGCCCACACACACACACACACACACAAAATGCAGTGTTTTTCTTTGTGAACTTGAACTCTGATAAAATGTCCCACCTTAATGCTGTAAGTGCTCCAGGAGCTTGAAGTACATCTGTCCCAGAAATTGACAGACACTCCCTTCAGACAGGCATCATTTTAAACCTGCCATCTTCTGCAGGCAATCATGCAAATACACTGATTATTGGGCTCGTTGACTTTCATATTGAACAGAGAGGTATTTGCTGCCTCCATTGACGACATCGGCCATCTCGGTTGTAGAATATATTGTGTTGATTGGTGAGCTGTGTGCAGGGGGAGACCAACCATTTCTTTAAGTGCGCACTGTGATTAAATGAGAGCACTCGGAAGGAGGTGAGAATTTATGTGTGTGATTGTGGAGGGTGTGTATGTGTGTGTGTGTGATTGTGTATGTGAAGGAATCCCAGCTGCTTAAATGGAGCAGGTCAGATGGAAGAGAACAGAAGAGAGAGGGCTATAGAGATGGACCGGGAGGGGGAGAGGGCAGGTGGGGTGGGGTTTAAGTGGGGGGTGGGTGGAGGAGTGGAGTTACCCAGTAACCTCTGCGTGCTGAATAGACAGAAGTGCAACGGAAGAAAGAGAGATGGGGGGAGAGAGAGAGGGGAAGAAAGCCTGAGTTTGGTGTCAGAAAAAGGTCAAACAAGTGCGGGAATGTGTGTATGTTTGAGCGTGTGTGTGTGTGTGTGTGTGTATGTGTGTATGAGACAGTTGTGCACGGGAACTTAACCCCATGCTAAAATCATTAGCACCAGACAAACAGTTATGGCCTCTTGTTTACTCAGCCCAGCCTCTCCGTCACCATGGCTTTAGTGAGTGTTTGAGGAAGAGTTTCTGTATAGTCATGAGGTGAGTGAAATGAAAGTGAAGAAAATATAATATAAATTTCAATTTTTCTATCCAACATTTCAAAAAAGGAAGGGCTCCAAAATCTTAATCTCCAATTGTTTTCCGACAAACGAATATTAAAACATTTAAACATTTCATTCAGTTTTTAAATATTTGTATTTGTCAAATAGAAACATTGCACTGATAAGTTAGACCAACTTTGCTTCCAACTGCGTATGAACTGTGGAGAGTTTTGCACACTTGTATAATCCTGACCATCGCCAGAGATATCAACATCAACAGAGTATTGCTTTTGACATTTAACCGCTCTGTAATGAAAACAGATTTGTTTGTACAGTTTAAATCCCACAGCTCAGACACTAACCAGTGACACAAGTTTTCCTTTTTCACCAAGACTGATGCCACATTGTAAATATTCATTAATTGGAATCACCAGTGCAGTCTGTAAAGAAAACCCTGCCGGTTAGTATGGTTAAACCTCTTGAAACCCCTCAACCTTCACAGCATCTCCTCTCTGCAGCTCTCGATCTTCACTGATAGATTATTCATGTCTCGCTCTACATCTCAGAGAGAAGACCAAAGTGATCAGATTCCCATTGAGCCCTGATGCGTCGCTTTCATTCACAGGGATGTAGAGATGAAAGCTGGAGGGGGGGGAGAACATGTTGCTGTACATGCTATAAATTATAGATTTTCATTCACGAAAAGGGAAGAACGGGGGGATGAAAAATAATGATGGTGTATAGAAGCTTTTTTTTTAAATGTTGGTACATTTTCTCCATTATTATTTTATATATTCTTGTACAAATATGAATAATTTCCATGTTCAATTCCAACACCTCACAGTTGGCTGCTTATCTCTCACCAGCAGGTTTTATACTGAGGGGAACGTGAACAAGAGATCCCAGGAAAAGAAAGAGCAGGCAGACTAAAATCAATACAGGCTAGATTACATTAGTGGCCATGAAAGGGGGTT
Source organism: Pleuronectes platessa (assembly GCF_947347685.1). Taxonomy (NCBI): domain Eukaryota; kingdom Metazoa; phylum Chordata; class Actinopteri; order Pleuronectiformes; family Pleuronectidae; genus Pleuronectes; species Pleuronectes platessa. The sequence goes on from NC_070642.1 coordinate 14,968,013, forward strand.
ATGTGTAAAAGAAAGAGGGGGAAAGAGGATGAAAGAAAATAAGATGGAAGGAGGAGGAAGAGGAGAGACGGGGAGAGAGATCTGACATTAGCAGATCAGGTAGAGTTGAGGGGTTTTAGAGGATCATATCTCTCTCTTCTTAAGTCCAATTAGAAAATGAAAAGGTGAGACCTGTCAGATTCATACACTTTCTGAAAGGATGTTTGATTATAGGATGTTTGATTTTCAGAGGGGGGGGGGGGGGGGGGGGAGGGGGTGCGCACTTTGGGGACTGATAGATCTGGAGATGGAGGGAATATGAGTTAAATTAAGAATTAAAATAAATACAAATGGGTGTGTGCGATACTTTCGGATCTCGCTAGCTTGATGGGGAAATCAAAATGATGTACGAGTGTCAGTCTCATCTTTGTCTTAATTTCAACACCCAATAATAAAAAAAAAAGACCTGTTCATTATTCACATCGCCCTCAATTATTTTCTTCGTCCTTTTCTTCCTGTCACCACCTCCTCCTGTGAACATGCTGCCGGTGGCTCTACAGATGAGATAATTGCATGTCTTGCCATAGGGGCCCGATACTAATCAGCATATGTTGAGATTGTTTGGTTGAGGGCTAATGATTGCTCGATTGTGTTTCAGAACAGATTAGAAAGCCACACAATTAATGCCAGTGGCTATTGTCTCAAGAAATTGATTTTAGTTTCAACATGTAGGTTTTACAGGATTGTATTTGCTCACAGCTAGTGGCATCAATTCTTAACATTAAGGATTATGGAGGAGAGTAATCAAATACTGCCTCAGTTTAGGTAATCAACATTTATTATCTGTATAGCCAGGGGCTAATAAGGGCTTTAAACACCATAATCTTTGATATTCTTGAACTCTGTCTAGTCTGAGGTCCGAGCTTCATCCACTGAGTCTGCACTCCTCCTTTATATGCTGCTTTAAGTATGAACAGATGAAAGATTGATGTTGTTTGTGCTGGCGGCTTCCATTCTGCACTGAATGAGCGGAAGGATGTATGGATGTATGAGTGAATGGATAGATTGCCCTAATCCTAGAAGTGGCCTAGATATGAAGCCCTCCTACAGCGGATTGAGTTGTTGACCTGTCTGTCGCACTGTGTGAGTGTGTGTCTGTGTGTGTGTTGATACTAACCTGAGAACAATAGGCTTTTTAATGAGTGATGCTGCTTGGACTCGCGTCTGCATTAATTATCCTAATGTTGCACGCGTGCCAAACAGTGCGACACAAGCCAAACAGAAGCTACTAACAAAACGTGGAGAGCTTTATAAAAAGTTGGACACGTGGAGGTTCATCCTTTAATTACATAGTGTTGACGCTGCTCAGCTTTGATGTCAAATGGTGGCTTTTCTGTAATTACGCTAAAATGACTGTGGTTATCATTAAAGGGTTATGAGAGCTTTAAAGTAAATTTTCGGTCTCAGGTTCATAAATTATAAGCTGCTTCCAGACATGCTCTGAAGTTGGAGATTTTCCTAAAAGTTTGAGGAGGAGCTGTACAGAAGCCCTCTAGTAAAATGTCTGCAAAATGTCAGAGGGGGCAGGACAATTCACAGCGAGGGGGGCTGTTGATGCTATTTCTAACAAACCATGGATGCAACACCGTAAAGATTATATAATGCAAATATCTCCGGATGTAAAAGAGTTGCTAAACACATAGAAGCTGCCCACAAATATGTTGCTGTGAACTTATCTGACGTTCATGTCCAAAAAACTGCGATGAAAAGATTTAAAGTTGAAGTTGGACACGTGCAGAGGAACTTTGGTTCCACCTTTTTAATTATAACGTGTTGACACTGCTCAGCTTTAATGTGAAATGGTGGGCTTTCTGTAATTACTGTTAAATGACTGTGGTTATCATTAAAGGGTTATGGAAGCTTTAAGATGGACTAAAGGAACTCTTCATGGCCCCTGCGGATTAAAACTCTAATTTAAAAATTACAGCAGTACTGATGTGTTTGGACCTATGACTGTGAAACCTCCGTCAAAGCCTAAACTGATACTGCAAACAGACACGGTGCAGACTTTAGAGGAACATTGAGACGAAACCCAAACAGATAAAAGCAAACGGCGCTTCACAGGCAGGCCTGAAAGGTTCAGATGAGCAAGGTCCAGGGAGGGAGGGAGGAAGGGGGAGGAAGGGGGAGGAGGGTCCTTTTAACCCACAAATTCAAGGATCATTTGCAATCCCATTCAAGCTCATGCCGCAACACCCACCTCCCCCTTGCCCCCCTCCTCTCCTCCACCGTTTTGTCTGAAAAGAAATACGGTCGCAGAGGAGGGGCCATCACTGTCTCTGTGTGTGTGTGTGTTTGATGAATTGTGTGCGGATTGGACAATGGGAGGATTGTGCACGATATATATTCATGTGGCACCGATTCAGTGGCCATGTGCACGCTCACAGCAGGCTGCGAAAGATACGAATCATCCAGAGAACATTTTTTGTAGAGATAAAAATCATAATCCATTTTGTACTGGTCGAAGACATTTTATTGTGAAGTCTTCTTCAGCAATTGTGTTTTGCAAAGACTAAAATAGTTCAAAATAAGATCAATGTGCTTTTTATGTGATGATGCTTCCTGTTTCTATCACACGTGCAGTTGGAAGCTGCGTCCTCCTGAGAATACCTTGTGAAAATCAGGGTTTTTTACAAAGATGTACAAGGTTCTTCTATCATGGTGACTGATAGTTTAATTAGATTAATAAATATTCACCCAGATAAGTCTGTCATGGCAGCGAGAGAGGCTGGGCACGGATTAGTTTTCCCGTTAACAGAGCAGGCTGAAAAGTAGGGAAAGGAAAGAAATAAAGGAAGGAGAGAGAGAAACAAGTTTACCTGTTCATTCTCATAACACAATTTTGACTTTCAGCTTCATGCTGAGTCCTGCAGAGTGAAGAAGAAAGAAAGAGCGTAGAAAGAGAGAGAGAGAGCGAGAGAGAGAGAGAGAGAGAGAACAACTGATGATGAGAAATAAAGGGAGAGGCAGCCAGAACTCCTTGGTAACCAAAGCACAGAGGAACAGAGGGGCCGGTCCTACAACCCCTCCCGCTGTGTGTTTGTGTGTGTGTTGGTGTGTGTCTGAGGACTGAGCGGCCTGAGGGAGGAGTGGTGCTGGTGATGATGATGGGGGGAGTGGCGGTGGACCGTGTGTGTTTAGAGAGGGACAGATTGGAGTAGAGACTCATTGTCAGCGTATAGTTGACGCTCACACACACTCAGCCGTGTGGGGAGAATGTGAGCGGAGAAGAGCCGACTCCAGCGCTCCGTCATCCTCTCTTCTTTCACCGGATTTGTCCTTTTTTTGTGTCTCAGTAGGACACATTTCTTTTTTCAAGTAAAGGACACTTACAGTCAAGTGGAATAATGGTATTTATTGGGACCTCGTTAAAATCTGTGATCAAATACTTCAAGAGGAAGGGTAAGTTGTTTTTACATGTGGTCAGTGCAGATCATCGTGTGTTTAAAGTTGTTTGGACATAGTTTCCATAGTAAATAATGAATACCAATGTATCTTGTTTTGCATCATTTTGACAAGAGGGTTACTAGGTTATAACTGTGAGCGGCAGAATTTCCCTGAATTTATTTAAACTGTGTTTTAAATAACCACTTCAATCTTGTTATTGAGACTTTTCTGTATCAAAACTGGAGCCACATCTTTAATTATTTGTGTGAATAATTCTATTACAACTCCTGCTTTCCTATGGGTCGACTATACCCCCCCCCCCCCCCCGCCTCTGTTGCACCCTGTTACCAGGTAACAACTGGCCCCAGACTCCACAGAGCTGACAACTATTACCAGGAACTGGCAAGACAGCATTTGTAAATCTTTCAGCTGGAGCTACTTAAAAGCACAACTACTTTATTTAGGAATACACATTTCAGCTAACTTGAGCACTTCATTTAAGGAACTGTCTCTGAAGCATGGGGATTACAGTTATTAGGATTTGTTAATACTCTAGGGCAAATATTTGATCCAGGGCTGCGTATTTAATCAGGTGAGAATGTTACACAAAGACCTGCTTGATACGGGGCGAGCTGCTTGCGCAAAATCTAATCTCAGGTGTATTTATAGCATGCGTGTGTGTTTAAGTCAAGGCTGAGGTGCTGTTAATCATTAGCTCAGCATTTCACTACTGCTTATCTTTCTATCGCACACATGCCTCCACTTTGCTCCTGAGCTGAGGACGGTTCAACGCTACTGAAATACAGTGTTTTTTATTCTATGTAGATGCCTAATTAAGCCTGGCTTCTATTTAGTGGTGCACAGGAGCCTCGGGTTGAAATTTGGCTTTCAGGGAAATTATTGACATTTTTCCTTTTAAAAGGTGACGGGTAGAAAATAGTTTGTTAGAAATGAAAGATGATTAAATATATACTTATTTGCGTACTTACTTAAATAAACTCTACAAAGTTTTCCTTTGAATATTCCTAATGTATATTTTTGAAAACTAACCTGACCATTTTGACATTCACAAAACACAAATTGGTTTCATGCATGAAAGTTAATTGGTGGGTGGGGATCAGGTAAAGGATTTAGTTCAGGATTATGGTAGATGCTGTCAATACAGTCTGATCCCTTGTATTGATCATGACAGCTAATACTCTGTGTGTGTGTGTGTGTGCGTGTACAGATGTTTTTTCCAGGGGTGCAACGTCTAGTAGCCATTTGCCTCTTTAGCTCTGATGCACCTTGTGGGTTTTGTTTTTCAGCAGTTTGCAGTTGCCTGTTTGCCCTCAGTCTGTTTGTTAATGGGCGCAGGGAGAGTTGATGTCAATGAACAGAGGAATTAGTGGACTTCTGAAAGACTTTCGCGCCATAGTCCAGTCCACAATATGTGTGTGTGTGTACGTGCGTGTTTGGGTCTGTGCTAGGGGGTATTGTGGCACTGAAAGGCCTGATGTAGAGCCTGATGCAGCGGGACAATATGGGCTTTGTATCTGCAGTCCCCATGTCCTTGGCCTGTCTATAGTCTGACTAAGGTCTATTCAAGCCCCAGAATCAGAAGTAGAGGGTGGGGGAGGGCTACCTGTGCTGAGCGTAGCTGCTGGAGCTAGAAGATTTGAGACTGTGTTACAGCTGAACTGTGCGCCAGTGGGTTTTGTGTCAGTCTCGTGCAACTCTCCAGCCCAAAACTTGTGGTCAGGCGAGTTTTGCCTCGTGATGTATTGGATTGATTATTGTGATCGGTGCAGGCACGCTGCAAGACCGCATGTGTGAGGACACGTGTAGACCATCACAGTACGCTCAATCTATCTGCTCACAACCAGCACTTGCAGCAAACACTCAGCATCGCAAGCTTTCAATGACGCCCTGTGGTATTTGCTCTCTTTACATGACTAAGCATTGCGAATGAATGTGACTGAAATTTCCACATAAAAAAGAGTAGCTATTGTTGATGGGAGACGACTCAAGAAAAAGTTTGGTGACCAGGTGAGAGGGGAACATAAATAAACACAATGACTCCTCCTCTGCTGGAGACTAAATAAACGGCCGCCTATTCAAGGAGATGTGGAGACACACATTGAGGTGCTATTATTTACCAGCAGCAGGACACATTGCTGCTCTGACTCTCTATAAATCTACCTTTAAGACTATGCATAACTTTGTTGTGGTCGTTAAGCTTGACTGGTTACTTTAGAGCTTGTAAAATGACCCGAGGCCTTATTTGTATATCAAAGCAGTTGCACAATGTCTCACACTTTCCCCAACGGCTAATTTGCAGTCGTCGGCCTCCACCCTGTACCTTTTACCTCCCCCGATGCCATGCACTCTCCATACATACAACCACTGTGGCTCATTAGCACCTGTGAAAAGAAACTTGCACAAAAACACTCCAGCCCCCTTTTCAAGACCCTTCCCCTTCCTCGTCCAGACCCAACTCCATTTCTCCCAGTGAGTCAGATGAGCATGTAGTGTTTGGTCAGGACAAACCAAGCTAGCATTTGGCTGTTTAAATGGAAATAATACTACATCCACGATCACCAACTTTAGCTTGGATTCGCTCCCTTGGTAAGCCTTGATTTCCTTAATATTTCAACAGCCGTGCGTTGTGATGGCTTCAGAGTACCACAGGAGAATACAGCCTCAACTTGTTAATACCAGGAAAAACCACAGTTATTAAGAAGTAGATAAAGTGGGTTATGTTCTCTCTTGTGTAGCAATTGTTTCAACTTAAGTAGTTGTGTGCATTGTGTTACGCGACCTTCAATGGTGCGAAGAACTAACTGAATATGTGCTATTTAGTCAATGTGTAAAATACAATGACACACAGTTGTTTCTTCGATAGCAATGTTATCACAGTGTCTGACAGTTTTTTGAAAGAACTCACTCTGGCTGTATAATAGTAAGGGACCTTGTTGTTGTGCTTTTTCAGCTGTGTTTAGATTTTAACTACTGATCAGTGTTTCCCTCCAAGTTCTTGTTCTCCCTGGTGGTCTGAGGATTGTGGCCTCCTAATTGTGTGATGTCTCACTCAAGTGTCATGTGTTGCTTGTGTGGAAACTGACACCTTGATACAAAGCAGCTCGACGCTCTTCCGCTTCCTGTTCATCTTCAAACTTAAACAAACCCTTTTTGTGGGGACTTCTACGTGCAGGGGAAAGTTTATGATGAAGTTTATCCTGAATTTTACTTCAGGAGATCCGAAATTGTTAATAAATTCATTTTCATGACCTTCTGTGTTGTCTCTCTGCAGCGGTATCTAACCTTGATGAGGAGAGCAAGTGGACGGTTCACTACACAGCTCCGTGGCACCAGCAGGAGAACGTGTTCCTACCAGGCAGCAGGCCACCCTGCGTAGAGGACCTCCACCGCCAGGCCAAAGTTAACCTCAAGACTGCCCTGCGAGGTAAGGATCATTCACAATGGACCACAAATGAGCAATACACATAGAATATGCTGATGTGGACGTCTACTTTGAAAGACGAGATCCAAGAGCTTCCTGATATCTCATTTACATCCACATTAACTTAATCAACCAAAGTTCATGCTGATTTCTAGAATGGCTTATGGATATCCCGAACAATCCATTGTCTAGTTCTTAGAAGAAATTAAAAGAAAAAAGGAACACAGTTTAAGAAATCTCATCATCAAACCTAATCTAATTGGTCCCTCTTAGGTCCCGTCCCTTCACCAAGTTTGGTGTAAATCGCTTCACTAGTTTTTGCATAGTCCTAAACAAACGAAGCAACAAAGAGACAGGGGGGGGAAAACATAAACTTCTTGGCAGAGGAAAACATCACAAAGTCACGGCATTAGAGGGAGGACCCTGACATATTGTATTTGTTTACAGCTCTGTGAAAATGTTTAAACTTGTCATTTGTGTTCAGTCAACAACACAACAGTGTGAGATCCTCTTCTCCCTGTTTGTCCAGTGCAATTAAACAAGTCCGGGCCGCTGCCTTGTTGTCAAACAAACACACACACAGGCTGTCGAGTCACAACAGAGTGATTTAGTATTCTCACAACGTTCCCACAGCAGGTGGGAAGAGTAGGAAATGCTGGCACCTGGGAAAGTTGTGTTTTCCACCCATTTGTCACATAAAGATTTGAGAGGCCTGGATGTGTGAGTGTAGGTGTGTGATTGTGTGTGTGTGTGTGTGTGTGTGTGTGTGTGTGCGTGTGCGTGTGCGTACACGGGTGGTGATTAACAGTAAAAGGCAGGTTGTTTACATGCCTTGTTGTGTGTCAGCAGATAAAAAGACTGAGATAAAGGGAGAAAGAGATAAAAAGGGGAGGAGGTGGATGTAGCCTGATACTCGCATTGTATAAAGGTTTAGTAACCGGCTCAATCAAACACAAACACACACATACACACACTGGTTGTTTTTTTTCTTCCTTTCTTGGAGTCCTGTGCTGTTTCACATCACTTCCTGCATTATTGATGTTGCTCAGTACATAAACACAATAAACACCACCTGGGAGGTGGGCTTCATGCAGCCCCCTCTTCCTCCTGTCACCACCCCAGCCTCCTGTCATCACCACCCAGCCCCAGGGGTCCTAACTGAAAGCCAACAGGTGTCCAATGGGAGCACCTGTCCTGTCTGTTTGTTCCACTCCTAGGAAGTTGAGAGTGGAGGTGACACACCTAGTTATGACTCATCCACAGGGAAATGAATGTTCTTACTTTTTAGTAATGACAGATTATATTGAACGTTATCTCTAAACCTCTATAATTCACATGTGTCATAGCTGTGACACTTATTTTATAAGCTAATTTATGATTCAGACACCAACCCCACCAGTTTCTCTCTCGATAAACAGTATCGATCATTCTGAAGTTATATCAGGAGAGTGAACCTCAGGCAGCCTCTGCTCTCATGTCCGTGCAACAGGTCACTAAATTCAATGCCACCAGCACGACCACAGCAAGGTACACGAGTCTGCTTTCTGCTCTGCAAAGCAGAATAATCGATAACCAATCAGCTGGCAACATCGTGCATCCTCTCTCTGTGCCTTTCGCACACTCACACGGGTTTAAACTTGTGTTTTTGTAGGCGGAGTCACAGAGAATGTGCCAACAGGTCGAAAAATAATACAACAGGAGGGTTTACATAATACAGTTGTATGATACTAACCAAAAATATCACAAGAAATTCATATCAGGTTAATTGGTGATGTAATTCAGAGCTAAATAGGGGCATCATTTGATATACGCATTTGAGAATGAAGTTCAGGATGAAAGAAATTATTAAAAACTTTGCTGACTTATCCAAGCTCCTCTCAGTGAGCATCTCATGAAGGGGCCGACACTGCGAATGGCCAGTTACAATGAGCAGATATGATGTGTATGCCCTTGTAAAACTTGGATATACGCACCCTGTTCATTTACTTATATCAATTTTGTACTCATCCCTCATTCACTTACCCCTCCCTCCAGTTCTGCCCGGCAACAAGCAGCTCTCGGTTCATCAGAGCTTATTTATTTTAACAACCCCTCCCCAATCATGCAGCACCAACCATCTCAACATCTACTGCTTCCCGCCATCATCCTCATTATCAGCTTGCTTTCTTCCTAAATCCCTCTTCCACACCGCTGCCACGTCAGCTCATGGTCACGGTTGTTACTGTATGTTCAACGGCCCCATAATAACTCTTTAACTGACAGTGTTATGCATGTTCTCCTCCTTAGAGACGGGCTGTAATTAGCTATGGAGATAGATGGGACCAAAAACAGCCTTTTGTGTTGTGATGGGGCGCAAGTGTAGTTCCCTAAAAGGGGTTTGATTGTGCATCACAGACTGAATACAAACCCAAGATGCAAGATGAAAGTAGGAGGGTTTTAACATTACATTAAAGACTGTACACGGGATATCGGTATAGACGAAAAATACACAGATACACACAAGTTTCACTCTTGCAGTTGGTTGGATCTCTTCATCCTACAAGATGCAGGCATCAGAGGATTTTCTAATTCTGTATTTTCAATGTAACACTACTTGATTATACTTACTAATTACGACACTGCATAGAGGATGCATTATGAGACATATTCTTTGAGGGTAACGAGAAATTGACGTTGTGCAAAATGGCCCTTGAGAGAAAAGGGGGGGGGTGGAGGAGAGGGAGACAGCTCTGCCATCTGTGTGTGACAGGCTGAAACTGATACCCCCTCCTCTAGTTACTTACACACACACACTCACACATCCACATCACGGCCACAGCACAGCAGGTGGTGATGAGAAGAGGTGTGAGCAGAACTTGGCAGCGTCCAACCGCGACTGTACTCATATCACACACACACAGACTCACACACACTACTATACTCTAGAGTTAATAAGTATTACACAGCGACGAATTATAAATATTTCACACATCATTTGTGCTCAAGCATTAAGGGGCCAATTTATTCTGAATATCTATGCACAAGTTAGCCTGTGTGTGCAATGTACTGTATATTCATGTTCAATCTACAAACCTGTTTTTTTTTTATGATATGGGGCTGTAGAGATTATTAATTATTATGGTTTGCTGTCTTTTATATGTATCCTAAATGATTCAAAGATCATAGCGGCTCAAATTGTCGTTTTGTATCTATAACATGTTTCCCGTTCTGTCTCCAGAATGTGACAAGTTGAGGAAAGATGGTTTCCGCAGCTCGCAGTACTACTCTCAGGGTCCCATCTTCTCTGACCCGCTTCAGTCCATCAGCAGCCTGCAGGATGACGAGGAGGATGAAAACGACAAGAAGGTATTTAACACAAATTAATACACACAGCTGTCCAGGTATTATAGTCAGTTGTGTTGCATGCATTGTTGCAGCATGGCAACTTCTTGTGAATAAGACAGTAGCTGTCTGCTCTCTAGTGGTTAGAAGGGGAACTTTTATCTGAACCATAATCTTTTCACTGCTGCTGTTTACAACTTTTTTGGTGTCTCCTCTCTTACTCTGTAATTTGTGAAGTTTTATAGTCAGAATTGTAAAACATTACAGAGGAAAAGTCAATTTGAGTTTTACTTAATAAGGGCGAAACATGTAATTGGCACTATGGACCTTTTTTCAAGGGTTTTACAGAAGGGGTGTAAGCGAGAACACAGTTGCTCTAGACAATTTCCAGAGCTTTTCTCTACTAGCCCCCTGGTTAAAATGTTCTAGTTTTTTAATCTCTTTCTTTGCCTCGTCATAACTTTTCAGGCAGAGCTAAATTTATAAACAGAGACAATAACCAGTTCCAGGGGGGATGGAAGGAGGGCGACAGAAAGAGAGGCAGACTTGAAGTTAGGGAAAAGAAATAAGAAAAAAAATTGTTCACATTCAGTCCTGATATTTGAGGTTCTGAAAGAGCTGGGGGGGGGTCTTTCGATGTGATTATCAGGGTCCCCTTTGTCCCCTGGAGCCTGTGGAGGCCCCCCCCCCCCACACACACACACGTTTAACGCCAGCCTCGACCCGTGACCTCCATAACATGCTGTTGTCTTTCTGAACTGTCGATTCCCATCTCTCGTTATCTGCGTTTGTACTCTCACCCTTTCCACTCATATAGACACCAGCCAATCCTCATCCTCTCTGCCTTCCTTCCCCCTTCCTCTCTTCCTCTTGTTTGTCCGCCTTCCCCCCCACCCATCACTTCCTGTTGTCCTGAGGCCACTGAGCCTAACGTTGCCTGACAGCGGCTTCAAAAGAAGATACAGGGCTCACGGTTTAGCCAAAATGATACAAAATAATAAGCAGTGCTCGCCATTGAATTCTGTATGATTGAGGGGTTTTACCCAACATCCCCCCCCCCCCGTGTAGCCTCCCACTCATTTACCCATCTATCCATGCGTGGTCAGTACGTAAGCACTTAGAAGTCATCCTTTCTAGCCAGTCTGATGGTTTGGATTGTCAGGATAAGCAGAAGTAGAAGCAGGGACTGAATGCTGATGTTATATTTGGGAGCTGCAGGAAAGATTGTCTAAAACAACAAACTCAGACCGAAGATTTCCCCACCAAACGGGTTTCTTTTTCAATGGTGGAAAAGCTCGAGGCCAGTTTAGGGTGATGCAGAAAAGCTGAGGATTTAAATGGATTCCAGGATGTTTTTGGCTCAGATGGAGGTTGACAACTTCACGTAATTGAAACTTTACATATATATATTTTTGCTCAATCTGAAACTGAGGTTTTTCTGTCAACTTAACTGCTCAATTTCAGGCCTCGACACTGCAGGAAACAATTTATTTCGGTTTCTTCTTCGCAGTAAATTTGTGTGTGTGTGTGTTTGTGTGAACACAGTTTTACGCATGAGTGAGTCTCTCGCTGTTGCTCGCTTGCTTTTATCTCCAGCTGCGTCGTTGGTTTACTCTGATCTATGCTTGTGTGCGAGCGTGTGTGTGTGTATAAAGTGTGTGTGTTTCCATTTGGGTTTGATTGATCGTGAAACATGTTTACCGCACCGTAAGTTTCTAAAGGTCGCTGCAGTGTGGTATATTAGAGTCTGTTTGCGAAGTGTCAATATATCCTGAACAATCTGTCAGGGACAGTTTTGGACAATTAAGTTTTATAATATTTTATTCCACTTCACCTTTTCTTATAATCTTTTGACATTTTGCTCTAATACAATACAATTTATGAATAGGGGAAATCTTTGTTTTCCATTTCCACCTGATCATGTTTCATTTCTTCCACCACTGTCACTCTTTTCCTTCCATGTCTTTCTTCCCATCTGAAATTCCCTCTCCTTCTTCCACGTCGTCTAAATCACTTGTCACTTTTCTTCTCTCTCTCTCTCTCTCTCTCTCTCGCCTGTACTCTATTTCCATTCCATTAAATCCCCTCTCCCTCTCTTTCATCCAGTCCATAGCTTCGGCGGAGGATGATAAATCCCAGCTCTCCATGAGGCCTCAGACCCCACAGGGAGGAGGTGAAGGGTCTGAGGTAGACGGACAGGTGATATGGAACAAGGCCCCACCCCTCCCAACACCGGAGGAGAAGATGAGGCTGGCAGCCCAGGCTGTGCCCACAGACATAGTTCCTATCAACGTCACAGGTATGTCTCCTGACGACTAAACTCATTCAACTATGTTGTCCATGTCCAAACCACAAATCATTAGAAACCAGTCCCCATTAGTGGAAAACATACATCCTGGTTCTCTAGTTCCACATTGAAGAGAAATATCAAACTACATAGAGTTTGATCTGGCCTCATCCGTCCACGGTGTCTAGTCTCTAACATTAACCATCCCACCATCAGTCTCACATTTTGTTTTGTTTGTCTGAAGGGAATTTTCTGACATGGTTTGATGATCTTTAGAGATCCCCCCCCCAAAAAGGTGGGGATAGTGTTCAGCAGATCCAACCCCAGATTGGTTCAGGTGCAGGAGATAAACCCGCCAGACAAAGACAACCCTCACAAGGAGGTTTCAGACTATCAGCAAAGTTTTATTTGTGCAACTTTGACCTAGGATTTGGACAACCTCACCTTTTTAATATCGAGAAAAACTTCAGCCTATTTTAAAATAATGGCAGGAGGACACATCTCCAACAAAAACCTAATTGGAATCAGCTTTTTTTAACATGGTATTTTCATTTTTATTAGATTTTCCTTCTAACGCTCAATAAGGCAGCAAAAAAAGCCAACTTGTCAGACTGTTCCTTCAATCTACCCTCTGTGAATGAGTGGATATAGACTAATCAATTACTGTACCCACTCATCCACAGAGGGACAAAACTGTATGTGTCAGTCATGGGTGTCTGCCTCCTCTCTCTGTGTATTTATTCCCCCTCCATCGTGCTTCTGCGAGACTGACCTTCACCATCTTTTGTGTGTGTGTGTGTGCGTGTGCGTGAAGATTGTGTGACTGCTTATCCTAGGGTCAAGGCTTTCCACCGACTTTATGTCATACCACAGGGCGTTTGACAGATGCACACTCACACATAGCAAAAAACATGTCGACACAATTCCCTTGTTAGCATGTCTGACACACAAATGTATAAAATGTAAAAATATGGCATCTCATTCAGCTCTATTGTTTAATGCAATATATTAAAGAGATTGTCTTAGTGAATATAGATTCACATCTGCCACGCATGTAAAATAGTGCAAAGATTCAGAGGTGTCAAGACCAAAATAACTGTGATTCCATTGTCCTTCAGACACTAATGAGTCCTTAATGCAGTCCCTCTCCCTGTAAATCACTGTTTACTTCATCTGCAGTCACTTTCGATCACTGTGAAGGAGAGTGTTAACAGAAAGGAGAAAAAAAGAAAAGACCAGGGACATTTCTGTCACTTTGAGGGGAAACACGTGATAGAACGTGATGGACACTATCTGCCCTCATATCAGTTTCTATTTCCCTAACGCCTCAGAGCAGTCCCCAGTGAGTCAGAGAGACGAAAGGAGAGCGGATTGTGTGTGATATTGTTTTTCCTTTAGAAGACTGGACAGTCAGAGAAGGATATTGAGAGCAGTTAAAGACTCTGTGTGTGTGTGTGTGTGTTTGTGTGTGTGTGCGTGTTTGTGTGTGTGTGTTCTTCATCATTCTGTCCTGTGCATGTGTGATAATGGCATGTATTCCATCTATGTATGTTTCCACCTCAGTTACTTGTCTTCAGGGTTGGAATTTAAACCATCGGCCATAAAACATTTTCATTACAAGCCTTTGTAAATAAGCACTCTACAGCCATTTACTGCTCTTAGAATTAAGGCTGTTTTGGGGCACTTTGGCTGGGGGATAAAAAAGGCTCAGTTCAACCAAATAACAAATGTTTTCTCACGTATCTTTTATAGTATCTATTGCTGTATTTATTAAGTTTAGATATTTGCATATCTACATTTCTAAAGTTTCCAATAGATCAATTGTTTTCTTATACAGGAAATATTCCTTATGAAACCTATACAGTTTACAGTTTAAAGTAGCAATCTGCTTATCGAGATACAACAGAATAAAAGAAGTGATCAAATGTTTCTAGTCATTTCCTTGAGCTGACCCTTTATGATTCCTGCCCTGTTGACTTTGCATGTTCCACTCAAAAGAAATACCAACAAAAAACCCAAACCCTCTGCATGTTGTTGACTTTGTTCCTCCTGACTAACCGACTGCTGTTTGCCTGTGTGTCCGCCTGCCTTGCTCTCGCCCTCCCGGCTACCAGGGGCAGTGTTTGACCGACAGGCGACCATCCGGCGCTCCCTCATTAACACTGACACCGTGTCCCGCCGGCCCAAGAAGGTCAAACGCAGAAAGACTATATCAGGGCTGCCTGACAACATCAACTGGGAGCTAGGTATGGATCTCTGTGGGGCTATGTGTCGCCCTCTACTGTCCACAGACCCCTAGAAAACACTCTGAACAAGCATCCCTCCTTCTTCCATTACTTTCCTTTTCTTTTCATCTCCATAACTGGATTGTGACAATGAGCTCACCCCTGCAGTATTGTACCGAGAGAATTGCACATTCAAGGCCTCAGTGTTGGATGGAGGCCCTGCAGCTGTTCAGTATTCTCTCTTCCACTTATTCACAAGGGTCCTTATGTTTTCTCCTCCACCCTGCTTAACTAGTTCCAAAGCCAGGAAAGATTTATGAAATCCTTTTCAGTACTTGTTGTGGGTTTTAGATTTGTTGGAAAATAAGGTCATATAGGACACTCTAAGTGCTGCGTTTACCATACTTCACTACGTATTGTGTCATAATCCCTTTGGGTCAAACTTTGTCCCCTCTCATTTATGTGAATTGTGTGTCTGTGGCTGTGACTTAATCCGGACACCATGTTGATAATCTCAGCATGTGCATCTTACTCACATGTACTGATCATGTGCTGACACCCAAAAGACCCCTCAACCCTCTTCTTCTGCCCCTGTCATTTTCTGAACCCTGAACCCACAGAGCAAATGAGGGGTAAATAACAAACATGTTGGTTCTGGGGTCCCCCATCCTTAGTTACTCATCTGAGCTGAGTGTTAAGAGACTATAAGCTCACTAAGCTGACACTGTGTTGCGCTGACTGCTCCGCATGGCCGATGTTTATTTACAAGTCTCAGAGCGGTAGGATGACAGCAGTATTTAAGGAGAATG
Source organism: Pleuronectes platessa (assembly GCF_947347685.1). Lineage (NCBI taxonomy): Eukaryota > Metazoa > Chordata > Actinopteri > Pleuronectiformes > Pleuronectidae > Pleuronectes > Pleuronectes platessa. The sequence goes on from NC_070642.1 coordinate 14,983,523, forward strand.
TAATTTCTCTCCTCTGCGATAAGATCAACCGATAGGGGAAAGAGCTTTAAAGTCTGGTTAGTGCCCAGCTGACGACAGCGCCTGAATGTCATGATTACTGGGCCGGGGTAATTGCCCCAGTGCTTCATCCATCCATCCCTCCCTCCTCCCTCCCTTTGCTCTAGTGCTGCCTGCGAAGTAGACCTGCAGCTTAATCTATCGCAGCAGCAGCAGCCAAGCTGTCACTCCAGCTTTTAGCACAGGAGGAACAGCAGCGTGTATGTGTGGTTTAGAGGGAGAGAGCTGGAGAGAAAGAGCGAAGAAAGGACACAGGAGTGCGAATGTTTTTTTCCTGGAACATGAGCATCAACAGGAGAGCTGCCACAGATGGGATACACACTAGACATCTTTTTACGTCTTACAGCTCATTCTTCAAATTGTTTGTTTAATAGCCGGTATGTCCTAAGTGTCTGTGACCTATTCTCTATTTCTTTGCATCTGCATAGTCGGCATGTCCTGTCCTGTACGTCTAAGCTGTGTATGCATGCATGCACCTGTGTGTGTGTATTTTTGCGTCAATGTATGTGTGTGGGGTTTATTGGCTGCCTCATACTTAACCAGATGCCTGTTCTAGACCCCAGGAGAAACATCTTTCTATTGGACTTAGCCAGAGCAAGAATAGCAGGGGAAAGGAAACAGGGAGTCTGTCTCTTCTCTCTGTCTCCCCTCATATCCTTTACTCCTTAATGAAGAAGACCAGAAGTTATTAACACGCAAGACAGGATTGTGGCAAATCTAATTAATTAGCGTCCCCGTGACCACAGTTTATCCAACAGTCAGGTCAGAGAGCTGAAGGCATGTTGGCTAAAGAGGTTAGAGAGGAAAATAGAAGGGTAGAGGAGCAAGAAAAGAAAACGGGAGATAGTTTCTATCAACCACACATTAATCTTGTTTTCTATCTTTTCTTTTCTTTGACAGCAGCAAAAGGACGTGGTGGAGAGCTCCGGCCTCATTCCATGTTCATCCCGGGACAGTACTCCACTTTGGGCCGAGTTCGGAGCGTCAACTCAACGCTCTCACGCTCAGTCACTAGAGACTCAAGCTGCCAAACAGAAGAAACAAAGGTCGTACCTCCGTCCATGAGAAGAATCCGGGCGCAGAGAGGACAAGGAATTGCTGCTCAGATGGCAGGCATTTCTACTTCCTCCTCGACAGGAAGTATATCCATCGCCAGCAGTGACAGCTCTGGGATCTTGATGCTGCCACATCAGTTTAACGGAAACCCTTCCCGTTTCCACAGTCTGCCTCGACCGGGGGCCAGGGTGTCCCTCAGTGCTGATCCCATCTACAGCAGCACCCCCATCAAGTCAGAGGAGCAGACAATGACTCAGAGGCAGATTGGAAAGCTTCAGGTTGATAATTCAGTGGTGCACATGAGAAACGCCCCAAGGACAGGAACTCTGCCTAGGCCCAAGTCTCAGGAAGTGAGGCGGACACAGTCCAGCGAGTGGGGTGGGGGTCTGGCGTGTGTGGTTTCCCCACATGCCGCCTATTCCACCTCAGTCATCCCTAATGCCACCATGTCATGCTCCACTGAGGTCATCACGCTCACCACCTCCGGTCTGCACCCCCAGTCCCTGGCCTCAGTTTATCCCCAAAACCGACCACTCAGTCTGGCTTCTCTCTCTAGCACTGACCTTATGATCTCCAGTCCAGTAGTCTTCAGCCACAGCTCCACCTGCCCAGCACTGGCCACGTCCACCCCCACTCATACACCACAGGGTGGTGGTCCGGCTGGTGCTGGACCCGCTAGCGAGTCAGGGCACTCGGACAGCAGCATACACAGCCATAGCACCTTGGCTCCGTCGCCTCAATCCTGTCTGCCGGAGGAGCAGTGGATATACGACACGCCAGAAAACGTGGTGGTCCCTCACCGCACTCTCACCTCCAGCTGCTCCACTCCCATCAACCAGCTGTACAACAGCCTGGAACACTCCTCCAGGACCACTACTGATTCCAGCTCGGTCTATTCCCAGGACAACGATGGATACTTCACCTCTATGCACATGGACTCTGGCCTGCGCTCTCGCAGCCATGGCAGTGGGCATGGCGCAGCAGCTGGCCGGGCCACCAGACACAGCATGTACGAGTGCAGAGAGATGGCCAATCAGGAGGACTCTGCAAGCTTGTACAGTGATCGCTCTCTGTCCCGCAGCATCTCCCTTCGCAAGTCTAAGAAGCCGCCGCTGCCCCCAGCCCGTACCGACTCTCTGAGACGCAAGCCTGGGGCGAAAAAGCCCCTTGGAGGGGTTAGCGCCATAAGTGGTGCTAACGAAGCAAATGGTGCCATGCTTAATGAGACTCTAATTGCCAGTTTGCAGCAGAGCCTACAGATGGGGCTGAGGGGAGGAAAAGGAAAGGGCGCTTCACCGTCTTCACCCTCTCACAGTCCTAGCAGTGACTACGATGACCCCTGGGTGCTCCGGCCACGCAGTCAGAGCAGCGTGAGCGCGGGAAGCTCCGCAGCATCACTTGTAGCTAATGCCAACTGCGGCGGTGTGTCTAACGTGTACTCACTATGCCATGTGACGCCTGCTCACAGCGAAACCAGCAGCCTGCGTTCCGACTACGCCGATTCCTGGGGTTACTATATGGACTACCCTCGTAACCATGGAGAACAGAGGGCACAGACCCCTCCAGCCACAGACAACATGACGGCTGGGCCTCACATGGGCGAACTACAAAACGGAGGGGAGATTCACAGAAACAGCCAGGCGCCAGGAGCTCCGGGGCATGAGGGAGGGGTGGCAGTGAAGCCCAAAACGTCGACTTCCTCTCCGGACAGGGTGCACAGACTGACCTCCCCATCCAGCGGCTACTCCAGCCAGTCCAACACCCCGACGGCCGGGACCCCGGTGCCGTCGTTTGTCAGGTCCATGTCCCCCTCCAGCCGGCCCAAACCAAGAGTGCCCGAGAGGAAGTCCTCACTCCTCTCCTCGGTGTCCATGTCCTCCTCTTCCACCTCCCTCTCCTCCAACACCTCTGACTCGCTGAAGAGCTCGGGTCCTCCAGCACCGCCTCCACCGCTCGCTCTCTCCTCCTCAGCTCCCAATACCCCACTCAGCCCACCTCCACCTTTCCCAGCCCCCCTACCGCCAAGTTCGAGCGCAGGATCCACCACACCTCCGCCAGCTCCCCCCTTGCCAACTACTCCACAGGGAACTTCTCAAACCCCACTGCATGCTTGCTCCGTCTCCCCAGAATTCCCTCCTCCCCCATCCCCTGAAACACTAATTCATCCGAGTTTGTCCTTCAATGGAAGCTTCAGTCCCCCCCCACCTCCTCCTCCTCCTATGCCCTCCTGTGGACCCCCTCCACCTCCCCCACTGCCTACTTTTTCTCCACCTTCTTCCTCCCCATCTCTTATGAAGGCAGCGAAGAATGCAACCAAACCAGCTATTTCCAGCAGCCCCACAAAGAGCGCTAAGCCCCTGATTACCCCGTTTGCACTACAGAGCGTTCAGCTACGCTCAATCAAGCGGCAAGGGAAGGAAATTAATGGCAAATCAGACCAGACAACAGCTCAGGAAACTGGGGTGGACCTCCGTCGTAGTCCACAGACCCCGGAGAAATCTAACTCCCAGGAGTATCCCACTGTGATACCCGTGTTTAACAGCTCACCAGAGGATGATTCGCGTAATTCCTCACCGTCACCTGTGTCAAGGCTCTTGGAAGAGTTGACCTTAAACTGCAATATCACTGAAGACGCACCAGATAGTGCTATCTTGAATGGAAAAGCTGAGGATCAGAGTCACTTTCTCTCAAACGGAAGAGTAACAGATGAAGCGCAGGAATCATTGCCAAGCCCCCCAGAGATCTCCCAAAGCACGCCTGTCAAGCAGAAGCCCCCAGCCATCTCCAAGAAACCCAAACTCTCTCTTCTCCCACAGTTTAGCTCCCAGCTCATCAATGAACAGGCTCCAGCTCAGTGTGAGGATACAAGCAGCCTGTCCCACACAGAGGACCAAGCAGACGCTCTGCAAAGACAGACAAAGGAGGAAGAGAAAGAGAGGGAGCAACAGGAGGAGGGGGAGATTTCAGAAATCTCTGAACCATTAGCAGAGAGCAGTGAAGCATCCACAGAAAGCCAGGACGAGTACTGCATCTCTACTCCTGCAAGCCAGGAGACGAGTCTCCACAACGGGCCTTGCACCAACGGAGAGGCCCACGAAGAGGAATACGAGGAGGGGGATGGAACAAGCAGCACGTCTGGATCCATCAGCTCCAGGGAGGACGACTCAGGTGTGTTGAAGTTATTGTGCTTTTCCACCACATTTAAACTTAGAGATGGAGAGATTCTGGGATGAGTAAAGACCAGTTTTAAGTGGTTCAGTCAAAACCATTGTATACTAATGAATTGGACCAGCTTCCTACTTTGTTAGTAGTGATGCCGCTGCCTGCGGCCAGCTCCTTGAGCAGCCGTGAAATTCATTTTGAGCCTAAAAGCAAAAGAAGCCGAACTTGAAACCACACGCTTTTAAAAGGTTTGAAAACTGTGAAAATAGCTCAGGAGAGACGGCTTATCACTGGGACAGCAGAGCTGCAGCTTGAGTTTATCCGCTCTTACTCACTCCCTTCCCCTCATCCTTTTCATATTTTATATGCAGACATCTCTTATGGCTACTGTCCCTTCATTTTTTCCCGCATTGTGTTTCACACACACACACACACACACACACACACACACACACACACACACACACACACACACACACACACACACACACACACCTCAGCCTCCACTGTCTCCTCGACTCATGTCCCCTCTCCATCCTCATTTCAAATTATCAATTTTAGCCTTTCTGCCGTTTCCTTCCTCTTCTCTGTTAAACCTCTTTTCCTCGGCCCGTCCCACTCCCCTCTCTCTCTCTGAGGTAAGCGAGCGAGCGAGGGAGGGGTGGGAAAGTGTCCCAGGGGAGACGCAGTCGTTGTTGGTGGGAGCAGGGGGGGGAGGGGCTCCGTCATATCAGAGGGGAGGGGAACGGATCTGGTAAGGGGATGGAGGGGAGGATGGGAGGAGAGTGTATAGAGCGACTGCCTGCAGCGGCTCAGGCAGTCGAAGCGCAGACGTGAGCGCGGAGGGAGGAGGAGGAGGAGAAAACAGAGGCTGAACTAAAGGAGAAGAAAGGAAAGAGGAAACCTAGAGACGGGACGAGAATGTAAGGGGACAGTCCTGCACCTCCCCGGTAGCACTTCAGATCTCTTACCCTGCCAGGTTAATGCGACAGGATGCTGGATTCATGAGCATGTGCGACCTGAAGTGTGTGTGTGTGTAACTTGTATGTTTCTCTGTGTCAGGTGAGGTGTTCGAATCCAGCACTACTGAATCGTCTCCGGCCCCGTCGACCAACGGGGCGTCTAAGGGTAACATGGTGACCCCCTCTCCCAACCGGCCCAGAACCACAGAGGACCTCTTTGCCGCCATTCACAGGTACTGAGATGCACTCCCACTTCTCTGCTCCTCACCCGCTTCTACTCCTGCTCCATTATTTATTCCATGGAGCCAGTTCATTTTCCCTCTAGTGCTCTTTCATTCCAGTTTCTTTATTTGTTTGTGTTTCTCTCTACCCGCCCCTTCTTCTTCTCATCTCCCCCCCCTTCCCATAAACCACCACGTATCACCCTGAACTCCTCCACCACTACCCCCCCCCTGTCACCCCTCAACCTATGATTTCTCTTCTTCCATCTCAATTCCCCTCCTCTCCTCCTCCTCACCTCCTGCTCCTCCTCTTATTGCCCTCCACCTCTATGTCATAACTTTACCCAGCACTGTCCCATCTGCGAGTGTACACATCTGTCAAATCGCTTCCCTCTGGGGTTTCTCAGCCCGGGAGAAGTGAGTCTTTCTCTGAAGCCACGTAGAGGCAACAATTTAGGTCACAACGCGCGAGCCAGTAGTCAAAGGTTTATCGACACATCTGTGTTGGTGAAGTCACATCGTCGCTGCTCATTCTCGGCAGGAGACACCGCTGTTGCTTCATCCATTATTTAACTACTCAACACCCTCTGGTCCTAATCTAGGTTAGAGGCCATTGGAGAGACTGTCTTGTGTTTTGTTTTTTTCTCTTTCTCTCTGTTTTTCTGCTCTGCGGTATCTTGACATACATTGCATACGTGCCCCTTTGCTTCAAAGGGAGCACGCGCATAAATTTCTCATGCAGCCCGCCAGTTTGTGTTTCACGGTCACGTGCGGCAGCAGCAGCAGCCGGGACTTCTCTTGAGCATCACAGGATTTCATTTCTTAGGATTTCATTTCTGCAGGCACCAGATTGCTGTGTGTATTTATGGCGCCCGTGTCATGTGTGCAATCGTGATTTATTGTGTTATTGGATGGGAAGATTGTGCAAGTGCACATGTGTAAACCTCACAGTCAGGTTGAGTGTTTACCACACGCTTTGCTGTGCTTCTCGCATGTGAAGAACATCATAACAATCATTTTGACCTATTTCTGTGAAAAGTGAAATGGTTCTTGGTTTGAATCCCAGTTTGATTAAGATCTTTCTTCGTGAAGTTTGCTTGTCCGGGTCCTCCGGTGTCCTCCCACAGTGGGATTGGGATTTGGTTAATTTGAGACAAGTGACCTGACCATGGTCTACCTCACCTCTCGCTCAATATCAGCAGTGATTGGCTCTAGCTACCACATGACCCTCAAATGGTTAAGTGATATAGATAATGAATGAATAGATTTTTTTATTCAAAAACCTTGATATGCAGGTCTTTAGATCCCAACGACCTTCCATACAGATGCTATCTAATTGATCCCTTTTCCTCTAATCCTTCCCCTCTCTGACGTGGTTCCTCTCCCCCCCCTTTCCCCTTCCCTTTAATTTAACATCATTTCACTTCCACGTATCTTCCCTCTCTCATCCTCCTCTCTCTGGGAAAACAGAAAATTATGAAAACTTGAATGAAATGCACGGCTGCAGAAAATACTACTCGTCCGAAGGGAGAAGGAAACCAAATGAAATGCACAGCGAGAGTTCGACCGAGCGCTCAGAGCGACGTCTCACACTGCAGCATATAGTTCACCTCGGGAACAGAGATTAGTATCTCCTGCCTTCTGTTTGTCTGTGTGCATTTTGTGTGTGTGTGTCTGCCGGTGTGACTTGGTCTCGGTCGAATGAATTCAGGTGTGTGAGACGCTCATGTGAGTGTGGGTCTTACGTAATACTGGTGGGCTAATGTGGCGAGAAGGCTCTCTGGGGAGGACGTGAGATGGAGGTTGAATTTAGGACACGGAAACACATTTTGCAGAAGGCAGACTTAAACTCTGACACAAACCATTTGTGTCCTTCAGCCCTCGCTCTCGTTTGACCTTCTACAGGTTATTTGTCCTCTATGGAAGAACTTATTCCTATGTAATCTGAGGATTAAGGATTTTGTCTCGGGGCGCCCTCCGTTCCGTTTTTTACATTCTGCGTCAAATCTCTCCCATATAATACAATCTATACATTTGTTATCATTTCTTCCCCCCACTCCTCCCCGGTGCAGAGGGGACGTGCAGTGGGTGGGTGCATCCTGTCTAGAGAGGTGCGAAGTGGCAAGTAGCCCCTTCCCTTTAATTAGCAAGCCTTGTTTCTGCCATGCTACCATTGGATTATCTGCAGTAATCCCACAAGGCCACCCCCTGTACCACAGATTAAAAAAGATGTTTCCCTGCTACCCCTAATCCCCCCCTATTCTGCCAGTTGCAGCTTTATTGCTCTGCTGTGGTGCAGGACTTATATAGACAGAGTAGGCTGAGTGGTGCAGTCAAATACTCTGATACCCCATGCTGGGAGGAGGCTGAATTGTCGTTGCGTGATTAAAGCTGCTTTGGGCACTTCTCCCAGTTTGTGTTTTTGATTAATTTCATTGTGCCGCCTCTGAGCTTTTTTTTCGTTGCAGCGTTTGCAGCTTCTCCCCCATTGGATTGCTTTTTAAGAGAAATGTGTAATTTCTTCTGGTCACTGTCCTTTTCTCTTCTGAGCATCCTTATAGTTTTACTTTTGGGGGGATTTGTGCCGTAATGTGTGATCGCTGGGGGCAGAGCTGACATATGGCAAATTTGGGACAAAGATTTGTGGCGTGTGGGACGGGTATTTAAAGTGTAGTCAAAAAAAAAGAAGCTATGACAACACATAGCTTATTTTTCTTCGCATACATGTGACCAGCCTTTCTGCTCACATGTAAGACATCTCATATGCTGCAGCCTCGTTTCAATTTGAATAATTTACTCTGATGTTCCCATTTCCTGATAAAAAGGCCCCAACTCTTGCATTATTTTCTCTTTAATACATTCAGCTGCCCTTCAGTTATTTTTCTCTTAAAAACAATTGAATGAACCTCTTCTGCCACTCATTCACTCTGCAGCGTTTCTACAAGCACGTCATTAACCTGTCCACATCCTTTCCTAGGTCGAAGCGCAAGGTCCTGGGTCGCAAGGAGTCAGAGGAGGACAACTCTCAAGCTGGGACCCACCCGCAGTCTCCCCCCACCACCCCTACAGCCATGTCCCCGGGGAGCGTGTCCTCTTTGTCCCGGCAGACGAGCTCCATCCAACGCAACCTCCGGAAGTCGTCCACCAGCAGCGACACGTTCAAGGCCCTTCTCCTCAAGAAGGGCAGCCGCTCTGAGACCAGCTTCAGGATGTCTGCCGCTGAAATGCTCCGCTCCACTGACCCTCGATCCCAGCGGCCGAGGTCGGACTCTGTTTTTGACTCCCCTGCCGCTTCGCCCTCCCCCCCGACCACCCCACACAGCCCCTGCTCCTCCCCCGGACGCAGTAAATGGGCAACGGACGAGTGGAGCCGCTACGAGGCCCTGGCTATGTCCTCGCCCCCGTCATCGTCCTTTCAAATGAGCGGGTACAAGTACGGGCGCTCTCGCACACCCCCCTCTGCCGCCAGCAGCAAGTACAACGCCCGCTGCCGGATCCTCAGCAGCCCAATGACAGTTATCTGCGAGCGTGAGGGGGAGTTGGCTGAGAGCGAGTACGGAGACACGGCAGAAACTCGGTCCGCCCTTGCGGTCCAGACTCTCCCTGTGCTCAGAGGCTCCAACGGCACTTTATTTGATGAGAGCAGCAGCTAAAGAGCAAGGACCGCCCGTCGAGCCAGGGAGCTGAACCCATTGTAACCAGGTAGGGGGCGTGAGCCGGTAGGAGGCCCTCTAGACACACCCTCCTGAGCCCCACCTCCTCGATACTGCCTCTGAGGGAGCGGACATGTGGGGTCCTGAGGTCAGAGGTCGCCCCCATCTTGGACCGAGCTGAACTTAGTCTGAAGTGGAGAAGTGGTCGAGCTGCGGCTTTTTTTTTCATTTCTCCCACGACTCTCTCCTTCGTTTGGTTACTCACCCTTCCTTTTTTAAAAGAATAGTGTTTCTTTTACGCCTGGTGTTCTTAGTTTGTTTTCTATCTGTTCTGCTGTTTTAAATTTTTACTCCACCCGGTCCAATAACCCAACAAGCTGTTAGTTTCTCTAAGGGACGAGGTTCAGGTGGCAAACCGGGGCGAACGGAAGGAACCGAAAAGTCACAAGTCGTTTGCGTAACTTTGCTGCTGTGGTGCAACATAGCTAGGCAGTTGGAAAGAGTGGAATGTAAAAGGTGTGCTAGGAGCTCGCCTCGAAGATTTTCCTGCTCCTTACCCATTGGCTGTGGAAAGTGTCGGAGAGAGAGCGCCACCTGCCGGCCAATGTTGGCGTCGGAGCTCGAGAACGTGTGGTGCGACGGACGGCTCCACGGTTAAACTTCAGTCACAGTTAGCAGCAGGTGTTTTACTTCGTGCTCTCACGGTTCAGTGGTTTCGTTTGCAGAGCTGGGGTGTATTTTTAAAAATAAAAGGTCCAGAGAAACTGAAGAGGGATCACTGCTGCCCCCTAGTGAGAGGGAGGAAGTGGAGGACGGAGGCTAAACCAAAAACAGCAGATTTACTCTATAAAAAGGCTCATAAAACTCTATCGATTAACTTTTAGTTTGTAGATTTTGCACTGTGCATAGGTCTTCTCTTTGTTTGTGACTTAAAAAGTATGTTTTAAAAGATTGTTTTAATAAAAGCAAGTGATGTCAAGACTTGTGTTCGAGTAAACAATCAATCTATAAATGTAAAAAAACAAACAGAATGGACATGAGATGAAAAGCTGATGCTGGTCCCTCGCTGATCGCGTTGGTCACCAAAGAACTGAGGCCGTTAATCTGAACAATCTGAGTGTGTTGGCTCATCACACACAACACAGACACACACACAGCCCTGCCACTGTTTGCTGAGACCTGCTAGAAAACCTTTTAGGGCTTAAATGATTTCTAAAATGCCGTTGACCTTTCTACTCAGTCTATCCCCTTTGCGGTTCTACATGTTCCTGCGTGTACATAAATAGAGAGAAAGAGGAGTTCTACGTAACATTTTCACTTATTTTCACAGAATTTGTACATTTTTAGAGCCCTGTGTTAGTTGGAAGGGAGTGGTTTCCTATTTGTAGAATATTTATTTTCACATAGCAGGGATGCAGCTCGGTAAACCGGTCGACAAGCAGCGTGATGAAAGGCACGGCGGGGGGGGAGCAGGGACACGTTTACTCCGCTGATCCCCCCCCTCCCCGAGGCCGCTTTGTTCTTTTAAAGGGTGCTTTTTAGAAAAAAACTGCAATCATGTCAATATTTATGCTGGAGCCTTCATCTGGAGTCATGCAAACCACACACTGGAGCTCACAGCTGAGTCAATGTGTTCTCTGTGGAGACGTGATCCAAGGTGACAGGTGTGAGACTTCATAACCTCCTAACAACCACTGCACCCTGTGGTTTAATCACCTGTGACCAAAGTGTGTGTGTGTGTGTGTGTCCCCGCCGAGCTCCCGCCTGCTCCCATGATGGAGCACATGGGGGGGGCGCGAGCCTGTCTCATGTCAGGACACGTCTCAATCGCACGGCGCTCGTGGAGAGAGGAAGAGGAGGCTGTGAAGCTGGAAGAAGGCGGCTGACGCTCTTGTGTATGTCTGTGAAATAATAATAAAGATAAAAAAAAAGATATTTAAAGAGCTGGTGTGTGTCTGTGTCATTTCTCTCCCTCCGGGTGATTCACGGGCGTCTGCCGGACCCAACAGCCCAAATCACCGGCTCATCGCTTATCGCCATGGCACCCGCACTCGTCTGTCATCCGGAAAACTCCAGAGGCCATCATTTACCCCCCCCCATCCTCCCCCTCTCTCCTCCCCCAAGCAGGGTCATCCGTTATGTCTCCTTCTGGACATCCCATTAGCACACACACTGAATCACAGGCTGGGCCCATAATAGACCTCTCCACTGTGGCTCAGTCGAACAGTGCCCTGTGTCCTATCGACATTCCCAGCAGCAGCCCCCCCCCCCCCCCCACCACTGCCGTTTTGAACGCCTCGGCACGGCGAGCGTTTGTTACCGGCAGCAAAGACACAGCGACAGCCTCTTTAGTGTTTTCAATGAGGTCGCTCCGCCTCGGATTGAGCAGAGTCAGCGGCACGGACTCGGTGTCCATCTGGCCACCGGACAGAGATCAATACCGAGTCCTCCCAGCCATGATCACAGTATCGACACTTCGGTGCTTCCAGCCTCTCCTCTTAGAATCCAGACCACATGTACAGTGTCCTAACGAGACACAGATGGACGACAGACGTGACAAAGCCTGATAGTGTGTTTGTAGAATGACTGGTCGACAGGTACTGATGGGATTATTCAACCATAAATCACAGTATTTACAATCGACATTTGTTTAGCGCACATTAAACAGAAACATGTCTATTTGCTGTTCATGTTTTAAAGGAGAAAAACATTTGCAATTTCTGACTAGAGGAGCACTCAGAGATCAGCAGATCACACACACTCATAAATAGCAGGCCCCTAAAGACGCCGGATGTTTCATCAAGATCTATGAATTATTCTCTGAGAAATCGATGGAAATGTAAGAGTGCAAATACCACACAACCACAAGGGCCAAACGGCTGAAGCTTTAATATGAGTGATGTCACCTACAAGCTGCAGAAACACAGCAGAGTTTATGATTCCACTCTGATTTCCCATCTCAGTTTAACCATTTCAAACTAAACTGGCATTAAGTAGAGCACATACCTGCAACAAGGCCCAGCACTCCCCTTAAATCCAACCCAGCTCCATCTTAGTTCCCTAAATGTGCCTGATTTATTTCATCAAGATCACATAAATTATTCTCTGAGGAATTAATGAAATAAAACAGTCTCACAACGTCTAGGAAAGGGAAACAAATTCCACGATCCAGCCCATGAGTCAGCTCCGCATCAAAATTGAATGGCTTCCTTCCTGACCTGTACCTCATCCTTCCACCAGACTTAGTGGTAATCTGTTCCGTAGGTCATGGTTGTGGTGGCATCACAAGTCCTGTCTTTGACCTCTTTAACATGTCAGCAAAGTTTTGTCTCAAGGGAATTTCTTGAAACTTTGAATTTGTTGACTCTTCAATCTCAAATGTCAGATTTTTCCTTTAAAACTAATTCATATATATTTTTGACTCATGTCACGTTTGTCCATTTATTGAGATCAATCCAATCAATCATCTGCAGGTCTCTGAAACCAACAGTAGTTACTAGTAACGTGTGTTGTCACAGCAGTATTTCTACAGCCTGTCCCCCTGAACGTCTCCTCCAGGCTGGAGGAGGTAAATAAAATGAAACACACTGACTGATGTTTGGAGGAAAACTCAGTGTGTTTCCTCTCGGCAGCAGCTTCGCCTCAGAGCAGAGCCGCTGAGATCAATCTGCTGCTGAGAGCCTGAACATGATATCGGGAACAATTCTGCCACAAATAAAACGAGTGACTCAGCAGACGTGGCCCTGGCGGCGAGGAGAAGGTGAGAGAGGACGGAGGGTGAAGTGAACTGTGGCGAGGATTTCGTACGACTGACGATAAGGTCACGTCCAGCGGAGCGTGGAGGACGGTCAGTGTCCACTGCAGATCAACAACTCGCCCTCTGTAACCCCAGCACATCACCAAGACACGGAGACAGAAGAGATGAAGGTGATAAATAGTCAGGAATCAATCGTTTTATGAAGCGTTATATTTATTATTGATTATATTAAAGTTTACATTATTCAAAAGTGCTTTGTCCCCATGATCCAAAAATCAGTTCTCATGTTATTTTTCCCTATTAACATCAATCATGACACTTATTCAAGATTAAAAACGATTCAGAATCTGTAAATGTAAATATTCATATAATGGAATGTATAAAAAAGGTAAAGTGGTGTTTAAGGCAGAGTTTCAGCTTGTAACTGTCACTCTTTGTCAGTATGTTCTACACACAAGGCACAAACAAAATCAGAGCTTTACACACAAGAACTTGATTTTGTGTTTATCGACATTAATAAAAAAAATGTCTGCCATGCAAATGTTTGGTATCTTGTTTTTAGGCACACGTGACCAGACAATTCATTTTTCATTCACATAATTGGATCATGCTGGCGTGAATGAATTCACCAGCACGATGTTTGTTGTCAGTCGTCTACAAACAAGAGGGTCGGTGGTTCGATCCCCTCCAGTCTAGGGGCAAGATCCTGTATTGGCCTTGACAGCTGTGCCGACTGTGTGTGTTAGAAACATAGACGCAAATACAAGTAGTATTTTCTAAGTACTGTATTCATCCAATCCACTTAGTGACAATAGATGGATGAGACGTCAGTGATGTGTGGGATCAGATCAATTCATCATCAAGTCGTCAGGCTGACAGACTCCAGTTCACTCCCCAAGGATTCAAGACGTCAGCTGAAGCTTCACTCGGAGTCAAGTGGCTCTTTAGGGAAATCTCTCTTTGTGCAAAGCTCTGCTGAACTGTTTTGACAGAGAGGAAGTTCCTGGCTTGAATTTTGTTTTTGTTTTGGTAAAATGCCGACTTGATTTGTCAAACTCAGAGAGTTAAAGCCTCATTCACACTCGTACTTTATCATCTCTTGTGTTGACATGGCCTAAGGAAATGTTCTCTGTGGCCAAAGCAGACAGAAGAAACACTTACATGTATCAATAATGTGTTTTCATGTACATATTGTGAGTGTCTACTCTGTTACAACACAACTGCTTCATTTCCACATCAGCTTGTCACATTCTGACCAGATCAGTGAGGTTTCGGAGTCTTTTTTTGTACCTTTAAAAAAACAAATACACCAGAGGAGAGAACTGACTCTTTGGCTCCCTCTGCTGGAGATATTAACTCAACTGCAGCCACTTGCTCCTCCAGCTGTTTAAAGGTGGAGTTCAATGCAGCTGCTCTCAGACAGTGAGTCTATTCAGTAACTTTTTAGTTAAGTAAATGTAAACTGATGCAACTTTTGTAAAGAAATATAGTAATATAGTATAGTAATAGTAATGACCTTTAAATCTGAACCCATCATACTTCATTAATAGGACCTGTTTTAAATTTGTAAGTGTTTTGAAATGATCATATGAAAATCTGACGCCGTGGGTTCGATGCTGCGTGACCTTTGAATCTCTCTATTGCTGCTCCACTTTCTTCAGCACCCAGACCTCGTTCCTGCGGTTGGTCAGTTTGAAGGGGCTGTCGTACCCGACGGTGTAATACGGCTTGTCCACGAAGGGGACGCCGTCCCTCTGGAGGCTCTCCAGGAGTTTCAGGAGCTCCTCTCGCTTCAAGTTCTCGTTGGAGAAGCCTCCGTACCTCCTGGAAGAGACGGACGAGTATCGATCAAGAATCAGCCGGAAGATTTGGCTTTGAAACTCTTGAGGATTTGTTTTTTTGCGCTACCTGACGTAAGCGGTGAACTCCTCCCTGTGCTCCACAAACACCTGCGGGTCGCTCGGCTCCGGTGGGTTCTCCTGATGCTCCACCGGGATGAAGAAGGACACGGTGAACTGGGACTCGCAGGCCGGGCCGGCTCCGGGGTCGACGCGGCCCGTCACAGGGGCCGTCATCTCCACCTTGACCTCTGAAGTCACAAACGAGTGGACGCTCACTTAAACATGACGATGACACTCGGGATTTGATGTGTAATCAGCTCGTGTAGGATTCACAGATTCAACATTTGCCTAAACAAACTGTGGAGGCCGATAAAAACGTCCCCTCACATAATGAGACCTGAGCAGCTGTTGGCCATGGAAGCACAGATGTTGGCCATGGAAGCACTGTGATTATAGATCTGACTCCGTGCTCTGCAGACTCACTAGTCAACTACACAAACAATACATGTGCTCGTAAATAACGCTGGTGTAAAGTGCTGAGTAAGAAACAAAAGGCTGTGGCGCTGTAACAAAGTGCTGAGCAGGAACTAAAGAGAACTTTCTCCTGCATTTATTCATCTGCTCTCTGTCCTGGAACCGGATTCTACAGGATTTCTTTCTGCAACACGTGAACTTTATTCACTCGACTCATCGTTGTGTTTAAATAGCTGCTGTTTGACTTAAAAAACAACACAAACTAAGACACGTCACAAACAATAAATCAGTCGGGCTCCATCGAAATGAGCCTTTCACACATTTATTATTATTTATTTAAATATGTAAGTTCATTTTCTAAATTCAACTTCTGTGTATTTGGTCGTATTTGTGTTTTCTTTTTATTTATAGTTATTTTTAATATAGTTTACGGTTAATCGCTAAAGTATCAAGCCTGCATTATAAGGGTTTGATGATGACGTTTTTTTAGGTATCTGATCGTTTGTTCTCCCTAATATTGGAATCATCGGCCACCAAAGATCCACATCAGCCCGGCTCAATCACAAACTCCTCATCTTCTCTTATTCTCATTCTTTAGGCCACGTTTCAGAGATGGAGCAGCTCCGACTCACTCTTTTGGTTGTTGCCCTGGATGTAGCTGAAGAGTCTGCGGAAGCCGTCCTTCATGGCTTCGTCCAGGTGCATCCCGCTCAGAGACGTGCTCACCCACTTGGTGGCGTGGTAGGTGCGGACCTCATAGTCCTCTGCCTGCAACACACACACACACACAGACACACACCATTATTTCAGCTGCACTGACGCTGCAGATTTATTTATTCATTTATTTATTTTTAACAATGTTGCAGTAAGGATGTGATCGATGAGACCTGAAACAGTGAGTCAGCAGTTTTTGGAGAAGGTCACATGTATCGATCGCTGTCACCTCGAGTGGTGACCTGACAGTTTCCTTAGTTACTTTCACATGAAAAACAACAGTGATCATTAGATTCTCACTGTTTTCGCTCTCTTAAAATAGATTTGTCTTTTAACTAGAATAAAATGACTTGCCCTGTTTTTCTATTGAACTCAAAGACGTGTGTGATCCTGTCAATTCTGTAAAGTCGTATTTCACGATGGATCTTCATATTAGAGACGAGATCTGATGATATTACTCTGCAGGTTTCAGGTCATGGTTTTGTTCAACTCATCACATGTCTACCAGTGAGTCTGCAGCTAAGTTGCATTCAAAACCTGCTGCTAACAGTGAAGACTGTGTTATCACAGTATTTCCAGGGCTGGGCGTTATGGCCAGAGTTTATATCAGCATAAAAAATGTCACATTTGTATTTCTTTAAAGTTTACAGAGTGACTTTTGGTCCCGAGTGAAGGTTGTGGTGTTAAACTCTTCTTTACGAGAAGAAAACGACAAACACTTCAGTTAATCAATGATTGAACCTCCTCACTGTACAATGAAAAGCTATTAAACTGACACTTTGGGACTTTTGTTAAATAGTAAAAATAATTAACTTTGACGAAGTGAAATCAGGAAACATTTGACCTCATCATTTGATCTGAACTCGTGTGTTTTTCTCTGGTAACAGTCTGATGAACAATGTGGGCTCAAAGGTTTGATGCAGCTTGTTTGCTTTTTTAGCTCAACTTGACATTTACCTTGTTTCCCTCCACCGCAGTGAACTCTGGGTTTTGTAGTCCAGTGGAGAACAGAGCTTGTCCCACAGCTTTCAGCATCTTTAACCTGTGAAGGTCACATTAACATGAGAGATCACCTGCAGCATCGAGTCACGTGATACCAGTTATTTAACAGCTCATCTTGGGAAATAAATCTTTTCAGAGATCACACTTCAACAGTTCATATAAGAACATGAAATCCGTCAACACACAACTCAACATATTTATTAACACACACGATAGTTTTTAGAATATCAGAATAAACACAGACACACTAAATACCTGTGAATTGACGCGTCCGATCCGAACTGAGGGAGGTGCCTGTTTAATGTTTTCATAACACTGCTTCCGGTTACCGAGAGCTGACATCCGAATGGCTGAGCGAGTCTGGATTTCAAAATAAGAGCTCACGTGACGGATGGTTATGATAATTTAATTAAGTTGTGGCCACGTTTAGACTTTGGTTTTAGTGAGTTTGAGCTCATCTACACGCACGTAACAAACAGCGTTTAATGTGGGAATATATTAACTTTATATTTTAAAGCAATTTGCTTTCTATTTTTTAACCGGCTAAGCATAGTATAATAATAATGAGATTTATTATCACAGTACAGAAGCATGTCGCATTTACCTGAGAAAAACAATCATCTGTTTTGAATTAATGAGGTAGTTAAGTTGACCAATCATATGAATGCAATACGTTCCTTAGAACTGGGTCAAATAAACCAAACAAATGCTCTAAAATGTGCGTATACATTAAATTCAGAATAATATCATAATTTTGTTTATTATAAAATAAATTGAAACATTTTATAAAGAATCCCCCCCCCCCCCCCCCCCCCCAAAAAAAAACCCGATAAACATTAGTAGACAAAGTAATGAATCTTGATGAAAACAAAACCAATCATGTTTAGAGCGGCTGATATTTATCAGTATGTGTAACTTGGTGCAGATCCAGATAAAAATCTTGTTTCCTCCATGTGGGGTCTGGGTGGAGATGTGCTCTGAGTCACCCTCTAGTGTTTACTTGTGCTCTCACAGTTCTTTTTACATGAATATATACATTTGAGCAGGAAGTGGAGAATCTGTTCTAGGATCAGCATCTCCCATTTATTTACTATACTATTATTTACATAAAATGGTCGGTAGCTAAGTTTACAAGAGAACAAAACTCATTTGCATGGTTTAAGAAACAACACAGTCCAGGCAAAATCACAACAAAGTGCCGGAGGAGAAACAACCTAAAAACCAAAAAGACACTTTTCGATCGAGGACAGATCACGTTCGAATGGAAGAACAGCTGCTACATCAACAACGTGGAAATTGTGCCGACAATGATTGAGAACAAGATGAATGGGTTTGTTGCGTTGAGGCTTCAGCTGGAAATTTGGCAGGAGCAACAACAAGGAGCCTATTTGTAAGACTGAGAAAACAGATGTTCATCTCCTCGGAGACGGGCAGAGGAGCAGTTGTGTTGTTGAGTAAGGCAAGCGAGACATATAGATGCATAGTTGTAACATCTGTAACCCTATGTGTCATTGTTGATCTGATGGATGCAGATACACACAAGCATTTTCCCAAGAACCAAAGAAAAAGAAAACACTCCAACAGGGACATGCAATTCAATGCAGAGACGATGGCGGCAGCCTTTTGTCTTCTCCTTGTCCTACGTGATGAGGTCATAGAGCCAAGGGCAGTGGAGGAGGCAGAAGACAAGAGGGTTTTTTCCAAATGCCGGTTGCTTATAAGGAGTCCGGATGTCACCGCTGGAAAATCCCTTTCAGCTCCAGCACTTCAATAACAACCTGCCCATTGTCTCTCTAAGCAACATGACATGATGGTACGAGAGGACGTGGAAATGGTCAAACAGCAGATTACAAACAGAAGAATAAAAACAGGGAATTCAAAAACACATTTTCAATCGGCTGCTGAGTATTTTTGATGACTGCAAAACTGCATTAGAACATAAGGCTCTACGTCCGCCATCATTTAGTGCATTCTGGCGTGGTGGCGGCCTCAGGGATGGTAGTTCTGGTGGATGAAGGACAGAATATTGTCTTTGGACAGTTTCCCGGGATCCAGGCGGGTCTGAGAGTCGTGAACGATGACGCCGTCCACCCAGGCCCAGAAGAGACGCTCAGCGTGGCAGACGCTGAGGATGAAGACAGAGGATACTGTTATAATCAATATTAAAACTATGCCATATAAATACACGAGTCTAAGTCAATATTTTTGCTAAATTTGAAAAGTATTCTCTGGAGATAATGCGTACTAAAAGGTAAAAATGCTTATCGTCATCAACATTCTAAATCAGAATCATCCTTAAGTCCAAATGAGTGTTTGAACTAAATTTGAGTATGAATTCAGAAGGTCAGTACTCACTTGAAGGGAGCAGCACAGTTTGGTGGCATTTCATAGGTGGACGCCTTGGTTAACTTATTATAGAAGAACTTCATCTTGGAGTTCTTACTGTACGCGATAGTCCACGGCTCTAAAGGATGGAGAGGAAGAGAGGGAGAGACATTTGACAAAGGTTCAGTAAAAGCAGAAAGCCACAAATCCTCATTTCACTCAAACGGTTTCAACCTCAGGTTTGTGGAGGTTTTAACGTAGTTGAAACCAAATGTGTTCTGACATTAAGCAGCACACACACACAAACACATATACACACACCACTGATAGTCTTGATGATGTAGAGGCCAGTGGGAAGGAAGTGTCGGTCGTCTCTGCCGGTGTAGGACAGACGAGGGATTCCTCCTGAACTCTTTGTTACTTTCATTTCTAGTCTGCACGAGGGAAGAAAAACAGAAAATGACAGATGTGTCTATTTGTTTTTATTGCACAGGAAACAACAAAGATAAGATAATTATGTGAAACTCAACCTAATGCATTATAGTTGGTGTGGACTAATGCGAGATCTGTTTTCTTACCTGACAAAGATTTTCTCCATTTCCTCCAGCCTGTACACCTCCTTCACTCTGGGAAAAGACAGAAGTTACATTTACATAGCGTGACAATTTAATGCCACAGCGCTGAATTCTATTATATTAATGTACCACAAATACTGTATATAGCCTTTAGCACTATCAGAGGCAATAAGATCCCGGTACATAAATTACACAACTGCATTCAAAACAAACTTAGATAAAAACCTGATAGGGTTCATGTCTGGTCGGCTTGGTTTGGCCACCGCCTTCACAAACTTCTCAGCCATTCGGATCCTGGATACACACCAGTCATTAGTTAGTAAACTACAGAAAACTACAATAACTGTATTTTACAGATACGCAGCTACAACATGGACAGTGAGAAGTGGATTATTAGGAAGTCGCACATTAAAGTTTGATACAAAGTACAGGTGCCGCTGTCCTACCTTTGGTTGAAGTGCTGGTCTCTTACGTCAGTGCCGTTGAGTATTAGTGCGTCCATTACATGAACTGCGTTGATTCTCCGCTGAGCTTTTCCCTACAGGGCAAATAATCATGTTTGTAAAACCAGCTCCATAAACAGTGAGTCAGCTGCATTCTTATAAATAATCTCTTTATCATGTTATTGAGATAACCATAGACTCTTGGATGATGAATGAACCCTGCTGTCGTAGAACAGCAATATATAACCTGATGCCCCCTCCTACCACATCTTGTAAAAACAATGCAGGTCATAATTTAAGCAATAACAGATATAAAGAGTGCGATATACTGGATCCCATATTTCATCAGCTCAGGCCGTAAACTCTCACCTCGCCCTTCAGCTCTTGGACGATCTCCACGCTCAGAAGCGTATCTCTTGGCAGCTCCAGTTTAAAGTTCTCCAGCTTCTTCCAGCGAACAGGCATCTTCCCGTCCCAAGTGTAAATCTGAGACTTCTACACATGTAGAGAGGAAACAGAGAACAGACGAGAAGGTGAAAACAGATTCAGCATAGAAACGGTCAAATCAGCCAATCAGCTCTTTGTTTTAATCTCTTCCAGTAGATATTCAACTGGTTTACAGAAAGAATAGTTACATATTATTACATTGGCTTTTGTGTTTAATTACTGCTTTGAATACTGTACTGATAGCATCCCATCATCCAGACTAATGATGACAAACACATCATTTCTACTACAACACAAGTTCCTGACCTAGGTTTTATCTTAAGACTCACCCCGAGCGCGAGAAGAAAGATCTGCTCTCCACCTCCCACAATGCACTTGTGGTCCAGTACATGACGCAGCTTATCAAGGGTTGTGGGGTTGAGAGATGTGAGCTTGGACTGGAACGACTCCACATTCAAATTCTGAGGTGCAACAAACACAAGGAGGATAAAAGATGAGGAGCAGAAACTGAGAAACATTCTGAATTAGCACCACTAATCACATTGTTTCAAAATATAAGAAGTAATTAAAATAAACAAACAGATTTTCTACTATTGTTTAGTTTTAGTGAGTTTATGTTTTTCTTTTTTTATTAACAAGTTAAAACAGACACAAAAACTTTGATTTATTAACTGACCTTGATGAGTTCGTAGAACTTTGTCTTTGGGTCTGAGGGAGCAGGAGTGACCCTGGCCTTGTCTGGTACCTGGAAAGAGACAAAAAAAAGGATTTAAAACTTGAACAACAGACTGAAAGTACATTTATAAACAGAAACTCTATGAATTATACTTGATCTGTTTTCAAGGTTAAATGTAGAACAAAAAAACGTGAGTTTCTCTACTCACCCCCCATAGCTTCAGACATTGCTTCCTGATGTCGGCCTGCCTCGTCTCTGAAAGTTCCCTGCAGACGTCAACATAGTGTCACACAGTTAGTTCCACACACACATTCCAATCCACACTAAAGCTAAGCTGGAGAAGAGATAACTGAATGGTTTCTCACGAGTCGACGACGAAAGCGTGGATCTTGGCCAAGGCCTTGATCTGGACAACGCAGAGCCTGACGGGAGAGAGAATTCATTTCCTGTCAGTCTTTCAGTGTGAAGGTGAAATCATTAAGTCCTGTCTGACTGTAGTGGATCCCCACCTCTCATTGGAGTTGACCATAAATGGATAGAAATCCGTGTCTTCCTTGATGATACTCAGCGGAACCAAATCTGTAACGTCTCTCTCCGAGTTCTTCAGCTGGTTCAGTTTCAGGTTGACTCTGAACATGTATTCCCTGACGGGTTCTGATCCGGGCTTCAGACCACGGCACACGATGTACCTGAGGGTGGTCAAGAGTAGGAGCAGTTTGGAGGAGATCGTAATAACAAGAAATAATAATAATATTAATAATAATAATAATAAACTCAGGCTATCACTAATGGAAAGTGATAAATCCAAATATTAATTTTCTTCTCACAATTCGTCTTATGACCAGATATTCATATTCATAAGTCTATGACGTCCCTAGATCTCTCTGTACATATACAAAGACAGACAGACCTCTCAGAGTTGGCCGGTCTGCTGGTGATCGGTTTGAAGAGACAGATCCTGTCGAAGCAGAGGTACATCAGGTAGACCAAACCCACACTGAAGGGAGTGAATAGGTCAAAGGTCTTACACACAAAGTGGCCACCTGCAGAGGACACACAGAGCCAGGGGGGGTTAATCTGGGTACACAGTAAAACAACACAGAGGATGAGTACATAACATGAGTTAAGGAAGGTATAATGAGACTGAATATAATAGTGTCCACCTGACCAGAGTTTCAGTACCTGTCCTGAGGGTAGAGAGAGCAGTGAGGGCCTGACAGAGCAGCAGCTGTTTGCTCAGGATCTCCTGGATGTTTTCCTGACCTTCCACAGAGAACCCCTACGACAGACAGAGGAAATAATCAAAACTAAAAGGTAATCAATCTCCAAACAGAAACCTCAAGTCATTCCAAGAACAGCAAGATTCTGCACCGTCACCTTGTAGTAAAATAATGACCGTGCAGAATAGTCTCACCCCATCTGCCATGAGGAAGTGGAGCCCTCTCCTCTCTGTGCTCTCAAACACAAAGTTTCTAAAGGCCGTCACGTTTTCTGGCTTAGTGATGTCCCCGTCTCCGTCCACCCCTCCCTCACCTGGGATACACAGAGGTCAAGCTTTCACTGAATCATTCATCAGACGCCTCCCGGCAGTGACCTGCAGGTTTTCCTTAGGTTTACCGTAGTAGGGCTCAAACAGCTCGCTCGGCGCAGCGAAGAAATCTTCCAGTTTGAAGTCACAGGGTCCTTTCAGCGTCATGCCGAAGCCTTTGGCGTGCCAGCGTCTCCTCCACAGGATGTACTCTGAGAAGCCTCCGGGCCCCGCGCACACGTCAGCAAAGTACAGGAGCTCCCCATCACGGTCCTTTGTCAGAGGCAGCTACAGAATGAAAGTGGGCACAGATATTGTCTCACTATTTCTTTGTGTGGGCTTGTTTGGTCTGATCCAACACATCAACAGTCAGGTTGACCCACTCACCGCTTTCGGATCCTTTGGGTTGGTGAACATGTGGTCGAAGCAGTGGTCGAGGTTAGCCATTTTCATAGCTGCTCTAAAAACAGAACGCATATCAAAGAGACTTCATTAGACATGTGACAAATAAAAGTTCACTTAGAGAAAATGCTGAATTACCTTTCTGGCATTACATACAACATGAATTAAAACAATCTACAAAAGTCTGCTAGAGTTCTGGACCTAGCTTGTATTTCAACCGGCAGGAACTAACCTTCCTTCAATCCATTCATTGTCTTCCCCTTACACAAGCTTGGATTTTAGAGGAGTAGCATATTTTTAGAACTTGGATGACTTATATGATATTAACCGCACTATGTTCGTCTGTCCAACTTGTGGAAACCACCTAAAGACTGACCTGTTGAGGAAGATCCCTCCTCTGATTGTTTCGTAAGGGTTGGAGCGTGTCCGAGCTCTCCGCATCTCCTCGCCCTCCAGGTCATCGAATA
Organism: Pleuronectes platessa; assembly: GCF_947347685.1. NCBI lineage: Eukaryota > Metazoa > Chordata > Actinopteri > Pleuronectiformes > Pleuronectidae > Pleuronectes > Pleuronectes platessa. The sequence goes on from NC_070642.1 coordinate 15,007,285, forward strand.
TGCTCTGAACATCAAACAGACATGTTTGATGTTCTTCTGTTCAAACAAGATTTGAACAGAAGTGAACAGTTGTAGACTTCTATGATAACTCACCTTGCACCTGAGAAGAGTGTGCAGAAGATCTTCAGTGCAAAACTCTGTCTCTTCCTCGATCTTGAGTTTTTTCTGTAAGCGACCGAAAACAAGAATTATGTTTAAAAATAATCAGTACACACTACTCACATTTACATCTGGGTCGGTGTCCGTGTTTTTTTGTTTACCTCTCCCAGAATCATCCAGTCCCTCAGTTCATCTGCATCTGGGGTCTCTGTGGTGCATTCCGGGAACCAATCTACCTTCTCTACAGGACTGGGCTGGACAGACAAAGATCACGTCATCGGTACCACTGATGGTTATTTGAATCCCACAAGGTATTTCAAATCTAAAATTGCTAAAAGAATTGCAAACACTGGCTGTGTACCTCTGATTCATCGCGCCAGTCGACATTGAGCTCCCCCTGGAAGCCCTGCAGCGTGAGGCCGAGACCCCGTCTTCCTCGCTGGGTCGAAGCCTCTATGATCTCCTTGCGTCCCTGGCCAAACTTCCCCAGACCCTCGCCCTGACGGAAACCCATCTTGGCCTGAGGGTGTGAGAGGTTACAGACAATGGAGTTAGAAAACCTACAGCCTTAGAACACCATATTTCTTATTAATACTATGGGTTGACACACCCAACTCCAAAATGTAGCAGTAAAGACAATTAACTGTGTTAGAGAGGTTTTCAATACATTACCATGAGCTTCTGTGACACACTGTTGTACATAGTGAACTTGGAGGGGTTGTCGGAGGGGTTGTCTGAGGGGGCGTCTGTGTCTTGTCCATCAAAGGATGATATGGAGGGCATGGAGAACCCTGGTCTCTGCTCCTCCTGGTCACTGAGGGAGTCATTTTGGCTGGAGTCTGGACAGAACAAAACCACACACACGTACACACCGTTATGATCACAAGGATCATCATAATCACAGCAGTAAAAAGTGAGCAGGCCCAGCAAATAACTTTCAATTCTACAGATGAAGGAATCTACCTTGTCGGGATAATTGTGACTCCTCGTCCGAGCTGCTGTCTTCACGACACAGCTTTGTCCCCGTCGGTGGGATTGGCGGTGCTTCGGCTCTTCTCTTCATTGTGGCTGAAATAGAGCGCGCGGGGACAATGACAGAAAGATGAGATGTTTGATGGATGGACGAGGTTAAAAAGGAAATAGAGACACAGCCACTTCCTCATTTTGCCCTGCCATATTTAAATCCATTTTCAGGCACCGGTTTCACAAAATGAATAAACTTATTTAATAACTTTGAGAATGTAATGTGAGTCCTATGAGACAAATTAGGATTATGGAATATGGGTTTTCCAAATAAAATTTGATTGATTAATGATTTGTTTCATTCTTTTTTTGTGCAGTCTACGATGGAAATATGAGGAATTATATAAATTATATCTATATATAAAAAATTAAACAATGTCCAGATTATGTATTTTCAGATGTGATGTTTATTTTTTTTAATCATGATTTAAACCAGAGCCATGAAGCATTTCCCACACAAGCACATAAACAGCCCCAGTTGGCGCCTTTCACGCATCAACAATATCATTATTACGTCATGTGTGAGCACCACAGAGCTTCCGTGTCTCTCTTCTCCACAACTTGACACTTTGATCGTAAACAAACTCACATTGTGTCCGATTCCGTGCAACTGCCAGCGGTTACTTCTAGGCTCGGTCATCCACCGTCCACCATAAGTTTAAAGTGGTGAAACTCTGAAGTGAAGTGAGAGCTCCTGGCAGCTCGCAGACGGGGTGGGAGTTTTCTGTGAAACGAAACTGCGCAGCTTTAGCTTTAGCCGTTAGCTCTCCGCGTTAGCCAGCTTGCGTTTAGCCGCTCGGGAGAAAAACTTCACTCTTTTGCAGCAACAGCGACACATCGTGAGCTGCGGGTCCGCGGCGACATTTTCCTCCCTGACTTTTAATCGCGAGGAAACTTTGGTTAAACGTGAACCCGCGTTCTGTTTTTAGAGCTGTCAGGGGTCCTGCTTCTCCCAGTGATGGCGAACACTGATGACGTAACCTATATAAAGTCTGTCTGCAGAGGTGCCTGTCTAGAAACAATAACAACAAAATAAATACATGCTATAATAACCATAGGTAATACCATGTAATAATACAAATTATAAAAAATTATGAAGGTAACCGTGTTATATTATTAAATAATCATTATTAGTATTTATTACGAGTATTATTAGTAATAGTAGTAGTATTTGAAATATATCTCTACATGGATTAAACACTATTACAATACAGAAGTAAATGAAATGGTAAAGTTATCAGTAACGAAATGGCTTACATTTTACTGAAATGAATCATAGGTATAAATAAGTGACTTTGGGAAAGACCAATATATTTGTGTTCTTCAACAAAAACCCCGACCGACAGGCAGGGACCCCTGTATCTGCAGGTGGGTCCTCTTAAAAAGCATCATCTTGTTCCACAGAAAGTTCAACAACCAGAGACTGTATATTAAGACAGACGATGCTGCCCTACTTCATCCCACAAACTTTGACCTTTTAGTTTGGTCCATATCCCTTCCATAAACTTGGAGGAGGCAGGATGTATGACCTATACTGCAGCCAGCCACCAGGAGGCGATCGAGTTGCTTTGGCTTCACTTTTGGGCAGCTGTCAAGTTGTCCATCTTCAGTGTTGTGCAGGTTCACACCTCTCATGAACTAGTTCAAAGTTCAGTTCATGCAGGTAAACCTGCGTAGTTCACGTTCATAGTTCACCATTTAAATTCTGAACTAGTTCATAGTTCAGTTCATTTCATAGTTTTAAGGTGGACAGTGAGAACGAAAGTCTTAACTTGTTAAAGAAAACCTTATCCATCACTACCCCTTGCCTTTACTGTCGGAATCTTTATCAGACAGTGTGTAAAAATCCCTCTCTGCTTTCTCTTGCCATCTGTATATGAGACCGAGAGCTGTTGTGTTGCAGGTATGGCCTGCCCCTTTAAGGAAAGTTTGTAGTGTGTGACGTAGTGCACCTGGGTATTGAGGGAAAAGTAGCTAAAAGTGTGTGTATAACGAGAAGTGACGGACCACCTAGAGGTGGTGCGAGTGTTGCTCCTGCTGTATATCCGAGAAATAAAGTGGCCGCATTCCAAGTAAAGAAACATCTCCTCCTCCTTCTTCACGGAGCGGTCCGGACGGCTGGTTACCGGCCAGACAGCGAGCCAAGATAACCAGTGACAGGGGCGGCTCCTGGTACAGGCGACATAGGAGACTGATTTATCACGACGTGACACATGCAATGTAAAACAATACATTAACGTCACACCATCATCCTCTAACCCATGGGACGCACCGGAGGTAGAAGCGCTGTGAAAAGCTGTCCGCCTCCTTTCCTCGCCCATGTTAAATACTTGGGCTGGTCGCACCTGCAGCGTAGTGCCGGAAGAACCGGGAAGTGCCGCGGCCGCACACACACAGAAAACATAATCTCATGTGGGGGGGTGGCGGCTACAGGCTTGCATAGGTCAGTCACCTGTGAAGACCAGCATAATTTACCCCTGAACCAGCGCGGAGAAATGATGATGATGATGATGATGATGATGATGAAAAATGATTTATAAAATTAAATATAAAAAAATAATTAATTAAATTAAATTAAATTAAATTGAAAAAATGTAATTAAATTAAATTGAAAAAAAAAAGAAAATCCTGCGCAGAAACCTACTGCGCACATCCTGCGCAGAAGCCCATTGCGCACACCCTGCGCAGAAGCCTACTGCTGCACACCCTGCGGAGAAGCCCATTGCGCACATCCTGAGCAGAACTGAACTGCGCACAGCCTGCACAGAAGCCCATTGCGTGTTTTTTTTATTTTTATCTAAATTAAATTTGTTCCTGTGTTTATATTTAATTCATTTAAATTTACATTGTATAAGATATTTAGCAATTAATAGAATTCCTGCCAAATTTAGGAGTTTAGTATATTGCCAGCTTAAAGATGGGAATAAGTGGGATTCAAACCTGTGTCTCTATTGTTGGAGAACAGACGCTATACCAACTAGGCCACACCGCCAGATGATTGCCACAAGGAACTAAGCACTATAAGAAGATGGACAAATTATCGTGTGTGTGTCCGTGTCATTTTATGCTGCCTTTGATAAAGACAGAGACAATATTTTCTACCTTACTACATATATTTGACAGCCTTACTTAAAAGTTACTTTTATATTTTTCGCTTTTAGATACTGGATGATTTAACATACTTTAAAAACCTATTGTAAGAGAATAACCCAGTCTTTTTCTAACCTTGTCTTCGGGTGCCTTACAAGAATCACAGTCTGCTCTGATGTCCTGAGGCTGCCCCCTGCTGGCTGCTGGGCTCCTCTGCTGCTCTAGCTTGGTTTGTCCATAAAAGAAAATCAACCAGCAGTAAAATGTACAACCAGCAATCAGTGCACGACAAAAATAAACCAATATATACAATGTAAATAAAACACAATATAAAAACTCTATAGACTAAGTAGCAAGGGAAAATTAGCTTTTAATAAATGAATTGATAAGTCGACCAACAGAAAATTACCTGTCAACTATTTAGATATTCGAATAGAATACAGTGGTGGATGATAGGAGTGTCGGAGTTACGAACAAGAAATGTGTCATGTTCGCTGGACTTTAATAAAGTTACACATAAAGAGAAAAGTTTCCTGTCGTCTATACGCGAGGACACTACAATATGAACGTGTTCACCGTTCAAATTCATTATTTGTCATTGAGTTGCGTTCAGTTCATCGTTCTCATAGAAGTGAACGTGTTCAATGAACGCGTTCCTTTGCGTTCGTTCATGCACAACACTGTCCATCTTTATGTACAATCTTTGGTCCCAACCAATGTACACGTGTATCTATAGAGATAAGATGAGACTGATTCACACAAAACATTAATTGAATTGTTTTGTGACCAGGTGATGCGATTGACCTTTAACAAGTCTTGCATGTGTGTCAGATTGGGGTAATCCGTTCTTGGCATGTGAGTTAAGGAATCCTGATCTCCTTCGTTTTCAGTCGTGCGTTACAATGACTAAGTAAAACAGTCTCCCACACTCTCCTGCGAGAAGCCAGGATGACCTTTGGGATGTCAGACTGTCTGGCCATTGATCTAAAATCATTTAAAACCCACTTATTCATTTTGATGTTCTTGTTTTTTTTTATAATGTAAGTGCTGAGCAATGCACAATAGATGGTCAAACTGTGCGGCCGCTGTGTTTTCAGTAACACTCTTCTCCTTCTCATGCAGTTTGAAGTCCTTCAGTGCATTGCATGACTTCCGGGATGAGTCAGTGAAATCCTTTTAAGAAGAAGCTCCATGGATTGGTGACAACACAGAGAGATGACCTGAGGGAGCAGCCGAGCTCTGAGCTTCCTGACGGTCGTTCTTCGATAAGATTTCAGAGTATTGTTCAAAAACATTGAATTTAACTAGAACGGTTCATCAAAAGAAACCTGGACACATCTGACACATCTTTATTCCATATTTTTATTGGTAACAACAACAATTACAGTCGCAGCTATCACCCCACAAGTCTGGTTCGTGACCTCCACCAAGGAGGTCAAATTTTCATCTGCATTTGTTTGTTTGTCTGTTAATAGGTTATTTGCAAAAACTCCTTGACAGAGTTCCTTGCAAATTTGTGGAGGTTTGGGACATGACCCAAGGAAGAATCAATTTAATTGTCAGGAAAGTTTTACACTATCCTCAACAACTTCACACAATTTTCATTGATTTGTTCAGAGAGAGTGATTTTCTCCAAAGAATAATTCATCGATCATGGATGAAAGAAAAGTAGTTTCTTTTTTTCTGCTATAAAAGTTGCACAGGCTCTACTGAGAACCTCTGAGAACCTTGTACCGTAATTACTTAGTATTTTACAGTACATGGTTTGTGTCATTAGTTTTTAAATCCAACATTGTAGTTTCTTGATGCATCTGTTAAGGGGAGGATCTTTGAACAGCTGTAGAATGAAAGTACTCTAGTAACATATTGATGATGTTGTTCTGCTCTGTATCCAGTGATTGCTGGAATAGGCTGCAACCCTCCAGGCATGAACCATGAGAAGGATCAAGTTAAGCTTTTTACAGACAAAGATTGATTGAAATATTGTTCACGACAGGTTAATTTAATTTAATAGAATCCTTTGTACCAGGGTCACAATGCGATTTGCTGTTTTTTAATTGCACCTAGTTTATAAACCGCCTCTGTGACACCTGCAGACGCCATTACAGCGTCTTTTTGTCGGTGATGTGGTTATGTGTTTCCTTTCTGTGGCCAATGGGCTTGGGACATCTTCTCACAGGTATATTAATCCACCCCAGTGGATCGGCTAATCCCCCACTGACACACAAAGACACAAACACTGTCCAACACCATGTGACCCGCTTACGCAATGGAGCCAAGGCTTTATATACCACCTGTAAGGACTGGACTCCCTCAGGGAAGATCATCTCAGTGAAGGTGTGCGTCAGGTTATCTGACTGAGGGAGCAGGGAGTGTGTCCTCGGACACAGGGGAGAGCTGTTGCTGCTGCCGCACTCTGCCCGGTGGAGAGGATCCAGGCTGAAGAGAACCAGCAGGAGCAAAGGGAATCCCTGAGATAAACTTGTCCAGCAGGACGTCCCGTGGCCCGGTTGCACAAGTTATTTTTTTTTGTGGTCTCTGTGAAGCACCAGAAAGAAGGACAACCATGTTTTTTCGAATCCCTCGACTGACCCCTGGATATATTAGATACCTCCAGGTGCGTAAGTTGCTTTAGGGTGATTTTCTTCTTTAGACAGATTAATGATTAGTCCTGGACCTGAAGGGGCATCAGCAGTGGAGCCAATTCCTTAAGATACTCTAACAGAGACTTGTACCGATCTGGAGTTCAGGCCCTGCACGTAAACCTGAGCTTCAGGAAAAAACTGGTGTGTGTAGATTTCAAGATCTCTTCATAAATTATCACTTTGCAGCTTTGAAAGCTTCATTTTAAACCAACAGCCCTGCACATGTGCGATTGCCTATTTGTGTGGTTGTCATGCTGGGATTTAGAGGATTACAGCAGCCTGTCTTTGAATGGATTTGAATCAGAGGTGCATTAGCTCCCTGAGGTCAGGTAAATACCCTCTAATTGGATCTCCTGAGAAACAGCATGAGATGACATGTTCCAAACCAAGCCGTCTGCTGGGTATTTCAAAGACCTGCAGCTGGATGCCACAGTGCACAGTGTTTACAGTGTACAGCCTCATTATCTGAGTTTAATGTTTGATTATTCTCATTATGAGACTAAATTTATCACGATTAGACAAATGACTCAATTGACATTCGTGCATAAATATTAGCCAAGAACTTGTCCAGAGTCAATCAAAACTAAACTGTTTTTAGCCATGACGGTTCAATAGTTAATATATATTGGGAAACTTGTATTTTCACTATTACACTTGGGCTTACAACTCAAATCTTTTTTTCTCAATCCATAAATTTACTCAATAGGGTAAGGGTTTCAAAATTTAAATAATGATAACATATATGTTTTAATGGGTTAAAACAGTGATGGGCTCAGAGAATGACTGTATTTATATCTGATCTTAGGACATGTCTCGGATTGGCCCAAAATTCGGAACCATCTTCAAACCTGCAGGACCTTTATGAGTATTGAAACTTGATAGAAATGGAGGTTCTAGTGCGACTCTTCCCCTTTGCTAAGACCATTGCTGGTATGAGACAAGCATGTGAACATGGTCAACGTTTTAAGGACTCCAGTGCAGCCAGAGCCAGGAGGAACCTTGCTGACCCCATGCCTTGGTCATCATCGGCCCTGGTGATGATCAGGCCTGGTTGTGGTAGTCGCGGTGGTGACCCCTGCTGTCTCTTTCAGACTCAGGCAGCCCAGACCGTGCTGCAGAGCCGTGTGGGTCCTGCGATGCCGCGCATGGCGTTCCTGCTGGGGCTCATGGGCGTCGGCGTGTCCGGCTACAGCTCCCGCCAACTCACTCTGCACTACAAGCCGGCGAGTAACCTCTTCAGATGAGATGGATTGAAGATGGGGGACACACACACACAAACACAAACACAAACACAGACACACACATTCAAAGAAAAAGTTTGACTTTCTGTGAAATGATCTTAAACTAATGGGACCTTTCTTGGCTCTGAGCAGCTCCCATGCAGGTAACCAGCAGAGAGACCAGAAGGCATCATGGTCGTCTACCATGAAACAAGATGTCCCAATAGGTGGTTTCTGCTAAGCTACAATAACTGGCTGCTGGCTGTAAACTATAGCAACATATTATTTCGCAAAATGTCAAACTATTCCTATAAAGCAACATGGGAAGAAAAGCTAAATTGTGGGAACTGATAAAACTAATTTCCATGTTTCTCTTTCGGTTTTTCTCTTTGCATCCTTCCCTAATAACCTCTCATGTGTGGTTCAAGTGGATCATCATCCTTGTTTTTGCTTTATTGTAATTTTGTCGTTTGAAATGAAGAGATGGTTGCCTTAAAGGTTCGCTACTGCAGTTCAGGAGTTTAAAAAAGAAATCCCTGTTGAAAACTACCTCTCCATGTAAACATGGTGAAGATTCATGTAACATGCAGTGAAACAGAAAAGGCAGCTTTTGGTGTTTCTGCTGGAACTCGGTCGATGTTTAGCTTGAACCACGGTCTGTCCCCTGTGCAGCGTCCCGTGCCTTATCATGGGAGCATTCAGGCTGAAACCCTCAAATACATCAGCGGTCTTTAAAGACACTTTAAAGACAAATGCAGCCAAGCTGAGCTTCGAGAAATCTCCTCCGAAATCTTTCAATCACCGTCACTTTTCCCTCTGGCGTTTTGGGCCGTTTCCATGATGCAGCACAGAGCGTCCTCTCTCGGAGGACAGCCGGTGTTGTGACGCATTGACCTGTTTGCTCTTTTTTGGATTCCTTTGGTGAGATTGTAGATGACAGAAAAACGAAGAGGGAGAGATTTCACATCCGAAGCAGCTTCAAATCAGAGAATCAAGCCATTGATATCTAAGACTGGATTCTTGATTCTGGAGTTGAACGTGTGAGTTCTGGAGTTTGAGATAAACTTTTTTTATTCTTTGTGACAAAAATACCAGAAGAGCCAATGAGGTATTATTATAGCTCTGTGCGGTTGCGTTTGACTCCTGAAACTGCAAAGAGAAAAACTACAAACAGAAACATAAGGGACATGTGACGCTTGCGTGAACGATGCTACTTTGCACTTTTTTGTGTGTGTATAAAAACTTGTACATATCACTTTGCTGCTGAATGAGATTAGTAGGACATGACGTGGAGAGCTGCCAGCTGGTTTTGTGAGCTGGACTGGGCGGCTTCTGGCTGGATTGACACACGGCCATTGTCAGGCAGAGGAACCAGGACAGCCACCCTGGACACCACCTGTACAATCATGTGAATCCACCCGGACGTCTCCCAGTTGCATACCGCTGTCGCACAAGATTATTTCATAGATGAATGACCAACACGGTCTCTTAACCTAGGTAGATTTTCTTTTGCTGTGTGATTTTGTTATGTAAAAAAAACGCTTTGACAGCATGTGAATGTATCACCGACGAGGAATGAAAATTAGCCGATAGAAGAATTTGTCATAATCTCCTGGTTCGAGGAAAGACAAGAGGAGATTAGAGTGTAAACGGGTCACAATGCGAGTGCAGTGATACAGTGATCCCTGAAAGATCCTCTTATAATACTCTGGTCTTTTTTAGACCAGCTTATACTTACATGAGAGGGGCCACTGACCCTGAAATTGAGACAGGTAATAGTCTGACAGAGCAAGGAGTGGGATCATTTATATCGTGTTGACCTTGTGAATTGTATAATTGGATGTAGAGATGAAGGAAGTACATATTTAATGTTTGTTGTTGCTGCGTAACCAGTTTTCCTGCTTGGCTTGTTTGTCATGTTGGTTGATTGTTAGTCGCTGTTGTGGTACAAAAACATAAAATGTCAAACACCACTTTAAAGAACAAGTTTGTATCAAAATCAACCTTCACGTTTAAGTGTGTGTTGTGGTTTAATTAGACATAAATGAGATGTTACAATACGAGTACTTCCATATTATATATTGTATACATATTTTGATTGATGTACTGTATATTTACAGCACAATGGCCCTGAAATAGTCTGCATTTAACGTTTTACATGCTTGATGAGATAATCCAGTTGTGGTTGCATTATACTTTACGTTTGACCATCTTTGGACATGTATTATCTTTCTGGTTGAATTACTCTGTTACACGTAAATAAACCATTAAGATCTTAAAAGAAAACTGGCAGATTGTTCTTTATGTTTCTCCTCCTGTCGCTTTCTCAAATACTGTGAAGAATAATGAAAAGAAGAAATACCTTCTTCGATCACTAGATGTCAGCATTGATTACAGACATTTCTCCACACAGACTGTGGAAAGGCTTGATTAACAGTAAGTGAACTGTAGTAATGTGGCAATGATCCCTGCACAAGCTGTGTCATATGATCGAGAATAGAGGATATAGGGCATCAAGTTTATTGTTGTTGTTGAACTCCATTCATTTGTACACTTCATTACTTCAAAGGTTCAGTGTGTAAGACTTAGGTGAAAATTATCTACTGGGCAGAATTTTTTTTATAAAATAATACTTTTGATATTCTCACTAGTGTGTTTATTATAAAATGTATGAATTTACTTGACTTTACTCTAGAATGAGCCCTTTATATTTAAATACTGTATATTTTCATCAGGGGCGGATCCTCTCTATGGAGGACGGCATGTTTTTTACGGTAGTCCAGACTAAACAAACTAAACACCTTTTGAGTTTTTACAACAACTGAAGGTTTCCACAGGTTCTCTTTCATGTTTGAAAGGGGAGGCTGAGGTGTATGTGTGTGTGTGTGTGTGGGGGGGGGGGGGGGGGGGGGGACCTGCAACTTTACCCCTGGATGTCAATAAATTGCATATAGGTTTGATGCACAGGTTTGAGCAGCTCCAGAGGCTCAAGAGGATTTTGTTTAATCACAGATAAGATAAGATAAATTAAACTTTATTGAGGATATTCACTTGTTACAGCAGCAGATAGTCAGAATGATGCAGAGAAAACATGTTCAAGTATGAAAGATAAATAATTTGTACATAATAATGACTCGAGACAAAATATTATAGCTAGACATTTTTTTCCCTCTTTCTATTGTCTCTTTTACACTTCTTCTTAGTTACGTTAAAGGACATCACAAGAGAAATGTCTTAGAAAAATATAAAACATTTATTTTAATAAAACCTTCACCATGTCAACACATGATAATTTTAATGTATGAATCTAAGTTTGTGAAAACTTTTCACGGACCCCCATTTGAGAACCATTGTTTTGATCTATGTCTCACTTCTCAGGTGTGTGTGTTTTAAAAAGGTACTCTGCATCCCGAAATAAATATTGTTTCCCTGACGGAAGATTTGTTTTTTCTTGCTGATTCACTGTGGCTCAGGTCAGGCGAGTTGATCTGCTCGTCACACTCACAGTTCTGACCCAGTTATAGATCTAAGCTGCTTTGGAATCAAACCCAATCCATCCCGGCAGGAGCCAGTCAAGGTTACAGCGGTGCCACCCTGGATTTCACCCAGAGCTTTAGAGAGGAACTTCTCAGAGGAAATGTATAGAAATATATTGGAAGTAAGGAAAATCGCTCTGTTTTTCTGGGCCCCAGTTTTTTATCAGGCTCTCGGCCTCAGGGCAGAGAGGAGTCAAAAGTTACAGGGACTAAATTTCTTTCTCTCGCTCACTCTCTCCAAACACACACACACACACACACACACACACACACACACACACACACACACACACACAAACAGTGACTCCATTATGTGTCTGTTTCACTGCCGTCTCCTCAGGAGGCTCTTGTTACCGTCTCTTTACAGCGGACAACAAAGAGCTGAATGTCTGTGCTACCAGAGAGATGGAAGAGAAGGAGTGAGGGACGTATCCACAAGGACTTTACTGCCCAAGTGTGTGTGTGTTCCTGTGTGTGTGTGTGTGTGTGTGTGTGTGTGTGTGTGTGTGTGTGTGTGTGTGTGTGTGTGTGTGTGTGTGTGTCCCTGGAGCAGTTGTCAGTGTTGCTGTTTGTCTCTCAGATTCCAACCTTACAGGATCATACCTGGATCAAATGAGATAAAATACCAAGAGGAGCCTCAAGTGTGATTTACAGCTGCTTCTGTGTCCGGCTCTGTCACAGCTGCCTCAGGTGAATCAGTTCTAAAGTATCACTCCATGAATGTCAGAGTCAAGTTATCAAGGTGTTAGGGAGCAAAGGCTGAAAGTGCAAATTGGTCCAATCAGTAATTAAATACTTGTTTATCTACCTTGCATTTATGATATGATTATCTTTTTCCTATTGGGTTTTATGAACTCTCTTGGACTCTTTAGTTCTGTCTCTCGTATGGACGCACAAGCAGACAAGTAATTAAACCTACTGGCGCACACATGCTCCGTCATGATAAGAGCTAATTTCCTCTTCTAGCCTCCTGGATCTGTTTGTGTGTCCTCAGTGACACTTTCAGTGACGCAGTGTTTTTTCTTCAACCCTTTAAATGGCTCTTCTTAAACAGCGGAACAGCTTAGCCTTGTTTTCAATGTGCTCTGCACCTCGAGCTAATGAAAACGCCTCTCATGTGCAGGGGCTAATCATTTCTTTTCTCTTTTTTTCCCCAGCCAAGCTTATGCTGGCATGTACACAGACACAAACACACACATAAATCAGCAGATACGTGCATATAAGCTACTGTAATTGTCTGTATATGTTTGTTCTGGGCTCATTCACAGGGTGCACGGGGGACACAGCCGCTGGGAGCATGTGTGATGTTGCCTGGCAGCTTGTTACCAAACATGAGGAGGGGTGTATGCTGAGGCACATCCAGTCTATTTTAGGTCTGCTGCACTAAATGAATGAGGTGTGACTGAAAAGCACCTTGTTGTGAACACATACAAAGGCCTGTGTTGGGTTTGAGTGGCCAATTGCATGACAAAATATCCTCACGCATGTATCACACTGAAGTTAAGCTCCTTATAGCTGGTGAATGGTTTGTCTACTGTACTTTGTCTTAGGCACGACTTCCTCATGGACCAGTGGATAAAAAACTTTGAAGTACACGAGGGCCAGAGCACATGTCGTCCTCTAATCCCTCTGCTAAAGTCGTACTAATGACTCAGCACTTCAAATTCACAGGTGTCCAACGCCAAATCTACCGCTCACATTCTTTCCTCTCCTGCGTCGGGGTTTTCCGACAGAGAGCAGCCTTTAATGAGCCGGTCACTGAGCGTTCTTCTCTGTGAAACTGACAGGGGGAGGATCACTGGGGAGGAGGGTGGATTTATGTGATGAATTTAATTATTGATGTATTGATATAGATCAGGGGCTGGACCAGCGTTGTTGCTTCTCCCTACTGCTTTCAGAAAAACAGTTGTCAACATATGTTCCTCATTGAAAGTCTGTTTATTGTTTATTGTTGTTTTGTTCTCTCTTTGTTTTTTTCTACATATATTTTTGTGTTTTTCTAAATGAATAATCGATTGAGGGTAAACAACAAAAAACTATTAAAAGCAATAAACCAGTTTACTAGAAAATACAGTCATTTATGGGAACGTTTTCCATTGATTGTGTGGAGTTGTGGCTGTTAAAGTTGACATGATTAGCCCAATACAAATTTACTATCACAGCACCACACAGCTGAGTCTCTGAGTGACAACTTCGAGACTTGGCCTGCGGACATAATTTAAGCTTTTAATCTCTGCTCTCGGCTAAAAGGTTCTGATGGTGTCCCAGGGGTTTGTGCGGGAGAACCCTGTGACCTGTGAATCTCATCACATAGTTGATGAGTCATGGTTAATCTCAGCTGGCTTCCCTTGCTGCCTAACCACGACAGGCTTCAAATAAAACAGTTAAAAATCTCTGTCACGAGCAGAATTTTGAAAATGTATTGGTGTGGCCTTCAGTTTTGATTTGTTTACCAAGAGGCCATTAGGGAATAAGCTGAACATAAAAATAATTCAACCTGCAGTGTCTGCATTTTTACCACATGGAGGCAGAAGAAACAAGCTGTAAACATAACCATGACATAATGTAAATCACAATGATTACTGGCAATGTGTACATCCTTGTTTAGTCAGTCCAGAGTCGTGTTACAATAGAACTTTAAAGCTCCATCTGCCATCTAACAAATGTTCTTATCATCCTGAATACCAAGTCCCCTGCACAGTCATGAAACTGGACACGAGACAGCTCCTGGATCAGCAGTTAAAACTGCACGATACATATGTGTACCCGTGAGACATCTGAATAATCCCAGCTGCGTCCAACCATGACTGTTTGACCTGACCTGTGAGCAGCTGACATTAGAGTGACTGACATACAGTTCATACATGCAGACACACATACACACATGCACACAAATCAGTGCACACCGGTAACTACAGGGTCAAATCTGATATTAATATAAAAGGCACTATATAAGTACAAATATATGAATGTTTAATGAGAGTAAATATGACCATAGGATAATATCAAATGTAACTCAAAATGCACATTTATCATTTCTTTAAATATATTTCCAAAGGCAGTCTGTTTTTATTAGCTACAGTAATTCTGGTATTATCTAGATCAAATGTGTTCGAGCAGATCTCTAATATATTTCAAAAAAACAAAGCAATTACAAATATATCATGGCTTTGGTCAATGTATTTGGGAGGTAACTCATCCTACTCCCTCCGATATAGACGAATACATGTTGGTCTGGTCTCTTGGTTCCACTAAAAGGATTTCTAATTAGTAAAAAACTGGTTCCTGTCAGGATTTGGACGATAAAAACGATTGATTGAGGATGTAGATGTCGACCATCATGGCCACCCCGACTGTAAATAACCTCTGCGGAGATACTGGGGGAATGCATGTCCAGGAAAGGGTCTCCAATGGACAGTTGACCAACTGATGACATTTAGTGTCAAAGGTCACCGACCCGCCTATTGACGGCTGGCGGACGTCTCCTAACAGCCACTCAGGGCTCGTGTCGGCTGGAGCTAATGAAGAGCCGACACCAAAAACATTAAAAAGCTATTAAAACATTTTACATGAGCAATACTGAACAAGTGCACCGCCAAGCACGCACGCACGCACACACACACACACACAGACACACACACACACACACACACACACACACACACACACACACACACACACACACACACACACAAGAGCAATTTGAAACAGATTATTTTGGGATATTTTATCTGTGCTATAAAAACTGACAACTGTTTCCAATAAGTGTCTGGCTCGCTGCTCTCATGATGCTGATTGCAGCTGCTGTGATGGAATTATTACATTGTTAAATCTAGATTACACACTGGGTGCAACATTGCATAACACCCCTGTGCTACTAAAACCACCAAAGTGTCATTCACTTGTCCAGGCGCAAAAATCTCCAAAACTGTGTGTGTGTGTGTGTGTGTCTGTGTGTGTGCGTCTTTTGGTTTTTCCGTAAGTTGAATCACATCTATGACTTACTGTATAATGTGGACATTGAAGTAGGAATTCAAGGCCCCTTTGAATCAGGTGAGTGGTCTTAACCGGAGCTAAACTGTGGCTATTTCGAGAGGTCAGCCCAGCAGCATAATGTGGCGCTTGTTTCCCCTGGCGTCAGAGGTCTCTGAGAGAGAGAGAGAGAGGGAGAGAGAGAGGGAGAGGGAGGCAGTTACAGTAAAAACCTGTTTCTCGTAGACGTTCAATACAGCAACAACTGTGCTTTTTTACATTCAACACACACCCTCTCTGTCTTTCATCAATATTAGACTGGTCTTTTAAAAATGAAGAAACCATCTCAAACATTTGGTGAAATTGTGCAGAAATGTAACTCACGAAGATCGTGAAAGATAAGAAGTCAAGAGAGAAGATCTTCGACCCAAATAACACATCTCCATACATCCACATATTGTTTTAACACTGAAAGACAGAGCCCGAGTTTAGATTTTTGTATGAGATGCTTGTGTGCCATTCTGTAATGATCTACAAAATAAGAGACATGAATATCTCTCTTTAACGTTATAAGAAAACACTGGTCAAATATGGCACAAAACAAAACAACTGTTAATATTTTATGACGGCTGAACAACATGCCACTTCACCACTAGATGTCACTAAATTCTACACATGAACCTTTAATAATGGAACGCTACAGGCGCCTCTCTGTTGCATTGCTTTTATTTTGATGATTTTGTACATTTTAATTCATGTAATAAAATATTCTTAATCAAGTAGCCTATAGGGGCTGAGTTCTTCCTCCATCATTGAATTGATATGCACTGTAGACAAATATTGAGTCAAACAAGATTTGTGTGTTTGCAGGATCGACTCCCTCTGAACCGAAGATCGTTTCACTTAAATTCCAGTTTGTTGTGACTTTGTCTCCATTCACGATACGAAATATATAGTTTTATGTCATAAATTGAAGCTAACGGTTTTCATTGGTCCTCTCCCCTCTGCCATGGTGACCACAGTGAGCCGGAGCATGGGGGGGGCGGAGCGACGGGCGGAGGTCCAGGTGGTCGAGTCTGCGTAAAAACGCACCAAACATTCACCGAACTCCTGCGAAAGCAGCAGCGAGCGTCTCTCAAAAAGAAAAGAGAAGCTTCTGGAGCCTCGATGGAGGAATAATCCGTGTTTCCAGAGGAAGAACCTGCGGGATTTGCTGCTGGAGAAACAATCAAATAACGAGCGGAGCGCTGCGAAGAGGAACGGGACAGACCGGGACCGAAGTGCTCCACAGGCTGAACTTTACGCTTTGTTTTTGACAAATCAATTTATTTTCCTAAGAACAAGACGGCGTGTTCCGGCGACCCGTGGAGATATGTTTAAGAGAAGCAAGAGTAAAGTGCTGGTGGATTATGCGTCAGAGGAAGAGGACATG
Source organism: Pleuronectes platessa (assembly GCF_947347685.1). Lineage (NCBI taxonomy): Eukaryota > Metazoa > Chordata > Actinopteri > Pleuronectiformes > Pleuronectidae > Pleuronectes > Pleuronectes platessa. The sequence goes on from NC_070642.1 coordinate 15,024,302, forward strand.
TCCTGGCACTATCATCACTCCTACAAGGTAACAATGACACGGATGGAGGGGAAGCTGCTCACTAACAACCGCAGTTACACGTGTTTAAATAAGGTTTGATAATGATGGTGAAATGCTCATGTGTAACTCTAATGAATTAGATTATTCTACCTGCTCAGCCCATTCTTTGTCTCATTGTGTTTCCTCCCAAAACAAGTGTCAGGATGTCCAAAACAGGCTGAGGGGCTTAGCAGTGAAGTTGAGTGGAAGGTAAACCCATACACAAACTATAAACACTAACTATAAATTAAAGGATAAAGCATAACAAGGGACTGAAGCATGATAAGGGAGACACACAACCAGTCATTATTGAAATCATTCTTCTTTTTGGATTTGAAGATTTTTTCCGATGGAAGTTGCTTAACTTCTAAAAAAAACTGTCAAGATACACCTCATGCTGTTTAACAGAATGTGGAGCAGCAGCAGGAGGAGGAAGAGGAGGTCAAACTCATGTCATGTCAGCTGAGGAGCAAAGAGAGGAGAGGTTAAAGGAGGAGAGTTAATCATTCAGAACTTCAGGGACAATGTAATTCCATAAATACAGATTACGAAAACGTAGAAATAATCTCAGCACTTTTCTTTGTTGTATTTCTCCGATCAATCAATCAATCACACACACAGCCTTCTATGTATGAAGCTATAATTTGATTAAGCAGCACCAATATGTTTGTGTGGGTGTGTGTTTGTGTGTGTGGTCTCTAAGAGTCTCTAAGACTCTGTATCAGCATTTGCAAGCAGCTGGGTTCTATCAAGGTGTTGGGAAGAGGCACATGGGAGAATCCATGATAAGAAACACACACACACACACACACACACACACACACACCAACACACACACACACACACATACCAAGCATGATGGAAGGCATCCAGCAGTCCTGACATGTGAGAAATAGCAAGCAGACGTGTTTCTTGTTGTTTCTTTAACCCGTCGATTAGATCTCCAATATAATCTAAATGTACAAGTTTCAGGCGTTGACATCAGATATGTGATGCATACCTGACAGTTTTTGCAGTCAAAACAGAGCATCCCTGATGATGTGGTGAAAACTAACATGTCATCCTGCCTGTGGTATCTAATCACCTTATTGCGTAGGTGATAAGAGTTTTTTAAAACAACAATTCAAGGTTTTATGGGGGAAGTTAAGAGACAGCTGTTTTCATTAGGAGTGTGTTGAGTACACTTATAAAAATCTGAGGCTTACAAATTCGGCAATAAGATGTGCTACAGTGCTTGAATCTGCAAATATAATAATGCACAAATAATAATGAGAAAAGTGATGAAAAAAGTATTTTAAATGTCTATTGTTAAATGTCTTATCAGTGTTACAGCATTCAATGGGGAAGTTCAGGCAGCAGCGGCATTTTTCATCCGTTGTTGTGATAATGTCGAGATCTGTGACACATGGCTGGGTTTTATTGGCCCTGTTCTTAACAACGTCCACCCTGGGAACCAACGCATTTGGGCCTTACCTCCGAGGAGCCGCCCTGAGATCGGTTTCTGACCCCTTTCCCAGACGTCACCAAGACTACGTGGTTGATACGATGCTGATCCGAGGACGGAGCAGAGAAATCCTGGGAAAGTCATCAGGGAGGTCCTCCTCCGTTGCCACCGTCATAAAGCCTATCCAGGGGTCAGGGGTGGGATCATAAAATGTCGTAAACACACTGGAGAGGCAGATCTAACCCAGCAGCGATACAGGAAGAAGCCAGGATATAAAGTTATGATAACACAGTCTGGACATGCAGTCTTTTCCTTCTCCTTATTCAGATCGCATAGTTACACTGTCTGGTCTGGGTCAGGAAGAGAGGGAAGTAGAAAGAGCCAGATATAGATTATCTTTGGATTAAGATCACATTGCATGAACAATGATTTAGCCCCTTCTTTTTAAACAGCAAATGCTCAAATGTGAGAAGCTGAACCAATGCATTTATTTTCATCTTTGCTTGAAAAGGTGCCACTTCAGAAATATGGTGGTGTTTACTCAGCACTAATTTGACGTAAACACATTAATTGGTACATATAATATTTCAATGAATTCTAACTTATTTTTAAAGGTTATAACCAAGGGCATTACTTTGGGTTGAACTTTGGGGGTTAAGGATGTTCAAATACTCAAATACATATAATATCGGAATTTATTTCTTACCAACAAATAATAATATTGATATACATCAGAAGTAATCACTATTTATATATAACACTTGCCAGAGCAGTAATTCTTTTTTTCGTGCTAAATTTATTTGTGAAAACCAAAAACTTGATCATGTTTTATAACAGTCAATATTTGATGTAGTTTGACAGTATGATTATTAGGGGGGTGCACAGGCCAGTTTATTAATTTGGGGGGTGCAGCCACCCCACCCACCCTGTAATTGCACCCTAGGTTATAACATTTTATTGAGACTAGACTGGAGAGCTGTTGATTCACTTTTTTTTAATTACATTATACATGTTAGCTGGATTAGTTGGTTCAGAATAACAGCGGGAGGGAATAAGGGGCCTTGCTCAAGGGCGCCCTGAACACTGCCCTGTCTCTTTCTCCACCTTCATGGATCCTGGTGGTCCAGGGACTGAACTTGCAACCTTTCGGTCACACCGACAATTTTCTCTTCGACAAAGTTGTACTTTCCTCATCAAAATGTAATGTGTAGCTATAGTCTTTGCAAGAAACAACAAGTCTCCCCCTTTTGCATTGTGTTTACTCAGGCTTCACAGAAAACTGTACATCAGAGACCAACTGGCAGGTAGAGACAGTCAAGTATAAAGGGATAATACATCCACAGACACAGATGAAAAGAGGAAAATCAAGGGGGGAAGGGTGGAGATCTAATACAGGTTTTGAAGTCAGTATCTCTCCTCCCTCCACAGCGCTCAAGGGCGACAGTCAGCCTTGTGTCGCAGCTTTCTCACCCCTCACCTTGTGTTGAAGTTCAATAGCCTGCAAGACCCAGCTGGGGAAACGTGGGAGGTGCGAGTACCTGTTTTTTCACGGCTTAAAGCAGTAACACACCTGAGTACTTTGGAAACGTGACTGTTACTCCACTGACAGGCTCTGCTTTGTGAAGTGGGATCATGAGAGGACAGATTAGGGCTGAGCTCACTTCAGACGGCCTCACATCTAAATCATTAGTGGTGAGGAGAAAAAGAAGGTAAAGCCGAGGGGATCACTGACTGAGGGGGATCAGGATTACATTGAGGAAATCAAACCTCCTAAAAGTTCAAATGAAATCATCATGACAAGCTGCCTTTTTAACATTGAAAATATATGTTTGACATTCTTCAGAATATAATTATTCACTTTCTTACCAGGGTTTACCGATAAGGGAACTCCCCTCTTATATCCGTATGCCAAATATAAAACTCCAAATGAGCTGATAAGCTCGGCTTGGTAATAAAGCTGGATAATATCTCTAGGAAGTCATGAGGTCCTCCTGTGGAACCACAACCAATTGTTTTTGCTGTGACAAATTAGTTATTGTTTGTTAATGAGTAAACCATGGAAAATCGATTAGGCGTATTTGCTGTTCTTTCAATTGGTGATTCAAATCACAATTTCACGCAGCCAAGTGGAAAAAACTGGTCACGTCATATGACTTAAAAAGTGAAATAACAGGAGTTTTTTCTGTCCATCTCAGTCCAAACATGAGCGTTACGGCTGTAGACTGTATTAAAAGAAGGACGACGTGTCTCCACTTCCTCCCACTGTTCAGGAATGAAGCGGGCGCCGCCATCTTGCCCGTTTAGAGCCAGAGTCTGTGCATTAGCAATCACTTGAACCAAAATGTGACAAGAACAACCAAAAATAACAGAAAGCAATTTTTTTCTTTAGATAAATGTCCCATTCATTAACGTAGAGAAGGCAGGGTTTATGACCTTAACTGCAGCCAGCCACCAGGTGGCGATTAAGATGCTTTGGCTTCACTTTTGGGGAAAAGTCATGTCTGTGGTTAAGCCAAGTTATTTAAATGTCCCAGGTTATAGGTTGAGCTATTTATCAACTCATTCAGCTGTAGCTTCACATTTAGTAAAACTAGTAAGAATCTTTTGATTGAGTTTTGATCTTCTCATTAACCTTTACTATTTGAAACAATCTATCCTTGTCTTTGTCTCTGTCATCTTAAAAATGTCCTCTTAAATTTGTAAAGCGTTCTTGGGTCCCTTGAAAGTTGCTATAAAAAGTTTACTACTATTTCTATGTATGAAGCCTGTGTTTGGTAAAACAAACCAGTTCCAGTCTCTGAGTCAGTGGTTGTGTAGAATGTGGTGTATTGAGATGCTTCTCTGAAAATAGCCGACTACTGGTGCTCTGGTATTAAAATTCACTCTGCGTCTTTATTGCCTTGTAATCTGACTTTCTTTAGTTTTGTTTCGCCCGGACGACACAGTGCTAGAATTTACACACTGCGGCTGCCGGCTGCACACAGACACAGTCAGTGAGGCGAAGAGAGACAGACGTGCAGGGAAAAAATGCCCCCCCGAGGGGCGAAAGCAGAACTCTTGTTTTCTGTTGTCAGGAGCGTATTTTTCCGAAACACTACACTCTCTCCCCTGAACCCCCCCCCCCCCCACACACACACACCCTCCGCTTTCAGCTTACCCCTCTGTTCCAAGTCTTTAATGCTTTTACGCTCTTAACAGTAGTCAGCAATCGGCATGTGTGTGAGTGTGGGTCTTTGATCAGCTCAGGTGGCGGAGACCCAGTAGACTTTGCTCAGACATGTCCATCCACCACTTCTCTCTCTCTCTCTCTCTCTCTCTCTCTCGCTCTCTCTCTCTCTCTCTCTCTCTCTCTCTCTCTCTCTCATGGAGTCGTAAGATGTCCTCGCAGCTTTGATAATTTTACAGGAATTCTGGCTCTGCGTCAGTAATCTCCGGCTCAGCTGCACGTCTGATGACTTGTTGCTGCCCTTTTCCTATGATTTACAGTTTTTTTTTTTATATCTCGCGGGGCAAGTCCAAATGCAGTCAGACGTGTTCAGAGGCACACCGCAGGGCTGCAAATACAGTAAATACCAGTCAAAAGCGTTTTGAAGATTAAAAACTCTGGCGATAAATGTTGGCTGTCGATGGTATCATATTTATGGCACCACCGTTGACTACCAGGGTTAAGAATAAAACAGACTGATATGGATGTTCAGCTAGAATATGATGAGTTTCAAGATAACACTCACAAAATAAACAGGTTTTTGTTGATCCTCTGTGGTCATAATGTGCTAAATCCAAAGAAGAGAAACAATGACTGTGCGCCAAGATTGTGAACTTAACCTTTGAGAGGACATCAAGGTGACCATGACCATAAAAGGTTTTCCTGGTTTACATGACTAATCCAAATAGGTTATTAGACTAAGATTATCAATTTGGTTCATATTTATTAAAACAATACTCAGTATTTAAAGTTAAACTGTTGAATATTTACCTGTTTGTCATTTCCACCAAGGATGTTATGTTTCTGTCTGCATTGCTTTGTTTTGTAGTTTGCAGGATTATGTAAAAACCTGGTGAAAGAAAGAAGAGCCATGGGATGGTTAATCTTAATGAAAAAACAGGCATGTTTAGGGGACTGATATTTATGAGTGTGTGCAATTAGATGCAAATAAAAATCCCAATCTGGTGAATTTAAATGTGGTTTCATAAGGAGGCTATTGGTCCTTGCAGGAGGTATCCTCTTAATCTAGTTGCGATAACTTTTGATAACTTTTTCCCATATAACAGTATATGATTCAGTCTCTCTTAGAAAGACCCGGAGCTGTCTTCCCGCCAAAACAAAATTGCATGGAGCTTAACATCGGACAGTAAAAGTAATGAAATTATAAAACTGATATTACACAAAGGATATATGAAAAATGACAAAAAGGCTGGGGACTGAAGCACAATGGAACCAAAATAACTCTGCTTTAGCTCTCTTAAGGCAAAAGGTCATTGATTTTCGTTTATTTTCTTTTGTTTAAATCTCCCCTCTGAGCTCAGTGGTTTCCTCTCGTCCCCCCATCCCTCCATCTCGCCTTCCAAACACAGCGTGTTTGTGTTACGGCTCTAAAAAGGTTTCCCTCTCTCTTACAGGAAAGCCTGCACACACTCACCACTCATGCATCCCTGCTGTAAAAGGTGGATGTTGTGTGTTTGTGTTGGGAGGTTGCTATTTGTGTTAACTCACTGCTGGTATTTGTCTCTGTGTGTCTGTGTGTGTGTGTGTGTGTGTCTCTCTCAGGACAAAGATATTACAGGAGAGGAAGAGGAGGAGGAAGCTGTCATTGATGTGTCCAAGGTAAAAAGCACAACTTCACAGCTAGTGGATGTCACACGGTCACAAACACACTATCTGCATCCAAACCTATTGTGCGTTTACACTCTTTTACCCCTGACAGTGACTCCCTGTAGATACGGAGCCAAAAAAACTCTTATCATCTCACACATTGACTGAACACTGTCTGTACATGCTCATAATCTCTCATATGGCGTCACACTCTTTTTCTTGTGTAACCCTAAAAGTGTCAGTGTTATGTCACGAAAAACATCCATATCCTAAAACCGACCTCAGTGACGCAAGCACACACACACACACACACACACACACACACACACACACACACACACACACACACAGAGTCAGATGACCTTTGTTTCACAGTGTAGATGAGTTTCAGAGGACAGCTCTGCACTGTTTATCTGTAAACACGCCAGCCTTCAGCTATCATCGTCTGCTTTATCCTGAAGCTTATCATGGAAAAAAGGTTTTGTTTGTTGTTATGGTGTGTGTGTGTCCCTTTATCCTTAAGTCCAAGTTAGGAGGGAAGTTACTTTGTTTAGACCTTCACTGGTTCTCTATCATGTTTGGAAGGGGGGGATGAGTTGAGGGGTATTCAGCTGCCACATTTAAATTCACCACTAGATGTCACTAAATTCTACCGACTGAACCTTTAATGCTTTCACTGGTTGATGATGGATTTATGTATAGCTGCTCCAACATTATCGAGAATTTGCTCAACTATCAACAGCTCACAGCTTGTTTGAAACACAAAACAAATGTCAGAACATGATCCACTTAGTAAGTCGTAAATAAGGCTGAAGGTCAAAGTGTGGAATAAATCTCAAACACGCTTGTTCAGTGTTGTCGTCGTCCCCGTAAACTTTGTGTTTACGTGTGGGTGATTTTATCTGCACCTGCAGCTGTGCCCATTGTGTGAATAAGATTATGAGCTGCGTCTTTGTTCCTGAGATACAGTCTGTTAGATCCGATCTGTGCTGACATTACTCGAATGCTGCGGTCATGTCTGAACTCTTCTGAGCGTGGAAAGCGCAATCTCCATTGTCTCTGAACTCTATGCCGCCTTCCGACTGCATGTACACTTACTGTAGGTGACTTAGTTCCCGGGACATATTTCACGACCGGTCCCGCCTGTGAGGACAGCGGCGGCTGGGCCAGAGAAGAGAGGGGAAGGAAATGCAACATTCTTTCGAAAACTTTTTTGACGGGAACAATCACTGTGGAAGAAAAACAAGGCTGAAAATAGCTGCTCGGACACTGTGGAAGGCTGCAACTCTTCCACTGTTGGTTGTTTTATGCTCATATTAGGATATACAAAGTGGAGCTTGAGTGTTGCAAGTGGAGGTGACACTTTAACTGTAAAAGGCTGATTAAATTTCTAAATAAGAGGGTGTTTAATCGAGCAAAACCTACTTAATTTCACCCTTAAAAATATATAAGCAGATGTTCCAAAGGGGCTCCATACTTTCTGTCCTGAGCCATAATGTGATTCACTTCTATGCCAGGGGTAAAACTACTCGCACAGCTGTCTTTTGATAAATGATGGATGTGTGGTTTTGGATATAAACTTATATTTGATTTCATTGTAACACAGTTAATTCTCCCTCTGCTACTTATTTAATAAAATAGATTTATTGATTTGTCAATAAGCCAAAAAGCACATTAAATGACGACACAATTCTGATCAGTTCATTGTTTAAAGGAGTAGTCAAACATTTTTGCAATATATGCTTATTCTATTTATGCAAAGGGTGACTGATAAGAAGATTTAAACCACTCGTATCTTGAATATGTAGCTACAAACAGCAGCTTATCTTAGCTTCGATTAGTACAAAAAGTTTGCACTATTTTTGCGAGAATGTGAAGTAATTAGATCCTACCTACAACTCATCCATCCATCCAACCAATCCCAGCAGACATTGGGCACACCCTGAACAGCTCATCAGCGTATCGGAGGAAATAAGCAACCATTTACACCGATTGAAAATGTCTCCAGTTCACCTAACCCTAATCTGCTTGATTTTGGACAACTAAAAGGAGCCAGGGTACCTGGAAAAATAACCCAACTCATACAAGATTTTCTAAAAAGTTAAATGCCTCTTTAATCCGTACGCTTTCACCTCTGGGGTATGGATGGAAGAATTTGGCCCAACAGGAGCTCTATTGTTCTGCTGAGTGTAGAGATGTAAGTAAAGCCCCCCCACACAGCCAGCCCCAGTGAGCTGCTTGGTTTACCTACGTCTTGGCTGGAGAGATTACTGGGCACGGAGCAGCTTTGGCTCTAGAGGCCTGCAGGTTAATGCTGGAGTGAATGGTGAATAGGCTGGCCCTCTGTATGTGCACGCATGCGTGCACATACAGAGCTGGAATTTCCATATATACACACACACACACACACACACACACACACACACACACACACACACACACACACACACACACACACACACACACACACACACACGTACAGATAGACTCAATCTCTCCTGGCATCTCTGGTTCCTCCGAGTACAGAAAAATCTCTTTCACAGTTTACACTTGATGGCAGGAAACAAGAAAAGGGAGTGAGGAGAGAGACATAAAAAGGGTTTCGAAATAGTTGAGATGAAATTTAGAAATGTTTCTTTGCTTTGATGGCAATAAACTCCAAGAAACTGGCAGCGTTCTTGTCCACGGGCGAGAGGTGAGCGGAGGAGGATTTGTTTTTTCATTTTATCGGCTTAGTGTCTGTCTCCTGATGACATACCAACGATGGACCGGGCAATGTGTTTACAAATCCCTTAAATGTCACATAGTTTGGGTATGAGAGGAGATCCTGAGCGGGATCGTGAAGTCCACACGTTATGTGGTGGTGACATTTAGAAGCTGGATCTCAGTCCTGGTGACACATCTTATTGTGCGTTTTCCTGTTTGGTTTGAATGCGACGACTTTCATAGTTGTTTGTTCACACGCAGCGCTTTGAATTAGGCAGCTCCTCGATAGGTTAAATATAGGAACAAAAAGAAGCAGTTTAAAAGGCAGACCAGGGCCAAATGTGTTCATTAGATAATTATTCTAATACTGAGCATGTTACGATATCGACAAAGCAAAGGCAAGTGGGAGTAAACCTGATCACCTTGACTGTTGACAATGAGATATTTTCCCTGGCACAGCGGGAAACGAAGCCAAAAGTTGAATCGCAGAGGAGGGCGGCATCTGTGCTCGGTTTGCAGCTGTACAGGCAGGGAGGAATTCCGATGCGAGTCCGGAGGAGTTTCACGGGGAGTGGAGGGTCTCTCGCTGGAATGTACCAGACAGCACTGACCGATCTGTGCCACTAGACCTCTCTCTGTTTTTCTCCGTCTTTGGCTCTTCATCTACCGGAGTGTTGTGCAAGTTGTGACGAACACTTTGTGAAGACAAAGTGTTCGTCACACACTGTTTTCAGATGAGCCTCATCCCACTCATCCCTTCCCATCCATTATTACTAGATTAGTTTAGTTCTTTATTAATTTATCATGCAGATATATACAAGAGGTCCAGTAACAGTGTGGTCTGCATGAACCTGAGCACATGAAAAACTCTGTTTTGACGTCTACTATAAATATGTAGTTATGATGTTTGGTCCAACAGCAATAGGAACGTAGTATTATGAACTTTCCTTAAAGGAATAGTTTGACTTTTTTAAGATGACGACATGATGCTGCTGCTGCGGTACAGGTTAGCTTAGCTTAGAACAAAGACTGGAAACTGGAGGGAAGTATTAGTCCCATTCTGTCCAACAATGGGAACAAAAAAAAAAAAAAATAGCCTAGCACACCTTCATAGATAAAAGACCCAAAAATGCAGCAGGTCAATAAAAACGTATTTTCCACCGGCCCTCTTGCTAATTGAAGAAATAAGATTTAAGAATTGTGTATATATATATGGATGGATGGATGTATGACTTGAGGTTTGATGGAGTCCACATTGATCAACATATTTCTGCTTTTCTAAATTCCTCGAGAAGTATTTGTCTTCTGGAGCATGAATCGGTCCCAAGTAGGCATCAGAGATAACAAGTCTTACACGCACCAGATGTGTTTATTCACTTGAGCTCAAACACGCTGCTGTCTGCTGCTCTCTGTCAGGAGGACAAGGTGAAGAAGACCATGTCCAAGAAGGAGAGGAGGGAGAAGAAGATGTTCTCCTCTAAAGATGACGAGCACTTCTTGTTGACGGGAGTGAAACTGGCCGACCGCAGAGGGTGAGGTTCCCCAAACTGGATAATGTGGGATTATAACTATTCTGTATTAAATAGGTTCAATTTAGTTTGTATGTATTTTAGTATCAAACTAATTCTTTCAACAGTTCTGATGAAATGAGGCTTTGTCCTACAAGGATATAACATGTATGTCGGACTTAATTCAACTCATGTTAGTGAACACAAACTCAGAGGTCAAACCACTTGTACTTGTTTATATGTATTTGCTGGCAGTAACTAACCTTCAGAGCCTCAGTGATGTGGAACACACATGAAGAGGAAAACCTAAATGAATCACGTCGCTGTGACAAACAACCGGGAATTCCTATATGCTGGCTCGTTGTATGGGGAGAGTTCCCCTGGTGTTACGTCTGTTCTCCACCCAGTCACTGTTATTTTTAGCTGAGATGTTCATGGTGAACTTTTGTGCAACAGCGGCTTCATTGTCATTCTTTCTCTGAAGGTCTCACAAGAAAATCAAAGACGATGAGAAGGATAAAGAAAAGAAGGACAAGCCGGAGAAGGGCCACTGTTTCTGGGAGAGCGTCACCATGACCATGAGGCAGATCTCGCCCACCAAGAAGCTGGAGAAGATGGAGGGCTGGGAGCCACCTCAGCTGGAGGACTTAAACGAGACCACGACCGATGACGCCCCGGAGGACAAGAGCCCGGATGGGGACTCGCTGTCGCCTCAACCCGAGGCTCCAGGCCTTCAGTTGGACCTGGCCTCCTGGGGGGGGCAGGGCCTGGAAGAGGACTCCTCCCGCTACGCTAACCTGTCGGACTCCAGGGATTCGACAGCGGCTGTCACGTGGACGTCTCGTGCCAAGGTCAAGCTGGCCGGCATCAGCAGGATGAGCAGAGGGATCGTGTCGGACATCGCGTGGGAGGGGTTTAAATAGTAGCCCTTTAAACCTATGATACCCCCTCTGTCCTTCAACACTGGCGTGATGAGGATGAAGACCTGAACCAAATATCTGCTCGTCTTCGTAGTCTTTAAACTTAACAGGTGCTAACTGATGTTGAGCTGCTGTCCTGTGGTAAAGACCTGCGCATGAACCATGAAGATTGACTTTGGTATTTTAGCTTTAAAGTCAATGAAGACAGCATGTTACTTTTATCAATGGGCTCTTTCTTGTGAAAGTTTTGAATCACTGGTATAAATTGTATAGTAAAACAAATGAACGCCTTAAAATGCCTGACCTGTAGATATGTGATTTAAAAAGTGATTTTCATGTCATTTTTTGTGGCTGTTTTTTATTTTAGTATTAGAGAACTGATGAAGAATATGCAATCCTACTCCAGATTTTATAAAGTTAGAAATGGTTCTGTTCTTTCATGGCTATGCTGTTACAGAATGTGAGGTTGAAGCCTTAACTTATGCATCAATACTGAGTTGTGCAATTTCTGGCATACTGGTGTGTGTTTGTAACTGTTGCTGTGTGTGTTGTTGTGTGTGAGAGTGAGAGTTAGAGGTAAAGGAAGATAAAGACAGAAGCCAGATTCAGACATGAGTTCCATTAAATGTCAGGAAAAATTGGTTCTGGACATTTTACAGTTTGGTTTTTATATATTTATAGAACACAGCTGGAGATTGTCCGAGTCAGACACGTTCACAACAACAGGGAACTGCTGCAGAAATCACATTTTTGTTTCCAGCGCATCGCCTCTGGCGTCGGCTCTTGAATCTCATCGTGTTTCCAAGTTGACATCTTATTCTGCATCTTTGTATCAGATCTGTTTCGATTCTTCAGTTTTGTGTCAGTCACATTTTGCAGACATTTTACCTGGAGGCAAAAGTTCTGGAAATATTATCCAGAGCAACCGACTCGGACATTAGCGTTCTCTCCCACGGGCCCTCTGGGAAGATGGCAGGAAAATGTGTCAGTGCATGTCTGAAAACAGCTACAGACACTTTGTCACAGTCGTTTTAGTGAATCACAGGTGACGCTGCTGTTGTTGAAACGCTGCGTTCATATTTCATTTATGATAAATATGAATTTCTTGTCAATAGCACTCACAGAAAAACAAACAAATATATAGTGCCTCGCATCTTTGAAATAAACTGTTTTATAGTTACTTTGTCAATGCATAGTATTTTGATAATCAATTGATTTATCATATTAGTTAGAGAATAAAATCAAAGCAACCTACACTGTGTCATAGATGGAGACATGAATGATGAAGCTGAATACTTTTTTCATGATGTCAGTCAGATGACCTCATGTGTTTTTGCTGTAAATTGAAACCAGATCTTCCTCTGAGCAGGAACCTGTTGAGCTCTTCACAAAACGCGCACAGATGCAGGCGAGGCAGCCCACTTTGTTCCTGTGCTGCATCGCTTTGACCAGCAGGGGGAGCCGCAGTTATTGTGTATTATAGACAGGCTGGTTCACTCTTAAATAATCAGTATATTGTGTAGGACTGAGACAATGAGGAGTGATTTCCTTTCTGCTACAGTAAAGTTTCTTTTAACTGAATAAGGAACTTAAAAAAAATCATTGTTTGCTGTTTACTGAATTTGTTTGATACTGAAATCTGCTTCAACACAGCTGTAGGTCCACTTCACTGGATTCCTGTATCCTTCATTTATTCACCTACAGGCTGGGTTATATTTTCTCAGAGCAGAATAAAGCTGCATTCTCACCGTCTGTCTCTACTTTCTCTGCACTTTGCAGCTCAGAGTAACTACATGGCTTCACTTACTTGGAGTTCCTAATTTTGTTTAAACTTCTTATCCACTCTTTGAGGTAAATTTAAAATATAAAAACATTAAAATAAATGGCATTTCTGTGTTCAATGACAATATTTACAAATTTTTTTGGACGATGTATCCACGAGGGCAGACAAAATCTTTATCCAGTACACAAAAACATCTTCTAGCATCCCAATAGAAAAAGTAGAGCAAAAGCAGGTTTTTAGAAATATTTAATTGTTATTTCACCTAATTCCCTTCCCATAAAAGTCATGATAGTACCACAAAGAGAAATGTAACAGTCAAGGAATATTACAAAAGTTGGAGGAAGGATATAAATAACTTCTGACATTTTCTTTGCCTGCCACATTGGACAGTTTTCTGACAGTTTTGATAAAAGTAGTTAAGCTGTATAAATATTTCCGCGGCTATTTTCACGTTATTTTCTTTTCATGTTGATGCCACCATGTAGGTCTACTCAGAACTCACCAAGAATTCACAAAGGACAACGTTCAGTATGTAAACAGAGACTCACACACGACATGCATTCAGTTATTGCAACAAATACCCCAAACCCACAACATAGCAAAACGCAGAAAGACAATAAATAAACCATCGACATGAGACATCTTATTCTGCCACTTTTTAAATGATTATCTTTTCTATGTAGAAAACCCCCTCCCCAAAAAACATTATAGATCCATATCATTACTCACTTATCTCTAGTGTAAACATGCTACAACCCCTTTCACATATAAATCCATTCAACATAGGAATTAAATGTTCATAATAGTTTCTTAATTTCCGTCAGGGGCAGCTCTTTTGTCGAGAACATTTATCAGGAAAAACCTTCTCTTATATTTCATCCGTTAACACCAAAATTCTTAAAATCAACAACTTACAACTTTGACCTGTCTTTAGTCTTAGGGAAACATATGTGCGTTTAATTGTCATAAAAAAGAGATTTTATTTTAAGCCCTTTGTTTTTCTGTATAAAAGTCAAGTATACACACTCTGGTTTGGAGACTGAGGGACAACGGACACTTCGGAGGGTTTAAAACCTGAAGAGGTCGATAAAGTGCTGAGGAGATATGGGCATGAGGCAGCTGTCCGGATCAGTGGCGGTGCACGGGTGGCCACAGTCCTGGGAACGGAGTCGACACAGAATTGTTAGCACAGAAAGCAGGAAGGCGGTTGCTCATGTTGTGCACACAGAACACATCGACGTGTGACACTGGAGTTGTTAGTGACGTAGATTGAATTTCGTGAATACTACAATCTCCGAAACTTATTTTTTTCTATGTATGCATGTAGTAAAGAAACGTAACACATACATTTACTAAAGACTGGTAGTCAAACATAATATACTACACTGCTTCGCTTCCTTAAACCTTTATTAATATTATTTTACTATTACTACTTTAGCTGATTAACAATAGTTGATTGCATTTGATTAACAAAAGCCCTACAGTCCTAACAAGATGTAAACGTGACCTAGGTTATCTTTGTGCTCTCCTGTGGGTGTAATGGTGCAACATAGTTTTATGAAGCAATTGTTTAAAACAAGTCAGTGGTTTTTAAAGATAGCAGGTGCAACACAGTCCTGAACATAATTACACACAGTGTGGTTAGGAAATATTAAAGAGTCAGCACAGAAGTCAGAGTGACACTGTTTACTAAACACGAGCCAAACATGATGACATCAAGCGAAACAGAGAACACAACAAGACAAAGCTCAACACATGCGAAAAGATAAGCCCTCAGTCGGTTCACTGGGACAAACACGGGACAAATGGTCGACTGAAGAGACAGAAAGGCATGATGGGACAGAAAGTACCTTGAATAACAAAGTCAGGTGGCGATCCTTAAGGAATCAGGGGGAAGAAGCAGGGAAGGAGGGGGAGACAAGCCAGAGGAGGGGTGAAGAGAGGGCAGAGGTTAAACAGTATAAGGAACCAGCCGGGAGGATAACATGTCTGTGGGTGGTACATCATCCGGATAAGGATTGGTACTGCACAGTATTAGGGCCATTATGAAGAAAACAATTCAGGCATTTCGAGGATTAAAAACGTTATTGAGAAGAAAGGCGTAGTAATACGACAATAAAGTAAAACATATTTTTAGGAAATTAACAGCAAGGAGAACTGATGCTCATTGGAGTTCTACTGCCTCTGGATCCAAAATCTTGAACCAATTAAATTGTTTCTAGAGAAACTACAAACACACAGAATAGACACAGTATCTTTTCAAAGCCCTGATACTTATAATGTGGTGGTGATGAGCCAAAGGATTAATTAAGAATAACTTGAGTAAAAAAAGATTTCCCTCCTTCCTTTTTTTAACGCAGGCAACAGGCTGCTCTTAGGACATTTCCCTGTAAAATGACACAGAGCCTAAAATCACTTATTTATGCTCATATGTTGAAGTTTTTTTCTACAATAAGACTTTATTCTTGTAATATTCTGACTTTATTCTTGAGAAATTACAACTTAATTTCCTCCTAAGAACATGATTTTCAAATCTTAAATTTGAGTGGCTCTAATACTCATGGATTGAATACTATAGTAACAGTGACATTTTTAATCTAAGCACTTAGTTCACTTACGAATCTTCCTCACACAACTCAAGCTCTTAATTAAATAAATGTGACCTGTGTCCTACATGTGGTTAAAGATCAGCTCTAGTGGGTGACTGAGGTCAAACCCGTCATTTATTTGACCTTTGAACAATACATCTACATAAAAGAGTTCACAGCAGTAAATGGTGATCAAATTAAAATGTATTGTTAACTTCGATGTAATCAACAATTACAACTTTACTTGCAGTCAGAGGAACAGCACTAGTTAGTCATATAGTGTTCCCTGTTGTGAATGTGGTTGCGGGTGTATTTTATGTTCCCATTTACCTTCCAGAAGAGGATGCAACAGTGTTTGCAGAAGTGCAAGGTGTCGCCGTATTGCTCGTTCATGGGGTAGTGTTTCTGCAGCATGAAGTACATCAGCTTCCAGTCCACGTTGTCGCTCTTGGTCAGGACCAAGCTCTGACAGAACTGCACGCACACACACACGCACACACATGCACACAAACACATAC
Source organism: Pleuronectes platessa (assembly GCF_947347685.1). Classification (NCBI taxonomy): domain Eukaryota; kingdom Metazoa; phylum Chordata; class Actinopteri; order Pleuronectiformes; family Pleuronectidae; genus Pleuronectes; species Pleuronectes platessa. The sequence continues at coordinate 15,040,621 of NC_070642.1, forward strand.
GCACACACACGCAGGAATTAAATATCGCCAAGTTCATTTTTTATTATAACAGGGTGGGTGCTTAAGCGACATGTGTGATATAGAGTGTACAAGATGTGTGTTTGTGTGAGAGAGACCAAGTAGACTGCACTGTAGCAATCCTGCCCTCTAGAGACCAACAGAGGTACATCTTAGCAGGCCAATGGGGCAGCCACCTTTTAACATGTCATCCTACGATAACAAACATTCAATCTTGTCCTCTCACCTGTTTGTCTGAGAAGTGGAAGTGGCACAGTCTCTTCCACAGCGTCCGGTTCTCACTGAGCATGAGCAGAGTGGGCGTGGCCTGTCCCAGGTTAATGATATCATATGCGTCAGATAAGTTGTAAAAGATTTGATTCTGCATGTGTAGGGGCAAGTCGTTGAATGACCGGCCAGTGCACAATTGCTGTGGGGAAAAAGTAATCACCAATCAGAGCTGGGCAGTAAACAACAGAGAAGTAGAGACACATCGTCCAATCTGTGTGCATAAATAAAACCCACTTCCTCTACCTTGGGGATCTGCAGGTTGTTGAGCTGCTGCTGCCACTTGAGAATGTTCTCCAGTCGTCGCAACCAGATGTTGACGTTGCCCACGAGGACACATCTGCCAAGGTGGATGGTCAGATTTTGCAGAGTCATGTTCAGGTCCTGCAGCAGGTCTTTGACCAGGCGAGGATTGTGCTGGTCCTCAAGGACTAGAGGGACCAAATTTGAAAAAGAAAACATCAGAGAAAAAAGAAGGAAACACAAAAATGAAAGTATGATCAGCCACAAAAAGCCAAATCAAAATAAGATGTGATGTTGAGTTATAAAAATAGCAATATAACATATTTGCTTTTCTAAAGTTTCACTCATTTCAAAACTTTTTCACATTACTGCCGATTAAAAATTATGGATACTTATCTGTTCTTATCAATTGTGTAGTCATTTTAGGTACAAAAAAACTGACCAAACATTGTAAATTATTATGGACAATTATTAAATCCAAATGAAAAATGTACATGTGGCAGCCTGAACCTCAGTCTAGATCTTCTCTTTGCTCTACTGTGCAACATGACCTCATAACCACGTTTTGTGGTTTGTCACAGGCAACATCATAAAAAGGGAGTCTTCCTCTCAGGTCCTCTTACCCTTTCGCACCATCTTCTCCAGTATATTGAAATAGTTTTTCTGGGCAGCTCCACTCAGAGAAGGCAGCTGAGACCGGGCTATTAGCTGAAAAAGCTGCGGGTGAGAGACAGTACGACGGTTAGAGGGCGAGTCGCTTGTACAAGATTTACAACAAAATGATCAACAGGAATTGTGAATCGTTGTCGCTCACTTTCGTAACATATTTGAATCTTCTCAAGTCCTGGATGGCACTGGAAAAGTCTAGACGGTTTAACGCTTCGCCAAGCGTGCTGTATTCATGTCGCTGCACACACACACACAGACACACACGCACACACACGCAGAGTTTGATAAAGACTTGTAATTTATTAAATACTGCTGCAAATAAATCCTTTGTGTGAAAAGTGTGCTCCAGTACTCACTTCCTTTGAGTTCCCTCTCAGCACATAGATCCATTTATCCCTGTAAACAACTAAAAGACAGAAAAAGCACACATTGTTCCTCGGAGTCAGTTTGTCATCAGTTAACATGCACATGTCAATACTGTAAATTGAGTGGACACAAGTGACAAGCACCTGTGCGATCTACAATACAACACAATCCAATAACCTTGCAGCAGATACGAGAGACTGTTGTAGACTTTCTGTTCACAGCTGGTACAAAAAGGAAAACATGGTGGCCTTCTTTAAGCCTATAATCATACGATTTGTGATCTTTTTTTTAATAAGGCCTCAATATTGGATTGAGGGCATGTTTATAGTATTCCACCTCTTTAAACTGCAACTGTCTGTTCGGATTAAAGTCAATGGAGTACAGCTGCAAGGTTAAACCAGACACATGGACCGTGTTTTGAGTGGGCGACTGATCTTAATAACATGTGCATGATATTTTGCACCCCCAGGATTCCCAGGTGGACAGCTCTGCTTTAGTTTACCTTTCCTCAAGTAAAAACAAACTAAAATATCATTATAGATAATCACAAATGATCCTGTGTGCGTTTTTGTTGTGCAAGCCTACATTAAACCGAAAATCTTTCAATAGGTGCATTAGATGGGATGAGGACACTGGGTTACCTAGGTGTGAGAGGGTGGAAGTGGACTAAGCAAAAGCAGAAGTGTAAAATGTGTTTTTTATTAAAACCAGTTTGACTTGTCGGACTAGTTTGAAGCTGAGAAGACCCTCAGGTGCTGTCGAGAGATGGTCACATCCTCTACAGTCCACAGCTCCACAGGGATTAAGCACACCTGCAGACTGTAGAAAGTCTCAACCACCTACAGTGTCTCCTGCAGATGTGGCCAAGGATAATCAAGAACAAGGTTGATTTTCCATCTTTGTGAATCATGTAATCTGAGGGTGTTTTATAGAGGAAGATAAATGACGTACGTAGTAGGTGATCTCTAATGTTTGCCACCTTTTCTGGGTTTTAGCTCCCGTGGAATGAATTCCCCTCAACATCAGATCAGCACAATCAGTATCTCAGTAGTTTTTTCATAGTTTACCTTTTGATTGTTATGGTTTTTATATTTTATTTTAACCTTTTTCTTTTATCTGTTTTGTCTTATTGTATTGCTGAGCATGACATGGGTTTTCTATGATTTGATATCTTTGCATTTATATTTTATTTTGTAAAGCACCTTATAACTCTGGTTTTGAAAAGCCCTTTAGAAATAAAGTTGATAATAATATATTCTATATATTATACTTTGTATTAGTATTGCTAATACCTTAGCAGTAGTTCAATTTTGTAGTTGGTCAAGGTAGAGCTCATTTGAACTAGTTTATAGTCTTCAGAGTAGTTTAAATCAATAGAAATGTTATACTTTAAATGCATATTTTAGTGAAAACAAATGGTCAAATTTGAAAGAAAATGTATAGCTTAAAAAGAATGTATTAAGAGTAGCAGTAGAAAGTAACTCAGCACACATGCTACACAGTGTATCTTTGCCTCCTCCTAACTCTGTGTCACTGACTCTCAGATGTGAAGAAGCATTTTCTGTGATCTGTACAAAAACAGGCTCAGAATTCCATTTATGGACAAAACGTCATGGGCGGAATATTTCAGTCCTAAGCCACTTTCCCACCCCCCCTTTACACCCGTTGAATGATCTGCTATTGAAACACAAATATTGAAGTATTGTAAACACACTCCAAACATAAGATTTGTATATATTATTGAGGATTAAGCTTCACATGTGATACTGTGAAGTTCATTATCATAATCTCACGTTCAGTAGGTGGTGGCTTCATGACTTGTCTCTACTGGAAACTCACACTGAGATCTGGTGTTGTTGTTGTCGAGATCCTTTTTCCTCTTTGTTGTGGGGAGCTCACACACGTCGCCCACTAACAGATTTTCTTTGCTGTCATTGCAGAGCCTGTTTGGAAAGAGGAAGCACAGGAGGAATTTGTTGATAACACTGCACTGTAGTGTGACCAGTTAACCTAAAAAAAAAATGCAAATTATAAACCACTGTTAAGAATGTGCCCTGCTGCAGTGCCCTGGAGCAACTCGGATTGAGACAGGAGGAGATGACGGCTCATACGTAGGTTAAGTATTGCGGTGGTTTTGAGGTGAGCAGGTTGGTACGGCAGAAACGACCTGCTTCATACATTATTAATGGTCACACTGTTGTCAGGTGGTTAAAAGTGGAGCGAGACGAACCAAGATGTTCAAATACCGTCATAAAAGTGTTGAAAAACCTGTTGATGGAAAAAAATTCCTTCCCTCAAGTTTCATTGTAAGCTGTCCAGTAGATTTTATCTAATTCTGCTAACTAACAAACTTAGCCAATGAAAACCTAACTTCCTTGGCAGAGGTCATTATTTGCATGATTAGTGTCTATAAATATTTGGTCCCTGTTATAATCAGCAATGGTCCAATAAAGGTTGAGAACAATATTTTTTTAAAGAAAGTTAACAGCTGTTCCTTCTTCAGCATCATGACAACATGGCTTTGCTGGTCCGACGGCGATTTCAACTGATCGGGGGGGATCGAGCTCGACGGTAATCCCTTGTCTCTATCCATTTATCCAGTTGCACACACCGACACATGGAAGCACAGTAATCTGTCGCAGTTAATTAAAAGTGAGGAGTGACAGGTTGCATGAGGAGCGGCAGCATCCTCCCCAGAGCCGAGAAAAGAAAATCACACGGCACGAAGGTACAGGCGGATCTGTGGATATTTAAACTATATCCTGAAATACACAAGCTTATGAAGGAACTCAACATGAACAAGGGAGAAAACAAACACAAAGTCAGGGCCGACTCTCGGCTGTTTCACTTCTCTTATTCACTGCGCTGCACACAGATGCATCCGAGCAACTTTCATTCAGCGCTTTATAAGTAATCAAGAGGGTGTCAGATTAATAATATGTCAACAGACATTCGCAGCCCCTTCCAGTCACTTGAATGTTAACAGAGGTGGCAGAGGTTTGCTGGCCTTTAGAGAATTGCTGTCATCTAAACTGTTCCTGTGTCACTGCGTACCAGGTCAGCAGAGACCATAATGCTCCTCTTTCTTTCTGTGCCACATGTGCTGGTCTGCCAGATGTAACTCCGCTAGCTGCATGATGTCACTGGCCATTCTGGGTGTCTTTTCATTTGGAGAGCGGCCAAAGAGAAGAGGATGATGTCACTGACCGATCTTGGTGAGTTTTAATTGGAGAGAAGCCAATGAGAAGAAGATGATGTCACTGGTAACTGCGTGTAGCTGTGACCTTTCATTAAAAAAGACTGCTCACAGACTCGTGTGATACTGTGAGGTACTAATCAAGAGAAAAGGCGAGACTGGGCCGGAGGAGATATCACCAACTGGTGCTCAGAATCCACCCTTAATCGTACTAATACCAGCAGTGTGTGTTGCAGCAAGTGGGTATATCAACAGCTATGGTCCATACATGCACATAAGCCATTATGTATCATTGCGTCGTTGCGGTGCTCCAACCAACAGTGGCACATCAAAGTGTGGCTGAGTCCCCTTCTTAACAGAGGATGAGGCTATAAAGATTGTTATCACCTCCTCTTATGAGGGTTGTGTTATCTTTGACATTAGTTTGTCTGTTAGTTAGCAGCATTACACAAAAGCTACGTGCAGATTACCATGAAACGTGATGGAAGGATGAGGTATGGGATATCTTTGATTGTGTGTAATTTAGTGAAGCTTGGTTGAATTTTAGCGGACTGTTGTGGGCCTTGGAGAAGGCATCAACTCTTTTCAGTCCTATTCTAGTTAAAGCTACTTTAGCCTGGGACAACTTTAAAACTGTAAAACCATAGCTGCTAAAAGATCATAACATCTGAATGCAATTACTGTGACCACTCATCACCAGTTGCCGTGCTCCAAAGCACTTCATGTTTCCTGCAGATAAGAGGGCAACCTCTTCTGCTGGGAGGCAACTGACACTGCACACAGGCTCACACATGCAACACACGGCGGAGTGACTGAAATAGCAGAACATGTTTTTAGTTCAGCTGCTCTGAACAAACAGTGGTCGTTCAAGTCTTTCAACCCACTAAATGCCTCCTTTGGGAGGGAAAGCATCACAAAAGCACACAACAGTCATTGTTTGAACTATTCTCTGTTATTCTTGAGCACTTAACCTGTTCCAGGAAGGTTATGTGAGCCTATATTTATGTGCTGCATTTAAATCCCCTCATTAGAATGGAAGGTTTATTTACTGTCAGTTAATCATATACCAAAAATTTAATAACACAGGGGTTTGCAGGTCAGCTTTGTTAAAACCAGGTTACATGACTTGGGGGACACCAATGCCTGACCTAAATACTTTGGTAAATAAATACAAAGATGTAGTAAAGGTCAACTCAAAACAGCTCCCTCACTCCAGATGTTTTGGATATTTGCTCTTACAAGATACGCTGCACAAGATGGTCTCACATAAAATTACTCTCTTGATATTTTTTAAACCAACCCTGTGCCCAGCTCCGTCAGCTGCCATGACGCCCATCTGGAAACAAGAGGCTGCAATTGTGGGATGCAAATTGCCTCATCAGAGACCCTCTGCTATGGCTCAAGTGAAGAGCTATGGCTGCGTGATTTTTCTCTGACCCCTGAGAAGCTGTGGCTTTAGTGGGGAAATCTGGTCAAAACATTTACAACTGTTGTATCCAGATCCTTGTTTTCACCCTGGCCTCACACAGACTGCACTTATTCAACTTCATTTCTGTTGGTGCCCTGAAGAAAAACTGGTTTACAGCCAGGCCACAAACTGTAGCACAGAGACATGACAAACAATCCACAATCACCCGTCAACACACAACGATCAGGATTTCCTGGCTACCTTCACTTTTAAAACTTTGACTATGTAAATACAACAATGTCTTTTGGTGTATTTCCTACCTCATCCCTTTTTTCTGCACACTGACATATCCACGTGGTGAAGATACAGTATCTAAAGCTTAGATTGATCAGAAAATGATTCTTCATCATACAATGAAAGATAGATGTCAAAAATGCAATAGACGACCTAAAGTGCACCTAGATCGAAAAAGACTACATATGCTGTAGTAATGTATTAATCTTGCAGCCAATAGGATTTGAGACATGATCTACATCTTATTTAGAAATAACAACCATCAGTCATTACATGGTTTACACGATGTCCTTATGAAATGCAATATAAAAGGGTCATTAAGTTTCTGTCTTTGTTATTTGGACAGTGTGGACAACCATTGCAACATTCAGAGCTGTTTGCTGCTCCCTAAGACGAGTTGATCTGGTTTACAGGACAATTCCTGAAAACAGCTGTTCAGAAATGCAAACAAATACAATTGCGCCTCCTGCAATATTCTGAAGCAACCCTGACTTTGAACAGATGTCTGGTGACAACTGGTGTGTACCACTCTGTTGTGGGGAAAGATAGGAGGTGAGGTGGTGCAGTAGTTTGAGGTTAGCAGGTTAGTCGAGCAAAAAAAAGGTTTCATCCATTGTTAGTGACACATGTAGCCAACGAGAAGTAAATGACCATGATTCCTATGTTCAAAAATCAAGCAGTTGCATTTTTGGAAAAACTGAGATCAAACACGTGTAAACAGAGCCAGAAGAACCAAGATGCTCAAATAGAGTGATTCACAGTGTCTGCCATGATCAAGAAACACTACAGATGGCAAACATGTATCAGAGTCTGAGAGACAGAGTCATAGATGTGACTGTGTCTTTAATCTCTGGCAGCCAGTCTGGGTCTGTTGATTGATAAGTGTCCTGGTTATTTCTGACAGTACTCAGCACGTTGGCAGCAAACCTAAAATGGACATATGATGACACGGGACATTTGAAATGGCTCGACTCCAACAGAAACCCAGATGAAAACATGTCAGCTATGCGTCCTGTTAAAATACTTTCTACGGATTGATCCTTGTGTCCTATGAATGTTTCAATCTATTCATAAAGTGCTTTATGTCTTGTTTAGAACAACAATAAAGGACGTAGAACATAAAGGACGTAACAATAAAGGACGTAGAACATTTAAACAGTTTGGTTGGTACTTTATACTTTGGTGTAAGATTTCCATTTAAGGTAGACTGTGGCGAAAGAAACGATTAAGTTATGAACTTACTCTTTCAAGTCTATGTCTCTGTTGTTATCCTCGAGCTCGTTTCCATAGTATATGAGCCTCTTCCAGCCGTGCTCTGTCTTGGTCCAGCACAAGCCCGGTGACCTCCAGTCCTTTCCCAAGAAAGGCATTTCTGCTGCAGGAGGTATAGGGTTGGGGGGGAGGGGGGGGACAATTAGCAGAGAATGTCGCTGCCACTCCAAACACCTGGGGAGTAGAGCAGATGTTACTAACTGCTCTTCAGTAGAAGCAGAGAAAGGCCATATAGATTTAAACATAATAAGCAAGTGAATGCCTGAAATGAAGAAAGCAAAGAGTTCTGAATATCTTCTAATACCAAAATTAAATTTGAGATTCAACTCTTCAAAATTCTGAATAGCAGAAAAGTCTCTCAGTTTATCCCTCACTATACAATTCATTATTCACGTCTAAACTCAAAGGGAAAATGTACATCAGAGATGCTGAGCTCCGTCAGCTGACATTGAAAACTTTTATCTGCACAAGGTTTTAAATTGCACCGGCTAGGATGTTCAAATATATATAAATCTATATATCTATCTATCTATCTGTGTGCTCAAATATATAATGCATGAATGCAATAAAAAATACAATGTTTTTACAATTTAACGCAAAATATTTCAACAAAACAAAATCCACTGTATTTACATTACGTATTTACATTTACATTAAAAATAATCAGCCAGAATATGTGTATACAGTCTGACAACATGAGTGAATCCATCTATAGTCATCCTGTTTACACACTGACAAGCAAAACTGCAGTAATAACACACGAGGCAACAACTGTGACGCATTTGTCTTTGCATAACAACAGTGTTAGCAAAATATCAACGATGTAAAACAAATTTTAAAAAATCAAGTGGAGAAGAAGCTGTCAGTCGACTCTGCGCGTATAACCACGACGGGAAGGCAGGGAATAAACAGAATCCACGCCGTAGTCCACGTGTCAGGTGAGATGAAGACGTTAAACAGACCTTGGCAGTTGCTCGTCTGCTTTATTCCGAGCTCTTCCTCCTCTGCTGCTGCTCTCATCGAGATATTGACGGAAGTAAACACAGTGCGGACGCTGGGATATGTCCACGCCCCCCCCCCCCCCATGCTCCTCTCTGATTGGACGAGAGCTCGGCGTTTATCGTGTTGCTACCTCATGTCCCGCTGCTCATTGCTCGACGGAGACTGTCAGTCACGTTGCGTACGTCTATTTTTTTTATCCCCTTCTTTTCTGTTGGGGCTTTTTCCTGCACGTGACAGAGCGCACATGTACTTGTGTTTTGATTTTGAGATGGGGGATGGGGACTGTAATCAGGGGCGGCTCCTGGTACAGGCGACATAGGCGGTTGTTTAGGGCGCAAAATGCTCTATGAGAAGTGGACACAAGAGACTGATTTAACAATACATTAACGTCACAGCATCATCCTCTAACCCCGAGACGCACCGGGGCACCGGGGCTCCGCCTCCTTTCCTCGTCCATGTTTAATACTTGGGCTGTTCGCACCGGCAGCGTACTGCCGGGAAGAACCGGGGAGCGCCGCAGCCACACACACAAGCAGGTTTGGGGTATGTCTCTACCAGCTTTGCACATCTAGAGATGGAAAGGTTTGTCCATTCTTCTTGGCAAAAAAGATGAAGCTCAGTCAGATTGGATGGAGACCGTCTGTGAACCGCAATCTTCAAGTCTTGCCATAGATTCTCTATTGGATTGAGGTCTGGGCTTTGACTGGGCCATTTTAAGACATTAACATTCTTTAATCCAAACCATTCCTTTGTAGCTCTGGCTGTATGTTTAGGGTCATTGTCCTGCTGGAAGATGAACCTCCGCCCCAGTCTCAAGTCTTTTGCAGACTGCATCAGATTTTCTTCAAGGATTTCCCTGTATTTGGCACCATCCATCTTTCCCTCTATTCTGACCAGTTTCCCTGTACCTGCTGAAGAGAAGCATCCCCACAGCATGATGCTACCACCACCATGTTTCACTGTTGGGATGGTGTGCTCAGGGTGATGGGCAGTGTTGGGTTTTCGCCACACATAGCGTTTTGCATTGAGGCCAAAAAGTTCAATTTTGGTCTCATCTGACCAGAGCACCTTCTTCCACATGTTTGCTGTGTCTCCCACATGGCTTCTGGCAAACTCCAAACGGGATTTTTTATGGATCCCTTTCAACAATGGCTTTCTTCTTGCCACTCTTCCATAAAGGCCAGATTTGTGGAGTAGACGACTAATAGTTGTCCTGTGGACAGATTCTCCCACCTCAGCTGTGGATCTCTGCAACTCCTCCAGAGTAACCATGGGCCTCCTGGTTGCTTCTCTGATTAATTTTCTCCTTGTCCGACTCTTCAGTTTGGGTGGACGGCCTCCTCTTGGTAGGTTTGCGGTTGTGCCATATTCTTTCCATTTTCTTATGATGGATTTTATGGTGCTCAGAGAGATGTTCAAAGCTCTGGATATTTTTTTATAACCTAACCCTGCTTCATATTTCTCCACAACTTTATCCCTGACCTGTTTGGTGAGCTCCTTGGTCTTCATGATGCTGTTTGTTCAGTAATGATCTCCAACAAACTCTGAGTCCGTCACAGAACAGGTGTATTTATACTGAGATTAAATTGCAGACAGGTGGACCCTATTTACTAATTATGTGACTTGCAAATGTGACTTGTGAATGCAATTGGTCGCACCAGATCTTTGTTAGGGGTTTCACAGTAAAGGGGGTGAATACATATGCACTCAACACTTTTCAGATTTTTATTTGTAAATAATTGTGAAATCCATGTAATATTTCCCCACACTTCCAAATGATGCACTATTTTGTGTTGGTCCATTACATAAACTCACGATGAAATACATTTTAATCTGTGGTTATACCATGACAAAATGTAGAAAAGTCCAAAGGGGGTGAATACTTATTCAAGGCACTGTATATACAAGTATATATATACAAAGTGTTGAAAATGTATTTATTCTGGAGGAATAAATAAACCCCTTGAACACTTCTACATTGACCTATCTTCACCAAAATCGAAACACAGGTGTATCATTACCAGACAAACAAAAAACTTTGTTGGCAGGACTTCAACCACCTATTCATTGCACAATAAAAAAAAATATATATTAAAAAAATGTATATAAATAAAAACAAATAAAATATAAATTTTAATTTTTTGCAATTTGATGTACAACCAGCAACCAGTGCACGACAAAAATAAACCAATATATACAATGTAAATAAAACACAATATAAAAACCCTATAGACTAAGTAGCAGGGGAAAATGAGCTTTTAATAAATGAATTGATAAGTCGACCAACAGAAAACTACCCGTCAACTATTTAGATATTCTAGAAAGATTTCATTCTACTCTTAATTTCCTGTTGTGTTTCTAATTATTATGAATGTTGGTGACATTTCCTTAATAAATGTGTGGAGGTTTTATTACCTCTGTTAAGGAGGTTATGTTTTTATTTCTGATTTGTCAGTCAACAGGTCTATGTAATAAACTACTGGACCAATAACCACAAAACTTGGTAGAAGGAAGCTGCATGGATCAGAGATGAACCTATACAGCTCTGTTGAGCTCTACTGAGTGCCAGTCTAGTGAATGAATCTGGAATCTTCTCTCAAAAAACATTTCCCCCCCGCAGGACTTGTAGTGTGACGCTAATGAGGTGTTTTATAAAGACGTCAGACAAGTGAATCCACTTTATTTCAGTATGAAAAGAAAAAAAAGTAGGGAGTTTCATTTCACCGTTAGCAGCACAACATAATACTGTATTTTCCCTCTCATACAATGAAGGTTACTCTATCTCTCCAGTTACTAATAAAGGTCTATTCAGTTAGACACACAAAGTGGTATAAGAACTGGGGTTAATGAAAATGCAAGAGTTTAATTTTTAATTTAATTTGATGTAATTATAGAAATTATGTGTATGTGTATATCTATATATCAATCTATCAATCTATCTATCTATCTATCTATCTATCTATCTATATATATATATATATATAATTGTCATTATTACTATTGTAAGTAGAGGCTTTTACAATCTCTCGTTGGTGTGCTAAACATCACCATGAGATTTTTTGAGATGTTTTAGGTAGATAATAATAATAATAATAATAATACAAATTTCCGATAAGCTTACCCTAACCCTAAACCAGTTTTGGTATGACTGGCCATGACAAAATAGTTTCCTGGATTTTGACACACACAATTAAAATTAGAATGGCGCTGAGTAAAGTGCAGTCACAGTGTTAAATTATATGGGTTCTGCCTCCATTCCTGCTGTTCCCTGGTAAATGTTTGTTTGGTTCAGGAATAGACTTGTGCTACAGCCAAAGAAGAACAGAGAAGAAGCACAACTCAGGTGTTGCCTTGTCTTTGAGTGACATTGAATGTTGTTGAATTTTGCATTAACAGTAAACCTGGTTTCAATCAGAACACTTAACGATTTTATAATGTAAGTTGCTAAGGAAAAAAACTAAATGTAACTGTCAAATATTGATAAACCCATTGCATTATGATTGTGAAGTATCAACAGCTAATGACTGGCAACTCCAGTTACCAGGTAACAAAATCATCTTGTATCAAGATCAACCTAAGCTCTTCTCTGAACTACACCGCCAACGCCTGAGTGCAAACGTTGCAAACTTGGGTTCAATCTTGTTGTCAAATACTGCCCCCTTTAGGAAATGTACCGGAAATTCAAAAGCTTTCACGTCTGCTGTGGGACATTCAAATATTTTAGACAAATTTCCTTTCAATTGATAAAAAAATTATTGGAAACACAGATAACTATTTAAAAGGTAACATTTAAAGCCTATTAGAACTCCATCACGTAAATTGGAGACGGACAATATGAGCACAAACTATCCAACATTGTAACCTTAAATAAACTTATGCAATGATTCACTTTTACAAACTTTATAGAACTTCAATATAAAACAAGTTCACACAAATTTGCTGTTATCTTGCTTAGGGTAAAGGACATTTCAGTTAATGTTGTTATTTCAGTCAATGATAAATTTGTCTGAGAGCAGAGTAACATTTTAACATCAAAATCCCAATGAAAGAAGATATAAGCAATGCAAGCAGAATATATATTTTCAGTCACTTATCACATTGAGATACAAATGAGACGTAACATTTTTGTAACTGCATCATAAAACTGAATAATAAGCCACTTTGAGTTCTGGAAAAGAGGAGCGGAGAAGACAAGACACGGCTTGTCTTTGAGTGACGTATGTCTTTCAGCAATATGGGGAAGTGAAAGGTGTGTCAACAACACTAGCCCAGCTGATTGCTGTTTGTTTTCTCCATGTGCGAGAGAGAAACAGTGTCAGTGATAATTCTTTTAAAACAAGAAATCCTCATGAGTCTGGCCTTTGCTTTTTCTCTCTCCCCTCTCGTACACCCTGTGAGCTTTGATCGGTAAAAGGAAGTTGGCCAAAAGGCCGAAACAGACAGACTGTGGTGAGGAGATGAAACCAGGCAGAGATCTGGTGTGAAGTGGAGATAGAATTAAACGGGTCAGTGGACATAAACCCCTCAGATTATAGGGGACATTCCTCTCCTCCCACACAGGACCCACAAAACAACGGATTCAGGGGCTGGAAAATAACAATATCTTACAAATCCTTCTGGTCTGAATGTAACTAAATGTAATGATTGATCAGAAACACTTGGCCTCTACATCAGCTGCCTTATTGACATTTTTAATAGGAAGCTGTGTGTGTGTGTGTGCATGCATATGTTAAGTTTTGATATAAGGCTACTTTCAGGCCCTGCTGAGTAATATAACTAATGAACATCAGTATTAGACATCATGGAATGTTCTGGTTCAATGCCACAACATGAACTCTAAGTCATTATATTTTGGGATAACTGAAATCGCCCTGTATAGGCCCTTTAAATTGGATTTATAGAGGGTTTAAATTGGATTTATAGAGGGTTTATAAATTGGAACAAATAACAAATGTTTGTGTGTGTCCTAATGTGGGCACATATGCACAAATGGGGCTGGGCGATAAAGACTTGTGCTACAGCCAAAGAAGAACAGAGAAGAAGCACAACTCAGGTGTTGCCTTGTCTTTGAGTGACATTGAATGTTGTTGAATTTTGCATTAACAGTAAACCTGGTTTCAATCAGAACACTTAACGATTTTATAATGTAAGTTGCTAAGGAAAAAAACTAAATGTAACTGTCAAATATTGATACACCCATTGCATTATGATTGTGAAGTATCAACAGCTAATGACTGGCAACTCCAGTTACCAGGTAACAAAATCATCTTGTATCAAGATCAACCTAAGCTCTTCTCTGAACTACACCGCCAACGCCTGAGTGCAAACGTACTTAGTTTCAAAATACTTAGTTTCGAAAGTAATTCTTTACAGATCAGGTATAAGGCATTGCAATAATGTTTTTGGATTGCCATATTGTGACAAATCCCATTGTGAGAGCACGATTAGTTTACCGATTTTGATGTTGGTATCAAAGAAATTGTTAAACTAATCTGAATTTGAATTCCATGGTGTGTGTGTGTGTGTGTGTGTGTGTGTGTGTGTGTGTGTGTGTGTGTGTGTGTGTGTGTGTGTGTGTGTGTGTGTGTGTGTTTGTGTGTGTCCTAATGTGGGCACATATGCACAAATGGGGCTGGGCGATAAAGTCCAATAAATATTAATATAATGCCTATGCATTGTGCAAACACAGTGATGAGGCATAATAACACATAATTGATCTACCTCAGATGTGTATAATGTTTATCATGTTGGTTATCCTCCGCTCAAAAAGAAGAGTTTAAATCCACCCACGCCTCTCATGTACTTCTGATAAATACCTGTTAATTATCGTGATAAAATCAACATTTTGATCTTAGTATCATTTTTGACCATATCGCTCAACTCCAGTACAAAGTCTTGACCTTCGACACAGAACGGCCCTCTGACTGAGAAAAATGCACCTGGTTTACAATCTAAATGACAAGAAAACAAACACTTTCAAGATATAGAATGTTAGTTAGTTGTCACACACACACACACACACACACACACACACACACACACACACACACACACACACACACACACACACACACACATGTAAAGGTTTTATATGCACAGGTAGACATGCTTATGCCACTGCAGGAAGACAACAACATCTCAGTTAAGGTCTCGTAACTTCTTCCCAGTGTCTTTGGCGTTTTTGCAGCTGTACAGCCACTTGATAATCCGTGCGTTGCGCTCGATCACCGACGTCCCCTGGCGTATGTTGTCGTGCAGCTCCACCTGCAGCAGCCCGTCGCTGTCCCCGCTGTTCTTGGAGAAGCCCCCCTCCGTCGTGGACACGCTCACGCTGCGGAATTTGGTCGCGATCTCCTCCGAGCGCGCCGAGAAGTTCTCCCGCCCCAGGGACTCGATGATCTCGCCGTCCAGCCCGCAGTACATGAAGAAAGCGTCGAAGTCCGCGAAGTTCTTGGAGTACCTGGAGCTGATGTCCGAGTGGGAGCGACCCACGCCCCTGCTGGACCTCCTCTCGCCCTCGGGGACAGTGAGGAGAGCCGCTGTCACCTTTGTCCCAGACTCGACCCCCCTCCTCCTCCATGGCTGCGCTCCCTGCGCGCCGCGCTCCTCAGGTGTGGCGGCGCCCGATTGCTTATCTCCCTCAGACTCACACTCCTTAAGTAACGGGGCATTTTTGTTCACAGTGTTGTTCGCCAGCAGCTTACGTGTTATATGGTGTTTCCTGTCTTTTGCTGCACCCCCCAGGAGCTCACATTTCTGCCGGTAGAGCAGAAGAGAGTCCGGGCGCTTTTTGGAGCTGGTGCGCCTTACCTGCCCCGGTGAGCAGCTTTTCCCAACACCACCCGCTGCGAGAACATTCCTTCCCCGGTTCGAGCTCCGGGTGGACGACCCCGTGCTGCTCACCGAAGCTGACCCCAGACTGATCGCCGGCTCCTGGATAGAGTTGACCACCTGCTGGCTCTTCACATACTTGGGTTTGCTCGCAGCCAACCTCTCCACTGCGCTCATGTGTCCTCTGGTCTCCCCCTCCAGCTCCATTTGCTTTCGAAGGTACTCGGGACCCTTCTCCAGGATTTTTGTGGGGGCACTGGTCGCCTCCATCGTGACATTTAACTCAGACATTTCCAAAGAATCCCCCGGTGTGCAGCCTCTCAAGTGTTGGCGGTAGGGGAAAAAAAAATAGATTCCATTCGAGCCCGGTCCTTGCCCGAGCACGTATCACAACAGATTCCACCTTGTCTGTGCAAACACACACCACGCCACCCCACCCATCCTGTGCAAGGCCGATTTCAACCAAACACAAGTCTGCTCAAAGTACACCTGATACCAGCAAGTGAGAGTAATGCAAGCTGACACTGCTGCCTTGTGTTCCCCTCTCCTGTCCTGGAGGAAATGTGGACTTAATATCCTTGTTGCTCAATACAGGATTAAATTCAGTTTTATCTAATAAATCAATATCTCCTTTGGCAAATGATTTACTATAGAAAACTGTCACGCTTGTTCCAATAATGTTGCACAATAAATGTTTCTCCCAGCCTATTCATCCTCAAAGCATCCACAGTGTGTGATGTGTCACATGGTGACTGTCAAGGCAGGAACAGTTAACGACAGTTATTTTTAGTCAAAGTATTTAAAGCAGTGTTGTGAAAGAGGAAAAACCTTTGATAGGATTTTACAATGCTGCATAAGCCCATATTCAAGAAATCCATGGTTGACCAATAATATTTCCATCGGTGGTAAAAGGTTTATAATATATTTTCTCTGTACCTTTATTAGAATAAAATTCTGTTTTATTGCCTATTTTATTCTATCATATATTTTCACATGTTCTTTTGTCTTCCTCATTTTCAATATCTGTTGCTGGAATGAGTGAATTTCCCTATATAGCTTATCCTATCTTATAGGTCCTTAAAGGTGAAACTTGAATGAATATTCACTGCCTTTATTATGAGGTTTAATCAGATCCTAAAATGTATAACCTTAAATCAGTCATAAAACCCTGCACTTACGTTTTCAGGTCATGAACTAATATCATTATTAATACGTCATAGATTCCAACACATCCCACATGCTTGTTAAAATAGCGAACAACAAAGTAAAAAAAAAAAGGAATAGTTTTGTATTGTGTAATGTGTTGTTGGGCTCTTCAGGTAAAGTGCACAAAACACATTTATGAGCATCTGCACAGAAAAATCTCTGTGCGTCAATTGAGTCAATTTCTGGATGTGCGTCAGTCAGCTGAAACCATTAAACACTGAATTATATCCTAAAAAAGTGGGTCTGCTTTCACTAAATATCCTGTTTTTAGTATCTGATGCCTATTCACCTTTTTTCATCTGTGCATAATAATACTAAAGAACAATTCAGATATCGGCCCGTTTGGTTTGGAAGTGTGCAAAGACGGAAAGGCTTTCGAGAGAAGTGAAAGACGTTGCCTTGTTTATACACTAAAAGGACAGAATGGGCCTTTAGGCCTCAACAGGAAAAGGAGGGGCAAGGAAGATAATAAAGGTGACACGCCTGTGAGGAAAAAGAGAGGGAAACTCAAACAAAGGAGTATGGAGTGTAAACAGGTGAAGGAGCGTGACTGTAGGAAGGAGGAAAAAAAACAGCTAAACAAGTTAAAGAAAGTTGACCAAGAACTGGATGGAGTGATGGCGCCAATGTCCTGGACGCTGAGGAACGGAAGCTAATCCCTGGAGCCGGAAGTGGATTTTAAACCCATCTAACCTGCTCGGATCAGAACGTGATTGCCCCCATCCTGGCTGGAACCAACCAGATAAGTCCACTCTTGACACTCTCCTGGCTTCACCGAGCTCTCTTGGCTCTGGAAAATTCCCCCCTCATCTTCCCTCTACCTGGAGATAAAGGCCCTCCAAAACAAAGAACAAACATTTCCCTTACTGCACCTTTTCATTGGACCCTTACTCCCCTCTCCAACAGAACCCCCCACACACACACCAACTAACACTTGAACTTGAACTCTTAATGAAAGTTTCTTCCACATGTTTACTGAAGGGACGATTAATTGTTCTTATTTTGAAAAGAATTTGATTTCATGGAGTACTGAATATTTTGGTTGAAAAGAGGTATTTTTCTGTTTATCTATCTATCGTACGTATTTGATTTGATGTTAACCTGAGTAAACAATATAATTGAAGATATACTGATTAACCTAATTTATGGATGCGATTTATTTTCCTTGGATGTTTTGTGTAGCTAGGTAAATGAGCTATCCGGGTTACCTCTCCTACCGGGATATATTATAAATGTTGACAGGTGAAGAATCCCTGTCTGGAGCCCAACTCTTATATTTCTTCAATTTAGAAAACCTACGCTACACACTATATGACTTGCAGCTATCATGTCTTCAGTCTATTTTGACCATTATAGTGGACAGTGAAAGGAAATGAACATGCTATTATGAATGGAAAACTCTAATATAACAAATATGGAAATCCCTGCACTAAATGATGGGTATAAGGTGTTCTCCCTCTGGAACAGCACCTCCTATGTCAATGGATTTATTTCAATGACCGCCCCCTCTGGACGGGACTTTACTTCACCCAATTAACAACATTGGAAGTGACTGCAGCATTACCTAGTCATTTGGATGGCATTATGCCAGTTGGGTTGTGTGTGTATGTGTGTTTTCAAAGAGAGAAGGCAGCAACAGTGTTAATCAATGCAAGCCTGCACATGTTTCCATAATACTCATTTCACACTGCATAAGTCTCATGCATTGACAGAGTATTCAGAAAGTATGTCCAAACCCCTCTTGGCTCGCCAGGGCTGCAAGATCAAGGTTTGAACGCGATAGATCGAAGTTGAAGAAGAAAATTGCAAATCCCACCATAAAAAATTTAAGAGTAACAACGGAATCCCTGTTCTTTGCTTCCTCGTGTAATTGCAAACATTCACCGAACTGGAATCCAAAACATCTGTTGACAAACTGAACACTTAAGTCACCAGTCGCCAGGTTCACTCACTCAAAAGGCAGAGGGCAGCACCAGAATACACCCGGTGAGAGTCGTTAGGCTGAAGTATTGCGTGCCTTTGGCTTAATTGCCTTCCGAGACTGAGTCGGATTCAAATCCTCACTTACTCTCTTTTAAGAGCAAACCCCACATACTGAGTGTGTTACCGCACCAGAAAACGAGCCGTCTTTGTTATCTTTCTGCTTGTGAGTTTAACGGAGGACTGACAGAGAATGACCTGAAGACCTTTTCATTGATTCCTCTCAAATCATTTAAGTGGACTCATATTTTTTCGCTCGTGCATAATCATCGCACCACATCTGGGTTTCGTGTTGATTGCTCTTATTCAGCCATGTGATTTCTTTGACCGGCTTCCCTAAAATCAGGCCGAACAGCTCGTAAGGGGATTCAGCAGTGTTTACTTGTACTTTATCCTTCCTTGATCTCCGCTTCAATTAAATCATGATGTCCTCAAAATGAATTCTCAGATTTCGAGGTCCAATGCAGTTGAAGTCTGGCGCAGGCAGGCGATGTCACTATGATTAATGATCCTTCACAGCCATGACAAGGTTAAGAGGATGTAAAAGGATTAGGAACATGAGTTTGATGTGGAGGTTGTCGTGTGAATAATTGTATAAATAATTGGCCAATACAAATATTACATTTTTAAGAAGTAACAATGAATTAAATGCCTCATTTTACATGATTAACCCACAGAGAATTATGCAACTCTCTTTATGGACTTCATAGCCTCTTTCAGCTCATTGTTTTTCTTTTACAACTTAAATGCCTCCGCTCTCACAAGTTTCATTTTCAGCCACAGCAGCTAAATGGCCATTAAAATCCACTCTTCGCCACCTGCCGAGCACCACACAGCAGGCAAACAAAGTTAACAACTGGCTGGTAAACATCTTAGAGCGTTTAAAAGGTTCAGGATCAGATATTTATCTCGTTGGGTGGAGACCAAAAATGGAGATAAAGGTTGAGTGATTATTGGATTTACTTTCCTCAAAAAAGACTCCAAACATATAATAATGTTCATTTGATCAACCCGTAAAAAGATGACTGCTTGTCTTTTTTATAAGATGTTTTTGGGGCATTTAAATCGTTATTAACAGTCTAAGGGTGAAATGGGAGGAGAGTATGAGGAATACATTCACCATTAACCCTGTAACAGCACTGGTGGCCCCAAAAGCCAGTGGACATTTGATGCGTTTGATTATTTGTGTCTTTCTTCTGTAATTTCTTGTTATCTAGTCTCTAACTTTCTCAGTAAAAAAGTTAAAGTACATTAGTAAATACACACACACACACACACACACACACACAAACGCACACACATACACACACACACACACACACACACACACACACACACACACACACACACACAGAGAAACAGAGCAGAGACGGAGCAGAGCAAGCAACACTGACACCATTAGTCCCTTTATCCCATGAGCCTTCTCGCCATTCCAGTATTTAATTCTTGACTTATGCCGCTGAGACTCAGAGAGACACATTCTCCACTTTAATGCAGGACTGCCTCGTCTGCTAATTGTGTTTTTACTGATTCATTCACAATAATTACCGACCATCCTCGATACGTGAATGAAACTGGCTGACTCGAATAAAACATGGATTGCACATTATTAGGTATAATTGCTGTAGACATCTTTTACTTGCGGCTATTGTTTGAGTGTTATGTAAAGTAGGTCATAATTTGTATTTATGCATTCTGCGCTAATTTCCAGGAATATAAGGTCACTATCACCTCCCACTTAGTAAGTCGGGGGCTATTTATCAGAGGCTCATCTGACTGTATTAATTTCATTAAACATCAAATATTTGAATTCACTTTTCTTTTCACTTTATTTCGCTGTTGTTTTTGTCTCAGGACAGAAAACAACATGAAGAGAATATGTTGTATTGATTGAGCAATAGACATAACACGGTGCAGACATTCAAATGTACTTGGATCAACATTTTCATTCTCGCAACGGATCAAGTAATAATGTTGAGCCAAATGTGAAGACGTCTTCCATGGTGATAAACATACTGAGAATTATCACCTGATTCTGCAGAGTTCTTGAGCTCCACTAAGCTTTGTCTCGCAGCTCATTTTTCCGTTATTACACACCTTAGCTTAACTGTCTTGTTTTCCTCTCCCTGCTATCATCATCGTTTGTTTTCAACCACAGCAGGCAGCTGGTTTTGGTTTAGAAGCTCTTATGAACCCACTGTGCGCTACCAGGCCAGCACCAAACAGCAGACAATGTAAGTGACGACGTGGTAAAGAGACAGATCTTTGACTCATGAGTTCAAGGTAATTTAAAACAGAGCGACGATGGAGAACTATAGACTGTGTATAAAGATCTGCAACTTGTCTCCACTTGTTCCCACAATCCAGAAATCAAGCCAAAATATACTTGACACCAACGACGCTACCTTGCACATCTGGAGATTGTGAAGTGGCGATTTGGGGAAAACCAGCAATTCCAAGGTCCTGTCAAAACATGTGCTCGACCAATCACAGCTGTCAATCATATCGCTTGACCACGTTTTATGGCATCAAATAACTATTTACAACCAATTTTACTGGAGAATTAGATGGAAGATACACCAGTGTGATAAGATTATCTCTGTTCAATAAAACATTATTTTTCCCCACAACTACCAAGCCCTAGATCTAATGTTACAAATGTTTTTCGATATTTTGTAAATTATCACATATTTCACACCAGAGAATGTGTTTATATGCACTCTGCTTATTGTGAATCTGTATTAATGCTTTGGTTGTAACTTCACTAAACAGTGAGACCATAGTGCAATGACAAACTTGTGCATCCCTGCTGCATAAAACTAACTTTTATGGCAGTTTAATTGAATGTTAAATCTCGCTAATGAAGCACAACACAAGCTGACATTTGTTTGAATGTCGTCGGATAGTCTCGTGTAAACAATAGTTAAACTAATTAATACAGGCCCATTATTTACTTTTCAGTTTATTCTGTATATAAAACAACAATCCCAATTTAATAGATGGATAAATTCTGCAGCTTAATGAGCATAAACACAAGTGCAGTGTCTTTGAAAATACAGCTGCTCTGCTTATTTTTCCCAAATCATATTGAAGTGATTAAAATCTCTCACTGTGCTGAGGAACTGCAGCACACCACAATCAGTTACATTACTTTAGCAGAAATTAACTTTGAAAGTAATTAGAGCCATACTTGAGGGAACAAAGACATATCTGAAGTCTTGAGTTATTATACACCCTAATGAAATCCTACTTGTTAAACCATAGTAGGCCTGGATTTCATAACAGTTAGTGCTACATTTGTACTTGTCTAAGCTAATATATATCTATGTCCTGGACAAATCTCTTGTTGCTTGTTGCTAACAACGTCCTCTATTCAAATCTGTAACTATGAGCACACTCAAAACATCCTATCTTTTCTTCGCATCTATGAACTAATATTGCCCAGATTATAGTAACGTTTACGTTTAAAACAAATCCGTCCATGAATAAAAGGCTAAAAGGGAATACAAAATGTAATTAAATGGAAGCATACCCTGTAGTCAATTGGATTTTCTGTAGAAGAACAGCTGTAACATCCATCGCTCAAATGCCCTTATAATGTGGGGAAGATGAAAGCAAACTGTGGGATGTCAGAAAAGCGGAATGGTTGTAATTGACTAAATATCAAAGCAGCAAACAAAGGGCCAAAAGACATGAGCTGATGTGGTTTTCACTAATCAAGACAAGTAAAGATGTTTTGCAAACTCTTAATGCTTGATTTAAAAGGATCTCCATCCATTAAGGGTCACGACGGGGGGCAGTTCAGCTAAGTTTTGGTTGCCAGTTCAGCACATGTGTCCACTGTATTGCAAGAGTCCCCAACCGTTGGTCCTCCCCATTTTATTAAAGCAGTGATGTAAACATAACACCTGAGAAGGTGTCTTTTGCCCCCAGACACAACAGCTACACCTATGGGCTACCCACAAAGCTATGCTAACGAGGGTTGGCAGCTAGTCGCCAGCCGTCATGCAGGCCCGCTGAGAGTGTGCTGTGCTCGCAGCAGCAACAGAATTCCTACAATAGGGTTAAAAAAACAACACATTTAGTGAGTAAAGCTCAGACACCGACAAGAGCAGCCGCCAAATGAAATGTGACAGATCCATTTTCCAGTCTGCGCGGCAGCTTGCTGAACAGCTATTTGTTGAATCTCGAATACACTCAAATTTTATTCATTCGTTGGACTTCCGACTGTGTCTTTAGGGGGCATTGGTCTTTTCAACACCTGTGGACTGTACACTGTAAACTTTGGTTATTGTATAATTCTTTATCAAATCTATTAATCTTACTTTTTATCTGTGCCAAGTTGTTCCAACTTCAAATATTAGGAGCAGGTGCAAGTGAGTGATCTGGTGGCAATGAATATAGTACATATCATCTTTAAGTTACATATGGGAGGTTTTCAACCATACAGAGTTTTTTCAGTGTGTTAAGATGGAGTACGAAAACACATTATTGATGTCTCTGAGGGTTGGATTCACTTATTCCATGTAGTTTTATTTTAAAGGAAATATGTTCATAGTTTGGCCCAGATGATGGTGCTGAGCTCAGTACGTAAAAAAGCTTAGAGAACATAAACTTAGTAATGCCTGTAGGTTATGACGGGGATGAAAACTCTCTCATTTACTGGCTGTCTCACTTGATTTGTAAGATTTTTCCAAGATTAAGTAAATGCCCTTTGAACAGCTAAGACAGCCATTAAAAACATGGAACCATTCCTCCCAAAGCAGCCCAGCTTCCTTTATTTTAATGAAACTAAAATTGATTCATAAGTTCCTAGAAAACCAAAGACAGGTTTTTAAAGTTTTGACGTGCAAACAATAACTTTTAGTATGATGCAACATGCAGGAGGATTGGTTAATACAATACCGCATATATCCTCAATACTGTCTGGCCCATTTGGGACAAGTGAAGCTCCCTCGTATGGATTACAAATCCATCTGTTTTAAGAAATATGCAGACAGATGGAGGTAAATACAAACCTTGAAAGAGATACTACAAATCCCCAAGTGTCTTTCAGGATCCAAGGGGAAACAATTCAGCAGGTTCTGGTCTAAATGTACACCTTAATCCTAAATCATAAAATATTCAATATCTCCCCCGCCCATCAGACGCAGTCATGTCTGGCCTTTCTGGCGGGATTAAGCTATTTCTTGTCGTTCATCCAGTAGAATTACTCATCTGTTTGTTTTATTAGTATGAACTGAGAAAAATGTTTCCATTCACGTCAGTCTGTTCCGACTGTGCCGAATATCGTTGCTTTGTCTGTATCATCTGCATCTCATTGTCAAATGTAAAACATTTCCCCCTCTCTCAGCCCCCCTCCTCATAATTAAACAGAAACAAACCTCCGCAGACATTCCTCAGAGGCACATCAGAGGCCGCTCTCAATGAAACAGTGATGATAATTTCAAAAACAAATGTTTTTTTTTTAGTAACACACACTCAAACTTTGAGTTTACTGGTGGTTGACTTGTAATATCCTTGTTTCTGCCCTCGAGAGATGTACTCACAAAGCAGTGCATGCACCATCACTTTACGATCCTTCTATTTAGATGATCTGTATTTATGTGGCGCCCTTTCTCTATCACTCGCACACTGCCGGCAAAGTCTGCAATTTAGGGTATCTTGCCTGAGGACCTTTAGTCACTCCAAACGAGGGAGACTGGGATTGTACGGCCCAAACTCTGGTTAGGGGACGACCATCTCTACCACCTGAGCACACAAGATGCAAATTGTGTGCATTTTGAGCATCTTTGCACAGTCTTCTAGTTTCTTCCAGTGAAACTAAGGACTCAGGCTAAATACAGCTGCTAACAGAACCATGCCACTGTTCAGATTAAGTCTGAACTTATCTCAGTGCATTGCACCTGGTGATGCTGTTTTTCCAAATTCAGGAGGTGTATTTCTTCTCTGGTGCTTCTCTTCAGTCTTTCTATGCTGTTTGTCTTTCTTTTAGGTTTGAGGGCTGCAGTTAAGGACATCCGGAATAAAAATCCTCTTGAATTGTATTCAGTTGCCAGATCTTGTTCTTGGTCATTACAGGTCTAACTATTTCCTTTATGAGTCCCAGTAACCTCCAGATGTGTGGCTGTGCAGGATGCTGCGGTTGAGTATCCCTCTGATGGTCCTCAAGGGTGGAAACACTAAAGCAACACTTCATTGCTATTCACATTTCCTTTTTATGTTTGTTTATTTATTTATTTATTGAGGTATTGTGAACACTAACCTATACTTAAAAGGTGAGAACATGGAAGACTAAAACAAAACAAAACATGCATGTAAACAAGCGTTTCTTTGGCCACACTTTCTTCACACACTCGTGTTTCGTACAAATAACATCACAGTTTCTCCCGCTCTGTCTTTCTTACACTGTCCCAGATTCATAGTTGTAGACGTCAACATAACTGGGAAACAAAAGCCTGATCGAGGCCATGAGCCAACATGCCTTGGCCTCACAACAGTGCTTTTACCTTCGCCAAGAAGGTTATGTTTGCATCTGTGTTTCGCCTTTTATCTCGTATTCCTTCGGAGGATCTCCAGAGAATTGGGTGCAGACCTTCTCCGCACTTTGCCTTTCACTCATTGACAACGCAGCGGGAGATTCTCTGCTCGGAGACATCAACAACAACAGCTAATTCTCCACAGGATTCAGGTGAAGGGTGGCGCAGCCTTCAGAGGCAGGAATCTATATTTTCCGCTCACATCAACATCGGCACAGGCTCTTATCCCCACAAACTCTCTTGACACCTTCGTTGGTGACCTCTACGTGTGTGTCGTCGCTTTTTCACCTTGTTTCCACAGATAATCCAGAGGCCCTCCCTCGGACCTGTGCGCTCACACAAACACCTCCTCCAGAGAAACTGTGAAGGATCTCCAGAGTTCAGTGCAGGTCTGAAAGCAGCTTTAGTTAGCAGGATTACACAAAAGGCTACTGGACAAATTTCCATAAAAATTGGTGGAAGGATTAGGTATGGGTCATGGAGCAGAGTTTTTTTGTTTAACTTTCTGTAACACTGCGAGATTAAAAGGTTTTTCAGCTATATCATTTAATTTATCAATGAATAATTTATGGTTCCTGATGAAAAGATGAAAAATGTTATGAATGTTTTCATTTGGTGCAGATCCAAATAAAAATGTGGATGTAGTTATTTGAAATGTGGTTTCATAAGAAGACTTTTGGGCCTTGGCGTAAGTATGTGCTTCCATTCTACTTCTTTAAATTACTGACATAAGTCTGACTCTATGGACCGACTAAACACATGAATTTAAAACTCATTAAACCTATTTTCCGGTTGGCAATTCGGACATTTCCCTGTCACATTAAAGGAAAAAATTATGTTTTATAACACCTTGTAATCTGTTGTTAAATATATCTCACTCTCTCCGGGTCCAGTATTTTCTCATGACCTTTGAATTTCACACCAGGAATTAGCAAAGCATTATAAGGAATCTATACGTCTGGAACATTGCGTCTTAACGTCCATGGGGCTCTTACAGTCTCAAGCGCGTACTGACAGTGTTGCACTATGACATCATAGAAAGTGTGGAGTTGGTTAGTCTTGACGGTTGATTTACACTTGTTAATGGTTTGACTGTAGCCAGGTTGGGTCTCTAATTTACATTGCGGAGGGATCAGAGATGCTCTTTCACGAGAGGATAAAGGTTTATTTTTCTCCCTCTAACTTTAACATTTATTATCAACACTTCAAAGCGGGGGTTGCCTAATCTAGCAATAAAATAAAAGTGATTGTTTCAGGCTGGGGAGCCAGATTTGCATATGTTTCTAATCATCACAAATTTGTTCTTTCCTGTCTGGCGAACACATGACTTTTTGTATTGACTTCATGCCAATGGACTGGTTTGTAAGAGCAAGTCATTGTAACAAGGATGAACCTATGCTGTCTACAAATTCATACTTTATTAAGCCGAATAGGTTCACTCTAAATGCTTCTTTTTATTACTACATTTATCACTACATTACTATTACTGATTAAGTTATTTGTACTGCCTTCTTGTTTTAATGTAGTTAAAATGTCATTTCTTGCTCCTTTAATCTCTTATCCTTGTAAAGCACTTTGAGGAGTTATCAAGACTAGAAAAGCACTTTACAAATACAGACCGTTTACCATCAATTTAAATAACAGAGAAAGCAAATAAAAGCAAATATTTCAAATAACATCTCATAATCACATTTAAAAAAAAACTAAAACATGAATTCATGTAATACACACAATCCTGAAGAGGTGGGTGTTAAGTAATGATTTGAAGGTGGACAGTTCAGTGCAGTGTCTGCATGAGTCTATACTTTTTTAAGGAAAATTCTACATATTAATGTCTTTAACTCTAAGTGCAGGTGGTAAATCTTTGTAACAACATTTGTCTAAAAAATACCATTTTGCTGGTGAATTAGCGCATGATCATTTTAATAGGAACATTGAATTTTTTGAAATTTCAGTGCCAGTTTAAACCATTAGCAAAAACTAAATTTTGATTTATTTTGTTTTTCCTATTGTTTGTGTCTATGCATTGGTTGGACGTCACTCTCGGTGGGGGTAAAAGGAAGTGATGTAGCCGAGGCGAGTGCTATATTCTCCGAACAGATAAATAGATGAGACTGGTAACATGGGGCACAGTCTGGGCACAGATCCATTACCAAGAAAACGCGTGGCAGAAAGAATCGGTGTCACTAATCCAATATAGAAATCAGAATAGTACAAACAAAAGAAGCATATATGCTGTATACAGTTATTTGAGGGAGGAGAGAGGGACATAAGTGTAATGACGAGACTGGGACACTGTGGAGACTTGCAGACAAAACATCATCATACATCACAGAGAGCACATGTCTGGTAGACCACAGAGAGGGTCAACATGCTGCCTCATCACTTCTGTTCAAATTGAAGACTCTGCTTAGTCCATCTATTCAACCAACTGAGAAAGAACTCCCATGGATTACTGGAGTCTCTGCGAACTGTAATTCAATCTCAACCTGACGGGGGCAGCGACGTGCCGCAGGGCAGTTGGTCTGTCAGAGACTTACAACAAGGCGGCGAAGAAGAAGAAGAAGGAAGAGAAACATCAGGAACATGGCAGCATCTAGCACGAAGTCGGTTTTATTCGTTTGCCTCGGTAAGAGACGTCCTTTTAATCTAACAGAAGCTCGTGTATTAAACTGTAAACACATACTTCCCTGTTCACAAATGAGTGATGTCGTAGTAATGTGTTAGCGTGCTAACAGCGCTAGCGCAAGTGTTTCAGCTAGCTACATCGCTCTGCTATTAATTAGCGTCAACATGGAAGTAATAAAGTTTATAACTATGACTTATCAAAGTTATTTTGAAACAGCTGCTTTTTGTTAGCGTGTGGCAGGAACATTACTCAGCACGTTGAGCAGATACGGTGAGTAACGCTTCTGTGAGTCATTCATCGGATGAGTCAAAAAGTTTTGGTCACGCTTTCCCATAAATTGCGTAACTTGACGGCAGGTCAGAGTCCAACCAGGAAGCTGCTCAGAGGTTTTAATTCTCTCTGATCCCGGAAGTGGTTTTGTTACTTTAAGGAAACTTTAACGTAGAGTATCAATGAGCCACTGTCGCAGGGAGTTTGTGTTTATCAGGTGACCAGGCTGCTGAAGCACGTGTAAACAAGGCTGCAGAGATTTCCCGGATGAAAGCTTCTATTAGACTCATTGAGATTTGTGAATGAGCTTTACGAATAAAATGCAATTGATTGATATGACGCGACATCACTTTAAATGACCACTGACTGGCAGCTCTGATACGATTTTTATGGTGCATGAATAACGTGTCTCCTGCTGTTTTTAAATGTGACCTGCTCACTGATCTCTGGAGTTAATTACTTCTATCAGTGAAACCTGTATGATGGAAGTGACAAATAAACGTGACTCCGTATGGACAAAAAGTTTCTGTTGTTAGAAGAGGTTAATATCCAAAGGGACTCATTTAAATGTATTAAAACATAACACTTTGTTTGTGGTTTTGAACAGGCAATATTTGCAGATCCCCCATCGCTGAAGCAGTCTTCTGTAAGATGGCAACAGATGCTGGTGTTGTTGATAAGGTAATGTCATCATTACTTTGTTGCATGCATAGTCGTGTACTTGCACGCACATTTTCGAGAAGTTAGCAACAGGAAGACTATAAATTGTCAGGAATGCACAACCGAAGAAGTTATGTTAATTTACTTGCTTAATTTATCATAAAATGACTGCAGTATAAATAAACACCATTTGCTGAAACTAATATTAAAAATGTATAGCTCAAACCTAATCCTTTATCTTGTTTTATTGATTGACTCCATACTCAGTACAATTTTTTTACAATCTCCACTGTGAATGTCTGAATTATATATTCAACATAAACATGGACAATACAATGAGTTGTGTGTTATTAGTTAGAAAACTTTGTTCACTATTGTAACGTGATTTTTATATTGAAGCTGAATAGCTGACCATACTCTAGACAAGTGCATTACTTAAATGTTGATAAGCTTAATTGGCTGTCATTCTTTCTTATTCCACTGTATAAAATGTACAGCTAAATTATGAATACATCACTGCTAACCAGCAGCTTCACTGTTAACTGATACTGATGTGAATTCAGTGGTTACTGGTGGCAGATTTAAAAGAACCATATCTAAAGTGTTTGGTGATAATATTTATACAATAACATTTAAAGAGTGTTTTATTCAGCACCAGGCTCTTTAAAGTATACTCTATATTTATCATTTAAATTATGGTTTAGACGCTACTAAGTGGTTAATACAGTATATTGACATAGAATGTTTTAAAATATAGTTAAATAGTATATCATCATCATCATCATCAGACTTGTGTTATTGTTCCCAATGCTCTGTGCTGCCTAGTGGAGGATAGACAGTGCTGCCACCTCCACCTATGAGATAGGAAACTCTCCAGACGACCGTGGCCAAGCCTGCATGAAGAGGCATAGTGTGCCAATGGGGCATGTGGCCAGGCAGGTATGAATACCCATTCCTATACATGTCTTATCAGTAGTTAGCACCCCCTTTTGCTTTCTATTGTTGCAGTGGGTCATAGACAGTGGTGCCACATCCGACTGGAATATAGGCAGCTCACCTGATCATCGTGGTCTGGCCTGCCTCAGGAATCACAGCATTGAGACAAGCCACAGGGCCCGACAGGTACAAACAGATGACCGGGGCTCTTCTCACCTCATTGATGCTTGTGTGTATGAGTGAAGTTGGTAGGGTAATGGCTTCTAGACATTTAGCTTAATAGCCGTTCTCGCTAAGGATGTTCGACATTAACTGTTCCACCGTTAACCGGCTAAATTTTTTGAATGATTAATATAATCAGTAAAACAGTTCAACGCTGTTTTTGATGGCTGACCAGGCCACAAAAGTTGTGAGAATTCTTCTGAGGGTGACAGCAGACAACACTAAGTTAGTGGTCATTTTTTATCATTATGAGAAGTGTAAATAAAGGTGACACTGTTTTGGAACAAACCAAAAAGGAAAAGCTATCCCGAAACACATGAGGAGACCTTTTAAAATATAATGGGAAAGAGTCTAAGCAGAGAAGAGGGCAGCTAATGACACTGAATCTCCTGTGTCTGAACTTCAGCTGCAAGCTTCTTTTTAATGATTTCTGTGTTTTGCCTCCTTCCCTGTCCTTCAAGATTTAGACAGTTTTATTTAGATTTTGGATTTATGCCTGCTCCCCTCCATATTTGTTTGCCTGTTTCGACTGCTCTTTGTTTTTTCAGTATTGTCTGCATCATTTCTCCGCAGGCCTTGTCCATTTTTGTTTTCTATTAAATCAGTGAAATAAATATGCTCTGTCTGGATGTCTGGATTGGGCCCCTTCCCTGTTTGCTTGCACCAGTTGTGACATTCGGAGAAAAAACAAATACCATCGATGCATAGTTGATTTGTGTGCCAGAGAGAATGTGTTGACATGAGCCTCTCTCAGATTTCTCCTTGTTTTTGCTGATATGAATGCAACTTTAATTGCCAAGACCCAAAAAGTCTGAATATTGGTGGGAACTATGATCTTATTTTTTGCCCTACTAGCTTCCAGGTTAATCTGGTCTTCACGTCTGTACACCAGCTTCAGACATGTGACGTTAACTTCTTTCCCTCTGATTTGTCACCCATCTGTATCTAGTGTTGTTTGTGTGTTTGATTGTCTGTGAAAATGATTAAGGGCCTCTTGCTCACGCTTGTTTCTATACTGCTGTGCAAAATGATGGCACCCGTGGCGTGTATGAATTACTGATGAAGCCAATCAATCACTGTATCGCATTGCAGCATGTGTTTTAAATCGTGAAACAGGCCTGAAATTACACCAAGATGTTTGTCCATGTAGGGCCTTCAGCCCGTATGGTGTGCTGGTTTATCCTCAGTGCAACTCCTACTCCCTGTGCACTTAAAACACTCTTTTTATGTTTCCCTGAGAGAACTTGGAGGTTTCGCCCTATGCTTGAGATCTCATCTAATCTCCTCAAAGCAGGGGAGAGGCTCAACCCTTGGCTTAAACCCAGCCAAATCCACACAATGAGCTTTGACAAGCCTTTTTCTCTTCTCCCTTTTCCTGTATCACCCTTTTTCCATTTCTAGCACTGGCTTTTGCTCCCACCCCCCCCCCCCCCCCCCCGTTTCTGTCCCCCAATTTTTTTACTTGGTGAACTTAATTTAACTTCTGCCCCTGCCAGTATCCAAGCAAACTCGCCAAACAGTTCATTTATTTATTATTTATTTATTTATTATTTATTTATTTAATATACCAATGGTATTCACAAAGAAACAAACCTGTTTGTTTATCAAAGCAAACATGCCTTATTAACGAATAGCTAATGTTGATTGTTTAGGGATCTTAGAAAGTCCCAGCCATTAGTTTGGAACATTAGATTTAAGAGAGTTTACATTTTTATTTCATATTTCAACATGTTACTGTTGAGTCAACATTTGAGGAATGAGCATCACCTTGAGCCAAAATGTAATCATACTGTTGTAACCACAATCATTTAGCCTTTCAACATTGTGGTTTGGATGTTAAAAGTGAAAATTCACCGACTTCGAGAGCGTCTTTTAAGCTGTAAACCTGAGGTCCTCTCTTAGCACAATGATGCATGTGCACGATACAAGTATTTAATAATGTATTTGTTGTAAGTTACAATTTAAATCTTGGCTGGTGGATGAACGGATTATGAATGATAATATAATAGTATGATAACACTACATTATATTATAAACCATTCATTTAAGGTTAAATGTAGAGCCCAACGGATATAGATTTTTGGTGGCCGATGCCGATACCGATATATCGGCTGATAGGTTTATATATATATTTAAAAAAAGGTTATTATTCCAAAGATGTTTTGATCAACCCCGTATGACAAAGAAATGTAATTGAGGCTTAAATATGTTTTCTACATTCCAACCATCTTTGTCAACATTATATTGATAATTGTAAGCAGCAAATTATATAAAAAACTTCAAACAGCCAAAGTGTTTTTCTTCATCTTTTGTTCTGTAAAGTAAAAGCTTCTTTATCTGTCAACATGGTTGTAATCAAATATATCTTCTTTAAAATCCTTCTTAGTAAGAGACTTGTTTGAATTTGTTATTGTTGTAGTGGTCCGCCTTGTGAGGGAGGTCTGGTCGGGGGCTTGCATCAGGCTTCTCTAACAGCCTTATACAGTTTGTGTGAGAGCGTGATGTAGGCAGAAGCTGAGAGATTAGCCCCGTCTGTAATTATACATGCCAGAGATTACCACTGTGTGTGAGGGAAAGGGTGTGAGAGTGTTCAAATGGAAAATACAATGATCAGACTCGATTGGCCACAGTCAGACGCTGTAGACCTTGTACGACTTCACAGACTCAACGAACATCTGTTTATTCCTCTGCTGTTAAATGAATGTCAATCGTTGTCTATAACTCAACATCTGGAATATTGCAGGAGATCTATTCATGTCTTTTTCTTTTGTTCCCCTCTTCCCTCAGTTGCCCTTTGTTTGTCCCCATCCTCTTTGAAGCATTCCTATAAATTGACTCTCAGAACCCCTTTAAAACAGTTCTGGGTACTGTGTGTTGTTCTTACTCATTTCTTTTCAATTGCTGCTTGTTCCATTAAATCATCACTGAGCTCAGTGAGGACTTTGCACAGCTTCCCCTCCACATGTTTACAGATGTACAGCTTAGATCCCTTTCATAAGGAGTTTGCTGGCGAATCCGCAATCGTATCACAGCTGTTATCTTTTCAGATTTCAGCCCTGGCCACACCCGTTGGTTACTGCGGTAACGGAAAATGTGTGTGGGGGGGGTTCTTCCACAAAACAAAAACAAAGCAATCACTGCTGGATCTGTTCACTACACAGCCCAACAAGTTTTTTTTTTGAACAAGTACTTCAGACGGCAATAATTGCAGCCGCGATCGGATTTCCTGCTGTGCACAGCTCGAATAGTTTTTCCTCACAACAGCAGAGCAAAGTTTAAGTTGGCTACCTTGCTGAGAAGGATCCACTCTGCATGTTCTGCAGCTCACTGTGGCTGCTTCTTCTTGTTTTATTACTCCCTTTTAAATTTGAAAATGATACACTGAAGAAGAAATGGCAAACACATTGCACTTCCTGGGACTGTTTCGTGCCACCCCATGTTTTGCCAGCTGAAAGCTTCAATGCGAAGCAGCTGCAGAAAATCATCGGTTCGCATCAGCAGCCACTTTAAAGATACCCTGTGTAATATTTTTTGTAAACAAACAAATTATATCTGCTATCCAAACTCTATTGCGTGTATCCCAGAGGTCCGACAAAAAGTGTTGACTACATTTGCACCTGCAGATCTTCCCGTGGGAGTGATTGGTTTTCACTGTGTAAGGCTGAACCCTGTCTGCGTTTCCTAGCTGAGCCAAAAGTAATATTTGCTTTTGTCCTCCCTACTACCAGGTGACCAAGGAAGATTTCATGAGCTTCGAGTACATTCTCTGCATGGACGAGAGCAACTTGAGGTACGCTCTGCTGCAGAAAGTGTTTGTTTTTCTCTTGGAGTGTGCATCACAGTCGCTGGAAACACTGGTGTCATGTGTTAAGTGTCCTTTCCTACTAATAAATGGTTCCTTTGGTTTCAAAATAACTAATTTGTCTCGAAAGGAGGTCAGGGCAGGTTGTCCCGCTAACGCTGTTGACGGTGGTGTGTGTGCTACTTTGCACACTCGTGAAAGTGTTGGTAACATTGAACTAGAGCTAACTCGTAGGTGAATGCCTCCTTTTAATGAGCAATATCCTTTCTTAAGCTCTTTCCAGAGGTCAAGGGGGAGGGATATTTTTTGCTACTTTGAACGTTTAGGGATCATTTTGAGATCACATGCCTATGGCAGATCTGATCTGTAAGCAGCTTACTGAGTTCCTTGGATGCCTCGTCTTTGCTCCTTGGGCAGTTTTTTCCCCTTTCTCGACCACATATTTCTTTGCTCCACAAATGCTAAGCTGACCAGACTGAGAAAATGAGACCTTGTCCGAGACAAAAGGCTAATCAGTCCGTGTTTAGTTAGCTTTACCAGAACTGTTGTTTTGAGTGACTGTGTTTTTTCTGCTGTGGGAGGAAGTTTATCCTAAATACTTGATTATTGTGGATTTAATAATATTATTTAAAGTCTTTTGATATATATTTGTTCCCTACTCCTGACATCACATGTTAGATCCCTATGTGTTTCCCTCGCTCCCTTTTCTTGTGGAGTTAACATTCTTTCTCTTGTCTTCCCAGCGAGTTGAACAGGAAAGCAAAGTCTGTGAAAAACTACAGTGCAAAGATTGAGCTCCTCGGTTCATACGATCCTCAGAATCAGCGGATCATCAAGGACCCTTATTATGTAAGTATTCAAGTCAAATTGGAGACTCAAGTTTCATGCTCCTTTTCCCCTCCATACAGTGTTTATGACACTGCTGATGTGAAGCAGTTAATCTCAGAACACGCTGACATGTTCTTTTATTACCGTGAACAACTGTCAGTCCCTCAATCACGGTCCCACCGCTGTTAAACTGACAAGTTCACCAAATGTGAAAGATGTCTGTGGCTGTAAATGTCCGACTTCTAAAAATGCACGACTTCTAAAGAATATGGAGCGAGACTTTATTCTATGAAAATGTATTTTCTTTCTTTCTTTTCTCTTTGGAGAAGAAGGGGTGTTTTCAGAATGAACCCATGGACATGTTGGTTTTACAGTTTTTCAAAAGATTTGTTGACAATAAGTATAAGGCAAATCAACCAACAACAAACCAATTAACAAACAACACACGTTCAAAGGGTTGCTACCTATGACTCAAACTCTTCCTGTACTCTTTTTCTTTTTTGCTTCAAAGAAATGTTTTGAGATCGTATGCATTTCTTTAAAAATATACAAATATTCTTGGCTGCACAACAAACCAGAGTCGCACTTTATCTTTTTAGTATTTTTAATTAAGTGGACGAGGAACAAAGAGTTTAAAGTCAAAGTGGAAACGCTCTTTAACGTTGTTGTTCTACTTCATCGGAACTGTAAAAATGTGGTTTGATCTGATGATTAGATTGATAGTGAACTGGCATCCAAAGGAAACAACAACCCCTCAAGTGTGTCATCACATTTTCGTTTAAACCCTTCATTTAAATTTAAAAGAAGGTGGGGGAAAAACAGTTTTGGTGAATGTGAATTGTCATGTTATCCTTTCAGCGTTTGTTCAAATTACATATCAGGTTTAAAGGAAGAGGAAAAGAGCAAGACATGTTTTTACAGTGGACAATGGAGGCAGTTGCAGTTTATATAAAGATTTGCGCAGATCAGGGTTCGGGTGCATGTGGTCGCTTCATGGAGACACATACACAGGGAGCGGTTGGATCACGTCCGCTGGCCTTTAATGAAATAAACGACACCACAACAAAACAGCAGAGTGGACTGCAGTAGTAAAAATGGCAGCAGGCGGTTCCTTGCTCACTGGGTCCAGAATAAATGCCAACATTTAAATTATGAAAAATGTGTTCTGCGGCCCTCCGAGCCCACTAAACACCACAATAAATCACTTAACTATTATTTTATTAGTGTGGACATGATTGTACAAAGTGTTTTTGGTTTCAGATTGGTTTTCACTCTTCATGGCTCAATCAGGCCTGTTTGGTGCTTGCGTGCTCTCTCTGCAGTGACAGTCGTGCCAAATGATTTGGCTGCGAATTATCATCTCAGTTTATGACTGACAAGAGGCAACAGTGGGAATGTCGGACCATTTAAATGTTTGATTTGTAATGATACGTTTTCAATACATGAAATTGTTTTATAACTTCCTAGGGGCACGCAATGTTTTTTCTAGTTTAGTAGTTTATACAAATAAATGGTAATGATGCTCGAAAAGTTAATTTCCTGTGTGGCCTTGAAGGAGAATGTGTGGCTCGAGCTCTGTTTATAATACTGTTATTTGTGGCTCTGTTGTGGAACCAGAATCCCAAGATGAAACGGTCATCAGATTAGTGATGTGGTTTGGAGATCGGTCGTGGTCGACCACAATATGTGACTGAAGTCAGTTGTATTAATTTGTCTCATGTTCGAAAAGCCTGTTTCTCTCTATGGAGATCAGCATGCGTTTGTCTGTGTCGCTCTTTCTGCCAACGGTCGCTGTGGTTCGGACACTTGGAAGATTATTGGTTTATGGTCTCTCACCAGCGACCACATGGCATGACCGAAAAGTGACCGGCCAACACAGTGCGAGTGAAACTTCTCGATAAGTTCTGAATGGATTCGCATGAAAAGGGAAAAAAAGTAAATAACAGAAAATTCCTCAACTTCCGATAATCGATTCATCATTGGAGTCATTTTTCGAGCAGAAAAGCAAAATAAATCACTGGCCGCTGCATTTAGTTGTTTTAACTGAGAATCATTGATTCCTGGACCGCCGGTCGGTCAAAACAAGTGAAAATGTCAAATGCAGCTTCAAAGCCATTTATGTCACTCTGGACAGTTGCCATGGGCTTTTTGACAATATCCTGAGATTTGGTAGAGAAATGGTAAATAATAATTAAATAATAAGATGACCCCTTAATATGCCAAAGAAAACTGGTAGAATCACAAATCTACAACGCGTTTGGCAAATACTCAGAAAACCGTCAACGACTCATCTTCTCCGAGCATCAAATCCCCAAATATGATATTTCTGACAATACTTTTGATTCATCTGTAACATTTTGACCTGAAATGTGTCTTAATTTCCCTTCTTACTTTTCATTTTGTCTCTTAGGGAAGTGACGAAGACTTTGAGAAGGTGTATGAACAGTGTGTACGCTGCTGCAAAGCGTTTCTGGAGGCAAACTCCTAACGTCTGAGGAACCATCATCCAAATAATGTTACGGTTGTGTCACTCAAGCACTTAAGAAAACACTTAAAGGACTTTATCTCAATGTTTTATGTGTTACACAAACCACACATTGTGTATGTAGCAATTCTGCACGGACAAGTGTGTAGACCTGTCTATGAATAAAATAAAATAAGTTCAATCTTTATCTTGTTGAACGAGTCAGTTTTTTCCAGATTCTTATTTGCTGCAGATCCTGGATATTCTGTTGGACGCTCAATCGATATTTTAACAAAACACAATTCATCGGCATCGCTCTCCCTCCTCAGACACAAAAGTCGTTCCGCTGAGCCCCAAGCACCGCTTACTACTATCTATGGCGGTAGCCACGTGAAGGAGGACTCATCGGTGGCAACACAAATTGTCGTTCTTAGTTAGTCACAGTGTTATAGTTCCACCATAGGGCTGTAAAACATTAAAGGGGACATATTATGCCCATTTTACCACAGTTGATATGGTTCCTTGAGGTCTTAATGAAATGTCTGTAACATATTTTGGTCAAAATACCACAAGGATCATTTAAAACAGCCCTCCTCAGATTGACCTGTTTTGAGTGCCCCGCCCCCCTCTCACTCTCTCTAGGGACGATAGACATGCCAGATACCCAAATTAGCGTGTAGAAGCACCACAAAAGTTGAATTTTCATTATATGTCCCCTTTAAAGTAGGGTGAAATTAAAGGGGAGATGAACCAAATGATGACTGGAGGGTTTGCTGAACAATTTAGGGTGGTTCATATCTGTGCCAGAATTAAAGCCATAACTTGAAAGGATGTGTGAGACGGAGCTTAACTCGATTTCGTTATAAAAACCTGAGATATATGTGATATAACTCTGAGTCTCCAGGACACACTGTGGTCTTGAGACTAAGTAGTTTCATAATACTAGGCAGCAG
The DNA here is from genome assembly GCF_947347685.1 of Pleuronectes platessa. NCBI lineage: Eukaryota > Metazoa > Chordata > Actinopteri > Pleuronectiformes > Pleuronectidae > Pleuronectes > Pleuronectes platessa. The sequence goes on from NC_070642.1 coordinate 15,078,676, forward strand.
CAACCTGTATTTCATCCAGATATACTGTGTATAAAGTGAACAGTAAAAACAGTGGCGACTGTCTGTGAAAGAAATAAAATCAACATAGTTGTGAAAATGCCAAACTTCCCTGTAAAGTTCACTCAGCACTTAATATGTTTTCTTGTTCTTTAACCCAAACAAATTGTGTTCCTAGCCATATCCACGCTCCGTAAAATACTCATTTTGCAGCTGTTGGCATCCCGGGGTCTGGAGACGTTTCTGCCTCAGCTCCAGCACAATGAAGATGGAACAGAATTTAGTTTGATGTACTTACAGGACAAGTAAATGTCCAAGGTACCTCTTACACCTGTTGTGGTTCGGACTAAACTGAAAATTGTGACGATCCGGACCAAACGAAGTCGGTGTAAAAGAGCTTGAACTAAGTTTGATGGATAAGACGAGTATTTGACTTCACAAAATAGAATCTCAAGGTTATTTCAGTCATTTCACCTCATTTTCAAAATGTAGAGGAAAATCTTGTTGTGAATTAGTTCAACTTAACTCTCCACATTTAGACCTTATGCCTGGACCCTGGGAGAACCACAGATTGATTCCCAACTCAAGACCTTTCTTACAGCTCATCCCTTTTCTTCGTCCTCACTTCCTCTCATCTCTGCTGTCTCTATCACATGGAAATAAAAGGATCTTCCTCAATTGGGAAACATATCAAAGATCCTCACTCAAACTCATTTAATCCAAATCTTTCCATTTTACAGTTCTGGGTGAATCCACTGTGCTGTCAACAGTGCCGGCCGAGCGAATCCTTTTTAAAACAAACTTCTTTCCCAGTGTGAAGATTTATGCGCCTGAAATATGCTGACTGACATTCTTGTGAGTTTTCACATAAAAAAATGGTTTCGCAACAGCTTCTTTTTTGAAGAACACACACTCGACTCTCTCTTGACCTTTTTTTTTTTACTGTGAGTCTATGAAGCAGAGGGAAGTTCAATAAATCTGCCGCCTCCAGTCATGTGGTCACTCGGAATTCTTCATTTTGAGGCTGGATCGTGGAAGAAAACGCTGCAGAAGACAACAAAGACCATTCACTGTTGTACCAATCTTATAATTTATTTAAATATATTTAATTCTTAAATATACAGTGTACACTGTATATACGTATTCAACACCCATACGATAAAGGCCAGTCACTTTAATTTATGGTAGATAGGTGGAGTCCTCTTATGATTTGTTTTATACAGTATGTACATGTTTCTGTGGTCGTGGCCTACATGATGTGCAGCGAACCCTTGTGACACTCTTATAAATATAGACCGTACCACGATTCTTCCGATAACCACGGGGGGGGGGCCGTGGCTTACAACCGCCACATCGTCGCAAAACATGTCTCACCAAGACGCAGAGAAATATTCATGCAATTAATAATTTAATCACAGCTCTTTCTCAATGTGAGCACAAGTGGGTGAAACTATGGCGTGAGAGCCAGCGGGGGGGGGGGGGCGTGAGAACGTTTAGTCAGTGTAATAGGTAGTACAGTAATACGTCTGGGCTCAACCCGAAACACTCACACAGAGCAAACCAATCACAGAAGGTGAACCATACTGAAAATAGTACATTTGGAATTTGCTCTTTCCGTGAAGGAAACAAACCAAAATAAAAAATATGCAATCCCTTTCTCTTTTTTTCTTCTTTTTTTGGGAGATTTGACATCATCTTTTTTTGGGATGCCAGCAGGAAAGAAAAGTCCCCACGATTGTTTCCGGCTCCTCCACTTGTTCATGTTTCCTTCAGTTTCACCGTCTTTGTCTTTAAATCTTGATCTTGTTTTGTAGCTGGGGTCTCTCCCTCGTGGGGGCAGCGAACCATCGAGGCCCAGTCTGGGCGGTGGGTGGCAGTAATCCACGCGCCAACAGAACAGACCTCACTGAATGTCAATACTGTGCATAATATCAGTCGGGGATGGTCAAGAGTATTTTAGGCGTCCCTCTTAGTGTCCAAGGCACTTTTTTTTTCTCCTTCGCTTCTTTTCTCCCTTCCTTCTTCTTCTTCTTCTGGAGAACACATGTTTGGCGTCAACCTGCAACGACAAGCAAAAGAAATTCAGCGCTGTCTCCAACTTGGCAGCACCTGACAAAATCTTTCTTCCAAGAACAATTGTGAACCACAAACCACTGATCTGCTCCGCTCACTGTGCGGCTGCTTGGGGCTCTGTGTGTTGACACAGCACGCAAATCTACCCTGTGAGCAGTTGTCTAACTGTCTCAGGAAAAAACTTGATATTTTCTCTGTGCGGTTACGTAATTATTTGCACGGGATTCTGCCTCAATCTTGGAAACAGTATTTGTCTCTAGTGCTTCAGAGACAACTGCAACACAACACTGTAAGACTACAGAATTACAAGTTTGAATCTAAAAAAGATTAAATGTAGTTAATGTCCTAGTGAGAACCTGACTGATGACTCAGTTGGCCGATCAATACTGTAAATACTATGTGCATATTTTTCTTCATTGTGTACTCGGCAAAAATAAACACAGATTCCAATATGAGCCTATCACAGACATATCTGCGTTTATGTTTGCTGATATAAAAACTTTAATGAAACTTTGGGTTAGAGTTTATATTTGTATTTATTTTGTATAATTATTTATAATAAGGCTTAAAGCTGAACCGTAAAATCTCAAGCCTCAATTATATTTCTTTGTCATAATGACATCTTAGGAATCACTGACAGATAGCTGCATCGGTCAAGCTTATTAATTATGTAGAATGGCCTCTTTTGGAGTGTTTTGTTAACATATATACAAATTGGTTATTATCATTAGTGCATTACAATTAATTCGTAAGCAGCATTTTCGTGCAGAAGCTGGTCCAACTATTTATCTGTTGATAAATAGTTCTGTCTATTTCAATCCCCCTGAGAACCTTAAGCATGTCTTTTTATTAAGTCATCTATTTGCCGCTGGTCAGTATCTCCCTCAGTAGTTATACAACCTGAAACTGTTACCTTTATTTAAGTCAATAATCTGAATCCTACGTCTGCTTCATCACCTGAACTTTTCATCATTTGACAGTTCATCCTGTATCACACACAGCCGGCACTTTGACTGCATGCGTGTGCACATCCACAGCAGCGTAAACAGCAGAAATGTTTGCGGTGGACGTACCTTGTGTGTGTGCTACCCCTCCGTGCACCGCAGGCTGCCAGCTAGCCGTGTGAGGAGCCGCGCACATCGCTTCAAGTCTGAGAAGAGAAGAGGACACGGAGAGCTTAGCGAGCGACCCCTCCTTTCACACAGTGGTTTGACCCTATATAAACAAAGTCATTTTTTATCGTCCGAGGGTGATTTGTTACTCCTTTAATAGGGTGGGTGGCCAAGTGTGACAATGAAATAGCAATTAGTTCTACGTTGTGTGATTGTGATCAGGGAAAGTCCGTTTTTGTGTGCGTCTTTGTGAGATTCGTCTAGATCCAATGAGTTGTTTATTTTATTTGGGATTTAGGGTTAACGCTAAACCTGCCCCCCCTCATGCAACACGGAGAGAAATTAATTGATATTGTCTATTGATTAAACAGTAATAACATTTCTAGGAGTTGCAATAATGAGAGTAGTAAAATATGCATCTCTTCTCACATGACCTAATTCCTCCCAATCATGCTTGAGGAGGTAGGAGACAGCCAATCAGAGGTGAAGCTTGAACTTTCCCACGGAGGTAAGACCAGCTTAAGTGTTTCACGAAAAAACGACAATTTGAAGCTCTGGCATGACACTTCAACATTTCCCATGTGGCAACGCTGCTTGGTTGTGTGTCTGATGGTGTGTTTTGCAACATCCATAGACTCGAGGGGCACACCTTGCTGAGAACGTGACGGGAGGGGGGGGGGGGCTGTGGCTGTCTTTGTATTTGTTTCGGTCCGAGATGCTGTTGCTTTAGTGCGCCAGCTAGTGGCAGTAGGTTTTTGAAGAAGAGAACATTTTTACCTGCCAATATTTTTCCCTTTTTTACACTTGACCTTCTTTCTCTCTCCCATCTCCGGGCAACATCTCTCTTTCTTTTTCTCCCTGCCTGCTCATCTCCTGCTTTCCGAATGCTGAGCTGTGCTTGAGGCAGTCTTTTCATTTGTGTCAGTAAAGAAAGCGAACAAAACGTCAACTGATATTTATATTAAATGTTAATAGCGTCCTCTTGGATAATCACGCAATGAAAATTAATATATATGTACTTCCTTTTGATGTGCATTTGAACCCTCCATCTGTCATTGAAGACTTAAGTCTGATGGCTTGAGTCTGATGGATGGAATTAACTAGCTCTGTAATTCACTTAGGTCTAAGTGAAGCTGGCTGGATCGCATCATGATTGACGGGCGCTGTTTGATGTGGTGCGACTGCACAGGAGCCATTTGTCGGATGTGCGGGAGTGAATCGTATTGAACAAGCAGCCTGCTTGTAAAAATGTCTCTTTCAAATCAAAAGTTTTGACGCGTCTCAGCAGGAATCGCACAGGTGTAAATCACAAAAATGAAACATAGCTGAATTCCATTAATCCAGTGTCCGGGTCCTGGTATCGTGCACGCCGGCTCCCAGTCCCGTGTCTCACTGGGACACTTGATGGGAAACACAGCCGGTTCTAATGTCTTCTGCAACACCTGTGGTTTCCCCACTGCGACATGTCAAAATGTGTCCTGCGGGAAAAAGGCCTGTTCAACAGTTACCGGGTGGCGGATTCAGCTGCCTGATGTTTGGTTTGTTGACAAAACATTTTGTACGATTATTCACTCGACAAACACGCAATGACGCTAGAGAACGTACGTTAGCTCGTCATTGAGCAACATCTTTGCAGCAACGTTTACTGAGGAGACGTTGAAGAAAAATAAACCAAGAAGCCGATTGTGGTGACCTTTGGTGAAGGTTATGGCCCTGAAGAGGCAGGTTAACATTTGGCTTCCCCACATTCCTTGCTGCTCATAGTGTAAGAGAACCAGTGTAATTGCAGCTTACATGCAGGCGTCGTGCATTCTCTGGTGTGGTGGTAGACTCTGTACACTTGCTGCCTGCACTTCGGATGGAAGTAGAGAGGACCTGAAACAAGAACAGGCTTTTTTTTTTAGGACATTTCATGTGGCCACCTGCGCTAACATGTGTTTTATAGCTCTACAGTCTCCTGGACTTCCTCACATTTGACAGATAGAGTCGATTGCAGTGACGTCTTACCTGTTATATGTTTTAGGAATTTCTCCTTCTTTCTGACATCCCTAGGGAACACAACTGTGGAAAGAGAACAGACGAGGAAGCAGTGTCAGATTTGCAACGATGCAGCTGCACTGTTTGAATCTCATGCATTTTAAAGTTGAGAAGACATGCATTTCATTGGAAGGCCTATGAGCATCGACTTCCTCATAAAACAGCCACCACATCAACCTCAACTTTCCGATGAAAATCATTAAAGGGTCATTCCACCTAAATAATAAAAGAAAATCTCGACTCCAATCACATATAACCATAGGGATACCACCAGAGGCAAGTGAGGAGATCTTATTGGTTATTCTGGTTGCAACAACCGTTTAACTCTATCCCCTGTGACTTCCAGTGTCGTTGCAACCTGACCATGAAACACATTCGCATCCACCATTACGCAGCATCCTCTTTTGATCCAACATAAGGGTCCCACCCAGACGACGAGCCACTCACCGACAGCCTGAGCGCCTCTGTCTGTTTTCAAGTTGCGTAAATCCTTTGGAGCCGCCGGGGACGTGTGCGCCCGCGACGTTAACGGGGATTCCGTTTTGGCGCCGTGTCGACTCCGGCTCTCCTCCACGTGTTTCATGATCTCCACCATCCGCCTCAAGTCCACATGCGCCGCGCCGCCGCCGGCTGCGGTCGACCCCTTGGCCAGCGAGGGCGCGCTCCGGCCGCAGTGGCCGGTAAGCGTGCACATCACTAGCACCAGTCCCATGGTGAAGTGCTTGCGCAGTCCGTTCATAGCTCCCGTTGAGTTGAGAAAACAAGAAGAGGAAAAAATAAAGTCCTTATCCAGCGCCTCTGGGGAGAATACAAAGTCAAACCGGACACCTGCGGAAGAGATGGAGGAGACCTGTCAAACCCAGTGTTTCTCATATAATGTACATTTATATGACCCATTAAACCCACTGAGTGCGCAGCGAGGAGGGAGTTTAATTGCCCACTGATATTGGTTAGGACATCATAAAAACTAAGATCAGACTTCGACTGTGGACCACCACGATTTACTGACACATGTCTTAGTTTAACCTCGTGTTAGAAGAAACTACGTTGGCAACATACAAAACACTCAATTGGACCAGTTTGCGCACTTTTACGCAACAGCTCTGAAGTTAACGATTCCCCGAAGGAGCCTCTATTCACACATCAAACGTCCCACATCATGTTCTCGGTAATGCAAAAGTTTGGCACATTGTGCTTAAGCCATGGCTACTCCAAGATCCTCTCTCAGAGAATCAGCAGCAAGATATTTGTAAAAGCAAATAGTTGTTTTAAAATGATATGAAATATATGAAAGCTTTAGAAAAGTGTTGACTATTACCTTCTCAGTTAGAGAACCTCCTCCAATGCGGCTCCAAAGTCCCGTGCGTCCAGCAAGGATGAAAATGGAGATAAAGAACTGTGCGTAACTTTCGCGTGTAGGTTCCTGATTCTGTCCGGTCCGAAATACGTCCTCTTGAATTCTGCTGTTATGTTGGAAATAAATATATCAAAGCAGCTGAAGTCGCACTAGCAGTCGCTGAGCATCCGTGGCCATCCTCTGAACACCGGTGGACTGTGGAGGGGAAGAGCGAGGAAGAACAAGAGGAACGATCCACTGGTCCCGTGCGTCCCGTGTGCGTCCTCGCCGGAGCCGTAGATCGGTTCTCCCTGAAGGAACGCTCACTTTTTATTCTGTCTCGCAGCCGCGGTGACCTTTCCCTCGCGGGTTACTCCGCCGTATCTGCAATAAGAATATGACGCACCACTGGCACTCCACAAAGTCCACTGGAGTTGACTGACCATCAGTTGAGCGCTGCACGTACTTCTCTGCGTCCCCCTCCTTTTCGCGTCTCCATTTATCTGTGCGATCCGCGGTTACAGGAAGCCTCCCTTTCCTACTAATACTTCTACTGAAATTTCCAACGAGCCAAGTAGACACAGACATCTTAGCGGAAATACTCCCCGAACCCGGTTGTGATTCTCTTTACCCCATTTAGAGCCATTGCGCGTTTTACGGTCCTCGGGGGAATTGAAACCCAACTCCGCAGCGTTTAATGAAGATTCTTTGAAAATGTATAATTCATCGGTATAATTATTGCTCCACAGTTTTCTGGTCAGAGCCTCCGACTGCATAACATAGTTGAGGTTTTTTCTTCTCACTGGAGATTAGTCCTGCAGCAGTCGACTGTGGTTGGTACAGCTTTCTTTAAGTCAGGTCGTGCAATTGGCTCCCTTGCCCCCTGGCCCCCTCCCTCAAATGAGGCTGACTTGTGGGGCTTGAGTTGACTATACTGCGAAACTGGAAGCAACCCCCCCTGTGTTTCAGATTTCTGAGCGTTAAAAGCTAAGGCAGCCGTACAACTCCAAAATCACCAACTTAGAATTTAATTGCAGCAAAGACCCCCCAAAAACTTCCGTTTCTTTTTCAAAGATTTTTTTTTCTCACATTTTCTTTTCACCTTCATCTGATCAATCACAGATTATTTATTACAATGACTTGGATTTTCACTTCATGGCCGAACTTCCTGACTCTTGTGACATGAATTGAGAACCATGGTGCTGAAAGGACAGCGCGCACTGTCACCCCCCCCCCCCCCCCCCCTCACCTCTGACGCGCCAGATCACCGAGGCGCTGGAGGGAATTTCAGTCTACACAACGTCATCCAGTACAATGGTGGACAGATTAGCTTTACTGATGAATTCGGTCGATCACCATGATTACATAAAAAAAGTAACGGATACATTCTTTTTTCTGATGATTCACAGCGGGATGAGTTATTTATCTTTCAGGAAAGGATGTGTCTAACTTTTTTCTGTTGTTAGTCAACGAATAAATCCGGTGACACTGTCAAAAACTATGTGTTTAGAAAAACTCATTTTATACGTTGGGAATATATATATATATATATATATATATATATATATATATTGAAATTGAATGTGATTTCTGTTTCTTTGAGAGGAAACCTGCTGGAGTTTCTGTAAGTTTGCGGAGTAGGTATGTGGAGAGACAGAGAGAGAGACACACACACAGAGAGAGATAGAGAGAGAGGGGAGGGGGATGGGGAGACAAGCCCTTGACAATCAATTTTTACGACAGGCGTCAAAACTAATAAAGTTGGTAACAGGGTGACACATCTGTGGCCTGAACTTTGACGCGCCTGTTTCAGAAGAAAGTGAACAAAAGTTTTCCTAAATGAAAGAACTAAGGTCATCACTGACAATATTCCAGCTGTACGCACGAACCCTATCGTCGTTTATCAGTTGTAAATCATTTTAATGGATAATTAGAAAAACCTTTAACCCTCCTAGACGTTGGTATACAAAATGTCCCTCTGAAAAGAAAATGTTTTAATATTATTTGCTGAATCCAAACATGCAGTCACTATAATGTAAGAGTGAACAAACGAGTTTGACTCTGTATTTAAAAGCAGATTCAGCAGGGGGCGTCATTCTGCACTGGTTGCACATTTAAAAGCATGTTGAAATGATGCTCTTTGCAGTCGTAAAACAGGGCTCCTGTCTGTCCACAGAGTTTGAAAATACATTAAGAAGACTTCAGCCGGCAGTCGGGCATTTCCCTGTCATGCCTGCTTCCTCTGGACCAACCTCTCTGCTCACATCAGCCTGTCTCACTTCATTAAGTCAAACGTAAAACTCCTCCTTGTGCCTTAACTTCTCAGTAACTTTCTTTGTTCGCTCCAGCACATGAGTGTCCTCCTCGTCTCTCCCCCGCTCTCATCTGTGTATCTGTTTCCTTCTCCTCGACATGTGAATGATGGTTTTGCTTCTTCTTTGTTGCCGTTTGTCTGTCCTCCCTCAAGGGGCCCACACTGGAGAGGTGGCCATGTGGCTCAGGTCCTCTCTGTTGGCGGCACGTGGAAGCTGCTCGCCGTACGCCCAGGCGGAATTCTTCTTTCATGTTTGCAAGCTATAATGTTTTATCCCGATTTTTGCATACCATAAATCTGCTTCAGCATCGATTGCATGTCTGCCTGCTCTGGAAGAGGGACCACTCCTCCTTCTCTTCCATTTAAGTGTTTCTTTGAAGGAGTTTTACGTCGGCTGATTCAGGGGTCAAGGACAAGAGGGGGACGTAATGTCTCACAGATTTGTAATCACCCTGAAACTTATTTGTGACGGCCTATATAAATAAATCAAATTGGACTTGACTGGACTTTGGTCCAAAATGCTGAATACCATTTTGTTCTGATTTCATTCTTGAAATCTTGCCATATAGATAGAAAAAGAAAGGTCCAAAAGGAACCAACATCGATTTGGATCATGAAATGTAGTGAAGGGGTCACATCGGGTCATTGAACTCATTCTATAACAGATGTTGAATGTTAAAGGTGAAAGAAACAGGGATGATTATGCAGCATTGTTTTAGTTAAATAGCTATTATGGCAGAAATTATGAAATTACGAGCATATAACCCTGTTTAACCCAGCTCCTATTCTCATGTAGTTGTATTGCCTAAGCCAATGAGTCATGTTCATATGATTTCAAATGAACCACATGTGGTAAACCTCAGATTTGGTGCGGTGGCCACTTCTTTCGACACACCGATTGTCTCAATCTTCCTTTCCCCCTGAAATCTTGCTGATAATTTCCTTCTTAGGGACGCTTTGATTAATTAATAAGAGGATGTGGTCGCCTACCAGTGAACGTGCCTCTCTTTCCTGAGCTTCTCATTCAAAGTGGAACATTTCACTTCCTCAAGGTCTTACACAAGTGTGTGTGGTCATCTGATTTTGGCCAGAGAGAAAAAAACTATTTCACATCTTTAATCTTTGATGATATTGAAAAGACCAAAAAATGTTTATTACGTCTGAAGAAGGGGTCACTTTGGCTGCAACCCTGTTTACCCCTGAGACCCTTAAAGTGTTTTGTGGAGTAGATAATAAGTGAATACTTCATTGATCTATCCCTTAAGGCAAAGCTTAGAAAGTATTCTCTTCTTTTTCTTTAACTTACAGGCATAGAAAATGTATTACCGACCACATTTACTTTAAGTCGTACACAAAGCATCACTGTCCTGCTGCCGATATCTAAGCAGGACCTTGCATCCACGTGGTTCTGGTTAAAGAAAATCCAAACAGGGGTTGTAGCCAATTCAAAGGTCTGTCCACTGACCTGTGTTTGACTTGTGTTTTGTGAAATGTCCTCACAGCACTTGAAATGTTGCTTTCTATGTAATATTATTGTGCTTTGTCGAACTAGTACTAAAGTTGTCCACCTGTTCAAAATGCACCTTTTGCTGTTACAAAAAGAAAATGGGGGCTTTGTGTTCACAGCAGCTTATCCATGCATCTTCTCAGTCGACACAATTCCCACGGTTCTCGGAAACACACCCGCCAAGTTTGAAGTAATCGAAGACCTCTTGATTTATTAGGAAGGTGTTGAATTTTGTGAAATTCCGTCATATGAAACATGGTCGTGTTTTGTCCCTCAGTGCCGTATAAATACATCCCGACTGATTTAGATTCCTAGTCCCTTCATCCCTCTCTCTCTCTCTCTCTCTCTCCCCCCTCAGCCGGTCAGTGGTTGGACGGCTGTTACCTCACTATATTTTGAACACAGTGTGGCCTGTAAATTGCCCCGCAGTTGAGTGAGACAGAACATCTGGACGTTTTTAGCCACACATCAAAAAGCTCAGCTTATAGCTGGATACAGCTGTGTTGGAGGGCTATGCTGTGTTAGCAAGCCGCTGCAGCCAACAGTAAAAGAGTTTGACAGCTTAATAAATCCCCCTTGTTGTGAGATTACGCATTGCCTTCACCAATTAGGTGGTGCGATGGTGATGGAGCATTGAGGCTCAGTCGCTGAAGGGAAGCCTGGTTTACTCTCCCACAGTGATAATCAGAGGAGCACCACATGTCCAGTATCACCAGGCTCTCTCTGACAGAGCTATGTGTTGAATCTGCAGGTCATGTCAATGTAGTAATGCACTTCTGTAACACTTCGGACTCATCGTGGATGATTTAACCAGTGTTATAACTGATGCAAAACAACCAAATGTGTCCCATTTGTTAAATTCCACACATATACCGTATATGAAGATGGCAAACGTGTCGCCACTTCCTCCCATTATCCAGAAATGAAACCAAAATGCATTAACGCTACAATATTGCGCATTTGGGGCCAGAGTCTGCAAAGTATCGATCAGGGATGGAGCCACGGAAAGGTCCCGCCGATAAAGACGTTTGACCAGTTGGCAGACAGTCTTGATGTTTGATCGCAAATAGCTTATTAAAACCAAACTTAAGTAAACATACATTGGTATGATGAGCACCAACTCAAACGACAGAAACCATCTTTGAAGGAAATTTATTTGACATGCACTTTGACCTTTGTTTTTTCATCCATTTCCCTTCCACAAACATGGCGGAGGCAAGGACCTATACTGGGCCAAATTAGAAAGACAAGTTTCGAGATGTTTTGGTGATAAGGGCCAACACTGGTGTCAATAATGCTGTAAACAAAACCATGTGGGCGGGATTTGTACCTCATGTCCTGCCTCCAGTGACTCTACACGCATAGCTCGGACCTTTTAATGTGTCTGATCACAGAAATCGTGTTAATCTGCCAGTTTGACAGAGATTTAATGGAACCTGGAACAAATTATTAAGAGCCTCATTCTTCCAAACAAGTGTTTTCAGTTACTTGTGGCTGATCAGTCCTTTATCCCGGTCTGTGCTGGAATGTACATGTTGTTCTTGACTGACAGCTCTCAGAGAGATGTGTGGGATGAGCTCCACTCAAGGTCACATAGGAAGTACTTTTGACAATCTTTAAAGTTGACCTCTTTTCCTTATCCTCTGCCATGTTACGATGGCAGATGCCCTCATGGAACCAAAGTTTTCAAATAATAGGGCAAATGAGTGTAAACGCTCAGTTGTCAGATTGCTCTAAACATGAGTTTATGTGTTTTGTTTTTTTTTACCTCAATCTGTGCTGAGTTGATGGATTTCCTTATACAGGCTTCTGCTTCCAGCGCATCTCATTCTACCAAAACAATTTACTTCGGTATTAATGTCCTCCAGAATACTAAAAGAGAACGTGTGTAACCTTTTTACGGCATAATCACTGACCTTATCAGGACCAGACCTCATGAAGAGCAAAGACCGGGACAAATGAGGAAAAACATCATTATTCAGGTCCTGGTTAAGATTAGGGATGTGAATTGTGGTGAGAATAAGCATGAATTGATCATGGGTAAGGTTTTGGTTAGGTATACCACAAGGAATGTAATGAGGGTAGTTACGTGTTGTTGTTGTGTCACCAAACTTGGCTGATACTTGGGATGATTTATTTAAATAGGTAAAAGTTGAAGACCAAGACCAAGGTCAACAAACTAAAACACATGTCCTGAGATACCTTCACAAATATTTGGACTAGAGGGATTTTAAAGCTGGTATTAGTAAGTCATTCTCTATCACATGATATCATATATGTAATGAAACGAATAAGTCATAAATAAGTCAGAATATACGGTTAAGTTCAAGTTATCTCTGCATTCTAATGTTTATTGTGTAATTAAACATACATTTTTTCAACCAAGAGAAAGAGACACAATGTATTTAGATTAACCAGTCATTTGTCATTATATGGTAAAAATGATGTCATGATGATGTCATCACGAGGTGGCATTGTTACAATATATAAATGTTAGCACTGCTCGACTGGAATTTATCCTGCGTGCACAGGATGTCGTCTCTCTGATACTTTTCCTTTTTTAGATGCAAGCAAATTTTTATGAGCAAAACCTTTCCCAGTTTACACACTCACATACTTGAGGGAGAACAAGTGGATCGCTGCTTGCTAACATGATGGCGAACCCCCTTGTTGGTCACGGTCTCGTTACGCGACTGCATATGGTTTACAGGGAATCTGAAAGTACCCATACAAATAGGGTGAACCCAAAAAACTGGAACATGATAACATTCATCTTCTTAATAGGAGATCAGTATAGCATACTCCTGCTCATTCCCTCATGATGGGAAAAAATACATCAATGAAGTGAAATTTCCTCTGTGTGAGATACACATGTTTGTTATAAGAGTCTAGGAAACTGAAATGAGAGTAAATGAGAGTAAAATGTTCTCTGACACTCGTGTTGGGAGATCAGGCTTCCCTGTTGTGTTTCCGTGGTTGATTGTTGACGGCGACTGATCACCACCACCGGTGAAATCTCCGTCTGCCTGCCAACCTTGCACTCCTTACTTTCTGCAAGTATGAGAACACGCTCCGTGCTGTCTGCAGGGTATTTTAGGTCAAGTCTTACATAATCACGGATGGAGATATGCGAGTCATGTTAAAACACACACGCAACAGTACAATCCACTGGGTTGACCGTAACATGGGCCGAGCTTGGCCCATGACTTTCTAAGTGAATCGTGGGAACCATTACTCCCTCTTCATCATAATGAACTAGCTCGGGAAGCACACATTAGCAGTGAGTGTAACACAGACATGTGCACGGTGCAGAAGCTGCAGAGACCTTTGGCACAGACTTGTCACTAGTTGTTTGCAGACCACACTTTTGATTCAACATTTGTATTGGCTGTTGACAAGGAGGGAGAGGGTGGGGGTGCTCATGCTGCCGGCGGTGGTCAGTCCAACCTGCTGTGAGGACAATACCGTTCTGTTGCAGCCGTGCACCATTGTATAGAAACAGGGCCGATGAGCTCGTTTGTCAATCCGATTCATATTTGAAGTAATATCATCTGTTGACTTCTGTACAATTTCAGCAATTCATTGTGACAAACGAAAAAGGAAAAAACCTGAATAAATGAGTTACAAGATATCACGAAGAAAATAACGAATATCAAGAAACGTAAAAGATTCAAGCGGCTTAATGCGCCTTTTTTCCGCAGCAGACATTTTGACTTGTGAGGCCGGGAGAAGAACACGTGTGAATAATAACATTGATGACGGTTTCATTCCATCGCAGTGGCTCATTAACTTCCATTAAGCTCAGATAAATGCAGCTTAATACCTATAATGTTATTAAGTACGCCGGGGCTCTTCCGGAGACTGCAGGCTTTGATAGCAGGGGTTTCCGTCGCACAGTCGGCTCATCTGGTCAGCATTAGAAACAGTCACGCTAATATTACAAATATAACAACATTCTGAAATGGATATGGGCCGTGCTCACTCATTCATACCTTTATTCATGCAGGTTAGGTCATTTAATGCTATCTCGCTTTAAAAAAAAACGGTCTGATTACGATACAAATATACAATGTAGAAAAAACATAAAAGTATCTAGATTTGAGATAATGGTTGTACTCTAATTGCAAAACACAGGAGCGGAGACCAAAGTAGGTTGACATTTGGTTGCCATCACAGCCGTGTGTCTAGTTATGGCAGAGCTCCCAGGCTACGTTTTGTACGAGAAGGGGAACGGGGACAATGACGGCCTTCTCCAAGCCAGAGACCGGGTAATGCTGGTGGATGTACCCCCCTAAGACCAGACATGGTACTCTGGTCCAACACCCAGCACACCGTCTACTTCATAGAATTAACAGTACCCTGGGAGGATGCTGAGAAATGAGAGGAAGAGGCTGCGGTACACGTTGAGTTTGCTGCCGGGGTTTTACTTCAAAATTCACCATCAGGCTGCACAGAGATCTGGGACTCCACGGACGAGTCGAGCGTCACAGCATAAAGGAAACATCCAGGACTGCAGACTACTGCAGCCAATGTCTCTGGATAAAGACAACACCTCCCAATCAGGATATAAAGGGACATAGACCCGGGTGTGATCAGCCTCTGGTACCTGAGATAAACAAGAACATTCGTGGTTATTGAATCCTGGCTTGTCCAGAGCCTTGCTGTGTGGAGTTTGCAAGTTCTCCCCTTGTCCACATGTTTTTTTTCTCCTGGTACTCCGGCTTCCTCATGCAGTACAAATACATTTATAGGTTGGGTTAATTGAGACTCTGAAGTGCCCAATGTCAACTGAGATGGGTTCCAAACAAACCCCCCATGACGGATCATGGATGAAATACTTTACCTCAATAATTCTGTATCTCATTGGACCCTCCCCTTATTTGTAAAGATAGGACATAGGATTTCCTCCAATGTATGAGCTGCTTCCTGTTACCGAAGTCAGATTATAAATAAGAATGAATATTTCAGCTAACAAGGAAGTTGCAAATAATAAAGGTCTAAATGATCATCCCCTGTGGACTCGTTGGGTCAATGGAACAGAGAGAGATAATTAAGCGCCTCGTGTTTTTGATTCAGCGAAAAGTGTTTCCAATTTGTTTGTCCTATGATTAATAGCAGAAGGAGGAAATCAAGTATTTAATCAGACAGTCTTGATGAGACTTATTTTCCCAGCCAAGATAATGGGAGAACCTTGGATTGTGTTAACTGGGTGGCTGCAGTGAATAATGTGATAATGATATAACTGTTAGATAGTTCAGAGACATAAAATTATGATTGAATTGTGTCAAATCCCTAATTTTGTATCTGTTGTTTTGCATCCTGGTTCCTGTTCATTTGATGTGAAGCCAACAGTCTGAATCAAGAATTTAGGATTGACATTCTTGCGAATAGTGCAGTGGTTGTCAGACCAACAATCTTTAAAGAATCATTAAAATAAATTTAACTGCGCACACCTGGGCATCAGAGGGAGCTAGTGATAAAAACCAGATGGCACAGAGGTCACGGGAGGCCAAGGGAGTCATCGCTGACTGGTGTGTGGTCAAGAGCGGAAAAAGGTCAGCAAGTAGCAGGAGGCCGTAGAAAGTGCATGGAAACTGTTTGTGGATGCTAGGGTGGATTAATATTGTCAATAATAGCAAACGGTATGATGGATAGACTGCCTGTGGACATATGTGTAAAGCGATCAACTGACTAAACTGTCTGATGACTCAGCCTAATGAGGAATAATTGGGTTTAAGGTTAGTGATCTGAGATAAAGACAAACTTTCCATCGCTTTTGAGTTAGCTTTGAAACCAACCAGACTGCTGCTTGCTGGGGTTATTCGTGGCCACATGAATAATAGCATTGTGGACATGTGGGTAGAGATGGGACCTTTGCATTATTTCCACAACCTTTAGAATGACTGAAGACAATTAGCAATGTAGGATATGGACATTGCGATTGAGGCTTGCAGCGAGCAGACGGGGCCACTGCCCCAGGAGGTGTCACTCCAAATGACTTGATTTGGATACTGCTAGGAGATGGGTGCTGGTTGATTCTGCAGTCAGTAAAGGGAAATCCTGCAGGAGGAGGAGGTCTAACCTGCTGTCCAGCTTTGAGGTGCTGCCCAAGGAGCGTCCCGTAATCAAAAACAATGCTGTCAATGTTGTCTTCGTGGATCTGGTAGAGAATATAGAGCTGACATGTATGGGACGATCAGCGCAGCCATTAATTGTCGATGATGTTATGAACTGGGTCCAACAAGTGGATACGCGGCAAAGATTGGACTTCCATTTATTGACAACCCACTATCTGCAGTCAGTGTTACTCTGTTAACGCTAGTTTCAAATGCTAAACATGCTACAAACAACTTGGACTGTTTAAAGAGGCAAACTTTAAATCTGCACCTTATAGCTTAAACCTTTTTGCTTTACCAAAACGTGAGGATAAACACAGCCGACTGAACTGAATATTCACATGTGGATATATATACATATATATATATATATATATATATGGAGTTTTGCATTTTCCAACCAAGACATTATTGTTTAGGGTCAAATGGCTTCTATGAGTAGTGCTTTGGAATATGTGTCTCAATTCTTTCCGAGTTTGTGACACATGGCATCTTTCCTGTTTAGGTCAGCTGTACAGTAGTGCTGAGTTTGAATTAGTCGTATGCCACTTGTGATTCAGAATCATATGCTGATCCTGTCAGCCAACAGTTGGCAAGGGTAAAAAATGCATGCCTATAATAAAAGCCCTACATTTATACAATATGAAAGAAGTGGATATCAACATTTGATATGCACAAATATCAATAAGTGCAGTTAAAAAGGCTGTTGCCATAGCACGCACGTCATGGGGTATTTTATATTAATAGGAGTATGCAGAGCTGCATATAAATGGGAACATTAGTAGAATATTCATTTTCATTAGCCTTGCTGTTTAAGCTCAGTGAGAATATTGTCATTTGGGAATGAGGGCAAAATACAGAAGTGCATGAAAACATGGGGAGTTATATCATTGCTCATTAAATCAAAATGACAAGTGGATATAGGGTCTGGCGATTTAGTAATACACTCAGATCAACGGGATAAGAAAAACAATGATGTCAAATGTGGTCTGGTGAATTTAAAGGTGAACCCAGATATCTCTCTCTCTCTCTCTCTCTCTCTCTCTCTCTCTCTCTCTCCAATCCAAATAAGCTTTATTGGTATGAGTGTTCAGGTTACGATATTACCAAAGCTACATTATATTTCAATTAGTTTTACACAACAAAACAAATCTCTTTCTTTCTCAAATCCCTCTCTGACACACACACACACACACACACACACACACACACACACACACACACACACACAGACACACACACCCTTTCAGTTTCCCCACACTAATAGTATTAAGGATGTTGAGTCATTTGGGTTCAGTCATGTGTGTGAGCTTAATGACTCACTAGGATTCAAAGCTCGCTCTTCTGCATTAGTTACATGGAGGCGATGATTCTGCTCTTCCCACATAAAAGGAGGAATGTCGGCGATGTCTTCAGATCTGCTGCATTGAGAATGAATGTGTCAAAAGTAAATATACAGAACTATCATATTAATCATTAAACTTAAATACACCATGTAATTCTATTATTGTTTTTTTCATTTTATTTATTATATCATTTATATTATATCATTACACAATACCATCAAGATACATCAGTCATTTTAAACTGCTATGCTCTTTGCACCCTTGTTACCCCAACTTGTATTTACCTGTTTTTTCTGAAGAACTTTATTTTATGCTTCTTCTTGTTATTATACAGCTATTTATTTTTTATATATTTTCCCTATTACATTTTCATGACTTGCACAATACAAAATAAGATCTTGAATTGGGAAGGAGTGTTTTAAATTAAATCGATCAAATATTGAACATTTCTTATTACAAACACAATGTTTACGAAATCATTTTTGACTTTTTTAATAGTATTTTCTTAATGATCGTGCAACTCACAACTTCTTGAACCCTGACAACTGAAGAGCAATACACCTTTAATGTCACATTAATATATCCAACAAGCTCTCTGTATCTAACGGTTAGTCTTACTTGTCTACTGGATCTGCTTCGATATGAGATTGGTTCAGATTTTAGTTTCTCCTTTTTTCTTCAACAACTTTAAGCTCAGCTGAACATGTGTTTTTCTGGAAGTTGATTTGTTTTGTCACAGTCTTTCATCCCTGCGACTTTGTTCTAGTCAATGTCCTCTTCGCTTGCAGATTGAAGTTTTCTCAACAGTTTTCTGCAGATGCAGACACCCATCTGGTGTGTGAACCACACGAGATTGAAATTGTTTTTTGGAGGACCGTGGTCGGCTGCCATGTCTCCTCTTTGTTTCTGAACACGACTTCAGACAACCTCCTTGTTTGCAGTTGTCCCGAACTGGAAAATCAATGTCCTATACTGCCATTAGGGAATTGCCATACCCAGTGAAATGTGGGGGGTCATATTATTGCACTCTGCTGTCTGTAATGTTCTTTCTGCTTGACCCTTCCATTTGGATTTAGCAGGACTAAGGAATTCCCGGCTTTCTTTCTTTGAACTCAGCTCTCACATACTGTGGGCCATTATTCGAGATGACAACATCAGGAATGCTATGCCTTGGAAACATTCATCTCAACTGTGACAATGCTGCTTGTGGTGTCTCTTAACTCTCTTGGAACTTTGAGAAAGCTCCACACATTGTAAAAACAGATCACTCCCCACTTTCTCCCACGATCTATCTAGTACTGTGTGTGTTAGCAATGTCTCTCTTGGATTGCTCTCCCAGTTTGACAAATGCCATGCGAGAAACCATTTTGTTGTGGTGTGAAGAATGTCTCTAGTTTTTGAGTGGGACTCATGGATTTTGTTAAGCATTTCTTGTCTCCACTGATGTGGAACAATGAGATTTGCTACTTTGAACATCAGCCCAGAAGTGTGCGTGTTTTTAACCCTAGATGTTTGATAAGGCTGACTATCCTTTGGGACTACATTTCTTTCATTCGGCCATCCCCTTAATGTAATGTCTTTCAGTAGCTGCATTTCAGGATCCCTCTCTGCTGTGGCTTTCCTGAACTTGTGCAGTCCCCCCACCCAGAAGGGGAAGCTGAGGTGTAATCATGCAGCTGATCTCCCTCCTGCTCTTTGAAGAATGCTTGACTTGAAGCATTTGCAGTCTGAAGGGCCTTGCTTGGCAAATAGGGGACTTAAAGGCTCTATGTGTGCAGTCTAAGCAGCATCCTCTGCAGCCTTAAATGAGCTTGACGTTAAATCTTTTTAAAGATTGTTTCCCGTGGCCCATGGTCACTCTCCCTGTGCTGTGTATCAACAGTAGGGGAAGCTATAGTTTTGACTGTTTAGTAGCACTCATTACTATGTGATTGTACACGTGAATTGCAGCAAAATACGTTATTGTGAACGGATTTAGCTAACAATGGCTTGCTCGACAAGGTAAACATTGTTCCTGCACAACTGGAACACTATCAACTCGGGTTATTTGGGTGTGATGTCATTTGTGTGTCCAATGCACTGGTCTGTCTTACAACAATCTTCAGCTAACAATCAGGCCTTCCCAGCAGCATGCACGGCAGGTGTAAGCATGTGTTCATCTGGATCTGGTGCTGACCAGATAACCATCGAGTCCAATTAAGAAATCGTCAACCTTCAAGGATGTCCATCTCCTTCCAAACATCAGGAATTCGCTTGATTAAGTGTTGTTTTAAACAGTGTATGTGTCTCCACCCAGTATAGGCTGGACATTTTGTACTAAGAATCAAACCTCAATGTTTTTTGCCCTTATGCTCATATATTAGGCTAAGATGCCGGATTTTAAGGCCAAAGAAAGCAACAAGTTACCTTTTACTTGCCCTGAGTCTGCTTCTTAACAACACGTGCCTGAGATGTTTAACTTACATTGCTCTGCAGTCCTCACCTGTGTCCAGTTTTTTTCTTTCCCAGATTCTGGTTCTGCAGATTCCATCACCATGATGTGTTCTTCATGCTCCACTTTGACTGAGATGATCATCAGGTCCTCCTCCTTTTTGTTCAATTGCATGTTTGTGCATATTGGTGTTGCTGGTCCTCAAATGTTGGACATCTTGACAATTGGATTTTTGTGGCATGATTTGGAAAGATATGTTCGGCCAAGCAAAGGAAATTAGTATTAACTGTTTTTGTTAAAGATTTCTGGTTTTGGCTTTGACTTAATTGCTTCGTGGCCCAGACGTTCTAATTCTCTCTCCACCTGTTCTTTCTCTGTCAGTGCTTTGACTTGATTGGTCGTAATCTCTCCAGCACTGCAGATATTAACTTCTTTTTTTCTAATGTCTGATCTCCTTCTTTTAACAGTCTGCCTTTCACTTGGTCAATAGTTAGACCACTGGCTATTCTGTCACGTACCAGGAAGTCGTGCAACTTTCCATATTCACAGTATTTAGCTTCATCTGTTAAATCTGTTTTCATATGCATCAATGGACTGATCCAACTATTTCTGGGTTGGTGTGAAAAATGGGCCGGATGTATGGTTAGATTTTCTTCCGTTCTCCCACAGAAACAAGAGAACAAATTCCTTTCCTGCGATCGATGGCTAAGACCTGAAATAAATGATAGAATAAGACAAGTTTTGCACGTATAACCATAATGAGTGAGGTCTGTGTTGAAGCACTCATTGTTCCTGAAGGTATAATCTGTATTTCATCAAGTGACCTGACTGTGTGGCTCGAACCTATTGGACCAATGAAGCTGAAATGAATGGTTTGCACACATGAAGCTGAAAATAACCTTGTTCAAATTATATATATGACACAGATTATACATATATGAGGATTTAATAGAACTATTCATGTTCTGGTGGATCCTAAGGTCTGTTTCTCTTGGCAACAGCGAAGAAGCTCTTGATTATAATTTACATCAGACTCCAGATCATCCGATAATAGGTGTATGGCTTGAACTACTGGCTACACTGCCCAACACAATCTCCTATAAATTGAATCCAAGGTTTCACAATGCAAATCAAAAATCAATAACTGATCAATCCAAAAAGTCCACTGGGATAGATTACAAGTCAGGTGCAGAAGCATGAGACACGCTGGCTTGGGAATTGACTTGCAAGCGTAATTATGATAAATTCTGTATATATGCAAAAACACATTCCAAAAATGCTATTGTTTGCACCATTGAAAATGATTTGTGGCCATTGGGCTGTCCTCCTGTCGAGACAGCATTGCAATAAAATGAGACCACACGAATCCCATCCGAGAGTATAAAATATTTATTCTGGCAACTGCCGATTGGCCTGTTTTCAGATCTCACAAGAAGCTCTGTTATTAATTCTGGTGACAAAGCCAAGTTGCATATACAGTTGTTTCCTTTAAAGCAGCTGCCTTCAGACATGGGCTGACAGTCGGATTGTCATTGTGTAGAGGGAATATTATAAAGAAGGTAAGAATAAGCACAAATTTAATAAAGATAGTAGATATAGATATAATTTGGCAGGTTTTGTAAATGCTGGTTTGGCCCAGCTCAATCTCAAACCAAATAACAAGTGCTAAAAATTGCACACAGGCCCAGTTGACCCAATAATTACAGCAATAATTCTGTAAAGATCCTTTTGTATACCACTTTACGAGTAAAGGCCTGGATCTCATGTTCCCTCAGCAGGCTCCAAAACAAAAACATGACGGAGAAGGAAATAATATCTTTCCGGGCCAGTTCTGTTCTGTCTCTCCACTCTGCCGGCTGCCTTTGTTTCTTTTGATCATCCAGCACTTTTTCTTTTCTTGTGTGTGCCTGTCTATGCATAATAATTCCTAATGTGTGTTTGCTATTATCAGATTATTATCCCGCTTAGTGGCTGTGTGCGATGCCTGGGCTGAACATCAGGCGCCGGAGCTCTCCCCGAGCCTGCAGACATGACTGGTGCCCTGTGGTTGGCTGACACAGAGAGAGAGAGAGAGAGAATATTTGTGACATGCTAACGCGACTGGCTGATTACTTTTTGCGCCCCGTATTCTGCAAACTTTGAAGGGCCTCCACTCCAAAGACGGTGAGCAAGCGATGACTGGAAGCTGCGGTGGCTTGTTCGTTTTGGGTTTGTTGCGAAGTCCCACAAAACAAAATGAGGCAACACTTTGGAATTTGTTTGTTTAGGCAGGATGCACCGGGGTCTCCCGATTTCCAATTTCCGGAGAGTGCAGACCTGCCATGTTTACTTGTTGAGGAGATGACAGAAGTACAAGAAATCAGTGCTGAGGTAATACCCAGTACTCTAGAAGTGAAATGAATCCAGAGCACCCTGACAGTAGCTCCTGATCCATCCCTCTCTTCTTTGGTATACACTCATGATTAGTCATGCTGCAACCGATCCAATACATCCCGAAGGTCATAATAACCAACTGCTGCTGTAACTCGACCGAAAAAGCTACACTGCTGAACGTCTGCCTTGGGTCCAGGATCCAGTTGCTGTTGTTGCCTCAGGGAGCAGTTGATACTTACACACTTTCTTTTTTTTCTCAACAACGCTGGAGGGGGGATCTGAGAGCTGGAGAGCAAAAGACACCAAGAGGACAATGAGGAGAGAGAGAGAGCAAGAGAGAGAGAGAGCAAAAGAGATGAGGTTGTGTCAGCTCAGTGTTTGTAAATGTTTGAGAGATTGAGAGCCTTGTAAATGGAATTTCCTGGGCGGGGGGGGGGGGGGGGGTGAATGGTATGGTTTTGTATTATATTACAAATTGTGCTTTCCAGAGTCAGCATGTGTCAATATGTGGAGCACGGAAAATGACAATGCATACAGAGGTACACTAACAGCACAGCAATCCAGAATTACCCTCTGAGGAATACACTTACATTTGGTTTTGTATCTCACATAATAAATAATTCCTAAAGGACCTTGACAGCGATGTCTTCTCAAGAAAAGGCCTCACCATGGCTGTGCGGTAAATGCACTCAGGCGCGGATCGGTTACTGTAGCTGCAGCTGTCAACAAGGAGCCGGTTCCCTGGAAGAACTGTGCTGATAATATCATTACCTTTGACAGCTGATTCCAAGTAAAAAAAATATTTCAAGTCCAAATTTATGCAAATGTTTTGCTTACAAATTCAATCATAGAGGCTAAAATGCAACTCACGATGTGAAGATGGTGTCAGTGCTGAAATGAACTTTGCAGTAATTACCTAAGAAATACGCCGACAGACTTTATTTACCACATCACAGTGATGTAATAATTCTCCGACACTCTACACTGTGGGCCCCCATGTGATGCTGACGCAACGATTACAGAAAGCAGCCAGTTTTTTCCAGCCAAGCACTTACAGAGGGAGAAAAGAACACAAACATTATCAGCCTAACTTTCATTTGACCACTTCATTAACTGTTTGTCTTTTATGCATCCAGATCAATGCCGTTCTTTGCTACACATAGCTGTGAAAATCTTGGAAATATTAAAGCGGAATAAGGTTCTCAACCGATATTGGAAGTTGTTCACCTCAAACTTGTGTTAACCTGTGTGTGATTTTGTTTTTCACTTGTGCTCACCAGGAACAAACGGAAACAAGACACCGACCTATTATCTCATTTTTAAATTGGTGTGGTGAACACCGTGTCGGTCGACTTTTGATCTAAAACATCAACCTGTGGCATCTGGAAACAACAATAGTGGTATTTTTCATCCTGGGCCCTATGTTTATAAATGTGGGTGTGTAAATTTCATACATTTTTGGAATTCGCGCAGGAGATAGTATCTGCCAGCAGTTGTGACACGACAGCAGTGGCTATAATGTAATCTTATGGGGCAACTGCGACAGTCCACATATCCATGTTTGCATATCCAATAAAACTTTTTTCACTAATAAAATGGTTTAATTGTTTATCTGGGTATTTGTTAAGCGTCTGGCCACAGATTAAAACATATTTTAATTGTGTGTGAAACAACTACCGCGAGGAAAAATACATTTTAAGAAGAAGCTGATCAAGTTGAACACCGGAAAAATGAACGCTTGGACATGAATCAGTGTGATAAGAACGAAAACAAGTTTGATATGTGGCGTCACTTTTCAGTTTGGCCCTTGTTCCGTTTACTTACATGAAAGAGGCGGGGTTTGTGACTTATACTGTAACCAGTCATCTCGGGGGCGATCGAGAAATCTTGGCTTAACTTTTGGGGAGAATTCATGTCGTCCATCTTTAGATACAGTCAATGCACATGCATCCCTCTTTACATTCCTCTATCATACACACCCTTCCATTTTGGCTGCCTGTTTGAGCTGCAAACATTTCCCATCCCTCCCTTCACTTGTTGGCCTGTATCAGTATTGCTTCCTGCTGTTTAAGCATCATTACAGTAAGATGTTTGCTCATCCCTCCCCATGATCTATATGTTATATTATCTGGGAGGGCAATGAGGTCGGGGCCGAGACGAAAATCTCTGACATGATGTTGTAATAAACATTTAATACACAAGATATCTCACTGAACCGACTCTACAGTGAGCCCTCATTCCAGAGAAGTAAACCATTCCTCATTTCAAAGTCCTGCGGTGTACCGGTTACACTCTAAATACACTAAGTATATTATCTTGTTATGGTATGTGTCATGGAAGGACGCGTAAGATTCCCACCATCCTCCTTTTTCATGGGTACCATCCTCTCTATTCACATGGCCGGGTTGTGTTGAGCTCCCGTTACGTCTGCTCGCCCTGAGCGAGAGCTGAGCAGAGAGAACCTGATCCGACATGAAACAGGAGATCATCTGTGGCATAATAGATACTCACATATACAGTGTGTCCACAGAAATACACAAAGCCATCACTCTCCCCTTTACAGTAACGGCATCCTGCCAACAAGTTCGAACATAAGTGCAACATGTTTCCATATATTTCAAATATTCCCCTGTTTTCCACCGAGGTCCTCTTGCTGCTGAGCCTCTGACTCTCTTTAATGAATCCAGGGGAAAACAGAGACACAGAGAAATGGCCAAGTTAAATGAACAGCAATCTGAAGAGAGACCATAAAACAACAAATGGGAGAAGGGAAAAATGCTGAGAGAGAAAGCAAAAATAAGAATAATAAAAGCATTTGATAGAAAACAAGATAAGGGAAGAGAGAAATGAGGGCATGTGGTTAAAGTGCATCAGTGTCCAAATTGTGTGTGTTTACAGGAGCCAGGCACGTCTGTCTGGAGACTCATCAGTGGGAAAAGATCCTGTCTGAGGGGGAAAACGCTAACATGAACCAGAAAATAGAATAATTCAAGAAAATGTTTAACGATATTGGTGGGAAAAAACATTTTGACAAATTAACACAATGAATCTACTATATTTACTATGTTTCACAACCACTAGTTTAGACATCCACTCTGTTTTATTCAACAACGTTGCTGCTAAACCTCACAACTCTGCAGTTATTGTTGCTAGACTCACGATTTCCACCCAAACACCTCACATCCGTCCAAAAACCACTGAGCACTCAATCAAACTTCATCTCATCTTTATCTGATTAATGATTTCTGGGATGAAATTTGTTGTCCACTGCCAACTATCGTACTTTATTTGACTTTATCCTCCCGCGATATAAGAGCGGATAGATACTTGACTGTGATTGTTTTATCTCTGGCGCTGCTACGATAATAGTAAAAAAAAAGCTTGACGTGGTTTTTATGTAAAAAAAAAAGAGCTGATGTTATTCAGGGATCAGATCTCCACGTGTGAACCGTGAGGGCATGAGCTTTTCTTTCATGATCGTTTTCAAACATGTTATACGAGGCGTTTTACGAGGTGTGAGCAACGTGTTCTTTCAAACCCAGCGTAACAGAGAGGGACAGAACCAGTCGTAAAGGAGGCAGGAGGTGGAGGCTGGAGAGAATCCACACAATTGATGTGTTAAAATCTAAGTGTGGTGGATCCTCTTAACCACTTTAAAATACACATTTTGTACAACCACTTGAAACAGACCGGGGGAGAAATGATTACAAACCACAAACGCGTGCCAGAACAAACACATTATTTTCTGAGAAAGTTTTCGTGCATGTTTGTTTATTGCATAGTGTGCTGTCATTGTACTGACAGCTTCTCTTTCAATTCAGGGCTCATAGCCATCCCAGCAACTCCTTATTCATTCCTCTTGGATTACACACTCCAGCATATTTTCCTGTTGAATTAAGTGTTCACAGTTTTTAATAAGGTCAGGCCTGTATCGTAAAGGTCAGGTATGACAGGCTTTGATTCTTTTTGGCTTTACTCTAACGTTGCTAGTTAACAAGTTTTGAGCTGTATTTCACATTTTCTTTGGATAAACAATTATTTGAACATTGATTTCCTTAATATCTGTGATTTCCTCCAGCTTGTCTCCATTCAATTATCAGAATTAATGCACAAATTTTAGGGCAGGTAATTCTGGAAGACATTCATAGTGCTGCAGTTGTTTTTACAAAATACGAGTGAAGGAAATAACTGCGTCAAGACGGAAAAAAGAAGTGAAACGAAAGAAAATCAATCCTCTACCGAGAAGACCCTGTCTCCTAACACCTGACACGTCCACCTTCCTCTCTGTGCGTGTTCACTGCACTTATTTATCTTCTTCACTTTGTCTCATTGAACAGATTTAGCCCTCAGTCCTTACTTCACGGTCTCCTGCTGCACTGACGTTTAGTATTTTTCCTTGCAGAATTTACCAGATGAGTAAATCCCTGCCTCTCATTGACTGTTTTCGTCTTTTTCATTCGATTTTTTATCCAAGTCAAAGAACAAAAGATTTTCTTCTAGCTTCAGTTGATGAAAACATGAGATTCAGATAAATCTATGTAAGATAAATCTGGAAAGATGCAAAGAAATGTTGTAATCTAGTCTTATTGGACACTTGCAATGGGAGTCAATATGAAAGAAACCATAAAAAATAATATCTTTCACAACCGTTTTGTCTGTGCCAGAAAAGTGTGTTATTCTTTAGTTTAGTTTACCCTAGTGTTAGATTGTGTTGTACAATAATAATGTATAATAGTTAATAACATCTAAATAGATTTGTAAGGAAAACATGTGAACATCTATGGACACAAAGTTCCCATGTTATGCTTTTTATACTTTCCCCTTTCATATTTGTTCTGCGTATAAAAGTCTGGCTGAGTTCCAAAGGCCAGAGTCCAGATTAGAGAGGGGAGTCCGCTCCCACAGAAAACTCCGCTCCTGAGATGCTTGAAATTCCTTGATAGCATTCCTGGGTGTTTTTTTTTCATTAAAGCATTTATGTCCCCAAGAAAAATATAACAAGTCTGTCCACAGGCGCGCTGGGCTCAAACTGGTGCAGCAGAACCAAACCCATTTTGACTTTAGCTACGTGTATCAGGAGGCCTCTGGGTAATTCATAGGATATTTCCCACAGCGCAGTCTAATCGTTTGACCAATCAAATCATGATTGTTTGTCTCTGTATTTTGTCCCTGTGATTCGCTGTCCAGGGTGTATCCCACCTCTCGCCCTCTCTCCGCTGGGATTGGCTCAAGCTCTCCTGGCGGCCCTCAGAGGATAAGAGGTCTAAATGATGGATGGATGGATGAAAATGGGCCTAAATGTCAACCTAATTTGTTGCCATCAGGTTATTTTTGCTTCTCGGTGTGTTTACCAATGACTAAAGTCACTGCCTTCCAGTGGATACACAGGTCCAGTCCGGCATTGCTGGTGCAGTATTCATGGTTGTGGTTGGAAACACCACAGAGATAATTCGAGCACGCAGGAGGAAAAAGGACAATTAGATTATGTAATTATTATAATTGTTTCTCTGTCCTGTTCAGTCTAGACACAACTTTGTATCTACAACACACTGAAAGAAGCTGCTACGGCTATATGCTATCTCTGCTGTGAGCAAGTAAATGTGAATTATGATTCACTGTGGCTGGTGGAAACCTTATAAAGGGATTTGATTACAATCTGGACAGATTTTGACCTCAAGTCAAATAAATATGGTTGAATATACTAATCTACAGTAAATGTATAAACACAGTGCTTCTTTCTTTCTTTAAAGACAAGGATAAAGGTAATAAAATCAAGTCATAAGTCATTTTGAAGCATATATTCAAACTAAAGTTACCATTCAACTTTTCAACTTGCAAAACATTGTATTCCAACATATAACGTCCTTTTATGATCAAAAGCCTCTTATTTAACATTTTGAGAAAAACGTAAATCACAATAAAAGCTTTGAACTGAAGGATGAACGTGAAAAAACAAACCCGGTAGATATCGTTTAAATCTGTTCTGCGTTGTTCTTGCCAAATTAATGACCAATCTCCTAACATGTTACTCCAGTTCATGAGCCCTGCAGGTGGGAATTTAAGTGTCTTCTGTTCTCCAGGAAAGGGGGAAGGGGGGCATGGAGAATGGTAGATCATTATCAGGCACTAAAATACACAGCCTCCTCTGATCTATCCCATTCCACTTTATTCAAAAGTTACAAAGTGCACACACGCACGGATGCACACAAACAGACACACACACGATTAAGTGGAAATAAATGTTGTCTCAGAGGGTGCGCATGGGTTTAGCATGTGGGAGGTTTCTCCGCTCCCTTTCAAGAAGATTTATAGGTACAGATACAATTCATCTCATACATTTTCACTTTCTCCCAAACCCTGACTCCCCCGTATCACAGGACAGCGATGTGGCGATTGTGTTCCGCTTTGTATTCGAGAGGCTGATTCGAGACACAACAATCATACGAGGGAGTCGACCAACGACGTGGAAGGACGTGCAGGAATTTTAGGGAGTAACAGGAATCTTTGTTTTGATTTACTTAAGTTGCAGAGGAAGTGATTTGAAATTGCGTTGAAATTGCGTTTTATAATTTTTCCAGAAACTAGAAATATAGGGTAGAAAGGTCCTGGATCTGGGCTCTGATCCAGATCTCCACCATTCTACAGTCCGACACCAAGTGTTATGGTAATGTGTCCTTTTGTTTTTGTGTAATCCTGCTGACTAACAGACAAACCAATAGCACATAAGCTCCTTCACAAAGGGAATCATTTACACTTATATAACAGTTAAACCGATTTCAAACCTGCACAGAACTGGAGGGGCCATATGTGAGAACGCTAATGTTTGAGTTAGTTGCTCAAGACATTTTTCCTGCCAGTAAAATGTCAGAGTGAGCCCATGTGACAAAAGTGACGTGACGGGGTGTCATACACGAAGACGATGTCAAATTGGAAAGACTTTTGTTATACAAATGTAGCATCGAAAAATGATAAACTGATCCCACCTGTCATCACACTGAGTTATTATATTTAGATACATGCCAGTGTTTGGCTGAGACTTCCTGTCTTGGATGTAGCAGCACCCGGTAATTTTTGATGGAGCACATACAGATGTTTCTGTGCAGAACCTTTCAACACAAAAATCCAGTTTGTGGTTCAACAATTGATGACGATGCAAATCATTGACTCGCAACTTGAGAAGTTCTAATGAAATCTAAGAGACAGGAAGTGGAACAGCTACAGACTACCTGGTCCTTCGAGATGGCCGTCGCCACTCATCGTCATTATACAGATGTTTCACATGAATTCACATGTGTTCGGGGACGACTCTATAAATAATCCCAATCCATTCAGCCTAGAAATTACATTTATGTGCCACTGTCTTGTTGTTTCTTGATAAACTACGAAACTACGGAATTGATATATTTTAAAATGTTCATATATTTAAGAAACTTACACTAAATTATAACTTAACAAGATTCTTCACATTCCTCTTTATAATGCAGGCGACAGGTTGATCTCTGATATCCACCCTCTGCAGTGACTCGACTCAATTCTTGTAATAATACATTTCTATTTTCCATAATACCCTAATAGTCACAATATGCTGATAAATAGGAATAAATGTATTTAATTCGTTTTTCTCTCTTTGATTTCCAGTTTTTCAACACAATACCCTTATAACAGTAACAACCAAAGTTTGGTTAATGTTGGGGAAGGATTATGCTTTAGGTGTAATACAAATTTTTATGTTTATTTGTCCGAAACAACCTTTCCCTAATCTTAACCATAGGGTTTTTATTGTCTGAACTTAACCAGAAACAGGACTGAGCTGTTTCCCTAAACAAATTAGAGGTATCTACATTTTTTAACAGACAGGTCTGTTTTGAGGCTTGTACCCTTTCAGACAGTTTACTGCAATTTAATCTACCTGCTGGGGCTTTAAGGTGACTCATTAAATGAACGACCTGGACCATGTTAGATCCCTGAATCATATCCAAATGTGTCTTTATGGCTCACGCACGGGGGTAAAAATCTGAGACCGTTTTCCAATTCCGGACCCGACCGTAGCTGGTCTGAAACACAACATGTCATAGTAACACAATTAGGCATTTATGTGAAGAATTTAAAAAGTTAATTACTCAACATTACTGTGTCATGCACATTCATTATGAGCAGTTAATAGCCTTGTAACTTTTTATGTCAGGTCAAATGACTCCTCTCTTGATGCTATGAAGACAGGGGGAGGATAAAGGGAGTGCTACTATCAGCGTCTTGAGCTGCTCTGACACTGTCCAACCACTATCACTCTCTGTCCAAACTAAAGAAGCCTTTGAGCAACACTTAGGGTATTAACCTCCAGCCAAACTAAGTCATGGGAACCACCATGGAACTGGAAAGACAGCAAAAACAGGCTTAGGTTTTTCACACCTGGAAGTTCCAACTTTTGGTTTTGGTTTTACTTAGCAATTTAGGTATCGGGCACTAAAGACTTTTGTATGACAAACATACGTCCTGTTGTCATCACCTTACGTAGACAGGTGTCATATAGTACTTAAGGTAGTAGTCTTTCCATATGAAGTACTCAACTCTAGTTTGAATGCACCAAATCAATAATGTTAATATTATAGTATAATATTGTTGCAGACCTAGCAATCCTGCCTGCCTGAGCGAGTCTGTTTCTGGAGAAGACCAGTAAGGCTTCCTCTGCTCTCTCTTCTTTTGTTGTTTAATGTTGTCTCAACTTCCTGCAATTGTCTGGAAGTCTGGATTAACAAAAATAATGTCTTCTCACACTGAACCAAACCACTGTTTAGTTTGATCCAGACGATATATATTGATATATACGACTCAAAATATCTTCAGCACTTCTGCTTGTCAAACTTTGTAAGGCATCAATTTAAAAGGAACTGAAGGCCGCTGACACTGGGAGACAAACCATTCGTGCTCTCCCCGCAAACAAACAAGACAAAATGGTCATAATCCTTTGGCAATAAAACTTTTTCTTACCCGTAACTTGCCATATACTGTCTATGCATGTGGAGTTTCCCTGTGTTAATAAATCTGTCAGTTCGTGTTTGAGACTGATATTTACAGCAAACTGAGACAA
This sequence comes from Pleuronectes platessa, assembly GCF_947347685.1. Taxonomy (NCBI): domain Eukaryota; kingdom Metazoa; phylum Chordata; class Actinopteri; order Pleuronectiformes; family Pleuronectidae; genus Pleuronectes; species Pleuronectes platessa. Next base: position 15,110,406 of record NC_070642.1, read on the forward strand.
TTTATCTGCCCTGGCATCATAAATCTGTGCTTAATGAAGGCGCATGCATGCATTCATGTTTTCTCTCAGATGGAGGTGAAGTGAGCTCTGAAGCATCTGCAAATAAAATGACTTTCAGGACAGGTGAAGATCTGCAGATGTAGAACAACCAAAACCTACCACTGGTCAGTTAGAACCAAAGAAGCCTCTTGGGTGAGAACTGTCTTCAGTTGCCCATGTACAACTCCCGAAGATCCCGAACTGAGAATCTTCACAGATACGTTGCACTTTATTGTTTTGGCTGTTTTTAGTGAGTTTCTGGTGAAAGCCCAGACAGACATGTAGAGCAAGACAGAAAGCAAAAAAATCCCGACCACAGCATCACCAAGCCTCCCTTGTCATTGTAATAACAATTTAATATTATGGAAATGAATGTAACCAGGGTGGTCTCTCATTGTCGTTACTGGTCGACATTAGAGAAGTTATAAAAAAAACACTGCACTGTGCGATTGAATCCCCTCCCTACCCCCCCAGTGTACAATGAAAAGCGTCATTATTTATTGATGGACAGGTCGAGAGGGAGGGAGGACATGAACAGCTGACTTCAGGAAGTCAGGTAAATGGCGGCTGTCGTGAGGGGATGAATAATGGAATGCAACACGAACGGACTAAAACCTGCTGTTTGTGAAGCACAAATATAAACCTGAGTGTCATTTAAACAGTTGTCTGCATTACAAAGTTGTAATACTTGACAAAAGTGAACAGTTTGTGTTGTATTTCCTGGTTCCTAGAGGTGCTGGCAGGTCAACTTGCCGTCAAAGCTGCCAGGCCTCCCCGTTTCAAGAAGCGCTCAGTTCTGTGTTTTTGAGAATCCGTTTAGTGCAAATCTATGGGACAGATATATAACATTAGACTTTCAAGATTGGACAATTTAGATAAGATAAAAGAAAACCAACCCCCTGCTCTCGCTCATCCTGTCTGTCATGCTACTGTGTATGTTCCACTACACAATTACCCGTCATCCTCAGCAGTGCTGCGTCAGTTCTCCTACAGCGGAAAAAAACCCACACACCCTCTGGATGTTACATTTCTTTTAACCAATCACAATCCTTCTTGGGCAGCAATAAGATAAGCAGGACCAGGCTCCCTATCTAAATGAATAGGGGGAAAGCCATAACCGCTTTATCAATGGTCGCCAGCCCATTGAAACTTCACGTACAGAATCACCAGCCAAATCTAATAAAAAATTTACTTTAAAAGTTTTTTCCGAGACACCAGACTGTTTTATACATCAGTCCAGGGAGATGTGAGGTGACACCATTGGAGTTTATGAATAATAGTTAAACATCACATACGTTTATGTGTTGATATCCTCCTCTACATTCAAAGACCATCTGCACTTTGCCGTTTAGTCCTTCACCCTGGTTGCAGCAGCGATGCCTCTGCAGTATCAGGGAAGGACCTAGAGAGGCAAGCCCTGTCGTTAAAATGGACAATGCCATCAAAGAAAAGGCCATAAAAACAACTTACAATTTATGATACATCATTTTACTGATAAAAACAGAACGAATGATTTAATAATCAGTGCCCTGGAGGTGGAGCCTGCTTTGCTTTAGCTCACGAGTATATTACTGGACTTTTTTTAAAGATGCAGTGTGTGGCTCTTGCAGAAACTTATTAAAATCGATATCACAGACAGTTTGGCTGAAGTGGAACGAATCGTTACATCGGCCAAGTTGGTGTCAGTGGTTCCCTCTATCAAGGATTTGGCAAATGACAGTGGTCACGAAGGTTTCTAGCTCAGAGGTTATGTTTGTTATTCCAACTTGCACCAATGGCAATAGGTTTTGTGTTTTTGGCTTGTCTGTCCATCTGTCTCATTCCTCAAAAGCTGTGAAAACCAATGAAAACAAAACTCTTGTTTGTGCTTCGTGGTTCAATGTGACCCAGCTTTAGCTTTTTCCTGTGGATAGGTTCACTCAGGCAGATGCTCCTCTTAGATATGGAGAGGGAAGTCGTAATATTACCAAAAATAAAGTTGTAATTAAGAAGAAAGTCACAATATTATGATAAGAAAGTTGCCATTTAATGAGAAAATTATATTATTATATAATAATATTTCTAGACTTCAGTCATAATATATTGCTTTAGAGGGGGATAGAAGATCAGCCCGTGGCCTGCCTTATTTTCTTTCTTTCTTTTGTAAGAATACAACTTTATTTTCGTAACATTACAACTGGATAACTGCATATTGTTCTATTTTAGGGGGTTACTGCACTATGGACATATTTGTAGATTAATCTGCATTATTTTAACAAGCTGATCTATGCTTAATTTTCTTTTACCCTTTAAATTATGTTTTGTTCAGGTAGATAACAGCACACTTTGCACCTTCTTACTGTTTAATAGAACATGTGGCCATGAGAACTGTGACACAGTGTTGAGAATGTTTGTCAATATCAATAAACCCTAGGTTTAAGTGAAGGTTAACAAAATGCACATAAACTGCGAAAGCCGTGGTTTGGAGAATTGTTAAATGAAACTTAACGTGTTGTGAGATCTTAAATCTTGTTAACTCAACAACTAGAAGATAGCTCGGAGAAAGTATAACTCTTGTGGGTTCTTCAATAGGTCATGCTCCATCCATTCGCAAATATTTATGGGAATCAATACAGTAGTTTATGCGTTATCCTGCTAAATATCAAACAAACACAAATGAAAACGTAACCTCCATGACTTTAAAGATCTGAGCCAGCTGTGCCACTGCTTACGCACAATTTGACATATTTGAGACATTCATCTTTTTGTTGTAGTCACTCTGAGTCATCATGGGACGTCACAGGTTTCGCGGCATCAAGACAGACGATTTGGCTTATCATATTATCGATGACATCATCCCTGCTGCATTCATTCGTTTGAATTTGGGGTGAAAGTTAAGGTCGCCGTTTTTGCCAGAAATTGCATTATCTTGGAAAATTCTATTATTGTGTCAGGGTGGGTAAGAACACACACAATTATTGTTTTTCTTTGACTCTATGACAAAAAACAGAAGGGTGCAACGTATGAAGCCCCGGGCCGGAGGCGGCTTATGTTTTATCGTCCGCCTCCATGTGTTTTCTATGTGTGCGCACGGCTGATAAATGGTTCAGTAAATCTTTTGAGGGGCGGCAGATCAAAACTCGCAGTTACTCATACAAGGAGCGTAAACTTTGCAAGTAAAAAGGTTGCAGTGTTTTTTATATCTGGCCTCTGAGGCCTTATCGCTATCTCATCCCTTCTTTCATCTCTGTCTTCAGTGGGTGCCAACCCTCTGTGCTTTCAGGAGGTGCTGGAGGTTATGGGTGTTTGCAGTGAGGCTTGTAATAGGGAATTACCCCCGAAGACAGAAATGTATTTTCAGGAGAGGCATCAAGAAGAGAAAGCCCCAGACAGGAAACCTCAGCAAACACGACTGGTGGCACAGACGGGACATCGGCTGAGGGAAAGACAGGATATCACGACTATTTTTGAACGTTGTCTGAGGATGTGATGCTGCTTTATTTGGTATCTGAGGTTCAAACTGAGGAGATTGGAACAAGAGGGAATCACTAGGTCCCCGGTTGCTGTCACCTCGCAAAGGCCTAAATTAAATCTCTTATTGGTGGTCCCCTCTGTGCCCAGACATCCCACAGACGTGTGGGTGTAGTTGTTTCCATAATTGAGCAACATTCATCTCCCCGCGTCGGCGATGGACCGGCAAACTGGCCAAAGTGTAAAGCCAATGTAATCTTGAGGGGTATCACCAGGGTTAACCTGCAGAGCAACGATAATAAACAGGAGAAGTGATGGAGAGGGACTGAGAGGAAGAACAACAATCTAAGATGGGAAACTGAGCTTTTTAGTTTTCAGTCCAGCTACTTGGAAGAAGGTACTAAAACTACTTTAAGATATAGTTTGACGTTTTGGGAAATTCAATTATTCTTGTTTTTTGAGAGATTGATATCACTCTCAACTGGATTTGACAGGTCATTGAGATGCTTACAGACGTGCACTGAAGCCTGGACATTTTCCTGAAATCTTCCAGTGGGACTGTGAGAACGGAAATGACAATGAGTAATTTTTGGAACATGATTCGAGAGGTTTTGCTGATAAGGGCCAGCGCAGATTTAAAGGTGCTAGCAGGCGGATTTGGTTACAGAGCCATACTCGCTGTTCCCTCCTATTTCCTTTAATTATGCTAAACTAAGATGATTAGCTGGAGGCTACAGCTTCATAATTTCCGTAAGCTCAAATGTCGCAGAATAAATCTTCTAAACAAACTTCACTGTGAAGAAAATATAAGTTTCCAGGGTAAATCTGGTGATTGCTTCTGTTCTTAACGGACATTATTTATTTATTTCCTTCATTTTGCATTTCATGAGGTTTCTAATATTGCATATCCTGGACCGATGTGTCTTGAAAAGCAAACCTCAATGACTGAGGTTGGTAGAGACAAGAAGAGAGGTTCTCAATTATTGGCTGCCCTGAAACCCAGCTTTGTTTTACTCGGTGGAACACAGTAGATCGGGAAACAGCAGATTTCCATTCATCCTCAAAACGTGCGGCCTCTGCCTGCTCTGAGTGGGTCGTCCTCATCCGTGTGTGAAGATCAAACATTGAGACAAGTTCCTGTCGACCGTCCCCAGTGATCAGCGGGACGCGTTCAGCTTTAATTCAGCTGATTCCGGACAACAGTGACAGGACTGAATGGAAAAGCGCTGTGCATTACTCTTTTATAGGGATAAGAGCAGGCACCCAGCAGTCCACCCGCGGTGAGGAAGAGAGGCCCTGCCGAGAGAGAGCATCCGGCCGTGTTTTCTCAAATCAGCCAATCGCAGTGAGGGCACACAATGTGAAATAAGGAAGTCAAACAGAAACACTGATAACATGGCGGTAGACACAGAGCAGGCTAGGGTTGCAGGCAACTGTCCTACGCTGACATGTGCGTAGAATGAGTGCGTCACACATTTTCCATCTTTATTCCATCACGGCACTGTGTCTGTTTTCAGACCCTTTAATTGTTGTGCGCTTGGAGACATCCTGTCTGCCCCAAAGTGGCCGAGCATGACTGAAAATCCCCTCCACTGCGTAGATTGTCCATGTGCACAGAGAGACTAGATTTAATATGATACGGACAATTAACTTATTGTTTTTTTAATGCAAAATAAAACGTAAAGCATATTGCTACTGCTCAACAAAATGAAGTGGCTGCAGGCACCGGCCCTATTGCGCAGCTGGATTAACCACCCTGAGGGCCCCGGGAGCAAGAACTCGATGCAGGGCCCGCTTTGCTTTCAAGTTCCCCACAAGTGGAGTTCACAGATCTTGAAACCAAACCCCTACAGTTTGCTCTGTGGTAATTTGATCAGACAGAACTTTATTTAGTGGCCATGTGAGCGCAAGATAAACTAACATGATGGAGGTCACAGGGCGCCTCTGCAAGACAGGGTGGTATGATTATGTTAAGATAAAGTACAAGAAAAAACAAATATACACAATTAGGGAAGCAACTGTTTTCTATAAGTGTGTTACAAAGTTAACTCTTTTATTTCATCATGCCACTACTGCGTATGTTATGGTGGATTAAATAAGTGGTAAAAATCAATCTGTCCACATTTTTAAAACCCAAATTTGATTCTTTCACCTTTGTCAACATCCATTTTTTTAAAGCTGTTTTCTCACAGTAGTCAGAATACAGCAGGATGATGAAGAACACACAAAGACAACAAACAACTCAGGGTGAAAAAGATGTGTTATACACCGAGAAGAAGCAAAGATGTCGAGACAACAAGATTCAAGAGCTTTTGGCCACTGGCCCCATCCCTTACCTGAATGCTCCGGACGTTTTCCTGTTGTTGTAATTGCGTCTGAACCGGATAATCTCACCTCGGAATGCAGCCCACTGATCTCCTGCTCTAACTTCCTCATGCACGGCCACCCTGTATATAGATCAGGTCTGTTCGAGTACAAGTCTCAAACGTTGCCTCTGTCTCCAAGGTCCAGGAAGGTTGGATTCAGTAAATGGTGAATATGGCCCGAGTAGCACCGGTCAAATTTGGGCCTGCTTTATGAGGTTTGGTTGACATATGTTTGATTGCTGTTAAAAGTGGTTATCTGTAAAATTGTAAATAAAGTATAAAAAAAAATAAAAAAGAAGTGGTTATCTGTGCAGTGGAAGCACCGGACTCGGCTCTGACTCGGCTCTTTGCTGCATGTCTTTCCTGCTCTCTCACATTCCAAATTATTTCACATTTGCTGTCCTATCAATAAAGAAAAGAAATCAGCTATGTTTGCACTTAATAATAATGGCATCATACTACTCATCACTGTCATTACAGCCATCTCGACAGATTTCAGAATCAGAATCAGAATCAGACAGTATTTATTGCCAAGTAGTTTTAAACCTACCAGGAATTTGCTCTGGTAATTGGTGCATACAATGAACATAGACACATAAAAACACAAGAAATACAACACACAAGAAAAGCAATAAAAAATACTGTATATATTTACTCACTATTAACTCACTTTTTCAAATATTTATACAAACTAACATTTATTGAGACATAAACATATCTAGATAAAAATATATAAAACATAAAAGATATAAAAGGTGGAGTAAAAAGTGAAATGCAAAATGCAAAACAGTGAACAGTGTCAAATTGCAATATGCAATGTAATGCAGTATAATACAATATAATATAATGTGTTAATTTAACACATCTTTGAGGTGTGGGGGTGGAATAATTGTTTATCCGTAAGCCCTCACCTTTCTAAACGTAGGTTCTTCCCTCCAACAGGAGGTTCGAGCATATAAAAGTTATCAAGTTAAGTTGCCAAAGTCCCTGTATCTGTGGTTAATGAACCACAGAGTCTGTCCTCTTTAATGAAGCCGTGACCAACCCGAACTCTTCGTCTGCACCACCAACGTGTCAGACTATCTGGTAAAAAAACAGAGTATGAGATGGTTGGATTCACAGAGATTAATTTGATGCTGATCACACTGATGTGACACACGTGGATCCTGGACTTGCGGTAGAGACGCAGATGATGACTCATGGGTCTGGACAGACCAGTGGGATATTTCACAGCTCTGAGGACACAGAACAAAGGCCTGAGACGATAAAAAAAAAATCGACTTTTTAATGGAAAAGCAGACACGTTATCATCGCCATCTTAATCCTCCGCACCACCCTCACTCTCTTCATCTCCCGTCTTCCTCAGCCAGATGTTACTCTTTACAGAATGATCGGCAGCACAAAGTGTTTCTCTTCATCTCGCACAGGCTTCAATATGTCAGTGAGAGCTGGTGTGTTCTTTGGCGAATGCTTTAGATCATTTTGATTTAATGGAATTTAAAGTTTTGAGAAGACTTGGTGGTACACACGTGCACAAATACACGCACACACGCACACACACACACACACAGTGGCTATTTCTACATTGAAAAGTGAAATATTGCAGATTTGATTTGTTTATGAAAGTCAATTTAAAATAAACAATGACACGACTCTCTATCTATCTATCGATCTATCTAAAGATGATATTTATTTAAGATAAAACAGAATGCAGAAAATACCAGAAACTTCTTGGTGACAAGAAAAGTTTCAAGCAAAAACCAATTTGACACTTTAACACTTTGATTTTTGACTGTTATCTTCGGTTGTCAAGTGATGGATTTAACTTGTTTTCGACCTGCAGCCTCTCACAGGAAGTCATCTGCCTCTGAATGAAAAAGTTCTATAATTCATCATAATAATGGGCTATGATTCATGCATTTCAGATAGGAGCAGCAAATTGGCATAAGTGACAATGGAGACACTGTCCCTGGGGTGTACACGTTGTCCAGACAGACGGGTGTGTGTGAGAATGATCATTAATAACCTTATTTTATTCAGCAGATCCTCCATCCATGGCTCCATTTTCATGCTTTCGGCTTATTAATCCTCCTTGGAGACCTGGGAGGACTGCGTGAAAGGTTGACTGTCTTCAATTTCCCTTTGATAAATACTGTACAGTCAATGACCTCAGATATTTTAGCCTGTTTATAAATCCCCCCTTGGATTTTTGACATCACGTCGGGAGTCTAATGCACTTGGCAGAAACTCTTTGGAAAGACATTCATCTTCACTGCAATCTGCCCTGACACAAAGCCGACCTGTGTTATCAAAACAGAGATTAACATGTTCACTGAGTTTCATCATTTCAAACATCGCGTTTCTTCCTCCAGATCTCTCCATCACTCCATCTCCATCACCTCGGCTCCTCTGGTTCTTTTCTGTCCAGTTCATACCTCCCTCCCCGGTGCCTCTTCCTTTGGGGCCCCGTTTTGGCACCGCATCGAGCGCACAGGCCATTAAAGTCTTCAAGTCAAACACGTGCAGCTCTGCTCGATGACCTTAATGTAAGACAGAGAGAGAAGGAGATCACAACCCGGGTAAACTGACACTAACACCCAGACTGTAGATAAGGTCTTTATTTTATGGCTCCATAACTGCAGACAAATCTACTAATCATTTTCAGGAAATTGCAGGAAAATTGGAAACTGTGACGAATTACATGCCTATTCCAATTAATTGCTCACACAACCAAACGGGTAATTTTGTCACGGCACAGCAGGGTAGCTAAACATGCAAAACATTTTAATTTGTAAATATATCTATGTAACCACATGGAGGAGAGCTCCCGATGAATTCCCATTTTCCTGTTCATTGATTACCCAGAAAGATGAAACCCTACGCTGCAGCTTCTCAAACCGACTTTTACAGACTTTATTTGGACTGATGAAAACACTGAACGGTTAATACAAAGCTCAGACATGTGGCCGAGACTGCACGCAGTATTTTTTAAGTATCTGTCGTCTCTGTTTCTGTACAATCGGTGTAAGAATTTCAAGAATTAGTCCATCGCTGATCTTTTATCCCCGTACGACCCCGCGATGCTCCGGCCTTCTATCTGTTCCAGACTCTCAGCTGAGGACTCAAAGGGGGCCGAGCTTTTTGATGTAACAGCCGCGAGACTGTGGAACACCCTGCTCGGGGCGAAGTTGAAATCTAAACTGAAAACATACTTTTATCTCACCACCTTATCCAACTTTATCTGATTTTGGCTTTTTTTTTCTGTTCATTCTGGATTTTGCCATTTTGAGCTTTTAATGTGGTTTGTTGTGGTGCTTTATGTGTTTCTGTGTTCAATTCAGTTCCAGTCAATTCTTATTTGTACAGCGCCAAATCACAGCATACGTGCCACTCACTCGCTGCAGATCTTCTTGCTGTATTCTCACACGGGCACTCTGACATTTTCCAGACATTTTACTGGGGGGGCTGGAAGGGAAGGCTGTGGTAAAATGTCCAGAGCAACTGACTTTGACATTTGTGCTTTCATTTTCAGCCGCTCTGCCAAATTTCAGGAACATACCCACAGATCAGTTAACATCTAAAATCAGCCCATTATACTTTTTTTTGGGGGGGGGGGGGGGGGGGGGTAAACCTTAAAAAATGTATGGGGGACCAAAACTGCAAAAATAAAACAAAATACATAAACAACTCAATAGTAGATAAATACATGAAATGCCAAAATAGAAACATTCCTAATGAAGTCTTAATGAAATATGTGACTTATTTATTCCCTTATTTAGCAATGGAAATCTCTCATCTTTATTATATTACAGGTTATGCATTTCTACATCTAAACATACGTCTGTGTTTTAACTTAATGGGCGGGGTTAATTCTGTCAACTTCATTCAATTAAACTTTATACAGAAACTCGTCTTTGAGTCTGTATTCAGCAGACATGTTGTACTTGATGAAGCATAAGCTGCATTAATAAAAGTACCACTGATATCATTTTTTTTATCGCATGTGTCACATTGATTTTTTTTCATGAATGAAACTGGAAATACCTGGAGGTATTACTGCCGTCTTTATCAGACAGTGGCAGGATTTATACCTCACCAATATGCAGGATGTGTCTAATAAAATATACCTTTATAATCATGTATATCAATGTGACTCATTCATAAGGTAACACAGAGTGAGTCACCTCTCTCTCTCTCTCTCTCTCTCTCTCTCTCTCTCTCTCTCTCTCTCTCTCTCTCTCTCTCTCTCTCTCTCTCCTCTCTCTCTCTCTGGCACGTCTCCTCTCTTTATTACATTAGAGAGCGTGTGTGACTCAACCAGCTGCTGCTACAGGACTCTAAGATCACACGGAGCCGCCCTCAGTCTCCACAGGTACCGAGAGTTATTTCAACTCCTTTAGCATTGAGCAAATAATCTGTCAGGAGTGACTCACAGAGGAACAAAGTGAACCAAATGAACACAAGGAAAGTAGAATGAAATGAAATTTATTATGACTTTAGCAGGGAGCGGTCCTATGAATTAAGTAGTTCAGTTATGAAGGAGACTGGTGATGATGAGGAATGGATCAGGAGGATGTGACATCTGATAAACGGCTCCTGATTGGATGGTCGAAGGGAGATGAGAGTTGAGCTGGTGCGGGGGTGGAGGTGGTTACTCATGAATTGCAGTACTGAAAGCCATATAAATAAAGATTTCTATTATTAGCAGTAGTATTAGCAGTAGCAGTAGTAGTACTAGTAGTCATATTTTATTATTATCATAGGACCATCTGGGATTTTTCACAAATCAGTAAGTCATTTGAAAGAATATAGATCTGAATCTGACAAACCAGAATGTTGACCTGACGATGGTGCTACAAGAAGAGGTCAGGACATCACACTGAATGTCAAACCAATTGTTTATTTTGCATTGTCATCTTAAAAGTGTTTCGGGGCAAATGAATGAATGAATGAATCTGGGACCCATGACTGTCTCCATTAACTTTTATGGCGATCCATCCGATCGTTAGTTCAGTTTGACTGTGTCAATATTACAACTCCTTCAACTCCTACAACTCGAGTTCACTTGTGTTTGTTATTGTGCCTCTTCTGGATGCTTCATATGAGCAGGTGTTAACATCACATCACAGCGTGCTGCAGTGTATTACCGATCATTTCTTTAAGTCCATACCTCCCCCCCCCCCCCCCTTCACTGTGTGGTCGTACACAAACCAACACTGATTGACATCTCCCTCACTCTCATGTTAGTGCCAATATATTTACTGTAGACGCCCTGTGGGTGTTAATATTCTGCTCTTAATCCTAAGAAGTAGGTGTAAAAAACCAGCTGTAGTTAATGTATATAATGTTTTGTTCCTCGGCACATGAGGTCACGTTCTCAACCCGTTTGTTTATTGTTTGTTTGTCAGCAGGACTCCACAAAAACTACTAAATGGATTTCCACAAAACTTGATGGAACATGGCTGAGAGAGAGTCCATAACATGTTACTGCAGATTCCATACAGAGTTATTTTTTACTTTCATTATAGATAGCGTGTTTGGATATTTTCCCCAATTCCCCATTAATTAACTCATGGCTCTTTAGGACAGGGACTGATATCTATATGTGTGTCCTTCTGTAGGAATTTAAGGTGAATATTGATTGCCATTCTATTTATATCATGTTTTTACAGAGGACTTTAGACTGGATCCCATGTTATCTCTCATATTCAAATTTTGATATTTTCTCTACAAACCTCTACTTTACATTAAACTATATTAAATCTGGGCTGCTGTGGAGGAATGTAAATTTGCAGGTGTGGAAAGGTGATTGAACGTGCCCCTAATTAGCTGGACACTGTAATAAACACAGTCCTGACATCATTACCAGAAGATAACACAACCACAGATGCTGGGAGCCACAGTGGGAGCCAACACAAACTGTAAAGAGAAGCTTGTTTCGTTTCTGCGCTCGAGACGTAAACTTGCAGTCGCCGTCGAGGCCTATGCAACATCTGCTTATTCTCTGTCTCGGTCAAATGCATGGATTAGCTGGCAGTTGGCTCGACATGCACTGCAAACACACGCATCCACAAGATGTCAGAATTGAGGCTTTACCAACATCTGTTAGTGGGAACGTGCCATCCTAAATCATGTGGGGTGGGAAGACACCTTGACAAGCATCAGCCCATCAGTGGGTCGGTTGTTTGGCCACAGACTCGTGCTGCGCGGCCAAACGATGCTCAGACCAACAGAGCTTTAATTTCACCTGTAGAGGAGGCACCAAAAATACCAAATGGCACAGTGCATTCTGGGAGAAAATGGGTATAAAAGTATTTACACTGCACCTTGTTGAGCGTTGCAAATATGGTTTCTTTGAGTTAACATCATACAGAACCAATTGCACAATATTCATCGAGTGACATTTTTAAACAACAAGATAAAATACAACTGGAGACCTGGACCTCAGGGGTTAATTCTATACCACGCTATTGTGCTATAAGGATAATGTTTTGTACACAAAGAGCACATCTACTGTGTAATTCTGCACACTTCACTCCCCCATCTGTGAAGTGCACAAGCCTGTGTGAGCCCCCACTCACATGCTATAATATACTGACATCGTTCGTCTTCATGTCAGTTTCTGGACAAGTGATTCCAAATGTTTGTCAAAGCGCTGATGTCACATTCCTACCGTTAGAAAACGTTTGGAATATTTTCTCCCTCAACAGCCGATTTGTCTTTATCGATTAAGTTTTATTGTTTAAAAACCCATCTTGAGTTTTCTATGAACCGATTTAACGTTCTGCATGCTTCTGGAAGTGTTTTACCAAAGGGCAAGAGGTCTTTAAACGTAAGTCACTGCCTCCAACACAAGACAAGATGATCAACAGAAATCAGGGATATTTATGAGATTGAGAGTAATAGGGGAAATCTTTTCATTCTTCATTTGGCCGATTTGGTGATGAAATACCCCCTGAAACTCGAAAATCTACTTCATGTGCTGTGTGTTCCAGGATGAGCTTCTCCGAGTTGTCTCATTATCTTTGTCACGCACACTGTTCCCCTGAAAACAATATGGACCTCTGTGTTACAGGTGGTGTTTCTTATATCTAAAGTGGTTTCACCCACAGCAGTGCAGCTGACTGGGTGTTGTGCAATGCATGACAAACCCGAGGAAATCAGCCATAACTGAGATACACACGAGGAGGAGAATTTGGCTGCAGCGTTTTTTACACCAATCAGACCAGAAGATTTAAACTGAGGATAGTGTCCACTCAAATCTTTATTTGAATTTGAGGAGAACCAAGACCGTCTTAAACTTTGATACAAGACATGACTCATGTTTCTGGAGACGGGGAGCTGGTTGCAATCGATGTGTGTGTGTGTGTGTGTGTGTGTGTGTGTGTGTGTGTGTGTGTGTGTGTGTGTGTGTGTGTGTGTGTGTGTGTGTGTGTGTGTCCGTGTGTGTGTGGCTGTGCATCAGAGAGAGGTCAGAGTGCAATCTCTAATGTTAATGCCCTTTCAGAGATGATCAGTTCCTCTAGCTCTCTCAGACAAGCCTCCAACCCCCGAGAGGGAGCCCTGTCCAATCGACCCCCCCCCCCCACCCCCTCACTCGCCGACATGCACGTACGCTCACTTCACCACCTCCATCCCTAAAGCACACCCATTTCTCTTCCTCCCCGTATTTGTTTAACTTCCAGTCGATCCCTCACGTCCGCACCTAATGGATCGTGACAGATGAATGCAGGCAAAGCATACCAACATGAAATTAGATGCATCTGGGAAAACAAATGAGTGGGAAAAAGAAAAGTAATGGTAATTTTGAGGTAAAACATCTTGTCAGCCTTCTACAGAAGTGTGAACTTAGGGATGAGTCTTCAAAGACACATCCTGTGGTGGGCAGCACCGTGTAAGTGTCATTTAGTTCGGACTGCCCTCTAGTGGTACATTAACATTTATGACGTGAACCAAATAGAAATTTCATGAATAAACATCTCAGGGTGACCTGCAAGTTTCACCTCAGCATTCTTACTTTGAAAAGGACACATTAATGTGTATATTCCCAGAGCAGCATCTGCATGTCTTCACTTTTCTCACTGTGTAAAAAGCCTCCTGGGAGAAGGAAAGGGGTCAAAACTGCACAAAGAGTCGTGCCCAGTATCACAGGCCTTATAAACCCCCACCACACCACACCACCTGGGAAGCTGTTAAACCAGTTCAGCTGATCCCGGCATACAAATCCAGTTAGGCTCGCATGACGCTGTTTTACTATGGGGCGGGTTCCCGTCCACAGACGCCTGCTCATTCAAATAAACACATCATTTCCATAGTATTTTGTTGCTGTGTCTTGATGTAGTTGCTGCAGGATTGAAGATCAAACTACTTTATGCTCTCTCACTCTCTCCAAGCTGTATAAATACCAAACTACAGAATAGTGGGCCAAGCCTTTGCGCCGATCACACATCTAACATCCTTTCTCAAAAATACTCTTGAATTTGTTGTATGTCTGCGTGACTTCAGTTCTGTTTAATGAATTAATTCTCTCTTGTTTTGATTTTTGCTTCAGATTTTTTTCTGTTTGTGAAGCCCTTTTAAACTTAAAGAAAAGTGCTTTATAAAAAGGTTGATTGTATCATAGAGTGAAACAATCTTATGTATCCCCCCTACAAATCAAACAGTCACGTAAAAAGTAATTCAAGTCAAGTTTAAACACACTTTAAAACAACATTACATACAAAACAGTTACTGTCCTTTGGTCCTGGTGCGTCTCATTATGTACAACATATCCAGCAGCACTGGTATCAGACACAGGCATCCAGTTCGGTTGTCAGCGAACAATCCTTTTTATAGTCACGATGAAGGAATCTGCCAACCGCCTTCAAATTTCAGGATTAGAGGAGAGATTGTAAGCTCCCCTCGTTGAAGCCCATTTACAGACATAGGGAGAGAGATCAGTCAGTCTTGTCTCTCTTCTCTCTGCGCGCCTTTCGCTTCAGCTGGAGTATCTTGAGTTCAGTCATAGTGGAAAAGGTCCTGTACACCCACAGCATCTGAAGTTAGGGAACACATACACACACACAAACGTTGTCGTCTGTGGCATACCTGATGCTCATCTGTGCTCTCAACATGTGATCTGGTGTGACAGGTTACTTACCACAATGAGGACTGTGTTGAGCAGCAGCGGAATCGAGTAAACCAAAGATATGAACATGCCCTTTGAATCAAAGTACTGGAAATTAGAAAAGGACCTGCGAACAGAAATTAAGCTGAGTGAGCATGTGCTGCTGGTTACGGTTAGTTTCCCCCGTTTGTGATCAAAGCCAACAGAGCTTCTATACACACTGTTCCACTCAATGTACTGAAATACTGCTCGTACCTCCAGTTCATAGCTGCCAGCTCATTCAGTTGTTCAGCGCTATACACCAGGCCCACTGTAGAGAGAAGACAGGTCAGTCTGGGAACTCTGTCACACACACACACACTCACTCACCCCAACAACAACACAGTGTGTTTACAAGCCTCTTCACACTGGGTCTCATTTAGCTTTAATTATGAGCTAGTGTGGCGATAAAGATTTATGGGATCTACCGATACTCAGCTGCTGAGTGAAGTATATTATTACGTATTGCCAGCTGGTGCTGTTGAATAAAATTTGAATATTAAAAAACATGTCAATACTATTTGAATGACTTAAACATTTTTAAAAATGTGTATTTTTTATTCATCTACATTGAGTTTAACAACAGGGTTTTGAGAGAGAGAGAGAGAGAGAGAGAGAGAGAGAGAGAGAGAGAGAGAGAGAGAGAGAGAGAGAAAACCCTAAAATAGAAAAAACGTTGTGTGACGCTCACTTGCACACTAAATACTCCATCTGCACACAAAGCTCTCTCTTTCATAGAGCTGGGGGGGGGGGGGGCTGCATTTTTCTATTGTTTTTTAGATTTACATCGAGCGCTGTTCAGTTTTGGCACATGGCAGATACACGTCAAACTGGAACAGTGAGGTTACGAACTGACTGCGAGTCTGTCTGTTCTCCACGTACCCATGAGCAGAAAGTGACAGATCTGAGCTCTGTAGAATCTGCAGGTCACCAGCGTCACACACAGACACACAGCGTGAAACAGCAGGAGCCCGACGAGCCAGGGCTCCGACCACTGCACCTACAGACGGCCACAGAGAGAAGACAGACAGTCAGTGGATGTTAAACTCTCATCTGTTTAGCAGCAGAGCTCTCTGTGCTAGCTGCGAGAGCTAACGCTCGCTGCCTCGACTAGAGAATGAAACTTCCGCCTTACAGACATGAGGAACGTCCATATCGATGTGATTCTTAAATTGCTGAAGCTGTCGATCGGGATGGAGCTGATGTTCTTCTCTGCTTTCAGCTCCGCCATCTTCACAAAACACCGGAGCAGCCGCTAAATGTTCCCCGGCTTGTGTAAACCAGTCTGTGGTGTAAACAGGACTCGAATGCGGAAGTAACGTCTCTGTCGCGGTTGAAACACGTCATCAAGGAGCCGGATCTGTCACATCTTTTGTGTTTTCAATTTATTTAATTCAATTAATTGAACTGAATCATATTAATAACTAGTTGATGGGAACAATATGTCATTTATTTGATCACCGAATATAAACTAGAAGGTTTTGCATGAATTTTCAGAATTATATTAAATGAACTGTGTCACACACTGTGATTATTGTAAGGTGTCAGAAGCCAAGGTTGGAAACTACTGGGTTAATCTCTAACAATAGTTTTTTAAAGCATGTTAAATCATCCAGTATCTAAAATCCAAAAATATAAAAGTAACTTTTAAGTAAGGCTGTCAAATATATGTATTAAAGTAGAAAATACAAAAGCAGTATAGAAGGACACACCCAATAATGTGTCCATCTTCTTATTGTGCTTAGTTTCTCATTGGAATGAGCAGGCATTTTGGCCTAGGGGGTAGAGTGGCTGTTCTCAATCTGCATGCTGAAGTGTCTTTGGCAAGATACTGACCCCCTAAATTTGGTAGAACTTAAACCAACTGTTCATCGCACAATAGTTACACTATGTTAATTCCAAATTAAAAAAATTAAATTATATTGATGGCACCAAGAAACCTCATAAAATCAACAATAATAATAGTAATAATAACTAACAAAAAAGAAAAAATTGACATTGTATTGGGCAGTGTTGTGCAAGTTCACGTTCATAGTTCACCATTTAAATTCTGAACTAGTTCAAATTTCAGTTCATTTCATAGTTTTAAGGTGGACAGTGAGAATTAAAGACTTAACTTGTTAAAGAATGGCCAATTCTAGGCCAATGGCTGTAGGGTTTTGTGGGATGCCAGGCTCTCATTGGCTGATGAGTTGGCGTATCAAGGGTGAATGAGGAAGGGGAGTGAAGGATACAGTGGTGGATGATGATAGTAGTGTCAGAGTTACGAACAAGAAGCGTGTCGTGTTCGCTGGACTTTAATAAAGTTACACATAATTAGAGAAGTTTCCTGTCGTCCATACGCGAGGACGCTACAATATGAACGTGTTCACCGTTCATATTCATTATTTGTCATTGAGTTGCGTTCAGTTCATCGTTTTCAATTAACGTCTTTTGCGTTCGTTCATGCACAACACTGGTATTGGGTTTCTCAAATGATGTCATACAACAAAACACCTTTGCTCAGTTGTTGAGTTTCTGGGAATCACACAAGGCCAAAATACTTTGTTACACATCCACAATCTTTAATGTGTTATTTGTGACATTCAGATACATGAATGCAAATATAAAAGGTGATATAACTACCGGCTGAGATGATTTGGGAATATCATTTCAATTTAAAGCTTCAGCTTGTGCATACGGTAATAATACCAATGAAAAAAACATCTCCTCTTGTTAGTCTGTTGTTCATATCGCAGCAATTCACAGCAGGTTGAGAAAAGAGATATTCCCTTTGGATCATTTGTCTGTTAACCATCCCTTTAAGGGCACATTATAAAAATTCCAAATGCACTTATATAGGAAGGTGCAAAACGCATGTATCACAGACCAGTTTAATGTCTCATCAATATATTTGACTGACTTGACTTGTTTCTTGTGCTTCATCACTGCTGCGGCCACATTGTGGATAACGGTGGCAGCTATTGTGGATTATGAATAAAACTAGACTGCTTAGATATACAATATGTCCGCTCACATATATACTATTACTGTCAATACCGCTTCTTGAGACGGGAATGGGACGGCAAATTTTTAAATCAGGGTTTATAAAGAGCATTAGGTCTATGCAGAGAGAAATTTACACCTTTGTCTCTAAAATCTATGAACTCAAAAAAAAATTTTTTAATACAGATATGGTTAAAAAGTGTAGCTGTACTATACCAGATATCATGCAACACATTATGACCAACAACAGGTTTTTCAGTAACAAAAATTTGCAAGTACAGCCATGTTTTAATATATCACAAGAAATAATTTCAGAAAATGTATTATTCTTTGATTAAAACTTCAAATACAATTTCAAATACACAAATATTATCAACATCAAAAGTTATATACACAATAGCTTTAAAAATACAAAAATAAAACCGGACGAGATCCAGGTGCATCAGCTCAGCTCCTCCCTCTGTGAAAGTCAGGGACAAAAGTAGCAGCCACAGTGATCGGGGTGGAGTAACCCAGAGCAAAGTTGTAGAGACCAAGCATCATACATTTCCAGGTGGAGCGCAGAGCTTTGCCAATGTTCTGAAAAACAAAGACAGAAACAGCCTCAGATCAATGATTCATTCTGTGGATTCCCATCGTCATTGTTAGAAAATCTGTTGAGCCAATCAGAGGAGGCCCAGGTGAATTGACAGGGATGGAGGCTGAATCACTAACCTGGGATTATGTCGCCAATCCTTTTAATCAGAGAATATTCAAATGACAACCAGTGATTTTCACACAACTACGTCAAATCAACATTTTCATGATTTGTCGGGGTCTGAAGTAGAATCAGTTCAGACTAATACTGCACACGTGTCGGGTTTAGAACAATAGCACAGCAGGGAGAGTGTTTTTAGTCGTAACGTCTAAATAAATCGTCCCGTGAACACCATTGTCTCGTCAATGAGCAGGAAAGGGCTGTCCGGCTGGGGCGGACACAGGAAGTCAGATGTTTCAGGAAAATAAAGCAAAACAATCCTACTTCCTCAATGTGGTTTGTCAAAAGGACTCTGCTCACTGTCTCAACTGAAAAAACAAAATTAATAAGTCAATAGAAGGTAATAAAAAACTCATTCCCAAGGTTGAGAATAAACCTTCAGAGTCAAGTATTAACAACAGCTATTTTATTTATGATTTATTAACCTGACGTTCAAGTTTTCAGATTCTTATGAGCATAAACACAAAGTGCCAGGTCACTGATAAACCAACTGTAGTAATGTTTGAAGTTACATTTGATGAACCATTTCCTTCTTCATATCTCACATAAGTCAGGGGCATAAAGTCATCTGTTGAGTAAACATGTTGTCAAGGGACGCACCTGCTCATGGCAATAATTAACCAATGTTCATTATCAACTTGATCACGTTTATAAAAACAATTAATGAGATAAGTCAAAAGAGCTTTCCAAATAATCAACAGTATCTGAATAATAACAATGAAGACAATTGTTGCCATATCCCAAAAATCTCTAGAAAATATATATTAATTTATTATTATATTTATTAATATATAAAAAAAACTTACCGACAGTGAAACTGCAAGAGAGGAAAACACATTTAATTAACTTAAGGTTCTTCTTTAAAAGTGTCTTAATTTGAGAAGAATATTATAAAAAGCGCTTTTTAGTTATGTTTACTGATTAAACATAAAATTAAATTAATGTTAAACATTCTAGAGGAATTTTATCTATTTTAATTAAAAAATGTCCTACTTCCTTAATCTCCTCTTTAAATCGGACTCACCAGTTGAATTGAATTTGAACTGCACACTCAAGTAAACATGCACCGGTTTGGATTTAGAGTCTAATGAAGTGATATAAAATAGATTAAATATAGTTAAACATTTACAGAAGACTACGATTATTTTATTGGATAGTTTACTTGACATTTTACAGCTCTTATTTCCAGCAAGGCCGAACTACCCAGATTTCCTCATCACTCACGTGTGTGATGGTAATAAAGCAAACAAACAAAACAAGAATTTCCCTTTTCCTTTGTATCACAACAAGAATTGATGCACCAGGGACACTATCAAGTCATCCAGGCAGGAAAGAGTGAGGATAGACAGGAAACTGAACGACCCTTATATGAACAAAGCATTTATCGGCATGAACACTGATTGTCAGTAGTTAAAGGCCAATAGATGAATAAGAAAAAAGCTCTTATGTGATGATTCATATGGTCTGAGGGGGAATTCCTGATCAAGCACGTATATTTTTTCATATTATAACATTTAAGTGATCTCTGTTTTAGCAGATACCAGCAATTACCTCAATAATCAGAAACCTCAGCCTTATTTGTATTTGGTCATTTGGGATGATGATGCAGTTGCAGCACAGGACACAAAGAAACCAAAGAGCCAACATGTTGAGCCAATTAGAGACTTCAGGTTAATTTACAGCAGTTTTCCCCAAATAATTAGGATTCCATTAGAACAAATTGAGGCTGATTGATGCCATATTGAGAAAATCTGTGATTCACATGTGGACTTACCCGCACTGAGGCTACAGAGGAAAGACAAGAGCAAAAGGATAAGAATCTCTATAATAGTGCCACCAAACCATCACAACACACACACTGCATTTGTAGAACATTATTCAACATTGGTAGAAAAATGTGAAATAATAATACCGACCTTCTTGACCTTTTTGTACTTTTGCTTCTTTCTCTTCTTCTTTGCTTCCCTCGCTTCATCATCCGTCAGCGGCTCGTACCTCTCCGGCAGAAAAGCGAAGTGTATTTCTCTGTGGCTACTCTCGTGTTGTCTGCTGTTGTCTGCCACCGACTCGCTGTCTGTGGAGGAAGAGTCCTCCGCGCAGTCCACATGTCGCTGGTACTTGCGTGCGGCTCCTACGCTCAGAGCCTCACCTGATGCTGCAGCTGAGTTTCTGTTAAACAACCGTGATGGGAGAGATTTAGGCTTCATGTTAACTCCTCTTAGCCAGTTCTCAGGGATATAAAGGGAAGAAAGCACCAGTGCTCCTGCAGGAGGTCAGGTATGTTGTCAACAGACGTTATGTGCATGAGTGGAAGTGCATTCCAGTGGACCGCCTTGTGTGGGAGATCTGGCACAGAGCCCTTAAAGGTGCAAATCCTTCCTCACATGATTGACCTCGATAGGTCTCAGGGTTTCTGCTTGAGTGTTCAAATGCAGATCTGAAACAAAATGACTTGTATCCAGTGAATAGGAAGAGCTGAGGAGAAATATCAAGGATTGTGTATTAATCTGTCCTAAAACCTAATCGACAAAAAAAGGAGAATCAAGCCTATCTATTGAAAAATTCACAAGATGATATTAGCTGAAACCCAAATGATCCCAACAGTGGGAAAAGTCCACGAGAGTATTGCCTGAATCCTGAAACATGTTTCCATTAAAAAAAAAACACACACAGACATCGAATGGGTCTATTGACATGTTTGCTTTAATCAATAACAGGATGAAAACCTGAAAATGTTTCAAGCCATTTAAGTTATTCTAACAAAGGATATTAAAATGCCCCCCCCCCCC
The DNA here is from genome assembly GCF_947347685.1 of Pleuronectes platessa. Classification (NCBI taxonomy): domain Eukaryota; kingdom Metazoa; phylum Chordata; class Actinopteri; order Pleuronectiformes; family Pleuronectidae; genus Pleuronectes; species Pleuronectes platessa. The sequence continues at coordinate 15,131,937 of NC_070642.1, forward strand.
TGCAAACCCCTAAACATAAGTTGCTGTTTTTGTGCAATACACTGAATACACTAATTCAGAAATACAACTTGAGACAATTACTCTTGAATATTTACAAACCTAAACCTAAAAACTGAAGCCATCTTTGATGAATAAAGAACATGTGGCTGAACTTACTAAGAACTGTTCCCTGAAAACTGGAATCAATGCACAACTGTCAGGCTCATGGAGGATCTCGGAAGCCGATCTTATTTTACACTGAGCCAGGAACACTACTGGTCCGCGGCTTGATCCGCTGGTTCATTGTTTTGGCCACGGTCTGGGTCTTTCATTCGCAGGATGCGGATGATTTTGCTCACAGGAAGAGTACTGGAAAAACAAAAATAGGGGAAAAGCAAAGATTACTATTTGGTCGTACCTTTGAGGTTTAAGCTTCAGAGGCAAATTCCCTTTCCCAGGCAAACCCTCCAGTGCACAAAAAAAAAAAAATCACATGACCTTTGATACTGAACGGATTAGTCTTATCATAGCTCATTTACTAAGTTAATATACAGTAACTAAGCCAATACATTTGTATCTGGGTGGTCAGACTGCTTTGATATACAAATAGAAGGATGTTGTAACAGTGGTTACCCCATGCTCTGTGGAGTGAGGAATATGAACTGTCTGTATCGCTGACCACTCGCCACCTTCAGCATCATGTCCATTGATATCCTCCTGTTCACCATGTCCTAATGATAAAAAAATAACAACAGAGGTTCATGTTATTGTGTGATAAATGAGGCCAAACACCAGCAACTTCCCCTCTATTATATCTGATACTATACTTCACAGTTTAGAGATTTGATATCCACACAGATGTAACACTGCCAGTAAAAACAGTGTCTCGTTACCATGTAAACATCGAACTCGTCGAGGCAGCGGAAAGGCGCCTCTGTGATGGCCCAAAGAGAGAGCACGAAGCAAACAGTGGAGAAGGAGCGCTCGCCTCCCGACAGAGAGCGCATGTCTCGCAGGTCCGCCTTGTTTCCCTGGCCGGGCTGCACCTACACAGCAGGAGAGGAGAGATCAGTTTTGTGCAAGAGAGCTTTGTTGTTGAGCAACAGTCATTGACTTCCTGTATTGTTTCGTGAGTCCTTGAATAAAAAAGGAAATGCTGCCTCTCAAGGTCAAAAGCTATTTTGAATTGAACATTGGAAAATATATGTATGCAGAGCTGTGTTCAGCCATGAACTCTGGCAAGTGTCTAGAAGATGGTGGGAAACACAAGGTTTTTGTTTGCAGCACACAGACACTGGCGTCTTTCCTCATTGCCTAAAGCTTTCCAATATCGGTCTTTCCAAGTTGACATCTTCTTTGGCATCTTCTCTGTGTTTGGCATCCTGACATAACTGTATTCTCTATTCCAGTTTGGGTCTGTTGAAGTGTTAGAACCTGGATCAACACAGCCACTCACCCTATGAGAATATTTACCCTGTCCGAAAACAGCTTGTGTAAACGACAGTTCACTGGTTTGCATAATGCAAATTCAAGCTTAAAGAGGCACCGAGTGTTCCTCCCCCCCGATGAATAAAATGTTCCTCTTACCGAGATGGAGAGGGTTTCGTTCTTGTGGTCAAAGCTCATGCTTCCAGTGTATCCTCTCTGGCCCAGCATGCTGTCAAAGTAGTATTTACATCGGGCTGAGAGGAACCTGAGACAAGAGATGCAGAGAAAAGAGATCAGATGGATGAAGGGGGGAAAGCATGTCAGTAAACAAGGGGGAAGTCCAGGGTCACAGTCAGGAGGTTTATTATCTTTTTGATTTGACAACTTGCCTCCTAAGCTCATTGTAAACCTGGAGCCTGTGGTTCATGACGCTGTCGAGGCTTTTGATGAAGCTGTTGAGGTTCTTCATTTGCTGTGTGAGGTTCTTGTAGTTCTCCAGAGCCTCATGGTACTGTCTGCATGTGGAATAAAGCCAAGAGAGAGGAAACTTTACATGTTGACATCAATCAACTGATGTTTGGTGCGATGGCAGCACTGCAGTTTGCTTGACAAGAAAGCCTGTTGCAGGATTTTCTTTACCACAGGGCCGGAGGTAACTTACCGCACAACCTCCTCGCGGTCTCCTTGTTGTTCCTGCTGGGTGGAGATCTTAACTTTAAGGCGGTTGATCTCACTATCCAGACTCCTGGCTGTCCGACGCACTTCCAAACGCTCTGGACAGATCTCTGAAGCCTTGGCTACAGATGCCTGAACCACAGAGGGAAGTAATCAATCAAAATGCATGTTAAACTAGAAAGACACTCAGTAACGCTTCCCTGTGCTCAAGCCACGCAGGATATCTAAAAAACTATATATTGTGCTTTTGCTTTAAGTCCTTTGATGAACTCATCTGTCTCTTGTCACCCCTCAAACCTCTGCACGTCATACCTGAACTTCCTGCTCCTTGCTTTGCAGGTTGGCTTCGAGGGTCTGGATGGTGCGGAGGTGGGTGCTGCGCTTCTCGTCGTAATGTTTCTTGTGGTGCTTGCACTTCATCACCTCGTGATCAGCCTTATTCAGCTCATCCTGTAGTAGAAATAACATGCGATAAAAAAACAAACTAATGTTTGCAATGGAAAATGTAATAAAATAGAAAAGCAATTCCACAAGATTGGGCTGTTTATCAAATCCCGTGAGCAGCGAACGTTAAATATTTAAAAAATATGTGATAGGTGATGCTAATCTAAATCTTTTTAGAGATCTGAGTGAACATCTTAAACCCGGGGCCTGCAGTGTGACTGTACCTTGATCGGGTCGGCGTCCTCTGCGATGTTGTTGATCTTGTCTTTGTGCTGCTTGTACTCCTGCTCTGCCTTCTCGTAGGACGCCCTGAGGTCAGTCATCTGAGTTCGGGCCTGGTCGTACTCTTCACGCTTGCTCGAGATCTTGGCAACGATCTCCTGAAGCTCCTCCTCCTGGTGGGGACAGCGACATTTTAACAGCAGCACACGGTGTGAATCACATCTATGTTTTGCACTGTATCGATGTGTTCTGAACAAACCAGAGGGTTTAGGTCCTCTGACTGAGGCTCCTCCATGTTCTGTAGGTCCGTCAGCTCCAGCTCTAGTTTCGTGGCCTTAACCTAAATGATTCAAATAAACTTCATGAACAAATCCATCATGTCCATATTTCTTATTATCCTGGTTTCAGAAAGAGAGGAATACTGATTTGTCAAAGGTAAAAATGGTTACTTTAGTCATCTTCTGGTCTGCTTGAGCTCTTTTCAGCAACCCTTCATTCTGTTTGATGTCATCATCTAAGTTTCTCATTTGTTGCTGGATGCGAGTTGCTAGAGCTCTTTGGTTCTCCATCTCTCTCTGCAAGTGCCTGAGAGGAAAGATAAAAAATAAGAGACGTAAGATAGAACACAAGAGCACAGGTTTGTACAACCAGTGTTTTGTGATAAACACTATATGGACGAAAATATTGGTTAGTTCCGGTGAAGGGATATCCAGTTTCTATATGTTGGTGCTGTCAAGATGTGCAGATGATTCATTTGATCGAACACTGCAACACCAGGAAATCAGCAGGAGATGCCACTGGTGACCAGAAGTATCAAGGAGAGAAAAAATTTGGCCGTTTTCAGACATGACCTACAGGTAAAATCTGAAGAATTGGCTACAGGATAGGTTAGATCGCCGGCTGTGTTCACACATCAACCACCCATGGAGTTCTAAGGATTTTATACTTGGAGACCAGGCCGAAAAAGTCTGCAGAAACTACAGAGTGTCCCACACAGAGATATGCGTTCACACATGCTCCTCACACAGGCACACACCTGATCTCATCCTCAACATCTCCTGAGAGGCGGTTGGCTCTGGTCTGCTCTGCAGTGTAGCTACGGTTGTTGTAGATCTGATCTCCTTCCTTAGAGAAGGCCGTGTTACAGTTGCGCGGAGGGTTTTTGCCCTGCATCACTCTACGAGCCTCCGTGCGATTCTTCACAGCCAGACAGACAGACAGACACACATTAAAATCCATGATAATGTAATACATCTTCAGAATACAAAAAATTTTAAATGAAGAGATGTTCCAAAATCAATACCAGCATCTGAAATGACTCCAACACTATCAGAAATGACACGCATTGGCAAGGATGCAAAACTGACCCAAAACCCATTCTTTTAAGTATATTAGTTTCACCAACTGCAGATTTCTTATATCAGAATTCACGTCCGCTTCAAATACATGGGAACACAGGATGTTATTCATTATCTTATTAAACTGGGGCCTTTCTTGTTAAAAAGTAATTTGTTACCTTGATGAGCAGAATGCTTTCTATTCCTGATTGATCAATCAGGCAGTTGGCCACAACTGGGTCCTCGATCTCTAGAGCTTGGAGCACGGACGGGTATTCAGAGTGATTCACAGCCCTGAAAACAAAAGATACAACCAGAACAATTGAGGTGATAGTTTACACAAAATGTACAGCTCGATTATTATATACTCGATTCCACCAGTCTACAGCTTGAATGACTGTGTTGAGAGGAAGATGTGTACATTTAAAAATAGTAGAGTACCATACTGTGTGTGGGAGGAAAACTTCAAGGGCTAACGCTTTTATTTCAGGTAATGTCCATCTAAATCTTAAGACACTTTAATGTGAACGATGTACATGTCCTCACCTGGACCTTGTATCATGGACATGTGGGAGGAATTGGCTGGTAACGATGGCAGGTCTGCGGCCTCTCTGGCATACTTTGGCCATGATGTCCTGCAGCACCTTCTCATCTGCATAATTGTCACAGGTGAAGGCCAGCATCTGCCCTTTAAGACACACTTCTACAGCCAGGGCCAGCTCTGGGTCTTTCAGGCTAATGAGGTAACCTGTAGAGGGAAAGTTGAAAAGGGAAGACAGACAATCAGAAAGGTAAAGCGACCGTCTTCTGAGTCTTAAAACTGAATTATATAACATATAAATGCATATATAAATATGCTACCCCATTTATTTATACATCATAGCTGAGAATGAGTCAAGGCCTGACTGCTTATCACATAATATGACTTTTTACATCTTACCAAGAGGTCCTCTGGGTTTGTGCTTGAACTGGCCCCTATTGTGGGCGTCCTGGATGGCATTAAGGAGTGCAGGCATCTGCTCTCCAAAACGCTGCAGCCGATTGGAGCGGCTGCTTTCCAGAGTCTGCGAGTTACGCCTGTTGCCTTCAATGGACCTCTGGAGCACGTCGTGTTCTCTCCTGAAGATGTTTAGATTGTGTTAGAGGCCGATTCTGTTTGAATGATTCTACTGCTGAGTGGAGTTTTGCAGACCAGTGAGAACAACTAGAATGTATCTGGAGAAATGGCACAATAAACGGACTGAAAGAGGGTTTCACAAAGTTATCTATGAATAACTATTTGCACATAATTCATATATTTTGGTGAACATTTCTGAATTCCCTACCTCATCTTTGATTGTTCTTCCTTGGCACGGCTGCAGGCATTCTGATACTGGTCAATTTGCTGGCCCAGAGTGGAAATCTGGTGTCTATGGTTCTCCAGTTCTGACTGGATCTTCTCCATGTGCTCCATCCTGGCCTGACTCTCTGCTCCCGATGTTTGACTGATGCTACAGACACAAAAAATAATAATGAAAATTAGATGCAAAGCAGAGGGGAGCAAAGAAAGGATGAAATAATACAGATGGCAAAGAAAACAAAGTGATGTTTTACCTCAGCTTCAGATCACTTATCCTCGAGGACAACTGAACCTTGTCCTTTTCCAAGTCCCTCAGGTTAGTCTTGCATGTGTTGACAGGGACCTGCGCAACGAGTATCACAATGACATGAGGGACTTTAAACAGCTGTGCCCTGCATTATATCTGACAACCACTGACTTCATGACAATTTGTTTTAATTATACTTTAACAGTGATACACTCAAACTAAAAACCATGTTGGCAATAATATAAAATGTTATGTAGATAGGACATAAAATCCTGACCTCGCTGGACTTGAGAAGCGTGTTACGTTTCTGGGCCTCACTCTTAAGGTCAGCACATTTGGGCTGAAGCTCCTGGACTTGCTGGGTGATTCCCTCTAACTGCTCCTGGATCTGCTTGTACTTCTTCTCAGCCTCCTCAATCTTGTGCTGCAAGGTTATATAAAAACAGATCAATAACATAGGAAGGCTAGAGGATAAAAGAGAGCTTTGTGCAAAAGTTGTGTGGTTAGGCATCAAACAGAGGCAGTAGTTATTTAATACAAAGTAATTATAGATTGTACAGACTTAACGATTTTGGTAAAGATGTTTTTCTGTTGATGAGAAATAGATGCAATCAGTTTTAAGACTTGGTTTTATCATTAATAATACACTATTGTACCTTCCATTCTTCAACTTTCTCATCATATTTCTCTGTGGAGTGTCTGTCTGTCCGTAGCTTCTCCTTCATCGGCTCCAACTCCTTCTCCATCTCGATCACCTGTTAGATTTAAGACATGCGTTGAAGGCAGTTAATATTCATATGAATCACCTATTCAGAAACGAATGCACTCATCCTGTGTCTCAGGGGCAGAAGAGTGGGTAAAGAAGGTTGAAAATCCATAAGAAATCTCACCAAGGCCCACGCCATCTGCTTCTGTAACTCCTCTAGTTTAGTGTGCATTTCGTCGAGGGATGACAGACTCTTGTAACGATCCTCTTTCTCTCTGTATTTCTGCTTCAGGTCTTTTAAGCACTGCAACAGTCACATAACCAGACACGGTCTTATAAATCTGGCTCAGCGGTCTAGTTAACCCACTAAATTCATAATTACAGGATGACAAATTCTATCCACAAGGAAGCCAAAAAACAGCAACCATATGTTATAGTGCAGTATTAATACAATTAATAATGAAATGTGACTAATTCATACTTCGTTTTGTTGCTCCACTTTATCCTCTGTGACATGCTTGGTGGTTTTGATGTAGACAAAGTCTTCTCTCATCTGCTCCAGCTGTGTAGCTTTCATAAAAAACTGAGCAATGGCCATGAAAATTAAAAGAAGAAGAAGAAAAGCACCAGGTCAAAACATGAAAAGCTGCAAAATTCACATCAACAGATGTTCAGATTTTCCACAGTTTGCCCCTTCCCAACACCAATTCTGATAACAGGGGGGAAAATGTACATATTCTATTTTGACTGCTGTATGTACAATCATCTCTACAGACAAATATAGAGTTTCATTTAAAAATATTTGTCTATATGTTTACTTGAGACTAACCCGATACTTGTCTCCCTCTCCTTTCGAGTGTAGGAAGTATTTGCTCATCTCTTGGGTGAGAACTGACACAGGATTGTTGACCTTTGAGGGAAAACAAGTAAACAAGTTCAGCAACACTGCAAAACACATTCGTCGCGCAGGATTTTAATTGGTCAAAAAGTCAAAATTTCAACAAATTAAACAAAAAGTTTAATTTGTCGAAAAGTATGAGCAACATTGCAATGTGTAAGACTTGATTTGCTCATACCTGAATATTGAAATTATCCAGGATGGACATGAGCTCTTCCTTCTTGGATGAGACAAGTTGACCTACAAGAAGAGGAGAAAAAAGGATCATGAATCCTTAATGTGCTACAGGAATTGTTACAGTTGGACACTAATTTGACAACACTTCATTGTTTGTACTCTTAATCTTCAGCAGTGTTTAGTAATTGTGAATAAATGAAATAAATGAGACAGTTTATTTGTGATTTTAATCGTGGTCAACCTTTAAGTTTGTTTGAAATATGAAACTATCTCGCTACACCTCGTCACAAAATGCTGAAAATCTAAAATCCATGAGCATCGATGGTTTTTACCTGACTTGCTCCTCAGTTTATAGGTTCTCATCCCCTCTCGTGTTATTTTGAGGTCTACAGTGATGGCTGGACCATACACCTCAGGTTTGTAAGCATCCCTTCCTTTGTTACGTAGGGTAATTGATACATCGGCTGAGCTGAGAAACAGAGAGTGAAGTGATGCAACCTTTAAAAAGACAAGTTACTTTTGTGTGTCACACTACATCGAATTTTAGGGGTGTGATGGGCTATGAAAGTCATATTTTCTCTCAAATCAAACAAGAACAAATGTATGAATTCCAAAATAAGTGTTTTAACAAGTGGAGCTACGAGTTCATATTACAATGTTACAATTCACAGATAAACCATTACAGTGTGGTAAAAGACTCACCTTTCTCCCTCTTTCACAAAACCTTTGAGGGATGATCCTCTGTTTGTGGCCTGTGCATTCCCACCTAGAGCAACTATGAGAGCAGTCAGGACGGCACTTTTTCCACCTGTCAGAGGCAAATTGAGCACAGTGCACTGAAATCAACAGTTTATTGGGAAAAGGCTGGGTTAAGTTTAGATCAATTCACGATTAAGTTAATCATTTATGGGGACATTTTCCTGAGTAATTATCTTGTGACAACACTGGTGTTACCTATTACACTGGTCATTTAACAGGAAAAAACATGTGTTGGCTCAGTGTTTACTAAGTGAGATCTGTAACATTAGATTGTACTGGGAGCAGCATCAATCTTCTGCTGCACTTGAAGTTGTGTGATGAAATTGACTGTGGGGGTCGACTTTTTATAATAACATAAAATATTCATAAGACGCTGCGGCCTCATTGTAGAGTACCCTACATCTACACTTTTGACAACTCCATATTTATTTACTTATACTGCAAGGATGAAGTATGCTATTCACACAAGATTTCAGTTCCACAGGTTTCTCATTACATCAGAGTCAGCACACAGACGTTCTTTAAGCTGTGTGCCGGTGCTGTGTGAGGATTTGAGATGGAATGACTCCAAAGTCACAGAAAGTCTTGTGTAAACTACGTTTCTACAGAGGGGAACATCTTCCCCCCCTCGGAACGCTGCACTAGTCAAACAGTTTTACTCACTTCCATTGTTGCCGACGACAAAGTTGACATTGGAACCGAATGTGAACGGGCCGAGGAGCGAGTGGCACATGAAGTTCTTCAGCGTGATGCTCTCCACGATCCCTGCATCACTCACCACCTCCGCTGCACCTGGCACCTAAGCACAAGGTTTTCATTTTCCTGTCACTTCACTCCAAATCATGAAGCCACTTCTAGATAGGTACACATGCTATACAGCTCCTATGTGTTATTATTGATTCTCTCAAGAGAAGCAGCTTTGCAAAGAAATAATCAAACAGAAAGGGATTCTATGCAGTCAGTAATAAATGTGTCCTAACAAGACAGTGAGTGTACATACGTGCTTCAGTAGAGGATCATCATGGTCATCAACAACATTTTCATCAGTCTCTTCTTCTTCTTCTTCTTCCTCCTCCTCCTCTTCTTCGTGCGCAGGTCGGACGCGTTTGTTGACATTTTCAGGGACAGAGCTGCTCTTCCTCTTCGACATCTTCTTCAACCTGCTCCAGAGAAAGGAAAGTGAAAGTAAACACGCGCGCGCCAACACAAAGACACACACACACACACACACACACACACACACACACACACAGTAATAGTTTTAGTCGCTTCTCTCCTTTTCCGTGTCACGTTTCCTGGTTTTGTTTTGCAGCGTCTTCCGCCACTAGGTAGAAGCTAATGCTTCGCTTTCTGGACTAGCTTGGCTGGCTAGCTGACTGACGCTACATGCTAAACAGGAAGTTACAGTCGCTGTGTTTGGTTTCTAATTGTTCGTAAGATATTGAGAAGACGGACACAGCTTGAGGAGGAGCTGCTCACCTTGTTGACACGACACAGATGAAAACATGGAGAGGACCCGCTCCAGACCCGTTGATGGCTGTTGGGATTCGCGCTTACCGGTTCTCCTTCTTCTTCTCCTCTCGGTTTACTGGAGGATCGCATACAACTTAAGTCGCATACCGCCACCTACTGTACAAGGCGTGTAACGTCATGTAATTTAACACACTTAAATACAGTGTTGGGTCATTTCACAATTAAAAAGAACGAGTTCAAAGTTCAGTTCATACAGATGAAAGGAAACTAGTTCAAGGCTCCAAACATTTGCTAGATTACGTTCATTTGTTCTGTTTGTAATTTGGATTATGTAGGTGACAGACCTAGTATTTAGATACTAATGGCTGGTGTCTTGTGTCTCTGTACTGAGCGCATCAAATGACAGGTGCTCTGTGCATTCTTCATCAGACTGATCTGATACTGTCAGGGTGAGACTCTGAGGGAATGAACTGTCATAACGAAGTGAAATAAGTCAGAGGAAACAATAGGATATATATTTTTTATATCAACCTGGCTTTGGAAGAAAAACTGTGACAATACGATATTTCCCAGGTTTTTTTTGCTATGAAATTCTTCATCAGACTTTTCAGAAATTGCCAGAGTGAGAACCTGAGCTGTCATTATGAGGTGAGACAACGAAAACAGATGACATTTAAAAAGTAAAATGCTGATTTAACAAAGAACCAGGATAGTAATATGCACACCTGCACTTTTTTTCTTAGACCGTCATACTGTTCGGACTGTTTTTATTGTTTTGTTTTGCTTTGTTTTGTTTTGTTATCTTTGTTTTTGTGATGTGTATTCTGTGTAAGCACCTGAGAGCCACTTTACCGAGTCAAATTCCATGTTTGTGCAAACTTACTTGGCCAATAGACCTGATTCTGATAAGCTGGATTTGGACTTTGCATTGCACGAGTTAAAAAAGGCCTGAGAGGGAAGTGGGTATACAGCTCCAGAAGAAGATAAGTTGTGATGTGCTGTTTAGGCGGCTACCATGAGGTCCTGGAAATTATAATAATCCTCTTTAATAAGACGAAGAGAAGGTGTAATGCTTGTCAGTTGGAAAAGTGTTCCAGGGCCCACCTTCACTGAGACATTCAAAACAAAAGCCTGAGACCCACCTCTTCTCCTTGGCATTTGACTGTTAATGGCTCCTACATATTAGCTACCACATTAGTTATTTGGAATTCCTTTCATATTCCTCACTGTCTTTCTCTTAATCTCTGCCTGAATATATAGTATTTGTGTGTGTGTGTGTTTTCATAAACACACTGTGGTCAGCTTTTGTTGTTTTTAATGTGCTATATAAATAAATTGACGGTGTCGGGTAAGAGGCATTATATTGTTTAGACTCTCTTAATAGTTTTAAATGATTTATTACCACACACATCATTGCACAAAATTAATACAATGAGCATCAAAAGTGAAGAGAGAAACCAGCATAAAAACAAGCACAGCTACAGTAAGCAGTGGGCTCTTAGTCTTTCAAAGCCAGGAACTCGTTCATTTTGGACTCAAAGTCAATGGGACGTTCACTGGGCTGCTTGTAGCGCCCTCTCATTGTTGAGCTCAGGTAGGGGAGTAGGGCGCAGCTCTTTTCATACAAGGTCAGGTTGGCTTTGTGCATCCGGCGAATGTATTCCTCGCTCCTCTCGTTGGTAGCTGCATAAATATGAGAGTTATAAGCAACAGCAATTTGGCTTTATTTGCCCAGTGTTTATTCCAAAGAAGGGAACATCTTTACTATTTTTCAAAGTCAGTGACAACCCTTGAATCCTGTTTACCTTTGAGATAGAAGGCCACATAGAGGACTGCTGATCTCTGTATGCTGACGAAGGGATACTTTGGTTTGAGGCACCCCGCAGCTGTCATGGCCTTGAAGACTGCTACTGCCACAGCCTAAAAAATTGAGACTTCATTCAAATCCACATTGAACAAATTTTGACATCAAATCTCTGCATATTTATTTAAGTGCATTTGACCTGTTCCAGGTAGCCCAACGTTGGAAGGGCGGTGAGGGGTACAGGGTCACAAAGAGGAGGGACTTTAACGGGCAGCTTCTGGTCCCAGAATGTTTCAGGACTCCTTGATAGAAAATATGTGAATCAAGTTTTGGTTAATTTACCAAACTTTACAAAGGCAAAATTGTCTTGCATTGTCAGCTTTGTTTTAAAGGCAGGATAAGGAAAACTCATCTGAAGCACCATTGTAAGAAGAAAACATAGGCGACTGACACCTTTCTGAAATCTGCAAAGAGAATAATGCCAAACCTCAAAAACATTTCCTGTTCCCGTTTCGACCGGAAAAAATAGAACTGTTCCCTGTATTCCACTGCGAACTCCATCTTTCCTTGAACCAGGGCTTCATACCTGAGAGCACACAAGACTTGCATGAATAGAAAATATCAAACATACTAAAGATATATTGCACTGATTAAGTCTAGTAAGAATCTCTGTGGGCTGCAGACATTGTTGAATTGAATTGATGGTTAAAACAGTGAATAATCATATGTGCATATTAGAATGAACTTTTCTGAGACAGATTTGAACTTTAATACATACCTTTGCTTTCCACAGAAGTAAGTGACAGGACAAAAGCCCATCATCTGAACTTTCTGTGGGTACTTGTCCTTCACCTGAATCTCAGTTAGTTTACTTGGCAGCATGTGGGGTTCTGGGAGAGGGTATGGGCACCTCGGAGTCACAAACTTTTCTGGAGAGGACAGGAATTTCTGTGGTCGAGAGATAATAGTATATAGACTTCATATTTATATTTCAGATACATTTTATATTTGATTTACTTCATATCTGTGTGTCGGTTTTCCTAAAGCTCCACCACACTGACCTCTAAATGCTCCTTGCCACACATCTTGTAAAGCTTTCCTCTGTACTCAGCCGCATGAGTCAAAGCTACAGTTTCTGAGCAGTCCGTCAGGTGATAATTTATAGCCAAGCAGTCTGGGCAGTAATGGCCAAACTCTTCAAGCCGATGCTGCAGCTCCTCTGGTGTGATGCACATCCTGTCGATGCTGGCAGCTTGACCTGCAAAATGTGTCAAATGTGATCAAGATTTACTTTTATTATTCATTCACTTTTTATTCATCTTTTTAAATAAATTTCATTTTTTTTAGCTTGTATTTTATTAGTAGTAATTAGAGTAAATGCATCCTCTTGCTTCGAATGAAAGTGTTTTAAATGTCATTTTACTTCAGGTGGACCCAAACCTCTGTATATCTGATTAAGCTAGTAGTACGTACCGCTGAGTGTCCTCTCCAGAAAGTTGTCGATGTACGCCATGCTGATACTGACTTCCTTTACAATCTTGCTCCAGATCCACCATTTGCTCTTAAAGCCATCAAGCACAATCCAGTTCCGATATTGATACTGGAAATATTTCCTCACCTGCTCCACCTCTTGCCTGTGATGGGCGGTACGATTGTGAAGTATCTCAGTGCTGTCATGCATCAGGTGAGGCCTAAATGAGAGGAAAGAGGGGAGGTAGGATACATTTGATTATGTTAATTAAAAGCTTGTGATTTCTGCATATCATTCCTATTGTGTGTGTATGTTTTCATACTTATTGGGTTTTATCTGGTCCATGTGACCTCTTCTTAGCACCTCCACTGTGTCCAGCTCAAGCTCAATTACTATCATGGGGATGATGCTTCGAGAACCCATGAGCTCTGCCTGCTTAAGTGTCATCGGAAAGCCGTCCAAAACATACCTGGAGTTCCAAATGAGTAAATAATAAATTCTTCAATAACATTAAAGCCTGTTCCAGTTTGTAGTCATAACTAAGATTCTAGCTTTCACCTTCAAGCACAAAAAGCACAAAGCAGTGATTTTATTAAGGCAAATGTTAAAATTTGAGTTTGAATAAATATATAAATGGAACCACTCTCTCACCCTCGGGTGCTGCAGACTGAGCTCAAGAGAACCACCTCCAGACACTGAATGGCCAGTTCATCAGGCACAACAATGCCCTGGGAGAGTAGCTGTTTCACTTGGACAGCCAGATCTGTGTGCTCCTGAGTTTCAAGCACCATACGCATAGCTCTGCCAATGGACAGCCGCGCCAAGCCATACTTCTGAGCAAAGCTCTGCGCCACTGGAGAGACATAAGAGAGGAATGAAGACCAAAAATATAATAGAAAAGGGAAAAATAAGCTTTTTCGATTATTTTGCAGTTGTTGTGAGTCCTACCAGTGGTTTTCCCAGATTTGGGTGGTCCAACGACGGCCAGTTTAACAGGGAGGGATGGGGTGGGCTTAGGCTGCCTAAGGTACTTCAGAGGGTTGAGCATGAATGTGTTACGGTTCTCCTTGGATTCAAAGAAGTAGATATACTGATTGAAGATTACGGGATGTGTGGTATTCAGAGGCCACTGCAGAGGCTGGATCAAGTCTCTCTCTCTGTATTGCTGTAGAAGAGAATAAAACAAGGTCGAACACCTCCTAGAACTTGTATTAAAGACAAAAATCAATGTCTCATCTCATTAATGTTAATGAAAATGACCTTTATGGGATCCAAGCAGCCAAAGGCACTGTGGAGCTTGTAGGAAAAGAGCAGCAGCCTCGGTGCCAGGGTGGATGAGATGGGTTGACATGTTTGGAAAAGTGACTGCCTGTTAGTCAGCAGAGGCTGTAACTTCTGGAGCAGCTGATTCCTCACAAAGCGCGGCTTGCGAGAGGCACTGATAGAGATACTGGGAATGTTTTGCTCACTCAGCATCTCCTGAGCATAGAAAAGCACAAAGCAGAATATATGAGAGCAATTCATAGACATTTACAGTGAAGAGCTTGTCCTGAACGTGAAATAACAGCAGAGAGTGTAAGGCTGTGGCAACTAAATTATTGTTTCGACAGCAAAGTGCCTTCATTGGTTTGCGTGTCTGTCTTTGTACCGTTACAGTTGCAAGGTCTTCCTCATCTGACGCAAAACGCTGCTCGATCTCCCTCTTCAGCCGCTCGATAGCTGCCTCCTCATTCTCCTCGATCTCTGAGTCTTCGTTGTCTCCATCCAAAGCAAACTCCACTTCCAGTATGGCCTCTATCTTATCCGCCATGCTGTCTCCTGCTTCCTCCTTTTCATCGACTTCTTCGTCCTCATCTTCATCATCCTGAAACTTAAACTACAGGGTTATATGATGCAGAGTACGGGGATTGGGTTAACCAGTCACGGAGAGGAGATGACTGCGGTTATGATGATTAAATACCTCAAATCTTGCAGTCAGTGCCTCTGCGGTGAGTTCAGCCCGTCTCCAGACCATTTTCTCATCCTGTACCACAAAGATAGAAGTTATTGTCTTAGATATTCACACATCTAAGTTAACCGATTACGGTAATTAAAATATATTACCAACTTCCCTACCCTGATTTTCATGCGAAGATCCTGAAGAATGTTCATCTGTGCTTGCCGGTGGTCGCGGCGCTTACGCCACCTCTTCAGGTATGCCAGCAACAGACGTTTCTGAACATCTGTGACATCCACCTTCATGGTTACAACAACGTCAGGGAAAAGCTGTCCATCCAGCATGTACTGCACCTCTTCAGAATGATGTGGGAAGCCCTCCAAGATAAAACCAGTGGATCTGCAAGAGAGAACGTTATAGTCAGAAAATACCTCGTATTGTCAGCTGTGCACAAAAATAAAAGATACACAACAGAGCACCAGTGCACATAAATACACAAAATACATAAGTAATGAATTTAGGCCAATAAATCCATCAGACAAACGTTCATTGCTTTGCTCCAGTAAAGGCAGAGAGAAAAGGAATGTTGGTCAGTAGAGAGTAATGTATGTTTGAAAGTGTTTGTGTCTATATGTGAGGATGGAGTTTTTAGATGAAAGAGGCTGAAAAATATATAACATATATAAGTTTCTGTAAAGGAAAAGTTCAGCATTTCAAGGAAAATGCTACTGTGATTTGCTTTCTTACAGAAGGTTGATGCCAAACTCTGTATGCTGATAATACTGCTATCCCTGGTAGAAACAGGGGGGATTGTTGTTTTTGCACCTTATTGTGTATATTAAATAAACACCTGAGGTGGTGTCAGGTAAGTTAAGGTGGATTTTGTTACTCTTAGAAGAGGCAAGCTTTAGTCATATGTTTCCAGTCTTTATGCTAAGATAAGTACGTTTTATGGTAAGCTAATTTAGCTTTTTTTTTACTTCATTTGTAGTGTACAGATATTAAAGTAGTAGCAACCTTGTCATCTAACTCAGTTTGTGAAAATCAATGGAGGGAAAGGAGGCATGTGCGTGTGTTTGTGTGCAAGTACATGTATGGTTCTTGATCCCAGAATGGTGCAATAACCATGTCCAGGATATGTGGAGATAGTGAATCTCCATCAGATAGGTAGTCTTTGATGGCGTATTCCTCAGCAGTCAGTTCCACTTCCTGTTGTAGAGGCACAAAAGCAAATGCAGAATAACTCAGTGACAGAAAATATCATAATTCACCGACTATTGCATCTAATCGGAAACTTGTTTGATGGTCGAAATCTTGCAACAGCAAACGTTTGTTGATGCTGACCTCCATGTCATCATCAGAGGTATCCTCCTCCACCTCCTCCTCCTCCTCCCCAGCCTCCAACCTGGCGTCCTGTATCTGGGCGACCAGTTCCTCCAAAGACTCGTCAGTGGGCTCTACTTCATCTGAATAAGGCACCCGCTTCTTTGTCTTGGCGATGAGGAGCATTTGGAGCTGCTCCCTGAACTGAATATGGAAGAGGCCAAGCTGCCGAGCGAGCCACTCACCATGAGAGGTCTTTCCTGACCCTCGGGTACCGAGGGAAAGGATCCGAAGGGCAGAAGGCTAGGATAGAAGACAGAAATATGTCATTATTAATTATAATAATAATGATAAATATAATAATAATATGTGTTTATTTTACACATTATCTTTCTCGTTTCATGTTGGATTGTACCTTTAGAGGCTCAGTCTTTGCAACAAATCTTGTTGGATTTTGAAGGAAGGTGTCTCTTGCTTCTGCCCTGGAGAAGTAAAAGATCTTCTCCCGGTATTTGGCTGCAATCTCGTCCGTACAGGGCCACAGGGTGTTTTGGTTTTTAAAGGCCACAGGACAGAAATGAAGAGTATCCCCAAATGATCTCTTACGGGGTCTGTCCACCTGGTTTCATTGAGAAGGAAAAGATGCAGTTGAAGGTTTGTTTATATTATTAAAACAGCATTATAATACTTAACTGTGGGTTTGAAGTTAGAAGCCTCCTCAGTTTACTGACCTTATCCTCATCATCTGGCGCTTTGTTATCACTGCTGTTTTCATCAGGTTTCTCCAACTCAGCTAAGGCCTCCATATCCTCTTTCTCCTCAAACAGGTCCAGCTGTGACAACTCCCAGGGAACATACTTGAAGGGCTCTGAAGACGAGGAAACCAGAGATAAAAAATGTTAGTGCTGAAAAGTGTCTTTGAGATCAGTCGTTTTCTATTATCATTGGATTTCCCCTGGTATTTGTGCTTTTTAATGTAAAGGAGACTGTAGAAATATACAGGAAATATTAGTGTAGGAAGTCTGGGGCCCCCTGCTTGAGCTGCTCCCCCCGCGACCCGACCCCGGATAAGCGGATGACGATGAGATGAGATATTAGTGTGGAGTATATAACAAAAATCGTCAATAGCTCTTAAAGGACAAACCTTAAATACACATTTTTACTGTATTTAATTGATGCGTTGAGAATGAACACACATACTCTCCATGTGAAGGACTATCTCTTGAAGCAGGTCCTCTGGGCTTTTTCCATCAATCTCCAGAACTAAGATGGCAGTAGTTAGAGCCGTCTCCATTGCTTCCCATTCAGACACAAACTTCTGGAGTTGCAGTTTGTAACCCTTCATCTCTGGGCCATCTGGATAACCCAGCTCCCAGTGATCAGGTAGTGTCACAGCTTGATCAACAGAGGGAGAAGGAGTTGGACTTTACAGGCTTCATATAGAATATTGAAATAGATTCATAGACAGATTTTCCATACCATCATTTTCTCCAACGATTGTATCTAGATTCGATTGCACCTCTCTGACGTCTTCCTTTTTCTTTCTTAAATGGAGAGAAAAGAAGCACAAAACACAGCGAATGCATAATCAGTCACCTTATAACAAACCTCAAAAGGTCAAGCATCATTGTATATATACTTACAAGACCGGCCCAACTTTTGCAGACTGTTCGGCTCGCAGCCTCTTCATCACTGCACCGTCCACCTTCTCCTTGTTCCTCTTATACATTCTCTCCAAAACTGTTGAAGTGCAATGACGCATGAAGCCTGACAGAAGTCTACATATTTAATGCTACAATTTGTTTGTGGTGCTTGGTTGCTGTGAGTCATACCGTTATGTCCACCAGTGTCTTTGAGACAAAAGATGATGTGGGGCAGGATTTCACCTTGTTTTAAAAAATCCCACTGGGAGAGGTTGCTGGGAAAGTTGTCAAGCACCCATCCAGTGTCCTTCTCCTGTTCAATCTTGGCCAGAATTGGCTGCACCAGATCCTCCGCGTCAAGCACCAATGCATTGTAGTGCTGCGCTAGAAGCTTACATAAGGTGCTGTTTCCTGACTGAGGGGGTCCAACGATAGAAACCTTGCAAGGGGGCCTGGGCATTGGAGGGAGTAAGTACTGTCTGGGGTTTGTGACAAACTTCTGGTAGGCCTCAGAAGATGAGAGGATGTACAGTTTGTCCTGGAAGCTAAACAGGGGTTAACATGAGAGTCAGTCGGCTGTTTTTCCCAATCTCACTGTAAAATACCGGATATATTCTTGACTCACCTGACGGATAGCTCAGGTTGGCCAGGAACAACCCGGCCCTCCTGCAGAGCAACAGGGCAGGTTTGGCCCCAGCGGCTCCTTCTCCACCTGAAGCCAGGGGCCACCGGATTGGTGGAGGACATATGTCTCAATAGGTCCGCCTGGAAAGAGTTGAACTCTGGTTTAAACTACTTCTAGTTGAATAAGAAGTTGATTCAGAGGAAGAATAACATCATTAAAAAAACTCAAGCCTAAGTATGACCTAAGTATCAACTTTAATAGGTTCATTAATGTCTGACCGTATCAGCCTCTTCTGGCAATTCTTCACCAGCTTTGTTGAGGAGGATGGGAATGGAGACACGTTTTATTGCCAATGATCCAAGACGGGACATTACATACTACAGAAAAAACAATAAACAAACAAATGTCAGCCCACAGAACACAGGTTATACAGTTATACTTATTTTTGCATAGAATATGTCTTTACAGAGTGAAGCTCTTCAGGTGTGTTGTGTCCATCCAGCTCCATCCGGTAGAGGGGGTTGTGTGCTGCCATGTAGTCCTGAAAGAACGTTTTCACTCTTGTAAGTAGTTTTAAAATCATCAACTAACTTTATTTAGAACACAACATCACAGTAAACTGGGTTTGAGGCTCCCGGGCTGTTTTGTCTTGCTGCTCCATCCATGCATTATAAGTGCAATCCACTAATTATCATATGAGAGCCTAAAAAGTCCATTATATTAATCTAGAAATTGACATCGATGACCTCTTTTCAAACAATTAGCTCAAATGATAGTAGTTAATAATGGTAACTCACCTCCAGTGGTTTAAGCACTGTATCTTTGTACATGTTGATTCTTATTAAAGCATTTCGGGTTAAATTCTCTGGTGTCCACACCATCTGGTAAATAACATCCCTTTTGAGTCCCTGTCCAGCAGCCTGAAGACAAAATCAACCCTTTTATATAGAGAAATAGAGACAATTTACTGGGTCCAGATATATAAAAACAGGGGATTGCAGAAAATACCAATTGTAATGGTATACTGTTACAGGTTAATTCGACAAACAGTGGTCAAAGTGTTTGGCCTTGAATCTATACCTGCACCCCTTTATCCTCCATTGCCTCATCCTTGCTGTCTCTCTTCTTGATGTACACATCTTCACACTGCCACTTGTCCCTTGTGAATAGCTGCCCTGTCTCTGGGTACTGCTTCAGACCTGCGAGCCTCTTGGCCAGGTCCTTGTCTGCATACTGGTACAGGACGGGTGTAGCATTCATGATTAATCCGATGACACATACTGATACAGATACTTCTCACTTGAAGAAAGTAATAAGTTGCTGTGATAAGTCTACATATCCAGAGGATGTGATACTAACCTTGATATTAATGATGAAATCAGGTGTCAGCTTGAGGTTCTTGATCAGTGCAATCTGCTCATCAATCTTCAGACATTCCTCAGACATGAGCGGCAGGCAGCTCAGCACATATCCTGCATCACAACACATTGAGCCTTATTCACATGCATGATCACTGTACTGTACTGGACCTGATTAAATACACTTCAAATATAATATTTACCATAGTGCTCCACATCTTGTGAGTCGAGCCTGTTAAGAATCAGCTTCAGCACCTTGTCTTCTGGTAAAACCTTCCCCTCTGATAAGATATCTAAGAGCTAAAACAGCAAGGCAACTTTAACCCTTAATGTCGATGGAAAACACACGTAAAATTAATGAAAGGTTAACTATCATGTACGATGATGGAGAATTTATTACTCACCTCTAAACCGTCCTCCGTTCTATTTTGTATGTGTGTGTTGAGAACATCTGTATCTGAAATATTGTACAAGCAGATGAGAAATGCCATTAATGACGTGTATAGACAGTGTTGGTAAAAAAATATTAATAAATAAAAGTATTTACCATCAATCAAGATACACTTCCAGGAATCTGCAATGTTCTTGGCCAAAGTGGATTTGCCAATACCCTGCAACATAAAATGACAAAATATTTATATATTATATCATATATTTTACATTTGTGACTTTGTGAGATTATAATACTCATTCTTTTCCAATGACACCTCAGATTTTGTGTTGGCAATAAAACTGTTTACTTGTTAACTTTCTGTATGACTCATCTGCCTGGTCTCCTTTTTGCATCTGCTACTAAGAATAGCAGATGGAAAAAAACTTCATTCCATCAATCTGCAAGATTTCCTTCACAGTTTAGATTTAATTTATTACGAAGTCTCCGATGTGTGTGTAATAGTGTGTACATCCTTTTTGAAACCATTTCTAATGTTGCAAGTGTGCAAAAGAGAGAAATTACCGGTTTTCCAACTATGATGAAGCAGGTGGGTTTGGCAAGAAGGGTCTCTCTCTCAATTTCATCTTCCATCAAGTTGTCAACGAAATCCATCCGTGCTGATTAAACAGGGGCAAA
The DNA here is from genome assembly GCF_947347685.1 of Pleuronectes platessa. Lineage (NCBI taxonomy): Eukaryota > Metazoa > Chordata > Actinopteri > Pleuronectiformes > Pleuronectidae > Pleuronectes > Pleuronectes platessa. The sequence goes on from NC_070642.1 coordinate 15,152,850, forward strand.
TTAAAGTCATAAACATTTAATTAAATGAGCATATCAAGCTGTCAGTTTTAATGAGTAAATATTAAAGTCAATATAACAATTTTGTTATACTTTGAAAGAAGTTTATTTACCGTAGCTTTCAGCAATTCCTTTATCCATTTTTAGCTAGTTTACACTTCTAGAATAATACTTCTTCTTTTCTCATTTCTTTAGTAGGTTGCTAATTGTTTTCTTCTGCTTTTTATTAGTCCAGTTTATTAGCGGGTGCAAAAAAAACATTGTTATGAAGTCGTTCACAAAACAGACAAATAGGACATGAAGATAAAAGGAACAATGAAATACTATATAGGACACAAATCAAACCAATCAGATCAAACACAAAGATAAAGGGCTGTGAAAAAAATGCCAATAAGCCTAGCAAAGAGGAGGAAAAAGCAGAGTCAGGAAGGGAAAGGGACAAAACTAACAGTAAAATTGATTCTCCGTTAACTTTGAAAGAAATTAGCAGGGCAATAGAAAGGTTTATTCAGGTAAGAGTTGGGAGAGTTTTATCAGGAATGTATATGGTGGAAAACGGTCCTCCTCAGGGCAGTGTCATCGATCCAATATTGTTTTCATTGTGATGATGATGTTTTCTCTCAAAATCTGGGTGATATTGGGTCTTTGATGATAATGGAGCCTTGTGGAAGAGGAAGGAATATTAAGCATATTATGGGAAAAATACAAGAGGCCATTATTTGTGGTAGAAAAATTGTCATATTCATGGGGCTTCAAGTTCTCAGTGGAAAAATCTAAAGCTTTAATGTGCACAAGAGTGTTGAGATTTTTCTGTGTGCTTAGAAAAGTAGTTGCATATCGCGACCTCTCTTTCTAGTGAACATAAACAATTTTGTTTTTTTCCGCTGAGAATTTGAAGCCCCATGATTATGACAATTTTTCTACCACATTAATTGCTTTTTCCACAAAGCTCCTTCATCAAAGACCGCCCGCCCAATATCACCCTGATTGAGATAAAACATCATTATTCATAATGGAAAACAATATTGGACCAATGACACTGCCCTGAGGAGTACCATTATCCAACATATTTCTTCCTGATAAAACTGTCCCAACTCTCACTTGAATTAACCAATCAAATAAAAAGTCTCTGATCCAATTATTAAAACAAACTCCAAAAAATGTGTTTCAAATTATTTATCGCCACACACATCAAAAGGGGGAAAACAAACAAACAGGCGCAGCTACAGTGAGCAGTGGGCTCTTAGTCTTCCAAAGCCAGGAACCTGTTCAGTTTGAACTCAAAGTCAATGGGACGTTCACTGGGTGGCCTGCAGTTCCCTCTCATTGTTGAGCTCAGGTAGGGGATGAGGGCACAGTTCTCCTCAAACCTCGCCAGCTTCTTTTTGTACTTCTGGCGAATGCAGTCCGCGTTCTTGTGGTTAAAAGCTGTGTAAATATGAGAATTATTGGCAACAGCAATTTCAATATCCTTTTTATTATTATTATAGTTCAGTGTCAACCTTAAATCTTGTTTACCTTTCAGATAGAAGGCCACATAGAGGAGTGCTGATCTTTCTATACTGATAAAGGGATGCTTTGGTTTGAGACAACCAACAGCTGTCATGGCCTTAATGACTGCTACTGCCACACCCTACAAAATACAGACTTTAATCAAAACAGTGCAGATATCTCAAACAAACACTTCCACCTTAAACAAATTTGGACATCAACTCTCTGCATATTTATTGAAGTGTGTTTGACCTGTTCCAGGTAGCCCAACGTTGGAATGCCAGTGAGGGGTACAGGGTCACAAAGAGGAGGGACTTTAACTGGCAGCCTCTGGTCCCAGTATGTTTCAGGACACCTTGATAGAAAATATGTGAATCAAGTTTTGGTTAACTTTCCAGAAGGCAAAATTATGTTTCACTGTCATCTTTGTTTTAAAAGCAGGATAAGGAAAACTCTTCTGAAGCACCATTGTAAGAAGAAAATATAGGTGACTGACACGTTTCTGAAATCTGCAAAGAAAATAGTGCCACACCTCAAAAACATGTCCTGTTCCTGGTTTGACCTAAAAACATAGAGCCGTTCTCTGTATTCCACTGCGTACTCCATCTTTCCTCGAACCAGGGCTTCATACCTGAGAACACATTAGACACTTCACGAACAGAAAATATCAAAAATAGTAAAGAGTTAAAGGCAGAAAGAAGACACATGACATTGATTGAGTCTTCATGAGATATTTGTTTAGGTCGTGTTGATTTGTATTGTAAATCTCTGTAGGTTGCAGACACTGTTGACCCAACAGATTTCTGAATGTGTTCTCAGACAGACAGATTTTAACTTTACGAAGTGGATACTGTACCTTTGCTTTCCACTCATGTAAGTGACGGGACAAAAGCCCCTCATCTCAACTTGCTGTGGGAACCTGTTCTTCACCTGAGTCTCACTGAGTTTTGTTGGCAGCAGGTGGGGTTGTGGGAGAGCGTGTGGGCACCTCGGAGTCACAAATTGATCTGGAGTGGAAAGGAACTTCTGTGATGGAGAGATTATATTATTTATATTTCACTTACATTTTATATTTGAATACTTCATATCTGTGTGTAGGTTTCCTAAACCACACTGACCTCTAAATGCTCTTTGCCACACATCCTGTAAAACTGTCCTCTGTACTCAGCCGCATGAGTCAAAAATACAAATTCTGAGCAGTCCGCCAGGTGTTTATATAGAGCCAAGCAGACTGGGCAGTAATGGCCAAACTCTCCAAGGCGATGTTGCAGCTCCTGGGGTGTGATGCACATCCTGTTTATGCAGGCAGCTTGACCTGCACAATTTGTCATCATATTAGTGATTTAGATTTAATTTATTCACTTTTTATTCATATTTTTTAATCATTCCTCTCTTTTTTTAAACATGTTTCCCCTTGAGAAACTATGTTTTCAATTTGAATCAACTTCAGGTGCAAGCAATCCTGTAGGGCTGATGTCAGGTTAAGCTAGTAGTACTTACCGCTGAGTGTCCTCTCCAGGAAGCCGTGGATGTACTCCATGCTGATACTGACTTCGTTTACAATCCTGCACCAGATCCACCATTTGCTCTTAAAGCCATCAAGCACAATCCAGTTCTGATATTGTTGATGGAAATATTTCTTCACCTGCTCCACCTCTTGCTTGTAATGGGAGGTACGATTGTGAAGAATCTCAGAGCTGTCATGCATCAGGTGAGGCCTAAATGAGGAGAAAGAAGGCAGATAGGAAACAGTCTATGAAAACTTTGAAAGCTTACGATTTCTGCAAATCATTCCATGTTAAAGTTTTCTCACTTGTTGGGTTTTATCTGGTCCATGTGACCTCTTCTTAGCACCTCCACTGTGTCCAGCTTAAGCTCAATTACTACCATGGGAATGATGCTCCGAGAAGCCATGAGCTCCGCCTGCTTAAGTGTCATCGGAAAGCCGTCCAAAACATACCTGGAGTTCCAAATGAGTAAATAATAAATTGTTCAAACACATCCTCAAGCCTGTTCAGGGTCATTTTTAACCTTCAAACTCAAAAACCTCTTACCCTCGCATGCTGCATACTGAGCTCAAGAGAACCACCTCCAGACACTGAATGGCCAGTTCATCAGGCACAACAAGGCCCTGGGAGAGAAGCTGTTTCAACTGGACAGCCAGATCTGTGTGCTCCTGAGTTTCAAGCACCATACGCATAGCTCTGCCAATGGACAGCCACGCCAAGCCATACTTCTGACCAAAGCTCTGCGCCACTGGAGAGATATAAGAGAGGAATGAAGACCAAAAATATAAGGGAAAAGGGAAAAAGCTATTTAGATTATTTTGCAGTTGTTGTGAGTCCTACCAGTGGTTTTCCCAGATTTGGGTGGTCCAACGACGGACAGTTTAATTGGAAGGGATGGGGTGGGCTTGGGCTGCCTAAGGTACTTCAGAGGGTTTAGCATGAACGTGTTACGGTTCTCCTTAGATTCAAAGAAGTAGATATACTGATTGAAGATTACAGGATATGTGGTATTCAGAGGCCACTGCAGAGGCTGGATCAAGTCTATCTCCTTGTATTTCTTTGGAAGAGGGAAGAGTGGATAGACAATATGTTACACAACTCCTACAGCTTTTATCAATGAAAAGAAGATCTCCTCTCACAAATGATGAAACTGTTTTAGGAAAATTGACCTTTATGGGATCCCAGCAGCCAAAGGCACTGTGGAGCTTGTATGAATAGAGCAGCAGCGTCTTTGCCAGGGTGGATGAGATGGGTTGACATGTTTGGAAAAGTGACTCCCTGTTAGTCAGCAGAGGCTGTAACTTCTTGAGCAGCTGATTCCTCACCATCAATGGTTTGCGAGAGGCACTGATAGAGATGCTGGGAATGTTTTGCTCACTCAGTAGCTCCTGAGTGTAGAAAAGCACAAGGCGGGATATATGAGAGCAATTGAAATACATTCAGAGTGAAGAGCTTGTCCTGAACGTGAAATAGAAGTGACTTCATGGGTTTGTGTGTCTGTCTTTGTACCGTTACGGTCGCAAGGTCTTTTTCATCTGTCGCAAAACGCTGCTCGATCTCAATCTCCAGCCGCTCGATGGCTGTCTCCTCCTTCTCCTCATTCTCTGAGTTTTCGTTGTCTTCTTCCAAAGGAAACTCCTCCTTTAGCATCACCTCTATCTCATCGATGTCTGCTGCTTCCTCCTCTTCATCGTCTTCTTCATCCCCCTGAAACATAAACTACAGGGTTAAATGATGCAGAGTAAGGAGATATGGTTAACCAGTGATGGAGAGGAGATGACTGCGGTTATGACGATTCATTACCTTTGATTCGGCTGTCAGTGTCTCTGCCATGAGTTCAGCCCTTCTCCTTACAATTTTCTCCTCCTGTAGCAGAGAAATTCACACAATCAACACAACCTCTTAGGGCAGATGACACTTCATAATAAAGTCAGCAGATTAAATGACTGCCATCTACTGTGCTTGTCTTCTCCTTTTCTATATTACCAAGTTGCTTACCCTGTTTTTCTTGCGCAGATCATGAAGAATGTTCCGCTGTGCTTCACGATGGTCGCGGCGCTCACGCCACTTCTCCAGGTATGTCGGCAACAGACGTTTCTGAACATCTGTGACATCCACCTCCATGGTTACTACGACATCAGGGAAAAGCTGTCGATCCAGCATGTACTGCACCTCTTCAGAATCATGTGGGAAGCCCTCCAAAATAAAACCTGCGGACCTGCAAGAGAGAATGTTCTGGTCAGAAAATACTTTGTATGTTACTTTGCTTCTTGCCAAATTAGATGAGAATTTTTTAGTGTGAAGATATTACAGTGGTTCCAGTCTCATTTAATTCAGTTAAAAGGATAAATAGTCGGGTTAGAATTATGTGTGTCTCTGTCTGTGTACATGTATGGTTCTTGTTTCCAGAATGGTGCAATAACCATGTCCAGGATACGTGGAGTCAATGGATCTCCATCCGATAGGTAGTCTTTGATGGCGTTTTCCTCATCAGTCAGTTCCACTTCCTGTTGTAGCCACACAAAAGCAAATGCAGAATAATTCTGTGGCGGAGAATATTCTCATTCATCAACTGATGCATCTAATCAGAAACTTGTTTGATGGTTGAAAGCTTGCAACAGAAAAGGTTTGTTGATGCTGACCTCCATGTCACTGGCAGTGGTATCCTTCTCCATATCCTCCTCCTCCTCCTCTCCAGCCTCCTCCCTGGCGTCCTGTATCTGGGCGACCAGTTCCTCCAGAGACTCGTCAGTGGGCTCTACTTCATCTGAATAAGGCACCCGCTTCTTTGTCTTGGCAATGAGGAGCATTTGGAGCTGCTCCCTGAACTGAATATGGAAGAGGCCAAGCTGCCGGGCGAGCCACTCACCATGAGACGTCTTTCCTGACCCTCGGGTACCGAGGGAAAGGATCCGAAGGGCAGGAGGCTTGGATAGAAGACAGAAATATGTCATTTTAATTATAATCATAACGTTTGTTTATTAAACACATTTCCTTTCTCGTTTCATGTTGGATTGTACCTTGAGAGGCTCAGTCTTTGCAACAAATCGTGTTGGATTTTGAAGGAAGGTGTCTCTCGCTTCTGTGCTGGAGAAGTAGAAGATCTTCTCCCGGTATTTGGCTGCAATCTCGTCCGTACAAGGCCACAGGGTGTTTTGGTTTATAAAGGCCACAGGACAGAAATGAAGAGTATCACCTAATAATCTCTTAGGCGTTGAGTCCCCCTGGTTTCATTGAAGATGGATGAGATGCAGTTTAAGGTTTGTTTATATTGTAAATATTAAATCAGCATTAAAATAGATGAATATGAGTTTAAAGTTAGAAACCTCATCATCTGCCGCGTCATTGTCACTGCTGTCTAAATCAGGTCCCTCCAGCTCAGCTAAGGCCTCGATATCCTCTTCCTCCTCATCCAGGTCCAGCTGTGACAGCTCACAGGGAACATACTTGAAGGGCTCTGAAGATGTGGAAAACACAGACTGAGGTTATTTTCACTTTCGATTTAGGGCTGAAAATTGTCTTGGATCATTTGTTTTCTTTTATCATTTTTATTTAATAACTTTATTTTTGGTATTTGTCTTTTTCAAGGTCATCGAGATTGTAGAAATATACAGGAAAAGATAGTGTGCAATATATAACAGAAATCTTCAGTAGCTCTTACAGTTCAAACATTAAAAGCTCGTTTTTACATTGTGTAATTGATGTGTTGAGAATGAACACACTTACTCTCCATGTGAAGGACTATCTCATGAAGCAGGTCCTCTGGACTTTTTCCATCAATCTCCAGTACTGAGTTGCCAGCAGTTAGAGCAGACTGCATTTGCTTCCATTCAGACACAAACTGCTGGAGTTGCAGTTTGTAGTCATTCATCTCTGGGCCATCCGGATAACCCAGCTCCCAGTGATCAGGTAGTGTCACAGCTTGAGCAACAGAGGGACAATGTCTCATTGTAAATAATGAGACATAAGTCACATTAAGTTTCCCTCTCCTATGAGTGATCTTGAAAACAATAGCATTTCATAAAATGTCTCACCTTCCTGTTTGATCACGTCCAGGTCTGCAGGGCTGAGGGCGTCAGATTGCTCAGGATTTTCTGCAAAGAAAATCAATTCAACAACAACAAGGCTATCATAACTTAACAGGCTTCTGAACAGTATGTAAATTCAGTTATACACTGACAGATTTAACATACCATCATTTTCTTCAATGACTGCCTCTAGATTTGAATGCATCTCTGAGTCGTTTTCCTTTATGTTCCTAAAATGGAGAAAATGAAAGCACCAAAGACACCATAATCAGCCCTGCCCAGATATAACAAATGAAAAAGTGACGAAATGTCACAGCAACATTTTATATAAACTTACAAGGGCTGTTCATTCCGTGCAGACTGTTCATCTTGCATCCTCTTCCTCACTGCCTCGTCCACTCTCTCCTTGTTCCTCTCATACATTCTCTCCAAAACTGTTGAAGTGCAACAATGCATGAACCCTGACAGAAGTCTACATATTTAATGTTACAATTTGTTTTTGTTTACCTTTGTGTCCAACACTGTCTTTGAGACAAAAGATGATGTCTGGCAGGATTTCACCTTTGCGTAACAAATCCATCTGGGAGAGGTTGCTGGGAAAGTTGTCAAGCACCCACCCGGTTTTTACCTCCGCATCTTGATCTGCCTCCTCAATCTGTAACATCAACCTCATTAGCATATAATTTCTGTAAAATATAACCAATTGTTTCAAACAAATATAAAAACTAACTGCCATGTTTTAGATCTTAGACTTACCTCTTTTATACGCTTCTCCAATACCTCAGCATGCAGAGTAACAGGAGATGTGCTATGTTGTTTGGCTTCCTCCATTACACCAAGCACCATGGCTTTAACTTGTGGATGATCCTCTGTCACTGAGAATAACAGAAAACATAAGCACACAAATATTAAATCGTAAATACCCGTCATAGTATTTGCACAAGACTGAAAAAAAAGACAATTTATCCACCTCTCTTTGTCTGTATGCATGTGTGTTTGTGTAAGAGAATGAAGCAGTATATTAAAATCTTACCTTCTACTGAACTGCTGTCATCTGATGAAATAAAATATTACGAGATTAATTCAAATCTGACAGGACAATCCACATATTCACAGTATCAAAATGCTAATATATGCTTCAGACATGGTATTTTGATATGACATGAAAACTCATTTGTAAGTAGAAAAGTTACTCAGCTACAATTATTTACAAAAATCGATCAGGTTGTATCTGTTTTTGTTCGAAACAAAACAATATGACTAACCAGCTGAATATACTAATCATATACAAAACTCAACTTGCCCGAGTTCTCTCTGACATCCTCCTCCATCTTCTTGATTCGCTCTATAGTGAGCTGTGTAGTCTCCTCTTTGATTTTGTCAAGCCTCTCCTGTTCAATCTTGGCCAGAATTGGCTGCACCAGGTCCTCCACGTCAAGCACCAATGCATTGTAGTGCTGCGCTAGAAGCTTACATAAGGTGCTCTTTCCTGACTGAGGGGGTCCAACGATAGAAACCTTGCAAGGAGGCCTGGGCATTGGAGGGAGTAAGTACTGTCTGGGGTTTGTGACAAACTTCTGGTAGGCCTCCTGAGATGAGAGGATGTACAGTTTGTCCTGGAAGCTGAACAGGGATTAACATGAGAGTCAGTCGGCTGTTTTTCCCAATCTCACTGTAAAATACCGGACATATTCTTGACTCACCTGACGGATAGCTCAGGTTGGCCAGGAACCATTCGGCCCTCCTTCAAAGCAACAGGGCAGGTTGAGCCCCAGCGGCTCCTTCTCCACCTGAAGCCAGGGGCCACCGGATTGGTGGAGGACATATGTCTCAGTAGTTCCTCCTGGAAAAGAGATGAACTCTGTTTTAAAATACTTCTAGTTGAATCAGAAGTGGATTCAGAGGAAGAAGAACATCATTCAAAAAAACAAGCCTAACAGGTTCATTAATGTCTGACCGTATCAGCCTCTTCTGGCAAGTCCTCATCAGCTTGGTGGAGGAGGATGGGAATGGAGACACGTTTGATTGCCAATGATCCAAGACGGGACATTACATACTACAGAAAAAACAATAAACAAACACATGTCAGCCCATAGAACACAGGTTATACAGTTATACTTATTTTTGCATAGAATATGTCCTTACATAGTGAAGCTCTTCAGGTGTGTTGTTTCCATCCAGCTCCATCCGGTAGAGGGGGTTGTGTGCTGCCATGTAGTCCTGAAAGAACGTTTTCAGTCTTGTAGGTAGTTTTAAAACCATCAACTAATTTGATTTAGAACAGTAAACTGGGTTTGAGGCTCTGTGCATTTTTTGTGCAATACACTAATTATCATATGACTGCCCAAAGAGTCCAAATACAAGTGTAGTTAACTTCAGCCCCTGGTAACTCACCTCCAGTGGTTTAAGCACTGTATCTTTGTACATGTTGATTCTTATTAAAGCATTTAGGGTTAAATTCTCTGGTGTCCACACCATCTGGTCAATAACATCCCTCTGGAGTCCCTTTCCAGCAACCTGCAGACAGAATAAACCCTTTTAGATAGAAAAATAGAGACAATTTACTGGGTCCAAATGCATAAAAACGGGGGATTGCAGAAAATACAAATTGTAATGGTATACTGTTACAGGTAAATTAGACAAACAGTGGTCAAGGTGTTTGACCTTGGATCTATACCTGCTCCTCTTCATCTTCCATTTCGTCATCCATGCCGTCTCTCTTCTTGATGTACACATCTTCACACTGCCACTGGTCCCTTGTGAATAGCTGCCCTGTCTCTGGGTACTGCTTCAGACCTGCGAGCCTCTTGGCCAGGTCCTTGTCTGCATACTGGTACAGGACGGGTGTAGCATTCATAATTAATCCGATTACACATACTGATACAGGTACTTCTCACTTGAAGAAAGTAATAAGTTGCTGTGTGAGTTCATAAAAACTGAAAAATGATGCAATGGATATCCAGAGGATGTGAAGCTAACCTTGATATTAATGATGAAATCAGGTGTCAGCTTGAGGTTCTTGATCAGTGCAATCTGCTCATCAATCTTCAGACACTCCTCAGACATGAGCGGCAGGCAGCTCAGCACATATCCTGCATCACAACACATTTAGCCATATTCACATGCATGATCACTGTACTGTAATGGACCTGATTAAATACACTCCAAATAAGTTATTTACCATAGTGCTCCACATCTGGTGAGTCAAGCCTGTCAAGAATCAGCTGCAGCACCTTGTCTTCTGGTAAAACCTTCCCCTCTGATAAGATATCTAAGAGCTAACACAGAAGACAAGGCAACTTTAACCCTTAATGGCGATGGAAAACACACGTGAAATTAATGAAAGGTTAACTGTCCTGTACGATGATGGAGAATTTACTACTCACCTCTAAACCTTCCTTCGTTTTATTTTGTATGTGTGTGTTGAGAACATCTGTATCTGAAATATTGTACAAGCAGATGAGAAATGCCATTAATGATGTGCATAGACAGTGTTGATGAAAAAATAAAATACATAAAAGCATTTACCATCAATCAAGATACACTTGCAGGACTCTGCAATGTTTTTGGCCAAAGTGGATTTGCCAATACCCTGCAACATAAAATGACATAAACATATATATCAGCATAAGAAAATATAACCAACGATTGGTCGATTTTGTAGAAATCTTAATGGTTTATGTCTTTTTGCTAATTTAGTTTGCTAATTGATAACTTGACTTGCATCATATTAGTGAACTCTCAAAGACATTACAAAACTTTACAATTGAGTAAACTTGGAGATGGATGACACTATGGTGAGTGGTAGATTATTGGATTTCCTGATGTTATTGTTAATATCTGTAAATTAAAACAGCGCCACATAAAGAGTTTACAACTCGGTGAGATTGTAATAAAGACTTCATTGATTATATCAAATCTCCTTTATCTTATTTTAAAAAATGACACCGCCACGTTTGACACTCTTTGAACGAAGCATCCATGCTGGAAGCAATGTCTAATGTGAGTGTGTTAAAAAATTAACAAGTTACCGGTTTTCCAACTACGATGAAGCAGGTGGGTTTGGAACGAAGCGTCTCTCTCTCCGTTTCATCTTCTCTCAAGTTGTCCACGAAATCCACGCGCGCTGAATAAACAGTGAGGAAATTAAAAGTCATAAACAGTGAGGTAATTATGGAGCAGGTTAACTCGGCCATTTCAACGACCCACCACTGAAGTACCTAGCTACAGTTGATAGATTTCAATGGGACATTATTTACCGTTGCTTTGAGTTGTTCCTTTATCCATTTTTCTGCGAGTTTGAACTGTTTGTCGTAGTTTCCTTAGCTCGTGCTAACCATGCTAACCATGCTAACCTTTCAATTTATTGACACCGGATACGGTTTCCATAGCAACTGACAAACTAAAGCGTGGAAGGGGGCGTTCCCGGTTGTAGCCTGTGTCTGTGGCTAGCTCGAGCTAGCTTCTCTATGGGTTGAGAGTAAGTGTAAAAGTTTATTCTTAGAAGATGAAACTAATCAACACATGTAGTTGTTAACTCCATGTGAAAGTTTTGAACCACGTCAATTTCTCATCGCATTTTACGTCCATCGAGCGTTTTGACTCTGCGAGGCACCGTATCAGCTGATGCGGTTCATGACCGTCACCTGACAGCAACAAAGTTCCCCCTGCATGCTCCCCTATGGTCGGTGAAATCCCACAGCAGGCTTACCCACGTATTTATAAACACGGATATAAACATATATTACACATAAGTGAGTATTCAGTGAACGTTCAATGTTGATGTTCACGCGGAGGAAATGATCACTGTCATCACTGGAGGCGAGTTGTGGCTAACACAGCTAGTTAGCTAGCTAGCTAAGTGTATGGTGAGTGCTGGGGGGAATGCTGAGTGTAAATAAAGATGCATGCACAGTAGCGTCAAGTATCAGGGGTGAGCTAATGTGCCTGTTGTTTTATAATGTGGTGATTAACACGTTGTGTTTTCATTCGCTCTGCAGCCCCCCCCTCCTGTTGTCTCTGCTGGATTCTCTGTGACTGTTTGGGGTGAGCAGGATAAAAATGCCTCCGTCGGCGGCGTTCATCAGTGGGATCCAGAGGATGATCCTGTATGAAACCAGAGCTGTACGTGTCCCACGATATTCATTCTGTTATTGTCACTGCATATCATCACGACTGCCTACATCTGTGGTCAGTCTGTGCATGGGTTACACTGTGGAAGGCTGCAAGCACTAGGTCTGGGCTATGTGGTCCAAAATGTTATCAGCATAAAACATTTATTTACAGGTTTTATGTTCGTTAAATAGATACGCAAAAAATACTTTATGAATTTCCACAAAACTTGTGACGTGGTATGGTTCAGGAAAGAACCCATTACAATTTGGTGCAATCGACACTTCACTGTTATCCCAGGGAATGATTAATGGATGTTGATTAAAAGAATCTTGCACATATTGGCAACTGATATCTATGACTGTGTAAAATTTGGTACAGCTTGATCAAATTTATGAGAAGGTTGTCCTGATGCTTTCCCTAGTACACAAGTTAAAGGAGTGATTAGGTTTAGATACAGTTGAAATTAGTCACTGGTTTTATTTTTCACGCTTCTTTGAACTAAAGGAAAGCTAATTGTATGATGCTAACTGTTTTATTTTCATACAGTTCCCTATATTTGCAACCTGCATCTACAAACTAGGGCTGTAAACTGCATCTTATTAAGGACACTATGGCAGAACAATCTGCTCAGGACATACAACAATGAAAATAATATTCCAGACAGCCTGGTTTTTTTTAACTGTTCCAATTTATGAGCCCATCTCCCTGCTGGATAGTAATGAAATGTATGTGAGCATGAGGATGGAAAGCTCCTGTATGATGCCGTGTGCTTGTTAGCAAACACTAGATGGCAGCAAAAGGGTTTGTGATGACTTGCTGTTCCAAGTACAGTGTACATTATTCTGCTTGGATTTACCATGAACACCTCAGTTATACGTGTTTCCATCACAACTCTCGAGACAGAATCTGAATAATTAATTCTCACTAGACATTGCCTAAATATTTGTTTAGGTTTTATAAGGCTTGTTCTCTTTTGGTAAATTTAGCACTAGGAGGACAAGTTGCTATAAATCTAATTTTGTTTTTGGAAATGTATTTATATTTTGACTACTTACTTAAATAACTACTTTTACAGCCGTGTTAAATTGGGATTAATGGCTGACATCACATGTTACAAACATTTCGAAAATAAGACAGGGAACTATTTGTCACAGCTGAGTTATCCCAAATTCTTATTGAGCATCTGTCAGCCCATTAGACTGAACAGTGGATAAATACTCTATGACTATTATGGACAAAGAGAGCTCCATTGGACACTGGGAACAGGACAAAATGGCTTAACGGACTGTACTGATACACAATGTTCCAATTTAACACTCTTTTGGCCATCTTGAAAAATAATGACTTGAAAGAAACAGATGAAAAGGGAAGACACAAATCTTAACAGGGAACATATTAGAATATAGCCTTGCGATCAATTGTTCGCTGTGCCCACACGCACTCCAAACCATATGTACTCTAGTTCCACTTCTATTCAAATTCATAGAATACAGCCTATATGGTGTGTATGTGGCCTGAATTCCTTTTATGTATCAATTCACAGACTTTTAGAATTTTTCTCTAAACATATTATTCTACAGTTTTTTGTTTTGTCAAAGTTTGCGAATAAGACTGAGGTGTATATAATATATGAGAAAGTATCAAGTAAAATATTATCACGCAACTGCCCTTGTGATAATCGGTACCAAATGCATTACAGCCTTTAACCATTCATGACTTTATTTCTCTTTCCAGAGGTACTTTTTGGTGGGGAGCAATCAGGCACAGACCAAACACAGAGTCCTTAAGATCGACCGCACAGAACCCAAGGATCTGGCCATAATAGACGATAAGGTGAGCAGAGTCTGATACAGTGCAAATACACACGCTTATGTAATACAGTACAGTACGCCTGCGGGGAAATTGTACAATCACTCAGCTTGTCCCAAGTGTATTGTGGATGACAGCTTAGCTGATGAGTGCTGAGTGTAACTCTTTTTCTTCACCGCTGCTCATTTCCAGGATCTATGAGCTGGAAGTTGATTTGTTTGTTTTTGTTGCTGGTGATTATGATTATGATGTGTTTATGTGTTATTAAGAAGCATCCATGAGTAAATATTCATCACACCACGCTCCCATTCCTTCAGACATTGCACTGACCTCTGAAAACCCTGTTAATCTGACTGGCGTTGTGTAGTAATTTATAACCTGACACAAGCATAAAGAAAGGAAATGCTGTAACTAGTTTGCATTTGCATTGTTTTTTGGCTGTTTGTATTTGCTCTTTCAAACGCAATGATAAAAAACACTGTCAGAGTTTATTCATTACAACGTTGCTGAGCCAATGTGAACAACAGCTAATACATTTTTGTCTTAATCGCCTTATTGAGGATTAATCCAAACCCCTTTACAGGAAACTTGGAGCCATTGATTAAACAATGTCTTTTAGCCATTTATTTATTATTGCAAAGAGTATAAGTCTCCCTGGCTTTGGGTAAAGTTATTAGTGGAAATTAGCTGTGACAGAAAAAAACATCATCACAACTGTTCTCCTGTTGCTCTGAAAGGTAAAATGATCAATTTGGAAACTGTGCACATAAATGAAGAAGGCGACCCTGCTGACAGCTGAATGCATGTACACTATAAATATACTAGATCTGTGTTTGTGTATTTGTTCGCAGCATGTGTACAACCAGCAAGAGCTTCGGGAACTGCTGGGCCGCCTGGACCTTGGAAACCGCACCAAAATTGGCCAAAAGGGTTCCTCGGGTCTGTCCAGGGCTGTCACAGCTTTTGGGATTGTGGGTGAGTACAGGCCATCCACTCTCTTCCTCATCTACAAATCATTCGTTTTAAAGTTTACATTGTCTCTTTATTCACCTTTTTTTAACTTTGGTTATGCAACACAGGCCACTCTCATTTTCTAAGGTCAGTCTTGTCTTGTTGCCCCAGAAGCGAAATACAAGGTTTCATTACATGAGAATTGTCTAACTGATCACATTTGTAAGTCTTACGTGATATATTGACGGTATATAGTGTTTTCACTGAAGTTACATTTACTCTAATATACAAAATAAATTAAGAAAAGGCTTTAAATAAGACCTGAGAACCTGTGCTTGAATCTGGACCCATCATCATTAATCTTACATACTTTTTCTGTATTTTCTCTGTACTTAACCAAGTAAAAGATGTGAGAGAACAGACTTTTATATTTTGAAGGATTACTCCATTAACTGCTCTTCATAATATGTAAATTGACATGGGTCACACAGTCTAGATAAATGGGATAGCGATCGCTTACCTAGATTTGATACAGGACATTTTATCAGTGAAATAATGACACTGACCCAGATCCCCAAGTAATAAGAGAAACTTTGGCCAATATGCAGTTCTTCTCAATGGTGAAATCGGTAGGATTTCTTCATAATTCAATCCAATGAGCCAGAATCAAATGAAACAAAACATTAACCTCAAGCATGTTGCTGCCTAGGAGACCTTCTTTTAATTCAACCCAAGAATGACAGTGATTGAAATACAGACTTGTAGGGCTTCTGCAAAGTGGTTTCCAAAGGTCTACTTAAAATGTTTTACTTGTCACAGTCCAACCACCGACATTCCATTTTCCAGTAAGAGGATATCAGCAACTCTTAACTAATACTGACGCATCTCTTTCAGAGCGAAAGAGTAACGCAAATAATCAAAGTTTTAAGATTAAACCTAGTGTTGATGGCTATGTCTATGGGTCGGTCACACTGCTTAAATAAATTAGTTACTTTTCCTCCAGAGTGCCTAATGCCATCTTTGTACACATGCTGCTTTTTTTCAAAGTCTCTGTGTGATATGGAATAAAAGAGTGACGGGGAAAGTGTATCCTGAGAGCCCCCTTTAGCCAAGAACATTTCTTTTTACAGCATAAAATGAAAATCGTTATCGTCAGTATATTTTTTTTCACTTTCATCTACCATTTTTGTCAGTCTGACCCATGTCTGACAGCAAGAGACACAATGTACTGATATGGCTCTTGTAAGTCAGCAAAGCAACAAGGGTCCAGTGGAAGCGCACATGCTTCACTAACCGTCACTGCACTGGTAAACTTACGTAAAAAGATGGATACGATGGTAAAGTAGGTGCAGTGGAGATCAAGATATTCTCTGGGTAAACCCTGGATCCAATTTTCCAGATATTTTAATACTTCAATCCTGAAAACTAAATTTCTTTCTATTTTCTCGTCTTCCAAACCAACATATCTGACTGGTACTGCGACTTACAGTTATTTTCTGCGATTTTAGAAACATCCTTCCAGAGCTCCATAACACACTGTACATCTCTTTTCGAAGGTTGAATATTACTTCGAATGTCTTAATTCACCCTAACAAGTTCAGTGGAGAACATACAATCATACATACAGTAATTCATATTAGTATTTGAGTATGAAAACAATGTGAATCACATCCCCCCCCCCCCCCGCGCCTTTTACAGCACTATGGCTCTGGGGCTTCTTCGATCGTAAACAGTCCATACACAATTAAGTCGTCCACCAATGACACATAATGGAAATATAAGGAAGGTTCACCCCCCTATTATCCACTGGCCTTGATGATGGCAAACATTACCAATAATATTTATAACAAATAATAACAACTCACAGACATCATTCACATCCATCTATTATCTATTGAATGTCACAGACGACAATATAGCTCAAGCTGAGCGCAAATAATTGACCATGCTAGACGATCTGGGTCGGATTTTCATTGTGTAATATTAAATGGATTGGAAGGAGTGAATAGGTGACATAATGAAATATGAGTTGCAAAAACTCATGGTCCACAACCAATTACTTGTTGTAACTGAAAAAGTAGTTTGTCCTGAAAGATTTCAACTTTTGTTTTGTTTCTTAACAGGGTTTGTCCGTTTCCTGGAGGGTTACTACATTGTGTTGATCACCAAGCTAAGAAAGATGGCCGACATCGGGGGCCACTCCATCTACAAGATCGAGGACACCAGCATGATCTACATCCCCAATGACTCGGTCAGGGTCGCACACCCCGATGAAGCGAGGTACGGCTCTTGTTCCCGGCCTGAGTTGTAATGGTGCCGTACACTAAACACACACACATTCTGATGATGCCTTTAAGGACGAGGGATTTGATGCTGAGGCTGACCTCAAACTGGGACTCCTTGTTCGCTGAACGTTGATTCTGCTGTCCCAAAATGTATTAATTACATGTTTAAGAGTCCGTACAGAACAGGGGAAATAAAATTCATGTGTATAGTCTTAGATTATAAAAGCTTGAACAATATTAATTTATTCCTTGTACACCTGATAATGAGATAACGATGTTGTCTATTGCGTTATCTAAGTGCGTTAAGGACATTAAATTCAGTTTTTTGTTGGTGCAACTAGCATCATGTACCTGCTTTTTTGACAATGAAATCCTCCCCATATTCTTGTACCACGTAACTCTTGACTTAAAGTTTGACTGAAGATTTGCTTTTATAGATACGTGCGGATCTTTCAGAATGTGGACCTCTCCAGTAACTTCTACTTCAGGTGAGACAAAGGCATCATTGCTGGTTAAGAAAGTATTTAATTGAATTATGGCAGACAGCTAGGTGACATGCCAAGAAACAATGACTTGATAGCTAATGATCTCGTCTCACATTAAATTTGCTTCATTTTTTCTATAAAATGAATGTCTGTGGTTTAGCCAAATGAAATTCATGAAGCAACTGTACAGACCCCACTGGTTTGAAAGGACTTTGCTGTCGTACCCTTGCAGCTACAGCTACGACCTGAGCCACTCGCTGCAGTACAACCTGACTCTGCTGCAGAGGCCTTTTGAACAGTGGCTGTCAGACGCTTCTTCCACAAAGGAAGAGGTTCACACCCAGAACAAGCAGGACAGCTTCGACATCTTTGAAGATGAAGGTTTGCCCACACAAGGTGAGCAGACGTCCATCACCGGACCTTTTTTTTAATACATTGACTACAGAAGAGCTGGGATCAAAGCTAACAGGCTGGCAAATGTGTTCTGTTCTTTTATGACATGTGTTTTAATAAATTATTATAACCGTAATCCTAGTTTTAAGCAATTTCATAATGTTTCTAAATATCTTAGCTCTTGTTTCAAGGCCTTCGTTACCTGAGCTGCTGTTATCTGAATGTGATCTCAGGTCAGTAACAATAATCCAGAGGATGTTTTTGCTTTCCTCTTTCGGCCACAGTTGTTTACGGCCTCCAGAACGAGCCGTACTACAAGTACGTGTGGAACGGGAAGCTGCTGGAACGAGTCAAGGACACAGTGCATCATGACTGGCTCATGTATATAATCCACGGCTTCTGTGGCCAGTCCAGTATCCTTTCAGCAGCCCTGTGGAGTCCATTTCATCTGTGACTTACAGAACTGTTTGGCAGTTTTCATGCGTGTTTACGTGTGTGTGTGTGCTTATTTTAAATACGATATAAAATGCCTGGAAAGCATCTGTCTGCGTTAATGTGCACACAACTCTAACAATGTGTCCTTTGGCCACACATCCCGTTCATCCCTCATCATCACCTGTTGAACTGCATCCGAGCACGTGTGTGACACTGTTAGCGACAGCATGTGATTAGCCACCAAACTGCACAATCAACTTGTGTTTGTTTTTAGGGCTTTAAGCAAACGACTGTGATGCCAATTAAGCAATAGTTATCAAGTATATATAAACACTGGCGCTTGCATAATCTCTCCATCTGCCATCCGTGGGGGGAAAGCAGAACCAAACACTGTGCATATCTAATCAGATGAGATTTTGAGATGACTTCTGTTTTTGGATTGAAGACAAGATTTTTTTTGTAACACACACACACTAATTCATTTCAGTGCCACAGTAGCTTTTGCTCTCAAGTCCTACTAGACACAGGTTGTGTATTAGTCTCTACATTAATAATTTCCTCTGCCTTCAAAAAAAAAGAAAAGCTTTTGTAGTATTGATGCATGAGTTACTGCTGCAGAAGAGCTTTGGGCAAGTATAGAGCTGAATAAACAGTCTGATTTATTATGGTAAAAGGCCGCCTGAGGGGTTGCTGATACTAATGTTTAATTTCATCATTTATTCATGAATCAAGTTTTTTAATGTTTTAATGCAGTATTTAGTGCATATTCCCTGCCTGTGTGTTGTGCAGTAAAACGCAGCAGATATTACACACAAGGTAAACTGCACTTTAATGTCAGTGCTTCTGGTAGCTGTCTGTCCTTCAGTGCTGTTGCTCTCTGTCAGAATAAGAAGGCCAGTAGATGCATTAACAGACGACTGGGAGAAATGGGAAAATGCTGAAATTTTTAGCCGATGAGGAGACAAGAGATTTGTATTGTGAATATGAACAAAATGTATAGGTTGTCATCTCATTCTGAACACACCCTTTTCAGGTTTGAAGTTAATTGACAGCTTATGACAAAACATCCACGACAAAACTGATCAAAATGGGAAAAAATTGCAATTTATTTATTTACATGTAGCATACACAGACCAATAATGTTCTATCTAAAAAAAAATGGATTTTGTGTGTGTGTGTGTGTGTGTGTGTGTGTGTGTGTGTGTGTGTGTGTGTGTGTGTGTGTGTGTGTGTGTGTGTGTGTGTGTGTGTGTGTGTGTGTGTGTGTGTGTGTGTGTGTGTGTGTGTTCGTTCATTCACCAGCAGGTCATTGTGTAATGCTGTCAGTGTTTCATTATTATTCCTCCTTTACTCACCAACCACAGAGCTTCTGATCTACGGTCGACCGGTTCACATCACCCTCATTGCCAGGCGATCCAGCAAGTTTGCCGGGACCCGCTTCCTCAAAAGAGGAGCCAACTGTGAGGTACAGCTGTTGCCGTGGCAACAGGGAGGACTGCATAGGGGAGGCAGGGCCGAGGGCCACTGGGAGGATTGGGATGATTCAGGTTGATCACAGGGGGTTAATATGACCTGCTGCCTCTTCCTTGAGTATATGCATGTGTGTCTGTGTGGGTGAGCGGCGGTGGGAGGGACGACTTTTAGAAAAAACACAGATTGTATCTGTGTTTCGGACGGCTACATTGAGAGTAGGCTGAACTCAGTTTCACAGTTTCCTGCTCTTGAGTGCATTGCCAAATAAAGTATTCTTTTAATATCAATCTGTAAAGGGTTTTCTCGTAGCACTCAACTGACTTTTTGACTCATTATTGGATATTACATTAGTGGCGGTAAGTCAAGTTGTGCCACTAAAGCCCTTATTATTATCAATTCAAAAGAAAGTCTGCCATGACAGAGGCCAGGGAGCCAAGAGCGTGGATATACCCAGGGAGACACTTTGTTCATGCTGAAGTGTGACATTCCTTCTTGACCTTGGAAATGTCAACTGTGAAACCAGTTTCACTAAAAGGTTAATTTAGTCGATGCTTTCACCTGAACAGCACAGAGACATAGAGCAGTTTTTATGATGCCTTCATGCTGGAGTGGCCGGAGGGCATTGTGTTTGTGTTGTCCGCCGCTCCATACATCTCCATTCTTGTGAACGCAATATATCTCAAGAGCACCTTCAGAGAATATTTTTCAATTTACTCACCTATGATCATGTGATGGCATCAAAAGCTCCACAACAGGGACTAAACTCAATCATTTACATTATCTATATTTATGAACACTTCCTGGGATTCTTTTCCACTTTGGCTTAAGATCTGAAGTTCAAAGTTCATTTTTGACCTTGGAAACAGCAGTTTAGCTGTTGTGGAGCTTTCAGTTGCATCACATGAGCTTAATCTGCAGATGTCCACGATGAATTGTCAGATCACCGATTCAACATGGACCAAAAGTCCTCAAAACTAGGGAGTTTTACGCGTATACATTTCTGTGATATGATGCATAGCTCCAGACCAAGAAGCAATATCAATTCAGTTAATGTTTCTTTATGCTCTTATTTTGTTTCTAGGGGGATGTGGCTAACGAGGTGGAGACGGAGCAGATTGTCCATGACGCCTCGGTTATGTCATTCACAGCAGGAAGTTACTCTTCATACGTCCAGGTGCGAGGTTCAGTCCCGCTCTACTGGTCTCAGGACATTTCCACCATGATGCCCAAACCCCCCATACGATGTAAGACCACTGTTTACACCTCATATATCTCTCCTGTTCATCTGCAGCCTCTATTTTGTCGAGTACCGGAATAATATGCATCATGTATCATATTACCATGAGAACAACAGGCTCTATAATGGAAATCAGTTATCAAAGCAGCGCAGGCTTTGATGCAGGGTTTTTCTCATATCCACTTATACACAAGGACAGGAGACAAATGATACGTCCACATACGTCCCTTTTGAACAGAATGCAGCAACACAGCAGGTATTTAACTAGTTCTCTTTATTGTGCTCAATGTATTCATGCTAGAAGCTAACAAGGACCAGAAATAACCCTGGAGGCCCAGAGGAGTAATGCAATCAGAACAAATGCATTTCAAATAATATAGTGTCTTTCTACCAGGTTTATTCTTCACTAAGATATAAAGATATATTTTAAAAAAAATAGGTGAATCCAGGACACTACTACTCAATTGTGTCTCATCTTTGTATCCATTCTCCTGTCTCATTACGAGAGGGATAAAAACATAAAACCAGGGCCAGAGGGAAGGGATCAGGTCCTGACATCTGTGCTTGCATGTGTACAATATCATTATTAAATCATAATCCCCCCTCCCCGTATGCCCTTTAATTCATCCTTAGATGACATTCACCTGCGTAAGATGCACCTAGCGTGTCCCTAAGATCCCTCTGTGTATCAACTTACCTCATCGTCCTGGTCCCACTGTGATGCTGAAAGACTGTCCTCATCTGACAAATGCTGCCCAATTCAAAATTGCCAAACTGCAAATCTGCTTCCTGGCAACACTCTGTGAGAAGATTGTATTCCTGCCCTTTGTACTGAGATCTTAAGCCGTTTTACTGATTTGTTTTCCTTCAGACAGGCAACACAATGAGGGGGGACTTGAGTCAAACTTACAAACATGTGTGAGCACATTTTGTTTGACTCGTAAACCAAATCAACATCCACACATGTATCCCTATGAGTTGACAAGCTTGACAGCAGATTAGCTTCTCAGCTGCAGCACATAAAAAGCTTCAAGAGGTTGTTGCCATTCTGCCCCATCCTTGACTATGGTGAAACCTCCACCATTCAGAACTAGGTGCAGCTCAGATCCGACCGATGATCAGCCCAAGTTCACTCCAACTGTAATATTTATTTGATTTTGAAGTGGGCTGTATAGAACGATCTCAGACAAATCTAGGTCAGCGACGTGGCAAAGAGACAATTTGAGCTCTGTGTCTCTGCATGTTGAGTACATTGTGCCTATCCCAGGATGCATTGCTCATTGGCCGTGTTTGTGATAACTGGTGAGAGCAATTGTTACGTAACCAGTCTTTATGACTGACCTGGAGTGGGCAGATGTCTTGGTTGTGATGAAGATGACCTTGATGGCTCATCGTTCCCATCCTTATCAACATTCTCCCTCCAGGTGCTATAAGAATTTAAAGCTTACGCTCTCTTTGTTTTCACAAATTCTCGTTTCCCTGGAGGACTAGGCAGCAAAATAATGATGCTGAAAGAGTAGAGGAGTGAATCTGGAGAGCGTGTGCCAGATCGTGTGCGTTATTGACAGTTTTTCAAATACCTGTGAGAGACTGCGTGGGATAAACTGTGGAGTGAGCTGACCTATTTCTTCTAATCTTTCTTTTGGCCGCTTCACTGGTCCAAATCGACAGCCCACTGCAGGTGTGGGACTCGTTGGACTGGCAAATGGAGGCATTAAACATGATTAAAGAATAAATAGATGAATGAAAATGGAAGTGAATGAATGAAACAGTGGCCGTATATACCTGGAGCAAAGATTGACGTCACAAGTAACCAGTATCACACTTTTAGTTGTCCATTTTTATTGGCTCAACAAACCACTATATTGTAATATTATTTTTAGCTTTGTGGTGACGTGTTGATCTTCGTACCTTGAATGTTAATCAACAGATTTTTTTCCCTCCCTTTCAGTGGACCAGGCTGACCCATACGCTCATGTCGCTGCCCTCCATTTTGACCAGATGCTGCAGCGGTTTGGCTCTCCCATTATCATCCTGAACCTGGTCAAGGTAGCACACGCACAGACACGTATTTTTGGGTCCTCTCCCCTTAGTTATTTGATGCTTTAACAACAGGTAATCATAATTGACAGCTAAGATTGACCCACAATGGATTGATCATGTGTAAAAATGGCGTCTCAATCCTTCATTTGATACTGCTCTGACTCTGGCTGCAAGATGGCGAAAATCAGGATAATTTAGCTTAATTTCTGGACAGTGTGAGGAAGTGGAGAGTTGTTACAGCCAAACGTCTGCACATAATGTTTAAACTACATCACAACATGACAGTTGTCTTTACGACTACCATGAAATGATTTTATTCTCCTAAAGATTAAGGGGACTATAACTTTTATGGATTTTATTTAGTATGACTATATAAGGGCACTTTCACTACATAAGTCTAGTTACCCTTTATCAGGCTGAATGATTCTAATAAGTGTTATGTTGTAAAATACTTTATCTGTGTGTTCTTTTCGAAGGGTCAGGGTGAGGCTCTTTTAATCTCCAGATGTGGAACCTTGTGAATAGTTGATGTGGATTTAAAGTCGAAATGTGTCTTTCAAACCTGTTGAATTACTCAACAGGTCTGTATCTTATAAGGACGTGATTGTGTTATTGCCAAAGCACTCGATGTGATGTTCAGGGGTTATTCGCTGGTCCTGGTTGGTGATTAGCAGCAGTTGAAATGCTCCCTTGAATATTGATCTCTATGTGCATTGCACCGAAAACACACAGACGGACACAGCTCGGGTGGAATGACACACACTATTACACAAACACAGCTTGCTGTCACCACCACACATTCGGGCATTCATCTCTGCGCCGTGGCTGGGGTTTGCAAGCTCACGTTGTCGCCCACAAGGGAAGCTGTGAGACAAGGGACCAATCACAAACCTCAGTTGTCCGCACAAGCCGCAGCCATGTGATATTGGCAGACTGTGGGGAGTAGGGGAGGGGACCCCCCGCTTTTGCTACACCCCCTCTCATACCCCAGTGTGATAGGGAAAGAGAGGAAGTGGAATGGACAATAAGATCATGACTGTCCATCTCTATATGGTGGCGACTGGGGTCGACTTAGCCATGTCAACCCTGGGATGGGTGGGTAATTTTACTCATGGGTTAGTGTGTGCTCCTCCCTGTGTGTATGGTAAGAAAGACAGAGAGGCAGAGTGAGGACGCACATGGCCAAGCATGTGAATCACTTTTTTAAATGGCTAACTTAATTAAAGTCCATTTGCCCTGACTTCGGGAGACAGCTTTTACTCTCATCACGTTGGCAGTTTGAAAAATATAAATATAACTTGAATTTAATTATCGTGAATATCAAAATCTCTCTTGTCTTTGAGGGTCCCGAGCAAATAACCACCCTAAATTGTAGCAGGACATTTGAAATAATTTGTGCTAGATTCCATCCATTAAGATTACCATGATCAAGCCCCTCCACATGTGCAAGTGTGCATATGTTATGGGTTCTTTTGTGATCGAGGACCTTATTGCACCTACAGCAAGACTTAATAGAACGATATGTACTACTGTGAACAATACACGTGTGCTTTTTCAAGTGTATGTACGTGTGTGCGTTTTCAAGTGTATGTACATAATGTATTCTAATCTTGTGGGTGTGTTTGCATTGGTAATCCGGTCACTGTGTTTCTTTGCCAAGGCAGAATGTGCACGAAGATCTGAGCTGCTATCTGATGCATCCAAGTCAATTATCGCCCAGGGTGATTAGTCAAAAGGCTCAATGAGGAGGGGAGGAGGACTTTGAAAGAGAACTTTCATGGACAGTGTGCATTCATTTTCATTCACAAAGAAAGCATTAGTTAAATTTTATTAATGATTGTTTTTCCCTTCTGACTCTTAACTAAGACATGTTTGGCCTTCGGATACAAGAGAGATTTAAGAGATCTTAAGAGAACTGCACCTCTCACTCTTTACAGCACTAATCCGATGGATCTCACACAGCCAGTATATTTTTTCTCTATTTTTTCTGAGTTTACTATGTGGATGGCATGTATGAGTCTTGTTGATATCACTCTGTGTACTAATGGGATCTCTGAGCAGCGTACGATGACCTATGACCACCTGCAAAGAGGTTTTATTTTTGGAGAAAGAACCGACGTCATACGTGTGACAAAGCCTTATGTCTCTCTTGTGCTACAGAAACGGGAAAAGAGGAAACACGAGAAGATCCTAAGCGAAGAGCTTTATCCAGCTGTGATCAACCTAAACCAATTCCTCCCTCCAGACCACTGCATCGACTACATCGCCTGGGACATGGCCCGCTACACCAAGAGGTTGGTATGACAAATGGGCCTTTGTAGACACCTAGAATTGGTTCTAAGATTTATTAACGTAGTATTTTCATTATTCTCGCAATTTGTATAGAAGCAATATCAGGGGTAATGAATAGTTAAAAGAAAAAAAACAAAAGTAACGTTAGCAATGACCAATTTTTCATATGTTTCTTCTCTGCTGGGAAACTGTTGCAGTCATAATATCCCCCTTACAGGAATCGGATGTTTTTTCATGTATATTGTTTTCTTTTTTTCATTTTAAAATGAAGTTTAAAGAACCTGGGGGTAAATTAGAGCAGTCTGCACAGCTGCGCTCTCCACTTGAAATAATGGCTTAGTTCCCTGAAATGACACGCATCTGCTTTTTGTGCAAAACACCCTTTAGGACAACTATTCCGAGAATTTGGCCTTGTTTGGCTTTTGTTGAGAAATGAAATAAGCATACTACAAAAGTCAGAGGTATTTTATATCAGCTGTGCAACTCGGGGACAGAAATTGGCTTATTTTATTCAGCAAATAATAATTTGACCGCCCCTTTGCTCTCTCCGTTTCCCAGTAAGCTGTGCAACGTCCTGGACCGTCTGAGTATGATAGCGGAGAATGTGGTCAAGAGAACAGGTTTCTTCATTAACCAATCCAGCTTCTACTGTCATACCCTCAGACCAGATGACAGGTGAGTCATTTCTTATTCCGTGCAACCCCTGTTGTGTCGGTTATAAACGGAGTAACGCACACATACACACACACACACACACACACACACACACACACACATAATCAAACACACAATCAAAAACACAGAGACTTTCAAATTGATAGTCTTCAATTCCTTGTTTACACTGCTTATTTTTGCTCAACATTAGCTTAGCTTACGGAAACGGACAGAACCTTCTGTCTGCACCCTGAGTTTGTTTCGTCTATTCTATTGCCCGACTTCTTAAAGCTCACAGATCAGACGAAAAGGAGCTGTACCATCTGAAATCGTAGGGGGCAGTGTAGAATAGTTCAAACCAGATGATTGTCGGACACGGGTAAGAAATTTCAACACTGCCAGTTTTTGGAGAGGAGACTTTTGAAGAGTTTGTATTTAAAAAAAAGGTATGAATCCATATGAAGTTACTGTACGTAGGCAAACTTTGTTGCTTTATGCGTAAAGGCAACTTAAAGGAGCCCTGAGTAGTAAAAGGTTACATTGGGTTTCAGATTATGCATAATGGATTTTAATAAAATAAGAAAGAAAAAAACAACTATTTCACTAGAAACTATGTGCTCGACCATATCGCCATCATCTCTGCATTTGCATATTAGTCATACTTTTTGTCTAAGCTTGTATGAATTCCTTTTTGTGCTCACACCTTTCAGGATACAGTCACCAACACTGGTTAAATAGAAAACTCTCCACATATGAATTCTTAATGGGAATTATGCCTGATGGCAGTTGTGTCGCGGAAATATTTTTTTTTGCTAATGAGCTGAATAGATTGCCGTCCATGTGCTTCGTGCATTGTCTGCATGTCTTAATCACTCTTACCCAACATTACCATTATGGTTACGTAATCCAACGACCATGCCGCGGTCAGTATTTGTTACTCCTTCTTTTGCATTACCCAGCTTCACCTCTGTTATACATGCTCACGTCACACTCATGCACACAGTCCCCCGCTGCCATTCACACACAAAGAAAAGCCTCAAAATCTTTGAGATGCACTAATGATGATGGCACCTTTAGCCTTTATCACATTGTTAGTTACCCTGTGAGTAATAAATAGGATTTGTTAACGTTGTCTCGACCTTATCATGCTCTCTTTGACTTTTCTCTCCACCTTGTAAAATTCACAAGCACGTTTTCTAATGCTTAACATTACTGGAACTACATTTGTTAATTGCTCTCAGCTCATTAAGTTCATGCCCTGTTGAGACAAACTTTGCCTTTAAAAACACACATCACCAGCAATCGAATTGTATCTTCAGACATTCTCCTTTCAGCAGTTGTTTCTGAGAAGCAGCCTTTTCTCGAAGGGTGATTCTTCCTTCCCTATTTCTGATTTTTTGCAAGACACTTTAAAAAGAAAGTGATGAACAGTGAGTAGTGTATTGAATTTGGTGGAAAAGGGCTAATAAAGACCTTGATCCTATTCATATTGCACTTTAAAATCTAAAAGCTAAAATGCATCCTTTTGCCAAGATAAACAAATTGATAACACTCATATCTGTCCATTAAATAAAAAGGAGTAGTTAATAAGCTTACTGGAGGCAGAGGGAGAAAGTTAACAAAGTCCATCTCCCAGCATCTCTAAATCTCACAACTTAAAACACTTCACAACCTCATTCCTAAAAGTAAAAAGTTTTAACATTTTGGGTTTTCCAAGAAGTTATTTTGATGGACAAACTTTTATTTAAGATAAGCTAACTGGACAGCCGCTGTAGCTTTTTATTGACAATACAGACACCAGAGTGGTATTTACAGCCATATTTAAATATATATTTCCAAATCCTTTGGTTTTTAGTATGTGGAGAAAGGAAGGAAACAAACAATTGTTCCATATTAAGAAAGTACAAACAACAAAATAACTTTAAGATGAGAACTGGGATTTAAACAAGACCCAGTATATTTTCTCTTTGAAGCAAACCTGTCATACTAGTGGTATTTTGTCTAAAAATATATTTACTCAAACCGCCAGCGGTAACGTCAACAACGCTTGTCTATAAATACTTCACTGTGTTCTGCATGGAAATGGTGATTATATCAATTATCTTTTGTCTATTTCCACTGTCTGTTTTTCAGATGGGGAGACGTGGGAGGACACATCACAGCCAATGGACGAGTGCAGGTATTCCACAGAGAAAACTGGTTGAAAAAACCTTTGTTACGAAAATCGAAAGAAATAGAAGAAATACACCTTTCACATTCATCAATTGAATTGTAGATGGCAAAACTAATTAATTCATAGCACTGAGAAATCTGGGCCAAAGAAACAACTATAATCTATGATGTGTATTCAAGAAATGCCCAGTATTCATTACTACAGCTGCAAAATTGCATCAACAGTAGGTTCATAATGAATGGTTTTATCCATTTTTATGGAAACCTTGGACACATATACAGTGACCTACCGAAGTCAAATACATAGAGATGTGTTTCCAGTTGATGCTACGATTCTACTTACTGTCTTTTCATGTAGTTTGTGTCTGACTCTCAGGAATTACATCTTGAAGTGAATGAAGTGGTGTCATTGGGCTTCATGAGTCTCTGTCATTGTAGACCGGTGTGTTGCGGACCAACTGTGTGGACTGTCTGGACCGGACCAACACTGCCCAGTTCATGGTGGGGAAGTGCGCATTGGCCTATCAGCTATATGCGCTAGGAATGATTGACAAGCCCAAGCTGCAGTTTGATACAGACTGTGTCAGGTAAAGCTCTTTATCTCACCCTGTGTTTTTTATAGCTTTATGGGTTTCATGCTTTATTTTGCACAACTAGATTCTTCTGTGTTTGTCTATTGCTTGAGTATTTCCTGTTTGTGTGTATGCATACGTGTGTGTGTGTGTACTTCAGGTTGTTTGAGGAGCTATACGAAGACCATGGGGACACACTGTCTCTGCAGTACGGCGGCTCCCAGTTGGTCCACAGAGTCAAGACCTACCGCAAGATCGCCCCCTGGACTCAACACTCCAAAGACATCATGCAGACTCTGTCGCGCTACTACAGCAACGCTTTCTCAGGTGTGTGAAACAGAGACACGTAAAATCTTTAATCTGCATGAAATCCTCCTATGTACTTATGCAGAAATCATCTTCAAGGTACCATAGAATGTAATATTTTGATACTTTTCATACATATGTACAGTGAAGAAACATATCTATGATTAAAAACACTGAAAACATCAGCTCCAGGATCCTGGTGGATCCTCCAGCTCTTAATGTAGCTCGTGTCCTGCTGTGCATGAGTTTCTCTTTTGTTCTGAAGAGAGGGACTCATAGTCACTCATTGAGAAACCAATGAAGAATCATTTCGGTTTGAAAAGTGATGTGACGTCGGGAGAAACTTTTAGATTACTGAAATTACCAAAAAGTTAAGTAATGTAGATATCCAATTAGAAACTGTGTGTCTAAGAAAATGTGCTTGAAGTGGTCTGACCCACTAGTGACTGTTCCACATTGAAAGGTGTCCCCAGAAATGAAGAGGTGAGATTACCCTGTGTTTTGTATTAAGCCAGCACTGATGGAGCTGTACTACTTGACCTACTATGTCGACCTCCTCTATGTCTTTTGGAAGTTGGGATGACTGGCTGGTTGCAGGTCAGAGCCTGTAGAGTAGCTAATTGTTTTATTTCTGACTGAAATGTCAAGTGAGAGAGGCTCATACAGTGCCTTGCATAAGTATTCACCCCCCTTGGACTTTTTCCCATTATGTACTGTTACTAACTGGAATTCAAATAGACTTAAATAAACTTTTTCCCGTTTGATCAACAAAACATGCATAGTACTTTGGAGGTGCAAAATAAATTTTATTGTGACACAAACAATAATGAGAACAAAAAAGTTGACATCTGTTGGGTGCATAAGTATTCACCCCCCTGTGTCAATACTTGGTAGAACCCCCTTTCGCTGCAATTACAGCTGCAAGTCTTTTGGGGTATGTCTCTACCAGCTTTGCACATCTAGAGATGGAAAGGTTTGTCCATTCTTCTTGGCAAAAAAGATGAAGCTCGGTCAGATTGGATGGAGACCGTCTGTGAACCGCAATCTTCAAGTCTTGCCATAGATTCTCTATTGGATTGAGGTCTGGGCTTTGACTGGGCCATTTTAAGACATTAACATTCTTTAATCCAAACCATTCCTTTGTAGCTCTGGCTATATGTTTAGGGTCATTGTCCTGCTGGAAGATGAACCTCCGCCCCAGTCTCAAGTCTTTTGCAGACTGCATCAGATTTTCTTCAAGGAATTCCCTGTATTTGGCTCCATCCATCTTTCCCTCTATTCTGACCAGTTTCCCTGTACCTGCTGAAGAGACGCATCCCCACAGCATGATGCTACCACCACCATGTTTCACTGTTGGGATGGTGTGCTCAGGGTGATGGGCATTGTTGGGTTTTCGCCACACATAGCGTTTTGCATTGAGGCCAAAAAGTTCAATTTTGGTCTCATCTGACCAGAGCACCTTCATCCACATGTTTGCTGTGTCTCCCACATGGCTTCTGGCAAACTCCAAACGGGATTTTTTATGGATCCCTTTCAACAATGGCTTTCTTCTTGCCACTCTTCCATAAAGGCCAGATTTGTGGAGTAGACGACTAATAGTTGTCCTGTGGACAGATTCACCCACCTCAGCTGTGGATCTCTGCAACTCCTCCAGAGTAACCATGGGCCTCCTGGTTGCTTCTCTGATTAATTTTCTCCTTGTCCGACTCTTCAGTTTGGGTGGACGGCCTCCTCTTGGTAGGTTTGCGGTTGTGCCATATTCTTTCCATTTTCTTATGATGGAT
Organism: Pleuronectes platessa; assembly: GCF_947347685.1. Taxonomy (NCBI): domain Eukaryota; kingdom Metazoa; phylum Chordata; class Actinopteri; order Pleuronectiformes; family Pleuronectidae; genus Pleuronectes; species Pleuronectes platessa. The sequence continues at coordinate 15,183,880 of NC_070642.1, forward strand.
TTTATGGTGCTCAGAGAGATGTTCAAAGCTTTGGATATTTTTTTATAACCTAACCCTGCTTCATATTTCTCCACAACTTTATCCCCGACCTGTTTGGTGAGCTCCTTGGTCTTCATGATGCTGTTTGTTCAGTAATGATCTCCAACAAACTCTGAGTCCGTCACAGAACAGGTGTATTTATACTGAGATTAAATTGCAGACAGGTGGACCCTATTTACTAATTATGTGACTTGCAAATGTGACTTGTGAATGCAATTGGTCGCACCAGATCTTTGTTAGGGGTTTCACAGTAAAGGGGGTGAATACATATGCACTCAACACTTTTCAGATTTTTATTTGTAAATAATTGTGAAATCCATGTAATATTTCCCCCCACTTCCAAATGATGCACTATTTTGTGTTGGTCCATTACACAAACTCACGATGAAATAAATTTTAATCTGTGGTTATACCATGACAAAATGTAGAAAAGTCCAAAGGGGGTGAATACTTATGCAAGGCACTGTATGATTCAGACCTCTTAGGTTCTATTTTCTTCTATTAATTGTGAATATGCTTTCCTTTCCCTTTACTCCCTGTATAGTTTTTCCCCCCTGTTCATTTTATGTAGGTCCTTTGAAGTGTAATGCTCTCTACAAGTCTGACATTTCAGGTTTTAATTTTTCATAGTATATCACCAAAAATCACATCATACACCTTGGACAAGAAGCCTGTAAACATGAATGTAACCAGGCCTATTAATTTTATTGTCTCTGTTTTATTTCCTGCGTATGGAAACATAAATGTAAAGTTCACACAAAGGTCTGTTTTGCTAGAATTGAACAAACTTGTTGACAGAATATTTTAATGTGTGTATGTGTGTTTTTCATTCATAATACAAACGAGACAAGGTTTTCTTGACAATGTCTTCTGGTGCATGTGCATATTTAGTTTGCTTCTCTTACCTTGGGATTTTGTGAATGAACCTATGGAGATTAAAATTACATAGAGTAAAGGCTTTACAGCTGTCTTTAAAGGTACAGCCTGTAGAATTTAGTGACATCTAGTGGTCAAGTTACATGTTGCAGCTGAATACCCCTCACCTCACTTTCCCCCTCCAGACATGAAAGAGAACCTGTGGTAGCCTTCAGTTGTCGTAAAAACTCAAAAGGTGTTTAGTTTGTCCAGTCTGGGCTACTGTAAAAACCATCCACAATGTAAATTAGTATTTAAATATAAAGGGCCAATTCTAGGGTAAAGAAAACAGCAATTCGTACAATTAGATGAAACACACTAGTGAAAACATCACTAGGATAGATTCCTTCCACCTGGATCTCACACAGTGGACCTTTAATAGAACCCAATTTACTTTCTATTCTTCTGACGTGACTGTTGGAACAACCAGCACGTGGCATCACAGTTGGGGGGGATGTGTTAAATGGCACCAAACTGGGCAACATGCAGAACACGCCCCACATACTGAACACACAAACCCTGGCAGAGATTATCTCTACACGCGCTCGTAGCCAAACATGATGTTCAGGGAGGTGCTCAGAAGCAAAGTCTTTACTTTTTTCGGATGACTGAGTTCAGCTTTACCCTTTGTTTCCTTAATTGGCACCTTTGCAGTCTCCTTTCCCGTCGTCTTTATTTTACTTTAATTTATTTCACCTCTTATAATTGGCAAACTGTTAAGCTGACAAAACCGGATAAAGCTCACATACTGCACACTGAGAACAGGCAGCAGAAAAACAGAACTGAGCCTGTGAGGTCATTTTGACATTGACAACCAATTCCCACAACTCCCCTTGATTGATCTTTTAGGTTATAACTAAACCGAAGAACCAGAAACTTGACAAATTAGAGTCCGACCAATACATGTGTGTTAGAGCAGCAGAGGACTGTGCACAGTGGCCGCTGTTTCTTTGTCGTTATCGTGTCCATCTTGCTCCTCCAGACGCCGACAGACAGGACGCCATCAACCTGTTCCTCCAAGTCTACCAGCCGTCGGAGATCAAACCGCACCTGTGGGAGCTGCCCACTGACTTCTACCTGCATCAGAAGAACACCATGGCCCTTCCCCAGGACAGACGCAGGTACACACACAAACACATATACACACGTACATGTCTGCCACGAGTGTTGAAGACGTTCACAAAATACATTTCTTAATCCCACACACATGCAAAGACACACTCATGCAAATGGGGTGAAATTTGTCCTCTGCTTCTGACCCATCTGGTGAACACAGCAGGACACACAGAGCAGTGGGCAGCCATGCACGGCGCCCGGGGAGCAGATGTTGGGGGCGTAAGGTGCCTTGCTCAGGGGCACTTAGACAGTGGGGTAGGGAGAGTCCTCTTGGACTTTTTTGGACAGATCCAGGTGTTGTCCTTCCAGGTATGTTTTTTGGGGGGGTTGTCACTCCGTGGAGTCTTACCAGAGGCCATCCAGTCAGATTTTCTGCCCATAGTCCAATTTTTCTGCCGCTAGTCCACCGCCTCTCCCAAGAGAGTGTGGCAGGTTTTCATGAGACTTGTTGTTATCGAGCCTCCTCATTTGAGCTTTGAGGTCTAATTATGTGAGCTGCAGCCCCGAGGCTTCATGATTTACCAACTCGGCACATTGTCGACTTTAGACTGCAGCACAGCATCTAAGTCATTACGATAATTCATTTTACTCCTAATCAATGGTGTGAACTGGTTTAAACTTGTGATGTCTGCGATGGACAACAGTTGGGTTTTCTCTGTATTATATGTTTGTGCTTATGAGGTCCTTCAAGGAGGTTACGTCGTCACCCTTGTCTTTTGTGTGTTCTTCAGCAGGATTATGCAAAAAGTACTGCAGGCTGCAGGAGTGGGACACATCTAATAAACTGTAATTTTTGCTTTTAGTTGATAGATGAAGCGGTTTTCTCTTCAAACTGATGTTTTTGTGAACCTGTGAAGTGAAAATTGTTGGTCTGTCCTTATCATAATGACTTTTGTATTCCATTATACGTTGTGACCCACAGCAAAGCTCTTGTCATTGTGTGCATGTGTGCGGCGGTGAACTAGTGTGCATGTTGTTTGCTTCCCATGCTAGCATAAAGGCAGACCCACTTTTCTGATACAGGCCACTTGTTTATGGCGCCACAAAGGGCCGAGGTAGCACAACCATTATTCAGAGAAATTAGCATGGGCAGAACTGAATTCAGTTTGGCAGCTACAAACTTAGCATCTGCTCTCAAACTCGCCTAAGCAGCACATTACACATTAAATCATAATCAGTGCGTTCAGACAAATTGCTCATATTGAATAAAAGGATGATGTATTCAGCAGTTTTACCGTAGGTGGCCCAGCCAAGTCAATTTCCATATCTAGGTTATGTGAGGTCCCAGAAGATTCAGATGCAGAATATACATCAGTCAGTGGAAGGTTTTCCAAGATTTTAATGATTTGTCTTATTTCCAGTTACACATTGTGGTGGTCAGAGGGAATCCTGGCCTATCTCCCTGTTCCCTATGATGAAGGTATCTCTTTATTATATGATATCTGCATTTAAATCAACAATATGCATCCATTACCTGAATGATGAGGGATTTTCCGTTAACCTTGTTTTCTTCGCCTGTGTGGATGCAGTCCCCTGTGAGAACAACATGAGGAAAGTCAAAGTGAAGAGGGTGAACCACTATGACGAGAGCACCGACATCTACACCGAGTTCTTCAAACCTTATGAGCTCACCTCCTTTGATGACACCTTCTGCATCGCCATGACCAACTCTGCAAGGTGAATCCAGAACAAAGATGTCACTGGTTAAACTACAAGATGAGACGTGTTTTTACAGCCTATTAAAAGGACTTTATTGCTTAAACAGTGCTAAAATGTGTTTGTCAAGTTGCCCCTTATTTTGTAACACTCACCTAAATAAGGCCGTTCACATTTCTTAGCTTTTATTGCGATGCATGACAAGATGGTAGCTAATGGGGTTCCCTGTATTTTGTGTTCTTAAAGGGAATTTATGCCCAAAACCGTTGGAGTGGATCCAAGCCCATTCACGGTTCGCAAGCCAGAGGAAACAGGGAAATCAGTGCTGGGGTGAGTAGATCTAAGCCCTGTCCAAGTTTGTGATGTGTTTTTGGGGGGGTGTGTAGTGTATGTTCTTTTTTATGTAATAAATCCCGTGTCACTGTGCCCTCATGCACAGTTCGTCATTTGTGCTCCCAGGTAACCAAAAACCACTCATGTCCATTTTTCTGTCTTTGTTTAGAGCACAAAGTGCTGAACTCACGAGCAATCAAGTGTGTGTGTGTCTCAGTTTTTTTAAATACTTCCTCCTGCACACACATATTATAATATGAGCTATTGCTGAACTCGTGCCTGGTTATAACCTCCATGTGCCAGTGGTAGCTACTGCTCAACACCCGACCCACTCAGTGCTCTTTGCTGCTTTGATGTTTCCCTTTAATACATAAATCTTTAGGGATCCGTCTGCTATTATACTGGTGTGTTTTCTTGTATGGAATTACACCTGATATGACTCACTGGCTTTGAACTTCCCCTCATCACGTGTGCTTACACACAAAGAACCATCGATTCATCCATTTTCTTAAAGCCAACTGTCTCGGGCAGGTTACTCTGGCAACATGGTGAGGAGAGAAAACCAAAGTTCTGTCTTTAGTCTCCTTCTGGACGATCACCAGATTCTCTCAGGTCCCTTTAAGTTCGTTCTTTTAGGTTTTCCTTCTCACTGGTTATTCCTGGGCATATACATTTGAAAAACTAGTGCAGTGCCCGTTCTAAACCTGCATGTTTCTTGGCCTGTGGTGAAGCTGTAAAAGTTTATGGTCATTCAAAGGTTTTTCAATATTGAAAAAAAGTCTTGAGCTACGTGAACCACACACAGACAGACAGAGATTTCTGATATATTCCTTTTTTTATCAGCCAATATATCAACTATAAACCACTTTCACATAAATTGAGGGGTTGTATTATTTCTCTCAGACTGAATCGAGGAGCTAATTGTGTTTGATTATCTGTTCATCTCTGGATATTGGCAGCAACAAGAGCAGTAAAGAGGAGACGCTGCTCCAGAGGAAGACCGCAGCCAGCGCACCTCCGCCCCCGAGTGAGGAGGCCATCTCCAGCACATCGGAGGACGACTCCGAGGACGACCGCGACGATGACGGATCCGTGTCCCAGCGCTCTACCCCGATCAAACTGCTGACGGACTCCGGAGAGAGCACACGCACGCAGGAGGTATGAAAATACAAACTGTCTAAATAAATACCAAAAATCCCCGAAAAAGGCTTCAAGGATATAATAAAGAGACAAGTAAAACAAAATGTGTATCCCTTAATAGCCTTATTGTTTGATGTGGTTGGATTATTGCAGGCTGTTAAATGAGATCCTCTAATTAGTCATGGATAGGCAATCTCTTCTGAGGACCTCAGGGAGATGTCATCAAAGTTCAGGCTGATCTTTTGCCACCTGGATGTATTTTTGGCCTCCAGAACATTTTGCATTCTGATTGGAGCATGTCACCCTGATTGTATTATATCCACTTCCTCATCCCCCTGTGTCTTGCTCCAGAAATTAACTCTGTATTTCTACATCAAATAGAAGAGAAGATGTCAATTTTATCAGCCACAGTAATGGGGGTGCAATAGCCGAGGTGGTATTGTTTTTATCCCTTCCTGTCTCTATTTCCTGTCCTTCTGCAACTGGTGATCTATCCATTCTTGCATTCTTACTCATTTCTGTCAGTGTTAACTCCCTTTCACATGCTGGAAAGGTTAGGGTTATATTTAAACGTACCCACTCTTTAAAATAAATGCATGGAAGGCCAAAAGTGCTTCAAGGATCATTCCATACTTCATCACCAGGAGTGTTTCGGATCACATGGCCACTGGCGCATCATATATAACACAACATACACACACAGGCTCTATCGTCACTATGTCCATATCTATTTCACGCCCCAGGTGGACCCGTCGCACATTCTTATTTCCTATTGACCCAGATTTGACACAACAGAGAAGAGAAGTGGCACATTAATCAGCAGGTAGTAGGTCAGTGTGTCAACGGGATGATTCAGAAGCCCAAGGAAACAGCCTCCTCTTGGAATTTGTCGGGTTATAACAAAGGTCTCGGAAGCTTGTATAAGGAAGCCCCCTGTGGAGTGTAAGCTGTTGATTGCAGCAGCCACACTGTTACAATGAGACAGCCATTACTATGACATAAGCAGGATTGAGGTGACTCCCTCTGGCTGTACTTTGCCCTTGTGTCCTAACTTACATGCAAAACGACTGCGATTCGCTTTCAGCTAGTTATCACAGTTTTAACCACCATCGACTAAAATGTAGTGTTTTTATTCAAGAGTGCAGGTTTTCATTTTGTGAGCGTTATTTCTTTATTTCATCTCAATAATCCTCTCACCCCTCCCACTCTCAAATAGTGTGTTTGTCTGCTCTCAGTTCAGTCGCTGCTGGACAGAGCTTCAGTGGGAACAGTGGCAAAAACGTCATCTGCTTTTAGACAGGAAAGTTGGAAAGATCAATTAAAAAAAGGAAATAGGTTCAGAAATGCTGGTCAACAGCGCTTGTGTAGTAGTGATTGATTTGTATACGGGGAAACAAAAGAGCAACTCTGCCTCAGGTAACTGGGAATGCAATTCATAGACCATGAGCGGTGATGGATTGGTTTGAAAATTATTTGAATAAGATGCTTTGAATAACAACGCTCTCAACCACCATCACCAAACCACTGAACGAGGAAATACTTATCTTGGAGGTATTGTGCTTATGCCTCTGGTAGAGATCACCGGGTTGTAGGATTTATTTAAGACTGCATTGAAGCCGCTCTAGTGGCACTAGTTTCCCCTCGGTGCAATAACGTCTATCTTCTCTGACCTCAACTTTGTCTTACACCTTATGAAGACACTTGTATGGAAAAATGATAAAAACGTTTTATATGAGCAGGATTGTGTCCACGGTATAATTCTTCAAAAGCCCTCTTCAGCCAGACGTAAACTGAGAAAAGTGCCTGGACTGAATAAATTTCAATTGTTGATTCCTTCTGGCTCCATCCATCTCTCCCACCTGCTGATTTATGAGGCATTTTCCCGTATGTTTTTCTCTTTGTCTCTCCTTTCGGGGCCTTGAGCAATGAGCTGTTCATGAATATTGTGGGCTGAGCAGTGAGCACACGTGTCGCCTGCACACACTCGCTCTTGTGTGTCTCGTGTTGCTGCCCCTGAGCCTGTCCCTGAGAATGAATTGCCTCGGTAGCAGCGCAACACTAAACTGTTGAAATATTTAAACATCGGACCATCACCGCGTTTGGCCCATGTAATTACACATGCTCATATTTTATATTCTTACCCATGTTTGGACATACGTGTGCATGAAGAGATTTGTGTGGGTGCATTTGTTTTTTCTCTCTCTGCTGTGCTGTGTGCATGTGTGTTCACGCTCACAGCGGCTGATTCTTGGATAGAAAGAAATGCAGTCAGATCAATACACATAAATGTAATGCATAATGTTGAGCGTATTTCTGCCCTGTCAGAAAACAGCCAAGAGAAGGTCCTCGTAGGTTTTGTCTTTGACTTTTTACATCAAATGTTTTAAGGTTATGCACCGTGAAGTTGTTTTTTGTTTCCTTACATACAGTAAATACAAGACATTAGCATTGATACCATAAATGCAGAACAGCACCTCTCGTAAAGCTAATTGTTGATTTACTGCATTAGACTAAAACAGACAGTCCCTTCCGACCAGACTATTATGGATAGAACTTGTGTGTCACATACATTTCGTGATGAAAATGTTCCGTCTGTAGATCTAAATGCAACGTGTCCATGGGTGGCTCACTGACAGTCGACTTCACCGTCTGTAACTGTCTGGTAGAATTCACAAACATTATCGTCATCATTATAGCCCCAAACCTACACATGTAGTAGAGCGTATGATAATCTAAGACAAAACTAAACAGCCCAAGTGCCTCATGGTCAATTAGTTCCACAAGTCAAAATGAAAGTGCCGACCAGATCTGCTCCAAAACTTCTCCCTCCACAAAATGTCATGGAAATGGTAATATTTTATGATTGAGTCAGGAAAATGTCAAAGAAGTAATGACCTCCTTGGCAGAGGTAATAACCTCATTTAGATGTGTCTTGATGAATGAGTATAAATGAGTGAAGGGTTAAATATGATCTGGATCTAGGAAGACTTCAGAATTGTGTTGCCTCAAACTGTGGCAATTCAAGCTCATGTCTATTCTCGTGGACCGAGCTTGAATAAATGCCTTCGCCTCAGCCATCTGGGTCTGCCATCATTAAATCCATCCGGTCACCTCATTTCCACCACATTATTACGACATCACAATCGGAAATGGCCGATGAACAATCGTGATTTAGATCTCACTCCATCAGATTTGTTTATTTATTCAGAATAATGCCCCGGCTGTCGTGAACAGGTCCAATGTCTGCCAAGAAAACACATACAGCACCACCCCCACATGGATCTGAGCTGTTTGCAGGAGATTCCCGTCCTACCGTCAGCATCCTATTCTGAAACTCAGATTCAATATTTACCTGCAAATCCAGTCGCACTTGTTTCAACCTGTTGTTGAACCTTCTGAGAAGGGCTTCCTATTGCACTGAGCTATTTTTATGGGCCATCATCAGCCGGAACAGAATAACAATAAGGATGACGCAGTGGGCAAACATTTTAGCTTTAAATAAACACTATTATTATCTTTATGGACTTGTCTTATTGCGGCTGTTTTCTAAAGAAATAACTTAGATTTTTAGATACTCGATAATATTTTTGTTGATTGTTGTTGTGCGGCATTAGTCTCATCTGTTGAATGCATTTTCTTTGAACGTTTCACATTATGTGCATATACTCTAATGATAGAGTGCTCTTAGTTATTACTTCATCAACCGGCTTGATTCATATTTTTGTTATTATAGACAGTTGATTGATTTATAATCCGATCTAGAGATTTAAAGGTGTATATCCTTCAATAGCTGTTTTTTGGTCTTCATCCATATCAAATGGTTGTTTTCAGTTTAGATTCGGCGAGACACTGAACCCTTGTGAGGTTAAGTCTTTTCTCGAATCTGTGAGGATGAACCGGTCTGACCTTTTTAATCTGATGTATTTATTGTGAGCATTATATCTCCCCAGTCCCCTGGACACTGTGTGCAGAAACCCCAGGAGGGCACTATCCCTGAGCATGAAACCACCTCATCAGACACCAACGATCAAATTACATTCAAAGTTGCTTGAATGACGCTCCTTGGGCCGTCCTAATTTGTGAATCAGTGGTGGGGTGGCGGCTGAACCTGATGACTCCGTGTGACTTTTGAGTTTCTCAGTAAAGGAGGTGGCTGGGAACAAGAAGCTGGACCTGCTGAAGTTAGTCACTTTGTATTAATCGTATTAATCTCGCTCTCACTTTTCCCCTCTGACCTCTGCAGGAGCAGCAGCAGACTGCCAAGGAGCCATATGGACTCAGCCTGGCCAAGTTGCCTACTGAAAAAGACGTCTTCATTTACGAAAGGTAAACACTTTCGAATGGATGATTGGTGTTTACAGCGGCCCTTTAAGTTAGGACGAGTTTCACCAACCAATAATGAAGTAGTAAATGAGTTTGACTCTAGAATACAATTCTAAAGGATGAGAGAGTCAATGAGTTTCTGTAATAACATACAGTTCATCTGACATATTCAATGACATGTATTGAGTCATTGATACGACCGGCCGTCACAATGTAAGACAAAGTAATAATAATAAACTTTATTTAAAGAGCAATTTTCAATGTTACAACACCAGGCAGGTAATGTAAAGTAAGAATAAAACAGTGGAACATGAACATAGAGAAGAAAATCTTTCAAATAATATGATTAAAACTGTTATTTTAATTATTATTATTAATTATTGACTCTTTCACTGTGAGAAAAGTTTCAAGAAGGGTTTTAAAAGAGACTTTGTCGGAGTTTAATGAGCAGTGAATTCCATAATGTGGCGGCTCTCAGAGCAAAGGCTGGGTGGCCCTTTGTCGTGAGCTGAACCCTGAGATCAAACAGCAGGGCTCCATCTACACATGGTGGATGATAGGGAACGTCCCAGGTCCATACATCTGAAAGACATTTTGCTGCAATGATTAAATGTCTTTGGATTTGGAGGTTTATCAAAAGCATTGGACAAATCTGGATATTGGTGATGGAGCTCGATGAGAAGTTGATGAGTCACTGGAGTCGTTACAATTCATTCTTCAGGGAACTTGAATGATGTCAACGTGTCTCACACCTGTCGACTGGAGCTGGTTTGTTTGTTAGGACACTTTTTGTCTGTCTTGATTGTTTCACGTGTGAAGGAAACGCCTCCAAACTGTAAGAGCTCCAGTCTCATTTTCAGGCTGCCTCTGCCTATCTGAGGAAGTTCTTTCCTTTTTTGATTTTTATTGACGATGCACCCTGAGCCCAGGACCGAGCGGGGAGGAACAGGCAGTCTGTGTCAGCAGCCCCCTCAGGGGAATATGACGGGGACATTGTCAACTCTACCCTGCTGTGTGCGTCGCACTTCTGACCTCACTGCTCTCTGTCCACTCCTTCCCTTCCCTCACCCCTGAATTTCATTTTATCTCCATCTCTTCTGATCCGTCCTGTCCTTTCTCCCTGAACGCTCCCGACCATGATGATGAGCCGCAGTGAATGGCCCCCATCAGGCTCTGAAACCGAACACCAGTGTCTGCTCTCTGGATATGAACTGCACATTTGATGCAGTATGATGCCTTTGATGATACTTTAATAGCTTCTTTTTTTCCTCCTAACAGATGAAAACTGTTCCACTCTGTTATTTCGGTCGTGTCTCTAAAGCTATTTGTACCATTTGTAGAATAACGAGAGAACTTCGTATTTTAGTAAACGCATGTATGACTTCATGCATTACATCAAACATGACATGAATCCTTGTCTGGTCCATTTATTTGAAAGTGCCCAGCCACTGTATGTTCTGTGAAGGAAAAGTTTTAGTTGATCAGTGAATTTTTGTTCTTAACTGTTGTCCGAAGAGGTAAAAAATTGCAAGAAAAATAAGCTAACTTAAGACAAAAGCCAGACAAAGTAAACATAATTATGTGATTTAGAAATGTTCTTTTCCTCTCTTTTTTTATGCCTTTAAATTATCTTGTTACCCCTCAGACTTGTGTCTGATTTTTACTTTCCAAAAATATCTATTTTGACTTCTAGAGTGTCTTTAAAGCAAAGACGTGAGAAGAAGCTTTTTGATTAAAAGCTTGTTTTCCCAGCAACTTATATTTCTTATATCCTTGTCACATGTGCCTTTAATAACAGGCACGGCTTTGAGGTTTGATTGAAGCAGGGGGAGATCATGACAAGAAACAAATCCAAATTGCAGTGAAGGATTTTGTTCACTTACTCGTACACATAATGGAAATGAAACGGCATTCATTATTGAGGTTGGACTTTGGATCGGCTCCAGTGATGCTGGCTGCAGCCATAGCTCCTCTAATCAGTGCATTAATATTAAAAATCATAAGCAGGAGCCAGAGGGGAACTCTTCACTCTTGCATGTTATTGTTTCATTGCAGAAGAAAACAACGACAGACGGGGAGGTTTGAGATTTGAAATGATGTGTTTGGAGTTTTCAGCGGACATGTGAAGCTCATCTCCGAGTGCTAGAATCAGAGATGATGACCATATTTAAACGGTGCCTCAGAGAGAAGTGACACTGTTTTCTTCTTCTTCCTTTTTTTCTGCAGTTTCGCACGTCTGGGCGAGAGCCAGCACAAAGTGGAGAGAACTGAACAAATAAACCTGGCAAACATCGTCTGCTTGTGAGTACAACACGTTCACCCAAACACACGAAGATAAAAAAACTAAAACATATGCAACCCAAACCCTTGGTTGGGCTAATAATCCGACCTCTTTTAAATACCACTCAATGTTTCCTGCAGCCTTGGGACGAGTGAGCACAGTTGCTGGGTCTAAGTGTCTCTAGGGAGGCGTCTCGCTGTGCACAGTTTAATCTTCATGTCTCACAAACAGCCACTCTGGTTATCCGTATTTCCTCGTCAGTCCACTCATCGCCCTGCTGCTCGCTGCAGCCGTGACCCAGCGATCACAGACTTTCTCCTCGGCCAAATCAAAAATCCAGCCACACGTTGGAAGGCAATGTGCAGCCATAACGACGCCCGGGCAGTTTCCCTCCTTCTCTGCAGCTCCGACTTGCACTGGTGCACTCGAACAGAACATTTCAGAGACGAGATGCCTCATCGAGATTTCTATTAACGTGCGTTGTTTCGAATTCTTTATTTCTCCTCTGTGCACGTCCACAGCTCTGCAAGGACACAAATTAATATCACATCAAACATATCACAGAGAATAGATGATCTGTTGTAAACGGCAATAAGACACTGACTGATATGGCAGTTTCTACACATTGTAGAAAAGGCCAGAGCAGAGTTTTGCACCGATCCATTATTGCAAACCGTCGTACTGTACCGGACCCATGATCAAGAATCTTCTCCCAGTTTGGACCCGTTAACCAACATATGTTCTGTGACCCGACCCATCAACCCGTGAATAAACACATCTGCTACATACTCAGTCACTCGCATCAAATGGGTTTTGGTTGTTGAGTTGTGTTCTCTGCAAAGTATCTGTCAAATTGTTTACACAACTTTTTCTGCGGATCCCCGACCTGGTGCAGGACTCGAGAAGAGCGAACAAACCAAAGAAGTAAAATCAGTGTGAATAACTTGTGGTTCACTTTGTGCTGTTTCCCTCTTTGTGGATCCTTCAACAAGGACATTCTGTTCAACAGTAGAGTACCAGTCACTCCGCACTTGCTCCTCCATAAAAATACAACCATCCCATTAAAGGCAAATAGCCAACTGAACACCACTCTGAACAGATGAAAATTTCTTAAGCGATGTCTTTTGATGCAGACAGAGTCGAGAGGACAACAGGAAACAACAAGTGGTTGTTTCATTGTTTTTCTCTAGAAATGGATCCAGGTCACTTGTCAGTGTTTTCAGTTCATCTGGGGTCAACAGAACTGGAAGTTGATGGAAGGTGAATAAAAGAAATTCACTCTTAACCAGGATTGTTAGTGGGCCGTGATCATGTTTGTCCTTTTCTGGAAAGGTGCCAAAGCTAAGTGTTCAGAGGACGAAGGATTGAACGTTGAAATGAGTTGGTGAAAAGGTGGGAGAAGGTTCAAATCAATGAAAACACGATTCAGTCCCTTAGGAAACTGAGTGTCAGAATAATGTTAAATATAAGGATATAAGGAAAATATATTTGGCTTTTTAATCAAGACATATGTTTTAGACCTTTAGTCTTTCATTGAGAGGACAGTGCAAGTGTGAAATAGTGAGAGAGACTAGGAGACAAGCTGCAGAGGGGCCGGGTCGGAATCGAACCTGTGGCCCCTGCAGTAGAACTCAAGCCTCTGTAGCCGACATATAAAAATTGCATAAAAAAATAAGTACTTCTGATTCAACATGGCTTTTCAAATCTCACAGAAAAGGTGACCAACACATTGATATTGTCTTTTGTGTGCGAGTGAGCCCTCAGCCAGCCGGGAATCACAACACCTCTTCATCCCTGTTCAGTCTGCATCTCCCCTCGTCCGCCTGTGTCTTCACCTCCAATCACTCTGCGCTGGATGAATGGACTAATGAATGGCCAATCCGGGTGCAGGAGGGGCGGCTGGTGTTGCGCAACAGTGCCATTGTGAGGAGGGGGTTACAGAACCTCAAACACGTTTTCCCTATCAGGAGCTTCTTGTCTTCTCACCTCCCTCTGCCGTGTGGCTCTGTTCACCCGCGGTGCAAAGGCACAGTGATTGGTGGAGATGGAATCAAAGGATATGACTCATTAGCCAGGATTTTTTTTCCCCTCTCTTTGAATTATTATAAAATTTAAAGTAGCAGAACCACATTCACGGTTTTAATACGTTTTAAGTATTTCGCCCACTTTTTTAAAATTGTGCATAAATTATGAGCGATTTTTATACATTTTAGACTCGTAATACCTTCAGAATAAATTTGGCATGAGTTTAAAGTGAAATTATGCTGATATTATGCATTTGAAAATATGTAAGTAATAGTTCTTGATTTAGAATGTCTCAAAACAACTAGACGAATACATGTTATATATTTTGTGGACTAAATGCTTCCAACCGTGTTCAAACCCAGTGAAATCCGTAATTTTAATCAAGCTATCAGAACTTTTCATTGTGGTCGTCTTTTATTAACGTCACATCAGCTCTACTTGTAGCTCTGTCCATCGGTTATTCATAATGGATCATGATGAAGTTGTTTGCTCAGTACGTGAATAAAACTTTAGTACATCGCCTCAGTTAGATTTTCATCAGAACACAAAAAACGCCGTGGTACCCAGCTTACATGCATATGACGCCATTTTCTCCAAACTGAAAAGGTTATTGTGACGCTGTAGGAAAACATGTTGGGAGCTGTGGGATCTCCCTGCTCCTCTCCAGCACGGCTCACATCACTCGACATGTCGACAGGGTGTGATGATACTCTGTGAGAGCTGCTGAGATCTCAGCTGTGTGTGAAGAGCCACCTCAAGTCAACACACAGCGAGACTTGTGTGTTTAACAGACATCGTAGCATCGCCCACTGAACATTTGAAACACATAAGATGAATATAAAGAGAGTTAATACTCTGAGTTAATATTCTTTCTTTAATTGATTTAATTAACTCCTTTTAAAACATTTGAAACAAAATTTAGAATTGAACACATTCTAATTTCTCAACTATCTCTGATATATATTTTCTTTTCATGGTTTTGGTTGAAACCATTTCATGAAAAACTACCATTTTTAAATCATCATAATATTTTTATTGTATTTTCTATTTACATGCAAAAGATCATCTGAATGCCGTTCGTTTCCATATAAATATAATTAGATTGAATATTTAGTTGAGCACTTCAATATGACTTAAAAAAGTTAACAACTATAGTACTTGGAAGCCTCAAAGTTGGCTTCTATCCACTTAAGTTTATGCATATTTCGAGTGGAAACACGGAACATTTTCCCAAGTCCTCATTCTACATCCTATCTGAAGCTTTA
Source organism: Pleuronectes platessa (assembly GCF_947347685.1). Lineage (NCBI taxonomy): Eukaryota > Metazoa > Chordata > Actinopteri > Pleuronectiformes > Pleuronectidae > Pleuronectes > Pleuronectes platessa. Next base: position 15,198,973 of record NC_070642.1, read on the forward strand.
CCTGCTGCTGCTTTCGGCCTCCTGGTTGCCCCTACCCCTCGGGTTCACATCAGGTGCTTGGACCCCAATAAATACCGGCTTTAATATACATATTCAAAGACTGCATGAGGACGCTTGCTTGAGTTCATAATAATCCTAAAGTCTCCTTGGTGCAGCACAGCCTCCGTTGTGCCGATCATCAAGGGGAGCATTTGTTATGCGGCCATGTGTGTGAGCAGCATGTCACTGGGGCCTCAGCTGCTGTTGAACTGGTGGACTGATGCATTACCAGACACGATGATGCACCCTGAAGATGATGAGACATTTACAGTGTAGTTCCGGCCAAAATATGAGTAATTCTGCTGTAAAGGCCTCATCGCTGCTGTCCTCTCATTGTTTCCATCACCAGCCCTCCTAATGCCCCGCCCTCTCCGGCTCAGGTTCACAAGATGCTGGTCCGATAAAGCGTTAGGTTGGATTTTCCATGTGAAAATGAAACTTTCTCTACCATCGGTCTGAGTTTTCTCAAATTAATTCACCAATATATCCACCATTTGAAACACGCCCTTCCCGTCTCCCTTTTCTCACCAGGGAGCCGGTGTCCTGCTTCGAGGAGGACAGCATCTACGGAGTTTCCCCCCCGCAGGTCGACCGAGACAGCCGAGATGTGTTCGACAGCCACGTGCTGACGGGTCAGGGCCAGGTGAGGGCGCTGTGCAGGGACGACATGTTGATGTACAGGGAGTACGTCAAGAACAGATACATGTGAGATGTGGCCCTCCGTCACTGACGCGTGACTCTGGACTGTTGTTGTTGTTTCAATGAAAAGCAATATATTTTTTCTTTTTGCCTAATTTACCCACGTTTTTTTTTTTTTCTGTTGAGAAATGCTTAAATTCAGTAGCGAACCAGCCATAACAAACCGCCTCTACGGTGCTTTTTATTTGTTTATCTGTTCTTGTAAATGACATTTTTAATTCCCAATCTTTTATGAAAGTTGATAGGTGCCGTGTTTTTCAAAAATGTGAATAGCTTTGTCTCAGTATTTTTGAATCTTACATTTATTTCTCCCGCTATAAGATGCTTCTTTAAAATCCGCCTTTCTCATTTTGTCACTTTTTGAAATGTTTTTTTAAAAGTCCTGACAGGAATGTACGTTTCTTTTTTCCTTTCTTTTAATTGGTCAGTAACTGTCTTAGAAGTCACACATGAAATACTACATTCTGCTCATTTAATATTTAAGGTCAGTCGAGTCTTATTTTGAACGTTTGATTCAACCTGACTTGTTGCTTCATCATCAGACAAAACTCATGATACCCTATGTGTATATGTATATATATATTTTGGGTTTTATTATGAAAATACTCATTCTCAAACATTCTCGGTTTACAGTACTGCTCTCTGATTTCTTTTTTTTGTGTCAATGTATTTCCAAGATGTCAGCCTCTTATTGTGTGTACATCTAAATTAAACATTTATTTATTAACATGTTGTGATAGATTTGAATGCTGTTGCCTCTACACGGTCATTGTTTCCCTCTTTTCTTTCTGGACATTCTTTATATTTGAGGCCGTGTTGTTCTTTGGATCTTTTGTACGCGATCTGACCACTGCTCTCCTTCTTTGCCTCGTGAGCCTGGGGGGGGGGCAGGCAGCCGGTGTTAGAGGAGAGCTGCTTCAGCATGTGATGTTTCAAGAGTGGCAGAAAGAAAACTACAAACATGTTTCCTTATTTCCTTATGTGTATTGATGCCTGGTCAGGCCACAAGAGAGAAATATGGATTCACCCGCCTGCTCTTCCTTATCATTCTTCTCCGGATGCTTACATTGGATTCTGTGGCTCAGGAGGGAGAGAGGGTCGTCCACTTAGCAGAATGTTGGTGGTTTGATCCCTGGCATCTCAAGTCTGCGAGTGTCCTCGAGCAAGAAAGCAAGATGAAACTTCTTATGATCCCCAGTCTGGTGAAGATTCTTCTTTTCCCCAAACACATTGTTTTATTCAAGCTTGTGAGGATAAGCAGGTGATTCCTTGAAGAAACTTTGTTTTTTCAGCAAAAAAGCAACAACTCTTGTTTCCACTGGGTTATATCACAGAGTCATGTTTAATGAGTAAAATCAGGATGAAAAAACGATTGTACCAGACTCATATTTTAAGTAAAGGACGTCAGATACACAGAGTTTTGGCTTGAAATGTCAGAAATACAAATTCCCCCAGGGCAGCGCCAACCTGCAAACAGTTGTCTCACTACAATATCTTCAAATTTAGCACGAGTTAAACCCACTGTTGTATTTACTCGTGGTACTTGATGTAAATTTGATCTAAACACATGGTGACTTCTTGGAGGAGCGTGAGCTGCTTTTCTCGGTTGTTTCATCCCCACATTCCCATAAAACGACACCAAGGACCTAACCAGTGTTCCCAGTAGAGTCTTTTAAATCCAGCTCCGGTGGGACGAGATAATCCCCTTTAGAAGACAAGTCGCTGGGTTTCCAAACACTGAGGGTCTCTTTTCTAAAGAAATGTTTGAATCCATCACCTGTGGTTCATTACTTGACTCATTCGAGTCAGGCCTTTCGACAGTAGCAGGTTCTTTGTTGTAATTATCATATAATGGAGGTCATGCTGACAGTGAGGCAGTAGCAGGTACAGTGGGTCGGACACGTTTATCAGATTATGGGACCGTTTCTTCTGTGACTCATACTCAAGGGATCTAATCATTTTGTGTTCCAGGAGTGTGTGTGAAGTGTCGAAGTGTAGCTGAGTGATTACGAGTACTTCTCTTATAAGAAGTAGGTGAACTTTGTGAGTAAACTGAGGATGTAAATCTTAGATCTAACTCATTATCTACCACCCCCCATACTAAGGTTGTTTTTCTCTTACCATTTCTTGGTTTAACTATTAGAGATTTTCGTGCCTACATATCTATATACGGGTATTTTCACATCCAGGGGTGAGTCACACAGCTCGAGTGTTTGTGTACGAGCATTTGTGCACCTTTTAAAAATAAAAATAAATGAGTTGTTTTGAAGGGAAAGCAGGTCTTTTATATAAGGTTATGTTTTTCTCATGTTTTTATGTTCCTGGTGGCAGGTGTCTCATTACACCGAGCCTTCTCGGCACACATGGACACAGATGAATAAATGCATCCAGTCACTGATATTTTTGGGGCTTGTGTTCTCGGTAGAGCCCTCGTACAAAGGAAACCAGCTCTGTGTGGTGCCGGCAGTGCAGCCCTTCGGTTAAAATATAATGAGGAGAAGAAGAAAATAAATCAGTGAGTTTAGTTTATTCCACCGTAGAAAATGAGGTATCTTTGATCCCGTGTGTTGTCTGGTATCTGCCCAGGTCTTTGACATTGGCCACTCTGCACTTCATGTGTCCACTTATGTATGAAGACAACTCTCCGTCCAGCCCCCGGCCGGCTGACAATAGATGTTCAAGCAGCTGTTGCCAGGAAACCAGAGCTGGTTACCATATTGCGATTGCTGCTTTGAATCTCCCAGTACGTGTCAGCCGCTGTCGCATGACATTCAGGTGTAACACATGAAAACAACAGTTCATCATAAAGATGTTGTGTTGCTTTTGATAAACACTGTTGAATAGCTGGAGCTTTTAGATATGTCTCAGTGGTTTGTGCTCCAGCTTCATATTCACTGTGTTATTACACGTTAGTTATCACAGTTCAGTGTAGAGGTTTCAATAGACGACTGAAACATGTTATTACATTAGTATATTTTTGCTGTTGTGTTTCTATTAGATTTAATTTATGTATAATTTATTTCTGCTGCCTTTGATTTCAGATTTTTATTCCATATCATTTAGTCTTTGATTTTAAATGACAATGTGTTAGTTTGCTTCTTGTCTTTGATGTTTCTTCGACAGCTGTTTCCAAATAAGTTTATTAGTAGTGTTATCATTATTTATTTAGATATAAAATGAAAAATGGAAGGAGACTGGAAACAACCCGATTCACACACACACGTTACTGTACAAGGTGATGGACCCACCTGTCGGATCAGGGTTTTTTTTTTGCAGGATGCATTTGACTCGTCAGGCAAAAACTTCACTTTGTTTGTTAAAGCCCTTTGTTTGTTGTACAGAAGCATCTGTTACGCCCATATTGTGCTCTGAGTAATACAGTTCCCTGCTCCCTGTCTCATCACTTACTCACTCTGACTTGTTTGTAAGATGTAACTTTTACACTTACTCGTAATATTAGGTAATATAAGGCTGTGCTTTCTGCTGAATGGCAGATTTGAGAAGAAGGTCTGTAGTTCAAGGATTAAGTTTAGTTTTATGTCAGACTCCTATAGGTCCTTATCAGTTTAATAAAATAAAAGAAACGACAAAATATTTAGATACAATCACGAGGATTAAAAACACATAGAGACATTTGTCGAGTTCACCAGAAAAACTCTGTAACAGTAAATTGGTGTAAGGGTTGGAGGTGTTGGACTGAAAACTGTGGATGATGATGATGAAACCAGAGCAGACTGGTGGAAACCTACATTTCACCCGGATGACACTCTGTCGAATCCCACTAGTTTTTCACTAGTTTCTTCAGGGCTTCCCCCGACATCAGATTCTGACTTCATCATGCGTTTGAGGAGAGAGGTGGAGTCCACTGAGCTTGTAGAGGTAAGAGGAGTCTGCAAAACCCTGAAGTTTCAATCTGAGATCCACTGGAGCCTTCACACCAGAGAGAGAGAGGGAGGGAGGGAGGGAGAGAGGGAGGGAGGGAGGGAGGGAGGGAGGGAGGGAGGAGCTGTGATCTCGGTGTGATGAGGGAGCTATCGAGACAAATAAGCCCTTTTGACACAGTGTAAAACATGTATAGAAATCAAGGGAGGAATTCTTCCCAAAATTTGAATTGAAATATTCCAAAGTTGACCACAAAAATAGAAGAAACAGAAATCTGTAAATAAGGATTATCATGATAAAAATCTATCTATTGTCCAGTCACACTGTATATTTTATTTTCATTATTTCCTTAAATAAATCTCCTTTGTTTTACATTGTAATGTTTAATAAAATTCTTCCATTGTCTTCAATAGTGTATATGTGCTGCAGATGTTAATATGATGCCAATAAAGCAGAGAGAGAGAGAGAGAGAGAGAGAGAGAGAGAGAGAGAGAGAGAGAGAGAGAGAGAGAGACCACCGTGACGTCACTCGGGTTTATAGCTCTCCTCTCGTGTCTTCGCTCAGTTCCCTCTCTGCTTCTTCATCCTCCTCCAACTCCTCCTCACATTCACCCTCCTCATCAAGCTGAACACCGGCCAATGCTTCACACCAGCGCTGCCCTGGGTGTCTGTCCCATGCGTGGGGAGCACATGCACAGTGAGGACTTCACCGCAGAGGAGTGGAACCGTTGCATCCTCTTTATTTGGTTCTTTGACACTTCGGCCGAGTGGCTCTGATTTCAGCTAAGATCCCAGCTTGCATCATTTTGTCACGGTAAGTTCAATTATATAGAGAAAAAAATATGTGTATCTAAACTCAAAAGAAAATGTCTCCTACTGTCTTTTTTTTAATTCATATTTTATTACTAAAGATGAATTCCTTCTTTCAACTTAGATTTAATTTCGAGGAATCTTGTTCACTTTTGTTTTCCTTAGTTTTGTCGTTTTAAAATTATTAAATAATTTTTACAATATAAAGTTTGTGATTTCAGCACCATGGACAGCTCCTACGATTTTCTCTGCTACTAAACTGCTGTGATTACTTTGAACAGGAAAATCCACCCTAAGAATAAAATACATTTTTTAAATACTTCACTATAGAGCAGCAGTATGAAATAAAAATCTGGTGGATTGTCTTTCTAACTTTTGCATGACAGATGCAACAGAGATTTAAAAAAAGATCCTGTTTATGCTTTGTTCCACCTAATAACATAGAAAATGATCAATAGTTTGCTCTTGTTTCCTGTTTATTACCAGCTCCCCCAGTGATCTCTTGACTTCTGAGTAGAGATGTTATTAATATTAACAAGCCAATCTATTTGTCCCTCTTCCTCCTTCAGAACTAAGGGTTCAACAGAGTGGAGATATGAACGAGTCGCTGGTGGTGAACGACTCCTCTGCGTCTCCAGGGGCCGGGGAATCTCTCTCCTGGATGGAGGCTGACTCTCCAGAGCACAACGGCAGCATGGAGTTCTCCACCGCCGCCTTTGATTTCCCCATCAACCCATGGGACATCATGCTCTGCTTGTCAGGCACCGTCATCGCCTGTGAGAACGCCATAGTTGTAGCCATCATCTTCTACACACCGACGTTAAGGACACCCATGTTTGTTCTTATCGGGAGCCTGGCCACAGCAGACCTCCTGGCTGGAATGGGATTAATCCTGAACTTTGTGTTTCAGTACGTGATCTCCTCTGAGACTATCAGCCTTATCACTGTAGGCTTCCTGGTGGCCTCCTTCACGGCCTCCATCAGCAGCCTATTGGCCATAACAGTGGACCGTTACTTCTCCCTCTACAACGCCCTTACTTACTTCTCAGAAAAGACGTTACAGTACGTGCACCTGATGCTAATGGGGACCTGGGGGGTGTCCCTGCTCCTGGGCTTGCTGCCGGTGCTCGGCTGGAACTGCCTGGACGAGCCGGACTCCTGCAGCATCGTCCGCCCTCTGACCCGGAGCAACCTCACCCTCCTGGCCACTTCCTTTTTCGTCATCTTCGTGCTCATGCTCATGCTCTACTTCAAGATCTGCAAGATCGTGTGCCACCACGCCCACCAGATCGCCCTCCAGCAGCACTTTTTCGCCACGTCCCATTATGTCGCCACCAAGAAGGGCGTCTCCACTCTGGCCATCATCTTGGGGACTTTTGGCGCCAGCTGGCTTCCCTTCGCCATCTACTGCCTGGTGGGCGAGAAGGAGTATCCGTCAGTGTACACCTACGCTACTCTGCTGCCGGCCACCTACAACTCCATGATCAACCCCATCATTTATGCCTACAGGAATGCAGAGATCCAGCGCTCCATCTATATGCTTCTCTGTGGCTGCTTTCAGGCCAGAGGAGCCTACCGCTCCAGATCGCCTAGTGAGGTCTGAGTAAGGGTTAGGGCTCTGTGTGTGTGTGTGTGTTTGAGAGAGTGTGTGTGTGTGTATGTGTGTGTGTGAGGGAGTGTGTGAAAGAGAGACAGAGAGAGCAAAAAGACAAACCACCCAGTGGCCATTGACAATCTGCTTCAAGTTGACAGTGAATGCTTTACAAACACAAAGGGGTGGGTTGATGCTATAGACACGTGGCTCTGTGCACACTGGACTTTGCATCTGCACTTTACTTTGTCTCAACACAAGTTAGAGTGTGAGATTTTGGGAAAACGCTGTGAACAAGAAACACCTGTGAAAAAAAACAAAAAACAACCTGTGAATGTAAATGAGAAAAAGGAATGAGAAACCTTGCACTTTATTCAATGTTGTTGTTTTTTTTAAATGCCAAAGCAGTATTGTATTGCCCATATTGTGTTTCAATGGTTGGATGTTTGAGTATTCTGTGCCATTTTTCTATTTTGTATTGTATTGTATCTGATGTACATTTTTCTACAAGAGAAATAAAGAGATCTAAAAAACAGCTGTGTCTGAATCGTATGTTTTCTCCAGCAAATTGAGGACCAAAAAGGCAAATAGCCCCATAACATGAAGACGTGAATCAAGCTTAGGTTTAGCTTAAGGTTAGAATAAGTATCCAGGAAATGAATGTCAGTCAATCATCTAAAGTCTCTCTCTCTCTCTCTCTCTCTCTCTCTCTCTCTCTCTCAGTGAGAGGCACATAGAGATATGGGGACGAACATGTGCTCTGTGGTCAAGTGTCTTTAGCCTCCCCTTCAGGATGAGCAGATGAAACGCACCTTAACGTACGCCCAACTCTCCCTGCTGCAGAAGCCTTATAAGCCTTTTCTTAAAACCACTTTGCAATTTCACTATCACAGTGCTAGTACATGGTTGCATTGTTAAGATACGACGCACTCCACTGTGCGAGTGCAGGAAATGAAAAGGGTCTGTGTGGACCGCTGCCTTAGCTCCCCTCATCTTATCAGCATCGACGATTAGGATTCAGGAGGAGAGTGGCCCACAGGCACGTGTATTGGTTTGTGAGCGCGACGTGGTGAGGTGATAATGAGTCCGCCTGAGCTCCGGCAGCTGGCAGCCACAAATACAGCAGTTTATCTGACGGGCTGTTTAAACAGGATCTGGTTGAGGGCTTCAGAGTTCCACACAGGACACAGGGTGCTCGAGTGAAAGAGTGGCATAGTTCCATTGCCGGGATGTTACTGCTGCTACACGAGTGATGTAACTCAAGTGACAGAAGCACAGCTCCACCTTTAGTGGTGATTTTGGTGCAGATCTTCAACTTTACGAGATTTTTCAACATTTCCGTAGATTTCCCAGATAATAATTAATGCATGTGTGCGATTTGGTGCAGATTCAATGTTCAAATGATGAATTTAACTGTGGAATGTAGGGCCTTGGTGGAGATATGTGGACTTCTGAGTGTCATAATTTAAGAATAGTGGCAATAAATGAAAATTCTAACATCTGCACATGTCATGTTGCCTAAAATGTGGGAACATTTGATTGGAAGATGTACTTTTTCTAGTCTTGATGACCACTCAAAGCTGCTTTTATAGTTTGCCATTCACACACAAACACACACACACACACACACACACACACACACACACACACACACACACACACACACAGAGAGACACACACACACACTCACACACACATTCATATAGTGCTTTCGTGTGCAGTACTTTCTATATATCTCATGGGCTCGATGTCTTGCCCATGGACACTTCGGCGCATGGAATGGGCAAGACGGGGATCAAACCGCAGACTTTCTGGATAGTGTACAGCCCGTTCTATCTTCTGAGCCACCGCCATTCTTGCTGTTTCTCTTATTTGACTCCTCTTTGTTTTTCGGTTTAAGAGTCATCACAACTTTTAATTTGTTGCAATATGGAAAATAGTCGACACAGTCGTTTATGCAACAGCTTCAACTCCCTCGCAAACTGTTCTGCATCCAGCTTCCACGTAGGTTCCCACACAACACTTGAGATGCCCTCTTACTCATAGTACAATTTAAATATGTGTAACAGCCAGCTTTAACCTCCTGCATATATTAACTCGGTGATTCCCACTTTTAACATGGCCTGTGACACCCATGCCTCATGAGCACAGTTATGTAATAATTGGACATTAAAATAAATGAGTTATAGGATTGTGTGCTCAAGATGAATAGTGGAAAGTTTGTAAATGGAAAGACTTGATAAGATGAAATGAGATATTCACACGTCTGAAGTGGTAGGAAAAGAATAAGGAGCGATAGAGCTGTGTAAAATAACTTATATGGCAGAATAAGATAATTAAATCAAAGATGTTCAAAGTTTATTAAAATACTTGTCATATGCAAGGATACTAGTAGAACTCTGCAGGTCTTAAGGTATAATTGTATAAAATATATTAATACACAATGTAACATACTGTAAGGTGTTTTCTGAATTTTTTCAATATATTTATTATCTTGTTGTATAGACTGAGAATTGACATAAAGAAGAAAAGAGAAAAATGAAAATAAAGCAAACAGACATGGCTGCTTCGCTTTAGACTCAACATTAAAACACTAAAACATGTGCTTAGTTACTAAGTTACTAATCCCACACAAGAAATATATTTTTTTCATGATTACTACACTTGATACTTGAATATAGATCATGTTTCTTTTGTTTTAAAAGGAGTCTTTATGCACCATGAACCTTTAGATTTGAGCCCATGAGACGGCGATGCTGTGCCACTGTGACATTTTCAGCCGGTGTGTACTTCACCTGGGATCCTTTCAGAACACATATTACCAAACAGGACTGCATCTCTTTTCCTATTTGTTTCTTTGGCCCCGTTATAGAGCTCAGCCCCACTCAACGTGTCCACCACAGCTCTCACACAACAACACTTCCTCTTCACGTGGCCTATCAGCCGTAATGATGTCCAGTTTGAGTTCGGCGAAGCCTTCAGTCGTTTTAAGGCAGACCACAAACTGGGGGAAAGGTGAAGGATGGCGCGGGCCACTAATGGACCCGATCACCGTGAGAGCAGAACATGTTTGTTCACTCAGGGTTTGTTTTCTGCACCTTAACAGATGTTGCTTTCGGCCGCTCTCTGTGGCAGCCAGCCACCTGTTTGTAGACATGGCACAGGGCGCCATATATAGTAACACTATAACATACGTAACAAAGTCGTAGATGTAAAAGTGACAATTAATCCAACACGACAATATTTATGAAAATTATAGCTATTTTATATTTTTTTGTAAAGGTAGTAAAATATATTTTTCTTTTACATCAACAGTCCCCTTAACCCTGAGAACAGAAACATACAAACTCAGCCACTATAGAAGAAAAAGGTTCTTACAGTTGTGAGTGTAGATTCAGTGACATGCACTATTTACAGTACAGCATGGACTGTAAATAACAAGCTCTTATTTAACTGACGTCATGTCTTCTCAGCGGCGAGGTTTATATTAACAACTATGAAATTCACCTGTAGACTTTTATTTATATGACAGCCATTAGACTAAACAGCAGGCCAGGAGTAGTGTTTGAATTATGTAATGCTTAATCAGAGCAGACCTGAGCAGCTCTCCAGGCAATTACCATAGTACACAGTCGCAAGATTCCCTCATTAATAACACTAATTACAGTTGTGTAGCAACATTACTATTACTGAGTTAGACATTAGCTCGATGGAAAAGGCTTTAGCGTTACCCATTGTTTAATCACACTTATTGCTGTTTCATGCTTCGCTCCTGGGCCGTTGCTTTATATTCAAATGGATATGATGTCAGAGGGATGTTTGAGATGCAGATGGCAGAAGAAAAGACAGACTAAAAAAATCAATAGAGGCGTTCGTCTCTGACCGGACTTCATGTGAAGAGCAAAGTGGAGTCCAGGGAAAATCATTGAAATCTCCTGCAAGGTGATTATTAAACACTGGGGTTTACCACGACGAACACACACACACACACATAGACACACACACACACACACACACACACACACACACACACACACAAACAAATACACGTACACACCCACACCCTTTTTCTCTTGAAAAAGCACAGAAAAGCCGACATCAGCTGCATGAAATCTGCTTTGCAATGAAAGCTATAATCATTTGCCTTTGTCCCTCTGCCTGTGTCTGTTCAAACAGTGGTGTGTGTATGTGAGTGTGTTTGTGTGTGTGTGTGTGTGTGTGTGTGTGTGTGTGTGTGTGTGTGTGTGTGTAGTCCAGATGCTACTCATGTTGTAGAGACCTAAATCTCATTATGAGGACTTGTCTTCCCTGTGTGAACAAAAAGAAAATCCCCATCATAAATCATGAAAATTAGACTTGTAGTTCAACTAGTGTGTGTTTGTGTGCGTGTGTGTGTGTGAGTGTGTGTGTGTGTGTGGGGGGGGGGTGCGTGCACTAGTTGACACAGGACTGTACTGTATGAGTGTGCTTGTTAGTAACCTGGCTCCGACCAGGATTGTGTCATGTGCAATTTACCAGATTGTGGGTGGTTGTGCATGTGCTGCCTTTATGTCTGTATAGAGTGTGTGTGTGTGTGTGTCTGTGTGTGTCTGTGAGAGAGAGAGGGGGGGAGGGACAATAACCCCCCACTCTTTGCTGTGTCGGGTTATTGTGTTGGTGGGGGACATTGTTCAAGGTACATTGAGTTTAATAAGCACTTGAATACACAATGTAAATATAGAAAATAGGACAGTTTTTCAAGGGCAGATACAAATTATATCTAATGCTTTCATTTACAGGAAGAGGTTCCCAGGTTGAATCCCAGTTTGGCTGTGGTGTTTCTGTTTCTGTGTTTCCGACCAAACGATGATGTATTAAAACAGTAGAACACGCGGGTTGTGGGTATTTGGAACTCCTCTGAAATATCTTTTAAATTAAAATGACTAACCAGCTGCCACGTTAGGTTGTTACTTGCTGGGGAAGCAGTTTACATACAAGAAAAACAAACCCACGTAACTGGCCCCACAGTGAGGTCCGACTGGAGCCCACTGACACACTAATGGACCCACCTTCTACACTCACAGCAGTGCAGAGTGGTGTAACGCTCATAACCCGACAACCACTTTGTGTTTAATCTTCCCTCCCTCTCTACACCCCTCACTTTCCTGCCTCACCCCTCTTACTTGACTCTGGCCTCAGCTTCTCTTCTGGAGGAACTCCTCGTTAAGAGATTCCTCAGCGCTCTGACTGTAGCCATGATGACTAATATGGAAATGAGATGTGGAGCAGATACATTCATGTGCGATCAGCCCAGAGCCTCAGGAATATGACTTGCATTAGTATCTGGGCATGAGGACTCAAAACTCTGTTCTATTATCTGATTTTAATGCTGGCTGTTACAGAGAAATGAGTCAAAGACACTTTTGAAATCATGATAAGTGCAGAAGGAACAACGAGGTTGATTTACAGCCAATGCGAGTGAAAACGATGTGTCATGGTTTTAAGTATTCATGGACTCTACTGCACATGGTAGACTTTGAATAAAACTCAGACGTCTTTAGAAACAATACAACTTTTCAAATTAAAAAAGTAAAAGAAAACCATCTCAGGCACGACCCAGAAAAGTAAGGAAAGGACTGTGAGACGACAAAAGGATGCCAAAGGCTTACAAGGATGAAATCAACTTCTTATACTTCTCCAAACATTGTAATTGAGTGGTTTCTTTATTATATTATTTTCTATTTTACAGTATTTTACCTCTACCCCTCTTCATATAGAAAATATTGCACTTTTACATATTTATATGTTGTTGCGAATACTTTCAAAGGTTTTATGCATAGATCCGTTTATAACACATCACACATTGTTTTAAATCCAACCACCAAACTACCTCTGCCTTGAAAAACTACAAGAGTAAAATGCTGCTTACACATTAAATTATAAATCAAGGCTATAATATACAACTCTTACAAGATGGATTCTAATTCAAGTACTTTTTTGGTGACGAATCTTAGTGTAAGTTCAATCGTGAAGACTTCTCCCGTTCAATCTAATATACTTGAGGCCAAATAGAATGTATCACATCACTTTTATCTATTATTGTGCTGTTCAATACATTTAGTTCATTTTTCAAAGATACTTAATAATTACTGATTGCGGGTAATACTTTTACAAACATTTTCATTGTGGTATTGCTATTTTCACATGCATTTATGCAGCTACCTCGTCTGTGATGACACTTAGATGAAATGTTACTGACGTCTGTTATAAACACTTCATCGTGTCATTTGCTTCGAGTGACCCGAACCACAAAGGGCAACAAGAAAGGTGGAGACCCTGCAGACGTCACCGAACAGCAGCAGAAAAGCTAGGTCATGAAACCTGACCCGGGTGAAGACCGTGAACCTCCACCTGCTGCGGCCGAGCTCAAACATCGCTCTGCTCAAGAACTAAAAGTATTCAAAGTGACATCTGGCATTTTGGTGCTGAGACAGACCTATTCCTCTTTTCCTTTTCTTTGAGTCATAGCAAAACCTGAGGCCGTGTGACAGTGTCATGAAAAGCAAAACAGCAAACACAGCCACCATATGACTGTGCTGGAGTATACAGACAAAAAGAGGGACCTTTTACATGGAACAATAAAGAACACAGAAAACTTTAAAAGCCAAATCTATGATCAAAAAGCACCGAACAACAGTGTAACCTTAACATATTTTGTTTTAACTGAGCAACAATATCAAAAGCCACATTGGAAACAAATATTCAAACTAGTCTGAGGCGCGTTCACAACAACCGGCCTTTAAATCCCACAGCGGCGTTGCATAATGGGTTTGTTTACACTCGTTTTATCTGGGGATGAGAGGATGAGTGTGTGTAGGCGTGACGTGGACGGTGCTGGTGATAATAGTGTGTGTGGGAGGGAGGGCACACAAACAACTATTTGCTGAGCTGTCCAGAGTTTTCCCACCGCAACTAAAAGAGCCTGACAAGGAAAAGAAGGGATGCGTCCGATCAGTGGCTATTTTAGCCTTAAATTTCTGGTTGGGCAATTTGTATGACGTCATGTCACCGTCACAAAAATAGAGGTAGCTGATTATTATAAGCAGTAGGCCTATATAGACCAGTAGGATATACTATGGGCTGCATTTTGAGTGCCAGCAGGGAGCAGAAATCCTATTTAAAATACAATTCACATGCTTTAGCTCTCAGCGCAACACAAAGTAAAATGATTGCAACAAAGTTAAAAGACTAGACAGACACATAACTTCACATCAACGTCATCATCAATACTCTGAATAAAGAGCTTTAGGAGACGTAATGCTACTTTAAACAGCTGCTCTTAAAATGCAGATGTGACTTTAAATACTCACGTTTCAGTTGATCACAGTAAATCCGTTTCTGCAGAATAATAATCTGTGAAACGTATTCAAGTCAAATGGGTTGGCGAGTGAAACAACTTTACATACCATTAGATATCTTACGTGGTGGAGCTTATTCTCCAAACACACTCATCCTCATCAACTCTAACGCTTCTCCCTGCTGAATGGACCGGATCATGTCGGTTCATGTTGGGTCAATAACTCCGTACAGTCCCGTTAGCATCGCCTGCAGGCTAGCGGGGCTAAGCTAACAAGCCATGTACAGGTACCTGCTCATCACTACTGAAACAATGCTAAACTTGACTTACCACAGAAACGGGAGCCCAGACGTCTTTAGCTTCTCTGTCAGGAGAACAAACCGAAGATCAAACCGTATTATTCATCCGATATGTGAGTGAAACCTGTCCACAGGTCGTGTTAGCCTGTTAGCCTGTTAGCCTGCTAGCTCAGGTGAAGCCGAGCAGGCAATATGCTAGGAGCTGGAGTCGCGTTTCGCATTATTCGAGTCGAGTTGCTAGGCAGATTCCGTGGGGCACATCTGAAGGTGCCCCCCCACCCAATGTTAACTTCGGCCTGTGTGGTCCACGCTCATTGGTGTTTCCATGGCAACAGTCTTAAGCTTGGGCCATTGCCCCCAGAGCAGAGACGGACGGCAAGAGAGAAGCTCATTTCACAGAGCAAGCACACAGACAGAAACACACACGAATCAAATGACTCCAAAACAAGACTATGATGCTTGTGAGTCAAGTTTATTCACACACAAATTCGCGCTATGTTGCATATAAAATAAAATACATTTTGCCACAAAGTACGGATATATTGAGCTTTCTGCACAACAGCGCCATCTGGATCTGGTGTGGCAGTGCCCCACGTGCCCCTAATGTAGAAACGCCACTGTGTTTTTGTAAAAGCTCTGCTGCACAATCAAATCATGAACAACACAAAAAGGAAGATTTCAGGGCTGTGAATAAAAAATATATGTATGGGATGATTTCCTGCTTCTTTAAAACAATCTTATCATTTCGTTGATTAGCATTAAAACCACAGCGAGTCTTTTTGAGTCCACTAGGGAAGTTGGATGAATTTGCAGAAATAGTAATAATGTAAAAAAAACATCACAAACCCATCAGATAACAGGTGAAAAGGGTTTCCACTATGAGACAGAGTCAAGGTCCAGTTTACAGGTCAAACCCAGATTAGGGCCAAGACTGGAATCATTTCTGAAATCAACAAACCAACAGTGGCCGAACAAAACTGAACATGAAATTTCAGTCACGTCATAACAAGTGGTCGTGTCTGAATAAAGATGAAGATGAAAATGTAGTATCAAACCTTCACATTGGATGATCCTCCTGAATATGATCACATGACCAAATGTGGCGGAAAGCTTTGAATAAGGAAGATTTCAAAATAAGTATTTCAAAAATGTTTTCCCATCCAGAATACATCAGAACGAAATCCAGCTCAAAAACCCCACTTGTGAAATCTGGAGCAGATTATCAAGGAGAGCGTGAAACCTAGTTTAGATTTGTGAAATACAAAAACACAATAAAGTTCACACAAACGATAAAATGATCGGGACAAGTTCACAGTTTGTTTTCTTATCAACAACAAATTCAATCAGGTAGAGAACAAAAACTCAAAGAAATCAAAAAAATCAATAAAATGTTTGACTGTGAAATCAGGATGAGCAAATCTTCCTGAAATACGTCTCATAGTTATATTACATTATATATCAATCTTAACATCTGAACAGTTCAAGCAGCTTAAGAAATAAAATCAACCGGAGGATGAATAGTTTACATTTAGACACATGATGGGAAATTACCTCATATATATTGATTGTTTCTAGTTAAATTCATAATTAAAAGCCTAAGAAGAGAATAATAAAAAAGTTAAAGAGAGAAGTTGAGGCTGATGCTCTTTATTTTTGTTTCTGGTTTCATTTGGTACTCAATCGGCTCATCGGCTGTTAATGTTTTATCAGTTTCCTTTAATTCGCAGAACGAGAACTTGAAATCAGAAGCTTCTAAGGTCAAATCTCTCAATGGCAGCAGCGTCGCCTTTGATAGCAGCGTCGCCTTTGATATCGCTGCTATCAAAGGCTATCAAAGGCGACGCTGCTATCAAAGGCGATGCTGCTATAAAAGGCAAAGCTGCTTCCAAAGGCGACACTGCTTCCAAAGGCGACACTGCTCCCAGAGGCGATGCTGCTCCCAGAGGCGATGCTGCTCCCAGACGAGACGCTGCTCCCAGAGGCGACGCTGCTCCCAGAGGCGACGCTGCTCCCAGACGAGACGCTGCTCCCAGAGGCGACGCTGCTCCCAGAGGCGACGCTGCTCCCAGAGGCGACGCTGCTCCCAGACGAGACGCTGCTCCCAAAGGCGACGCTGCTCCCAGAGGCAGCGCTGCTCCCAGAGACGACGCTGCTCCCAAAGGCGACACCTCTGGTCCCAGATTCGACACTTCTGGTCCCAGATGCGACGCTGCTCCCAGATGCGACGCTGCCTTTGGGAGAGACGCTGCTGCTCCCTGAGGTGACACCTCCTGTCCCAGATGCGACACCTCCTGTCCCAGATGCGACGCTGCTCCCAGAGGCGAAGCGGCTCCCAAACGCGACACCTCTGCTCCCAAAGGCGACACTTCTGGTCCCAGATGCGACACCTCTGGTCCCAGATGCGACGCTGCTTTTGGGAGCGTCGCTGCTGCTCCCTGAGGCGAAGACGCTGCTCCCTGAGGCGACGACGCTGCTCCCAGAGGCGGCACTGCTGCTCCCTGATGTGACGCTGCTGCTCCCTGAGGCTACGCTGCTGCTCCCTGAGGCTACGCTGCTGCTCCCTGAGGTGACGCTGCTGCTCCCAGAGGCGACAACGCTGCTCCCAGAGGCGACACCTCTGGTCCCAGATGCGACACCTCTGGTCCCAGATGCGACGCTGCTCCCTGAGGCGACGCTGATGCTCCCAGAAGCGAAGACGCTGATCCCAGAGGTGACGCTGCTCCCAAAGGTGACACCTCCAGTCCCAGATGCGGCACCTCTGGTCCAAGATGCGACGCTGCTCCCAGTGGCGACACTGCCTTTGGGAGTGTCGCTGCTGCTCTCTGAGGCGACGACGCTGCTCCCTGAGGCAACACTGCTGCTCCCTGAGGCGACGCTGCTGCTCCCAGAGGCGACACCTCTGGTCCAAGATGCGAAACCTCTGGTCCCAGATGCGACGCTGCTCCCAGTGGCGATGCTGCCTTTGGGAGCGTCGCTGCTGCTCTCTGAGGCGACGACGCTGCTCCCTGATGCTACGCTGCTGCTCGCTGAGGCAACGCTGCTGCTCCCTGAGGCGACACTGCTGCTCCCTGAGGAGTCGCTGCTGCTCCCTGAGGCGACGCTGCTGCTCGCTGAGGCAACGCTGCTGCTCCCTGAGGCGACTCTGCTGCTCCCTGAGGCGACGCTGCTACTCCCAGAGGCGACGACGCTGCTCCCAGAGGCGACACCTCTGGTCCAAGATGCGACACCTCTGGTCCCAGATGCGACG
Source organism: Pleuronectes platessa (assembly GCF_947347685.1). Classification (NCBI taxonomy): domain Eukaryota; kingdom Metazoa; phylum Chordata; class Actinopteri; order Pleuronectiformes; family Pleuronectidae; genus Pleuronectes; species Pleuronectes platessa. The sequence continues at coordinate 15,216,876 of NC_070642.1, forward strand.
CTGCTCCCAGAGGCGACGCTGCAACGCTGCTCCCAGAGGCGACGCGGCTCCAAGAAGCGCTGCTCCAAGAGGCGACGCTGCTCCAATAAGAACAGGCGACTGAACCTCCTGTGGTTAAACCTGTAGAGCCAAGAGAAAATGACTCGCAGCCAAGGATAAAAAGGCGATCACCAGCTTGTCCGTGTGAGCCGCCATCTGGAGGAAGGCCTGCAGGCTGCAGACTGACTGCTCACTGGTGACTGTGTGGTGCTGCTGTAAATGCTGATGTGTGATGCACACTTTGATATTTAGTATCTTAATTTAACAGCTATATATTGTTTAATTCTTTATAATAAAGACACTTCTCTATATTGTCTACTGTACGTTTTTATTGCGACTCACAGAAAGGAACCAGGAGCCGGCGTTCAGGTTCGTGGGGCACATCTGAAAGTGCCCCAGCTCCGCCCACTCTCCCAATGTTAACTTCGGCCTGTGTGGTTCACGCTCATTGGCGTTTCCATGGCAACAGTCTTAAGCTTGGGCCGTTGCACCCAGAGCAGAAACGGACGGCAAGAGAGAAGCTTTTCACAGAGCAAGCACACAGACAGAAACACACACGAATCAAATGACTCCAAAACAAGACTATGATGCTTGTGAGTCAAGTTTATTCACACAGACATTCACGCTATGTTGCATATAAAATAAAATACATTTTGCCACAAAGTACGGATATATTGAGCTTTCTGCACAACAGCGCCATCTGGATCTGGTGTGGCAGTGCCCCACGTGCCCCTAATGTAGAAACGCCACTGTGTTTTTGTAAAAGCTCTGCTGCACAATCAAATCATGAACAACACAAAAAGGAAGATTTCAGGGCTGTGAACAAAAAATATATGTATGGGATGATTTCCTGCTTCTTTAAAACAATCTTATCATTTCGTTGATCAGCATTAAAACCACAGCGAGTCTTTTTGAGTCCACTAGGGAAGTTGGATGAATTTGCAGAAATAGTAATAATGTAAAAAAAACATCACAAACCCATCAGATAACAGGTGAAAAGGGTTTCCACTATGAGACAGAGTCAAGGTCCAGTTTACAGGTCAAACCCAGATTAGGGCCAAGACTGGAATCATTTCTGAAATCAACAAACCAACAGTGGCCGAATAAAACTGAACATGAAATTTCAGTCACGTCATAACAAGTGGTCGTGTCTGAATAAAGATGAAGATGAAAATGTAGTATCAAACCTTCACATTGGATGATCCTCCTGAATATGATCACATGACCAAATGTGGCGGAAAGCTTTGAATAAGGACGATTTCAAAATAAGTATTTCAAAAATGTTTTCCCATCCAGAATACATCAGAACGAAATCCAGCTCAAAAACCCCACTTGTGAAATCTGGAGCAGATTATCAAGGAGAGCGTGAAACCTAGTTTAGATTTGTGAAATACAAAAACACAATAAAGTTCACACAAACGATAAAATGATCGGGACAAGTTCACAGTTTGTTTTCTTATCAACAACAAATTCAATCAGGTAGAGAACAAAAACTCAAAGAAATCAAAAAAATCAATAAAATGTTTGACTGTGAAATCAGGATGAGCAAATCTTCCTGAAATACGTCTCATAGTTATATTACATTATATATCAATCTTAACATCTGAACAGTTCAAGCAGCTTAAGAAATAAAATCAACCGGAGGCTGAATAGTTTACGTTTAGACACATGATGGGAAATTACCTCATATATATTGATTGTTTCTAGTTAAATTCATAATTAAAAGCCTAAGAAGAGAATAATAAAAAAGTTAAAGAGAGAAGTTGAGGCTGATGCTCTTTATTTTTGTTTCTGGTTTCATTTGGTACTCAATCGGCTCATCGGCTGTTAATGTTTTATCAGTTTCCCTTAATTCGCAGAACGAGAACTTGAAATCAGAAGCTTCTAAGGTCAAATCTCTCAATGGCAGCAGCGTCGCCTTTGATAGCAGCGTCGCCTTTGATATCGCTGCTATCAAAGGCTATCAAAGGCGACGCTGCTATCAAAGGCGATGCTGCTATAAAAGGCAAAGCTGCTTCCAAAGGCGACACTGCTTCCAAAGGCGACACTGCTCCCAGAGGCGATGCTGCTCCCAGAGGCGACACTGCTCCCAGAGGCGATGCTGCTCTCAAAGGAGACGCTGCTCCCAGAGGCGACGCTGCTCTCAAAGGAGACGCTGCTCCCAGAGGCGACGCTGCTCTCAAAGGAGACGCTGCTCCCAGAGGCGACGCTTCTCCCAGAGGCGATGCTGCTCCCAGAGGCGACACTGCTCCCAGATGCGACGCTGCTCCCAGAGGCAGCGCTGCTCCCAGAGACGACGCTGCTCCCAAAGGCGACACCTCTGGTCCCAGATTCGACACTTCTGGTCCCAGATGCGACGCTGCTCCCAGATGCGACGCTGCCTTTGGGAGAGACGCTGCTGCTCCCTGAGGTGACACCTCCTGTCCCAGATGCGACACCTCCTGTCCCAGATGCGACGCTGCTCCCAGAGGCGAAGCGGCTCCCAAAGGCGACACCTCTGCTCCCAAAGGCGACACTTCTGGTCCCAGATGCGACACCTCTGGTCCCAGATGCGACGCTGCTTTTGGGAGCGTCGCTGCTGCTCCCTGAGGCGAAGACGCTGCTCCCTGAGGCGACGACGCTGCTCCCAGAGTCGGCACTGCTGCTCCCTGATGTGACGCTGCTGCTCCCTGAGGCTACGCTGCTGCTCCCTGAGGCTACGCTGCTGCTCCCTGAGGTGACGCTGCTGCTCCCAGAGGCGACAACGCTGCTCCCAGAGGCGACACCTCTGGTCCCAGATGCGACACCTCTGGTCCCAGATGCGACGCTGCTCCCTGAGGCGACGCTGATGCTCCCAGAAGCGAAGACGCTGATCCCAGAGGTGACGCTGCTCCCAAAGGTGACACCTCCAGTCCCAGATGCGGCACCTCTGGTCCAAGATGCGACGCTGCTCCCAGTGGCGACACTGCCTTTGGGAGTGTCGCTGCTGCTCTCTGAGGCGACGACGCTGCTCCCTGAGGCAACACTGCTGCTCCCTGAGGCGACGCTGCTGCTCCCAGAGGCGACACCTCTGGTCCAAGATGCGAAACCTCTGGTCCCAGATGCGACGCTGCTCCCAGTGGCGATGCTGCCTTTGGGAGCGTCGCTGCTGCTCTCTGAGGCGACGACGCTGCTCCCTGATGCTACGCTGCTGCTCGCTGAGGCAACGCTGCTGCTCCCTGAGGCGACACTGCTGCTCCCTGAGGAGTCGCTGCTGCTCCCTGAGGCGACGCTGCTGCTCGCTGAGGCAACGCTGCTGCTCCCTGAGGCGACTCTGCTGCTCCCTGAGGCGACGCTGCTACTCCCAGAGGCGACGACGCTGCTCCCAGAGGCGACACCTCTGGTCCAAGATGCGACACCTCTGGTCCCAGATGCGACGCTGCTCCCAGAGGCGACGCTGCAACGCTGCTCCCAGAGGCGACGCGGCTCCAAGAAGCGCTGCTCCAAGAGGCGACGCTGCTCCAATAAGAACAGGCGACTGAACCTCCTGTGGTTAAACCTGTAGAGCCAAGAGAAAATGACTCGCAGCCAAGGATAAAAAGGCGATCACCAGCTTGTCCGTGTGAGCCGCCATCTGGAGGAAGGCCTGCAGGCTGCAGACTGACTGCTCACTGGTGACTGTGTGGTGCTGCTGTAAATGCTGATGTGTGATGCACACTTTGATATTTAGTATCTTAATTTAACAGCTATATATTGTTTAATTCTTTATAATAAAGACACTTCTCTATATTGTCTACTGTACGTTTTTATTGCGACTCACAGAAAGGAACCAGGAGCCGGCGTTCAGGTTCGTGGGGCACATCTGAAAGTGCCCCAGCTCCGCCCACTCTCCCAATGTTAACTTCGGCCTGTGTGGTTCACGCTCATTGGCGTCTCCATGGCAACAGTCTTAAGCTTGGGCCGTTGCACCCAGAGCAGAAACGGACGGCAAGAGAGAAGCTTTTCACAGAGCAAGCACACAGACAGAAACACACACGAATCAAATGACTCCAAAACAAGACTATGATGCTTGTGAGTCAAGTTTATTCACACAGACATTCACGCTATGTTGCATATAAAATAAAATACATTTTCCCACAAAGTACGGATATATTGAGCTTTCTGCACAACAGCGCCATCTGGATCTGGTGTGGCAGTGCCCCACGTGCCCCTAATGTAGAAACGCCACTGTGTTTTTGTAAAAGCTCTGCTGCACAATCAAATCATGAACAACACAAAAAGGAAGATTTCAGGGCTGTGAACAAAAAATATATGTATGGGATGATTTCCTGCTTCTTTAAAACAATCTTATCATTTCGTTGATCAGCATTAAAACCACAGCGAGTCTTTTTGAGTCCACTAGGGAAGTTGGATGAATTTGCAGAAATAGTAATAATGTAAAAAAAACATCACAAACCCATCAGATAACAGGTGAAAAGGGTTTCCACTATGAGACAGAGTCAAGGTCCAGTTTACAGGTCAAACCCAGATTAGGGCCAAGACTGGAATCATTTCTGAAATCAACAAACCAACAGTGGCCGAACAAAACTGAACATGAAATTTCAGTCACGTCATAACAAGTGGTCGTGTCTGAATAAAGATGAAGATGAAAATGTAGTATCAAACCTTCACATTGGATGATCCTCCTGAATATGATCACATGACCAAATGTGGCGGAAAGCTTTGAATAAGGAAGATTTCAAAATAAGTATTTCAAAAATGTTTTCCCATCCAGAATACATCAGAACGAAATCCAGCTCAAAAACCCCACTTGTGAAATCTGGAGCAGATTATCAAGGAGAGCGTGAAACCTAGTTTAGATTTGTGAAATACAAAAACACAATAAAGTTCACACAAACGATAAAATGATCGGGACAAGTTCACAGTTTGTTTTCTTATCAACAACAAATTCAATCAGGTAGAGAACAAAAACTCAAAGAAATCAAAAAAATCAATAAAATGTTTGACTGTGAAATCAGGATGAGCAAATCTTCCTGAAATACGTCTCATAGTTATATTACATTATATATCAATCTTAACATCTGAACAGTTCAAGCAGCTTAAGAAATAAAATCAACCGGAGGCTGAATAGTTTACGTTTAGACACATGATGGGAAATTACCTCATATATATTGATTGTTTCTAGTTAAATTCATAATTAAAAGCCTAAGAAGAGAATAATAAAAAAGTTAAAGAGAGAAGTTGAGGCTGATGCTCTTTATTTTTGTTTCTGGTTTCATTTGGTACTCAATCGGCTCATCGGCTGTTAATGTTTTATCAGTTTCCTTTAATTCGCAGAACGAGAACTTGAAATCAGAAGCTTCTAAGGTCAAATCTCTCAATGGCAGCAGCGTCGCCTTTGATAGCAGCGTCGCCTTTGATATCGCTGCTATCAAAGGCTATCAAAGGCGACGCTGCTATCAAAGGCGATGCTGCTATAAAAGGCAAAGCTGCTTCCAAAGGCGACACTGCTTCCAAAGGCGACACTGCTCCCAGAGGCGATGCTGCTCCCAGAGGCGATGCTGCTCCCAGACGAGACGCTGCTCCCAGAGGCGACGCTGCTCCCAGAGGCGACGCTGCTCCCAGACGAGACGCTGCTCCCAGAGGCGACGCTGCTCCCAGAGGCGACGCTGCTCCCAGAGGCGACGCTGCTCCCAGACGAGACGCTGCTCCCAAAGGCGACGCTGCTCCCAGAGGCAGCGCTGCTCCCAGAGACGACGCTGCTCCCAAAGGCGACACCTCTGGTCCCAGATTCGACACTTCTGGTCCCAGATGCGACGCTGCTCCCAGATGCGACGCTGCCTTTGGGAGAGACGCTGCTGCTCCCTGAGGTGACACCTCCTGTCCCAGATGCGACACCTCCTGTCCCAGATGCGACGCTGCTCCCAGAGGCGAAGCGGCTCCCAAACGCGACACCTCTGCTCCCAAAGGCGACACTTCTGGTCCCAGATGCGACACCTCTGGTCCCAGATGCGACGCTGCTTTTGGGAGCGTCGCTGCTGCTCCCTGAGGCGAAGACGCTGCTCCCTGAGGCGACGACGCTGCTCCCAGAGGCGGCACTGCTGCTCCCTGATGTGACGCTGCTGCTCCCTGAGGCTACGCTGCTGCTCCCTGAGGCTACGCTGCTGCTCCCTGAGGTGACGCTGCTGCTCCCAGAGGCGACAACGCTGCTCCCAGAGGCGACACCTCTGGTCCCAGATGCGACACCTCTGGTCCCAGATGCGACGCTGCTCCCTGAGGCGACGCTGATGCTCCCAGAAGCGAAGACGCTGATCCCAGAGGTGACGCTGCTCCCAAAGGTGACACCTCCAGTCCCAGATGCGGCACCTCTGGTCCAAGATGCGACGCTGCTCCCAGTGGCGACACTGCCTTTGGGAGTGTCGCTGCTGCTCTCTGAGGCGACGACGCTGCTCCCTGAGGCAACACTGCTGCTCCCTGAGGCGACGCTGCTGCTCCCAGAGGCGACACCTCTGGTCCAAGATGCGAAACCTCTGGTCCCAGATGCGACGCTGCTCCCAGTGGCGATGCTGCCTTTGGGAGCGTCGCTGCTGCTCTCTGAGGCGACGACGCTGCTCCCTGATGCTACGCTGCTGCTCGCTGAGGCAACGCTGCTGCTCCCTGAGGCGACACTGCTGCTCCCTGAGGAGTCGCTGCTGCTCCCTGAGGCGACGCTGCTGCTCGCTGAGGCAACGCTGCTGCTCCCTGAGGCGACTCTGCTGCTCCCTGAGGCGACGCTGCTACTCCCAGAGGCGACGACGCTGCTCCCAGAGGCGACACCTCTGGTCCAAGATGCGACACCTCTGGTCCCAGATGCGACGCTGCTCCCAGAGGCGACGCTGCAACGCTGCTCCCAGAGGCGACGCGGCTCCAAGAAGCGCTGCTCCAAGAGGCGACGCTGCTCCAATAAGAACAGGCGACTGAACCTCCTGTGGTTAAACCTGTAGAGCCAAGAGAAAATGACTCGCAGCCAAGGATAAAAAGGCGATCACCAGCTTGTCCGTGTGAGCCGCCATCTGGAGGAAGGCCTGCAGGCTGCAGACTGACTGCTCACTGGTGACTGTGTGGTGCTGCTGTAAATGCTGATGTGTGATGCACACTTTGATATTTAGTATCTTAATTTAACAGCTATATATTGTTTAATTCTTTATAATAAAGACACTTCTCTATATTGTCTACTGTACGTTTTTATTGCGACTCACAGAAAGGAACCAGGAGCCGGCGTTCAGGTTCGTGGGGCACATCTGAAAGTGCCCCAGCTCCGCCCACTCTCCCAATGTTAACTTCGGCCTGTGTGGTTCACGCTCATTGGCGTTTCCATGGCAACAGTCTTAAGCTTGGGCCGTTGCACCCAGAGCAGAAACGGACGGCAAGAGAGAAGCTTTTCACAGAGCAAGCACACAGACAGAAACACACACGAATCAAATGACTCCAAAACAAGACTATGATGCTTGTGAGTCAAGTTTATTCACACAGACATTCACGCTATGTTGCATATAAAATAAAATACATTTTGCCACAAAGTACGGATATATTGAGCTTTCTGCACAACAGCGCCATCTGGATCTGGTGTGGCAGTGCCCCACGTGCCCCTAATGTAGAAACGCCACTGTGTTTTTGTAAAAGCTCTGCTGCACAATCAAATCATGAACAACACAAAAAGGAAGATTTCAGGGCTGTGAACAAAAAATATATGTATGGGATGATTTCCTGCTTCTTTAAAACAATCTTATCATTTCGTTGATCAGCATTAAAACCACAGCGAGTCTTTTTGAGTCCACTAGGGAAGTTGGATGAATTTGCAGAAATAGTAATAATGTAAAAAAAACATCACAAACCCATCAGATAACAGGTGAAAAGGGTTTCCACTATGAGACAGAGTCAAGGTCCAGTTTACAGGTCAAACCCAGATTAGGGCCAAGACTGGAATAATTTCTGAAATCAACAAACCAACAGTGGCCGAATAAAACTGAACATGAAATTTCAGTCACGTCATAACAAGTGGTCGTGTCTGAATAAAGATGAAGATGAAAATGTAGTATCAAACCTTCACATTGGATGATCCTCCTGAATATGATCACATGACCAAATGTGGCGGAAAGCTTTGAATAAGGAAGATTTCAAAATAAGTATTTCAAAAATGTTTTCCCATCCAGAATACATCAGAACGAAATCCAGCTCAAAAACCCCACTTGTGAAATCTGGAGCAGATTATCAAGGAGAGCGTGAAACCTAGTTTAGATTTGTGAAATACAAAAACACAATAAAGTTCACACAAACGATAAAATGATCGGGACAAGTTCACAGTTTGTTTTCTTATCAACAACAAATTCAATCAGGTAGAGAACAAAAACTCAAAGAAATCAAAAAAATCAATAAAATGTTTGACTGTGAAATCAGGATGAGCAAATCTTCCTGAAATACGTCTCATAGTTATATTACATTATATATCAATCTTAACATCTGAACAGTTCAAGCAGCTTAAGAAATAAAATCAACCGGAGGCTGAATAGTTTACGTTTAGACACATGATGGGAAATTACCTCATATATATTGATTGTTTCTAGTTAAATTCATAATTAAAAGCCTAAGAAGAGAATAATAAAAAAGTTAAAGAGAGAAGTTGAGGCTGATGCTCTTTATTTTTGTTTCTGGTTTCATTTGGTACTCAATCGGCTCATCGGCTGTTAATGTTTTATCAGTTTCCCTTAATTCGCAGAACGAGAACTTGAAATCAGAAGCTTCTAAGGTCAAATCTCTCAATGGCAGCAGCGTCGCCTTTGATAGCAGCGTCGCCTTTGATATCGCTGCTATCAAAGGCTATCAAAGGCGACGCTGCTATCAAAGGCGATGCTGCTATAAAAGGCAAAGCTGCTTCCAAAGGCGACACTGCTTCCAAAGGCGACACTGCTCCCAGAGGCGATGCTGCTCCCAGAGGCGACACTGCTCCCAGAGGCGATGCTGCTCCCAGAGGCGATGCTGCTCTCAAAGGAGACGCTGCTCCCAGAGGCGACGCTGCTCCCAGAGGCGACGCTGCTCTCAAAGGAGACGCTGCTCCCAGAGGCGACGCTACTCCCAGAGGCGATGCTGCTCCCAGAGGCGACGCTGCTCCCAAAGGCGACACTGCTCCCAGATGCGACGCTGCTCCCAGAGGCAGCGCTGCTCCCAGAGACGACGCTGCTCCCAAAGGCGACACCTCTGGTCCCAGATTCGACACTTCTGGTCCCAGATGCGACGCTGCTCCCAGATGCGACGCTGCCTTTGGGAGAGACGCTGCTGCTCCCTGAGGTGACACCTCCTGTCCCAGATGCGACACCTCCTGTCCCAGATGCGACGCTGCTCCCAGAGGCGAAGCGGCTCCCAAACGCGACACCTCTGCTCCCAAAGGCGACACTTCTGGTCCCAGATGCGACACCTCTGGTCCCAGATGCGACGCTGCTTTTGGGAGCGTCGCTGCTGCTCCCTGAGGCGAAGACGCTGCTCCCTGAGGCGACGACGCTGCTCCCAGAGTCGGCACTGCTGCTCCCTGATGTGACGCTGCTGCTCCCTGAGGCTACGCTGCTGCTCCCTGAGGCTACGCTGCTGCTCCCTGAGGTGACGCTGCTGCTCCCAGAGGCGACAACGCTGCTCCCAGAGGCGACACTGCTGCTCCCAGAGGCGACACCTCTGGTCCAAGATGCGAAAACCTCTGGTCCCAGATGCGACGCTGCTCCCAGTGGCGATGCTGCCTTTGGGAGTGTCGCTGCTGCTCTCTGAGGCGACGACGCTGCTCCCTGATGCTACGCTGCTGCTCCCTGAGGCGACACTGCTGCTCCCAGAGGCGACACCTCTGGTCCAAGATGCGAAACCTCTGGTCCCAGATGCGACGCTGCTCCCAGTGGCGATGCTGCCTTTGGGAGTGTCGCTGCTGCTCTCTGAGGCGACGACGCTGCTCCCTGAGGCGACGCTGCTGCTCCCTGAGGCGACGCTGCTACTCCCAGAGGCGACGACGCTGCTCCCAGAGGCGACACCTCTGGTCCAAGATGCGACACCTCTGGTCCCAGATGCGACGCTGCTCTCAGAGGCGACGCTGCTCCAAGAAGCGCTGCTCCCAGAGGCGACGCTGCAACGCTGCTCCCAGAGGCGACGCGGCTCCAAGAAGCGCTGCTCCAAGAGGCGACGCTGCTCCAATAAGAACAGGCGACTGAACCTCCTGTGGTTAAACCTGTAGAGCCAAGAGAAAATGACTCGCAGCCAAGGATAAAAAGGCGATCACCAGCTTGTCCGTGTGAGCCGCCATCTGGAGGAAGGCCTGCAGGCTGCAGACTGACTGCTCACTGGTGACTGTGTGGTGCTGCTGTAAATGCTGATGTGTGATGCACACTTTGATATTTAGTGTCTTAATTTAACAGCTATATATTTTTCAATTCTTTATAATAAAGACACTTCTCTATATTGTCTACTGTATGTTTTTATTGCGACTCACAGAAAGGAACCAGGAGCCGGCGTTCAGGTTCGTGGGGCACATCTGAAAGTGCCCCAGCTCCGCCCACTCTCCCAATGTTAACTTCGGCCTGTGTGGTCCACGCTCATTGGTGTTTCCATGGCAACAGTCTTAAGCTTGGGCCGTTGCCCCCAGAGCAGAAACGGACGGCAAGAGAGAAGCTTTTCACAGAGCAAGCACACAGACAGAAACACACACAAATCAAATGACTCCAAAACAAGACTATGATGCTTGTGAGTCAAGTTTATTCACACAGACATTCACGCTATGTTGCATATAAAATAAAATAAAATATATTCTGCCACAAAGTACAGATGAGTTGAGCTTTCTGCACAACAGCGCCATCTGGATCTGGTGGGGCAGTGCCCCATGTGCCACTAATGTAGAAACGCCACTGCGTCTGATCGTGTTCCGTATTTTTTTTACTGCCAACAAATCCTTTAAAAAGAAAATTATTGATAACTACAATTTTTTCTGAATTGCTTAAACTAATTTTCTGAAAGGTGGGGTTGAGTGACTCTAACACCCAAATTCAATGGCGGAAGAAAAGCTTAAACGCTATTCTTCATGTATTCTCTCACCACAGTGAAAGATCATTTTGTCCCAAACGACAACGTAAACAGTATGATGGGCCTGACCATGGCCTCTCTGCTCATGTCTGAGCAAATCATCCTGTGGAGCTTCAGAAATATGGATGACATTTAGTGTTGTGTGGTCCTCCAGTAAAATGACTGGACCAGTGCATGCTGAGTGGTGGTGTGTCATCGATGACAACAGGGTGGTAGTCGTGTTTAACCTTCGGGGCCTGAGTGTGTTTGTTTTGGAGAATAGGGTTTAACTTTATTCAATAGCACTTCAAAGACAACATTGTTGATCCAAAGTAGTTTTAAAAAATTCAAATGTGATAACAAATAAGCAGTGATAATAAAACTAATGATAACAAGAGCAATCATGATACTACACATCGCAAGAAAAGAATAGGCTTGTTTTGTTTTCAACAACAGGGAATTTGTTGATTTGCTGATTAAGGAAACTTCAATCGTGACAAATAAACTGAAGCCAGAATCTGTGGATTGGGATATCCATGGAAATAAAACTACTGCGTTATAACATTTGGTAAAAGGTTAAACCTCAGAGTGGCGATATGAACGTCTGAAGAACCGAGGATGTACTTTTGTTTGAGTCTCGGAATGGAAAACGCTTCTAAGGCTAAAATAGTGACAGATCATTGGAGACAAAGTCTGTGTTTTACAAGGTTCACATGTTTTTGCATGTAATTGTATGTTACAGTTTGAATAGGGGAATTTGAATGCAACGTAGCAATTATTCCACATATTTAGTCTATTTTAGTCCATAAAATAGGAACATTGGTAATGAAGGGGAGCCAGGTTTAAAAGATTCTGTCTTGTCTCGTCCTTTTGAAAGAGATGAGGATCATTATCAGGAATGCTGTTTGATATTCTTCTTCTCTCAGAACAGAGAGGAGGGCTGAAAGACTCACAAACAGCCTTGTCCTCAGACCATCCTCTTGTGCCACACTGAACCCAGCATGGGTGACAAAACCCTCCTCCTCTAAAGCTGTCTCCAGCGTCAAACATCCTGATGAGGACACATTTGTTGGACTAGTTTGAACAGCAAGTTTCATTTCTAAATTTAAAGCTGATAGTCATTTAATATGTGATCCAAATTGGTGTGTTTTTTACATGCGCCGCAGATAATGAACACAATATGCTTCCAAACTGAATGTAAAGCCTTTCATTTTTATTCATGATCAAGTAACTGGTGAAACAACATTCACAAACATCTTTGGCATCTTTGAGTTCTTCTTATCTGTGAATGGTTTGCATTGGGCTGTCATGAAAACAATACATTCTTCAGGTCCTTTGTGAATCCTTCAACATCCTGATCACATTTACAAAGAAAAACAATTGCAGCATCTCCATCCATCGATCTGTCCGACATCTGATATAAGCGGATTATGTGGCTCATGCACTATTATGTATTTATGTCGTTAAAAGGCAGTCTTGATTGGCACGGGTGTCATAAACACGTTTTGTAAAATACAGTATTAATATATCAGTTTCGCTGCGGAAAGGACCAAAATGCTATTTCAGTTCACCTAAATATCATCGGGAGGAATCCATACAGATGAGTATTCAGTGTTTATACATCCCCAGCGTCCCTGCAGAGAAAGCTGTGGCCTGATGATGAAAAAAGTTTGATGTCCAGATGAAAAAGAAACAATTTAATGACGCCACCTGCAGGTAGAACTGAGGTATTGCATCCATGCACTTTTTCCCTCTTTTTATCATCATCGCTCTAGAGAGAGAGCAGTGGGTCCCTCTGAGAAGCTGTTTGATATCACGAGTCCTCTTCCATGTAGACAAACATGTAGTAGACCAGAGCACTGATGGCCAGCAGAGCAACCGACAGCACCATGTTCCTCCGATTCTCTCCTCGTAATGTCTTCAGCTCCTTGTCTAGGAAAGAATCACAAGATGGGTGCGCAGGCGTTAATGTGCGGTACTGGCAGGCTGCCTCTTGGTACGGCAGAACACATTTAGAGTGGCAGCAGATCTATCTCTGGTAAAGTCTAATTGTTTTATATTTTATCAGTGCGAGTCACCATGTAGAACTGAAAACATGCATGCCTTCTGTAAAATAAATAAAATGTGACAGATATAGCTAAAAATGCTTGTTACTATTGCCATCAGTGTTTTTGCCCATTCACAGTTTTGAATACAAGCACTACTTTGAAAAGTATTTTGTACGTGTTTGTGCAAAGTCATTAACTCAAAGATTAAATGAATTATGTTGAATAAAACTATCAATATGAAGAATTGTTATTAAAAAGTCTCTTCGGTATAAACCTGCACGTGATTGAGTATTTAACAGATGTTTATTAAAGAAATAGTCTGGTAGTAAACATATAGTAGTATATAGTGTACAGGTGAAATGTGCTCTGAACAAAAAGTTCAGTCTCACCTAGTTTCTGCACCCTTTCATTCATGATCCCCATTTCATCTTCCAGCTCCTGCCTGTGGAGGAGAAAAGATGAGACGGAGACAGACGGCTCAATCAGGAGCCTTTAAATCAAAGTCATCCGTGAGGTTTCAGGAGGTATAGATTAAAAAAAACATTTTTCAAGCGAATCAGCATCAGACATCAGATTTTTTAAGGTCAAATGCTGGTTTCAACAACTTCTTAATTTAGGAGCTTTATGACCACAGTGAATGAAATGTAAGACCCATGTCTGGCATGAATGATTTACACGAATAAGGTCAGATAGTCGAGTAGAGAATAACCCCTGGAGATGCCAGGTAATTGATCGATGATGATGTTTTCTTAATTCGCAGCACAGGGTTGAGCTCTCTCAGCCACCGTACAAGTGTAAGTCTGGTCTTGTTCTGTCTCTGACTTGAAAAATAAAACAAACAATCCTTGAGTACAATGTAATAACCTCTTCCTCTTCCTCCTCCTCACCTCTCCCTCTCAGAGAGCTGCTCCTTCCTACTCTTGAACTCCGCCCTCTCCAGGTTGTCATGGCAACGCGTTCGCCTCTCCTCCAATCGATCGATCTTCGATCAAGAGATGAAGTTAATTGATTAAATACATCAATTAATTAAGAACAATAATCACATGAAAGACGCTGCGGATGAATGAGCGACATTTCCACAAGCTGAACGTGAGAACACAGTTCGTAGCAAGCGTTGGCTAAAGAGCTGCTAGCTGGCTAAGGTCAAATAAACCACTTCCGACGTCTCACCTCACTGGCGACGCTGGTTTTCTCTCGTCTTTTGTCTTTAAGTTTTGACATTTTGCGTCAGGACCGCGCGCTGCTGAGCTAGTTGAGGGAAACTGTGACAACGCGGAAGTGCTACGTCTTCTTCTTCGCAATGTTTACCGATTCTGTGAGGGCTCTGCTGCCCCCTGCCGGTCACTACTCGCTGCTGCAGCCGCTTCCTCCTGGTCTAAAGTTACAAATAAAATATCGTCGCGTGAATTATACATCCTCAAGACCTAAACAATGGCAGCAGCAGCCGAAATGGAAACGCACAGTTAATCCTGGGTAGTTTGAGGCTGTGGTTTGGCTGCAGAGCTGCTGCTGGAGGCCTCCTCACACACACACAGGTGAGCACAGCTGAGTTATTGTTGACCGGCTCTAATCGGATTATTTGACCTGAGAGGACACGACGTGTTCAGATGAGAAGGAAAGAGGTGAGGAGGAAGATCTTTCTCACCTCCTCTACCTCATTTCTGTCTTCTTTTTTTTGTTTTTGCAGGGAAGTTAAAAAAAAATGCCTCTCTTCATCAACCGGGACCAGATATTTGCGCACCAGGTTCATCTGCTGGAGCACAAACTGAGGGTAAGTCACTAATGTCCAGTGTGTGGAAGCCTCATCCAGCAACCGAGCACATACACAAGAGTTGCGATGGGCCTTTTACTTTCATCTATTTGTGTTTTCAGAGTAAAGAGGAGCGGATACTGGAGCTGGAGACGGAGAATGCTATTCTTCATCTGAGACTTGCGGACGTAAGAAGATTTATTCTGTCCCTCATCACCCACAGCACAGGCTTAACGGTCTATTCTACTCTGCATTAGCTGTGTCTATCGTCATTAATTCTGTCTTCCTGAATGGCTCAATGGCTTAATATCAATTAACCAGTGTTGTGCAAGTTCACACCTCTCATGAACTAGTTCATAGTTCAGTTCATTTCATAGTTTTAAGGTGGAAAGTGAGAATGAAAGACTTAACTTGTTAAAGAAAACCTTATCCATCACTACCCCTTGCCTTTACTGTCGGAATCTTTATCAGAGTGTAAAAATCCCTCTCTGCTTTCTCTTGCCATCTGTATATGAGACCGAGGGGGGGGGGGGGGGGGGGGCAGACGCCCAATGCGCATGATGGCTGTAGGGTTTTGTGGGATGCCAGGCTCTCATTGGTTGATCAGTTGGCGTATCAAGGGTGAATGAGGAAGGGGAGTGAAGAATACAGTGGTGGATGATAGGAGTGTCAGAGTTACGAACAAGAAGTGTGTCGTGTTCGCTGGATTTTAATAAAGTTACACATGAAGAGAGAAGTTTCCTGTCGTCTATACGCGAGGACGCTACAATATGAACGTGTTCACCGTTCAAATTCATTATTTGTCATTGAGTTGGGTTCAGTTCATCGTTCTCATAGAAGTGAACGTGTTCAATGAGCGCGTTCTTTTGCGTTCGTTCATGCACAACACTTCAATTAACAATGAGTTGTTGGACCAGGGGCTTGAGGACAGTTTTCATATCGGTCCTAATCGATAATGATCACGATAAGTGTCACATTATTTCTGTTATGGTGAGAAATGTAACACTTCCACACTGTGCATGTTCCAGCTGTACTTTTCACACCGTGGCCTGTCATATAACCTACTGGAAAGATCACGTATTTAGTTTTAAAGATGTGTTTTATTTGAGGCACCAAATATCCACATCAACAAAGCCTGGCCAAGTCAGTGTTTTGTGAGAATGGACCAGGTTTCTTTTCGCTCCAGCTATAAGTAACAAGTATCTAATTGTTAGAATGACAGAAAAGGATTCTGTGATGCTGAATACAATAATTATCATTGCAGAGTATCTTGTGTGTCTATATGGGGAACCATCTATTTGTATTCTTCTATGTTCTCAACCACTCAACAGTTGAGGAACAAACCAGACAATCTTATTCCAGTAAATAAGAAGTTAAGAACGAATGAAAAGTATCCAACCCAACTGCATCACATACTGTACTTTGCTTAAATGAGCATGTTGATGTTATATCCTTTTCCAGTGTCTGGTGAAACTACGTCACGACCATGAAGAGGAGACCAAAGCGATGAACCATCATCATCAGCACCAGAGACAGGCACAGAATGAAACCCGGGCCGGCCTCACAAAACTCCTGTCTGGAGTCCAGGTACAGATTCACTGAGCGGGTCGTGTGGAAACAGAAACACACACACACACACACACACACACCAAAGAGTAGAGTCACACATCCCATCTCCACACTTCATTAGTCCTCTGTGTGTTTGTGGCAGGAGGTGAAGCAGGACCTGAGTGAGGTGTTCGGAGTGTATGTGAGTTTTGCCGCCGAGCTGGAGGAGCAGAGCAAGCAGCTGCTGGAGAAAGTGGAGCAAGCCAGCTCCTCCATGAAAGGTCACAGTGGAGATGAGGTGCAGGGTAAGTATCTGAGTGGGTGGAGCCATGAATGTAGCGTCTTTGACATCGTGCACAAGTTTGGTTTCAGGGGGAATGTTTTCCTTGTAGCACAATCTTTCGGGTTTGGGCTTCACAGGGTGGAGCCTGTGTGCAGTGAGTTGAGGCATCCATTACAGTAAGTGCCCTTAATACTGACCTGTAGGATCAGTGCTTTAACAGGACACTGAGTTTGACTGTGGACAGTCGACTGCACAGTGGAGTTCAACTGCACATAAGACGTCAACTCTAACAATAATGTAACAGACAATTGTATTTAAGTCTTTCACATCTATAGTACATGTTAAAGATTGATCAAAACAGAGATATGTCATTTTGGATAACACCCATGCCAACAAAATACGATGACCTACTAAAGTCTACACAAAAAGAAGTCACTTTAAACCTTACAATGAATCTTGCATAGAGAATTGAAGCAGACATTTTATTCTATTCAGTCTGGAAAGAACCCATTTAATTTTGGTGTTGATCCACGAATTCTTCTTTAACTTTCTTTCACATTTGGAGATGAGCTATCGTTCAACATTTTCATTGATTTCTCGGAGAATAATGAATGGTTCTTGATGGGGGAGGGGGGGGGGGGGGGATCTGGTGTGCGATGTGGTGCAGATTCTAATAGGAATCCCTATCTTGTGAATGTTGACGTAGTTTCCTAACAGACTGTTGGGCCTTGGCAGGGGTCTGAGTTCAACTGAGTTCCATTCTAGCTGTCTGGACATTTTTTAAATCGCTTCCTCCTGGTCCTACACTTTCTACCTTTTGCTACCTACAACATCCCTGCTGAATTGGGTGACAGGTTGTGCACTGCCTGTGTGTGTGTGTGTGAGTGTGTGCCAGTAATCCCCCCCCCCCCCCGCCCCCCCCCTTGAGCCAGTCCAAGGTTGACTGTGCTGTCGAGCACCGTCCCGCACAGTCAGCTGGTCTCCACGGCTCTGTCGATAGGCTGATCTGGTCGGGCGCTGTGGCAGACATAAGCCCGAGCTCATGCTGTCCAGGGCATAAGACTCCGGGCCGCTCCGAACAAAGTGGCTTTTCTTGACCTTTTTACTGTTGATGTCTGGTGAAGGAGGAATTTAGAGATTTACCTCCAGTAATCACATCACATGACACTATTACATTCTGTGCTGCTACAAACCCCACCGGCTTGTGACCTTGACTACTCGCTGTTTTTTTCGTTGTAGTTGTTGAACTATATATTTGACTCTTTGCTTTGAACATTTCAAAAAGTAACGGAAGGTTTATTAACCATCCGTTAGGTTTAAGATTTTTTGGGGTGCATTTCACCCAATGGGCCCCCTTCCAGCTCACCCAGTCTGCAATCTATTCTAAATTGGATTCCACGGGCACCATTTCAATTTTTGTTTTGAATGGGCCATTTTTCTTTCATCAGACAAAACTATGGTCTTGCAACAGCGGATCATTTTACTGACCTTGTCTCGCACATTTAATAAAATTTATTGAGAACATAGCAAAATAAGAAATAATAAACTTAACTTTCTGTGGAAGAAGATATTTAACCGGTTTATCTACCGTTATGTCATTTGTGTGTGCATATGTGTGTGAGAATGGGCAAGTTTGGTGCCAGGTGTGTATTCAAGTGTGATGGAGCCATGTCCAATGCATCAGAGAAGCCAGTGGTGTATTCTTGTTTGTCTAAAAGTAAACTTTCTACCTCCCTCACTCAGACCTGCAGGCCCGTGTTGCAGCTCTGGAGCGCTCTCTGGAGGAGGAGAAGGAGAGGTGCAGGACAGAGAGGCAGAGGAGGCAAGAACTTCACAACACAGTGGTGGTGAGGAGATCATATTTGTTTCCACACTGGCCAGAGGTAAAGGGTTGTGTGTACTAGAAGAACTGCAGCAAATCAACAGTTTCTTCTTTGTGTTGCTGCAGGAGCTGAGAGGTAACATCAGAGTTCACTGCAGGGTGCGACCTGTTCTGTCCTTTGACCACGTCCAGTCCTCCACCTCTGGATCAGGGTGGGTCAGCACCATAAAATACAGAATGATAAATGAAGGTAATCCAATGTTAACACTGTACTTCTTTTCACCTTTAGTCCTGCCTCATCTGAGGAAGTGGTCTACGCGATCAGTGATGTGAGTGTCAGACTCGAATATTTTATCTGGTTGCTATTAACTCAACTCAACATTCCTAATCAGTTGTTTTTCCTAATTTTTGTGTTTTCAGGACACGGTGATGGTGAATTGCCTGAAGCCCGGGATGCCAGTGCAAAACAAGATGTTTGAGTTTGAGAGGTAAAATAATCACACTTTATTTTTATGGCAATTTTCATACAAACAATGTTTCAAAGTTCTTTAAAGAATAAAATAAATATAAACAATATCACCACCCATCAAAGTTAAGATATGAAATTGTGAAGATAAAATAATAATACTCAAAAGAGACGTGAAAAGGATAAAGAAGTAGAAGCAAACTTTGAAGCAGTCTAGGACGTCTAAAGGTTAATAAATAAAATTCAATTAAAAGCCTAAAAGTAAAAAGTTAGATCTTGAGTTTGCTTTTCAAAACATCCACGTTCTGCACAGTGCACATTACTGTTAGATGTTTTTCTAATGATATTTAGCGGTCACTGTGCTCACGTTGTTTCCTCCAGGGTTCATGGACCAGAGGACTCCCAGGACACAGTGTTTGAGGAAGTCAAGCCCCTGATTACATCCCTGCTGGACGGGTAGGTGTTAAACAATACAAATACCCCCACCCTGTGGGAACTGAGGGATTCCAGGTGAAGAACAAAGGGAACCAAATAAATGTCAAACAAAAAAATATGATTTTAATGGCTTCGGCATTAAATGGAATGCCGCTTCCTCCCCGGCAGCTATAATGTGTGTATCATGGCGTACGGACAAACAGGAAGTGGGAAGACTCACACCATGATGGGATCGCACTCGTCAGACGTGTCCTCAACGGTGGAGCAGGAGGCCCAGCAGGGTGTCATCCCCCAGGCTGCTGCTGAGCTCTTTCGGTGAGAGACACTGGACTCTTTATTCACTTATTGTTAAATTTACAGTGAAATTCCTGAATTCAAGAGGATTTCGTGCTCGGGCCCTGTGTTGTTTATCTGTGTATTTCTTCCTGTGTGTGACCCAGGTTGATCTCTGAGAAGCCTGCAGGGAGCCACACAGTGGAGGTGTCAGTGATGGAGGTGTACAACAACGACGTGTATGACCTGCTGGCTAAAGACGGGCAGGGGAACCAGCGCAGGGACGTCATCACCACCTCCTCTGGTACCAGCCAGGTTCCCTCCCTGACACACGAGTGAGTACTGCCTGTTTGTGTGGGATTATAGACTGTGAGTGGCATGTGGTAGTTTAGGAGGTGCAGTCATTTTTAAAGCTCTACTTATCAATACATCTTTTAAATAGTATACTGGAAAAACTGATGTTGTCAGATCCGGGAACATGATTTGTTGCGTCAGGTAGATTTTCCTCGGCTCCCATCAACTCCCATGATCCCGTGCTGCTTCACACTGTCTTTTGTTAAATTGTTTTCATGTGAGAGATGTCGAGCAGCCAATTCTACACACTGTATGTTTAAGGTCAGTGTGTGCTTCCTGCCCAAATGCCAGCTGATGGCGTGTGTGTTTCACTTCTCTGCATGTTTCACAGACCGGTGGGCAGCGCCTCCGAGGTGATGCAGATCATCAGCAGCATTCTGAAGCTCAGGGCTCACTGTCCCACCCTGGTTCACACTGAATCTTCACGCTCTCACCTCATTGTTACCCTCACCATTTCCTCCAAGAGTCCCAATGCACTGGCCCTGGGTGAGACACACACAGACTCCTTTTAGTACATTAGTAACAACCGATGGCCACATATTCCTGTATCGTAACTTTCTATCTCTCCCATTCAGCCCGCAGGCTGCAGAGCGCCAAGAAGGACATGCAGCGCTCCCCTCAGAAGGAGTGGTGGAGCCCACGCTGCCGCCGGGCCGACCTCACGGCCCGCTACCCATCTGACGAGCTCCTGGCAAGCTCCGCCTCCTCTCCCTGCCCCTCACCTTGCCTTTCCCCGTGTCCCTCCCCCAGACCCAGTATCTCACAGGCCCCATTCAGGACCAAGCTGCAGCTGGTGGATCTGGCAGGGAGTGAGTGTGTCGGTGAGTGTCGGGCCTCTGTGCTCTGGGATGTTCTCTGGATTCCTTCTCCAGGAAAATACAGATTCTTAAACAGTACAGTGTGCTCCCTTTAAAGCCAGATTGACTAAGGTGTTTCATACAAGGCCTCCTAAATCCAATCGGCAGTATTGACAGAAAAGGGATTGATGACAGGACATGTTTAAATGTGAACAGGTTTCAGTTATTGTGATCTCAAAAGGTTTTTAGTTGAGATTTTAAACACAAAATCATTCACAGGTTCACAGAGCAAGTAAATCTGAAGATGGAAAACAGTCGATTGAAGCTGGTACAACCGATGTGTGTGTGTGTGTGTGTCAGGTATGTCTGGAGTGACGGGCGCTGCTCTGTGGGAGGTGTCCTGTATAAACCGCAGCCTCTCCGCTCTGTCTGACGTCCTGGGAGCTCTGGCCGAGCAGAGACCACACATCCCTTACAGGAACAGCAAGCTGACCCATCTACTTCAGGATGCCATAGGTGACACACACACACACACACACACACACACACACACAAACGTTCCTTCTTCCATATGACCTGTGCATCCTATGTCTTTTCCCACCCCACAGTGTTGTCTCATCCATCTTAGAGATTCCACACATTAGTATTCTATTCACAAACACCTTTTAAACTTACTTCATGTCTCTCTCCATCTTGTCCTCTAGGTGGCGATGCCAAGCTGCTGGTGATGCTGTGCGTCTCTCCCACGCAGCGCTACGTCACCGAGTCGCTGCAGTCCCTGGGATTGGGCACGCGCGCACGCCAGGTCCAGAAGGAGCTGCCTCGACGGAAGAGTAACACACTCAAAGTTAAGTGACGACATCAGGACAATTTGCCCTGTTGATACAGACCGGAGGGTTATAAGGTGCAAAATGAGTTACATTGATTTTACATTGAGTATTTAGTGCATACCTGTACCTGTGGGGAAGAAATCAAAGTGCCCAGCCTTAAACAATATGACTTAATGCAGTTATTAGAAATCTTTCCTAGTCACTGGGTTACACGGTGCTGCGTACTCATTGGTATCAACATCCTAAACTGTACAACAATAAAAACAATATTAGCCTGATATAAATACTTTTCTTAACCCTTCGTACAGATTTGAATACATTGGTTGGTGGCTTAAATAGGAAATGTGTTGTGTGTGGGTATTATTTATGTTTTTAAATAGAACTGGGTGGTGTCATCTATGTTTTTAAAAGACTTTTCACAAATAGATGAATTCAAATAGATCTTGGTTTTAAGCCTATTTCAGGAAAGATAGGCCAAATGAAACTGCTGAAACTTTATCATACACATGCTGAGCCTGGTTTTAGCCCAGTTGCTGGTTTAGCAGTAAATGACAGAACAATTTTACACAGGTGGGACTTTAATAATTGAATTGACCTTTGAACCTTTGTTTTTAGTACCATGTTTTTCCATAGTATTACGATGTAGCTCATTCCAATAGTGAATAGTGCTGTAAAGCTTTTTGACTCGGGTATTCTTATTTATTATTAATGCTGTAAATAATTGAAATATACGCTGCTCATGCTATGCCTTCTATTTTTTAGTATTTTGATGCATCAATGTTTATACAGTGTTTATATAACGTTCTCATGTATTCTGTCTGTAATCATGAACCCCTTTTTGTAACACATCACAAATCATTCAACCACATTGATTGAACTGTCTCAGTAGAAAATAGAATAATAGAATCATTGATATTCTATAATAAACAGCTGATGCGCAGATATGTTTCCCTGTTTGTTTCCGTGTGTTTCATAAAGTGAAGATTGTTCCATCACTGCTCTATGTTATTAAGAAGGGAAATTCTGCATGAGCAAAATTCAAATACAAATCTGCCAAACTGGTCGTCCAGCGTGGCAGCTCCTATCAGATTGATGATTATTTAAGATAAGTTATTTCTGGTCTGTTGTTGGGGAGAATTTCCTCCAAGGTGAAACCGCTGGACACGTCCCAGCATGAGAATAGAACAACACACCGTCGCTGGTTATTAAATCTTCTTCATCATCTCCCCTGAGACAAACACACTCACATTTTAATGGGCGTCCACTCATCAGCATATACTGTAAACTGCAATGAGAACTCTGTACAGTGTATTCAAGTTCTATTTCATACAGTCCCCACGCTGCCATGTGTCTGAACCACAGACGTCAAGTGCCGCCCTGACATGAAAGCTGAAAAGCGTGTTTACGAAAGTGGAGATTTCAAATACAGAGTGAGGATGTGATTATAACAAGAGTGACACTTATACAAAAAAAACTCCTGGAGCAGCTTCTGTTTATAGAGCTGAGGAGCGGGAAGGTGAGAAGACGAGAGAAAGGGAGAAGAGGTGGAAAGGAAATGAGACGAGAGAGAAACAGGAAACACGAGGAGGTGAGAATGAAGTGTGACAGCGCATGACACTGAACTTGCGATTTTCATTCTTTATCCTGCATCTGACAAATAAAATACAAGATACTGTCTAACAGGAGGATCCAGACGTGGATTATTTGTCCCACAGATAAACTGGAGGATCAGTCTCAGCTGTTCATAGTTGATCAGACTTGAGTCAATTAATTACAGGGATTTTGTTTAGGTAATAATCCTCATCTGTTGGATTATAACAGTTTAAGGAACAGTAGATAAATGTCTCGCTGTGATGGAGTACATCAAACGGCTTGTAATGCAAATACATCTAACTCATCAAATGTTAAAACCCACGTCATTTCAAATGATTTACTTTTGGTTTCATTCGTCTAATATCAACAACTTTTACTTTATTGTCATTATTCAACATAATAATGTGAATATTTCTAATCGTCGCTGTAAGAACTGGAGTCATTAGTGTCAACAGAAGATTGTCAGGGTCCGATCAGAAGAAGGAAACTTCTGGATCATTCAGAAATGGGCAGAGCATTATGGAGGTAGGACGTGACGTATAACTTCTGCTGAGGAAATCAACTGTTTTTGTTTCCAGCACATCGACAAGGACGCCAACCATTTCACCAAAAGCTCTTAAAACTCACTGTCTCTCCCAATTGAGACAGATTTTTTCTTGGACATTGACATTCTCACATGCAGCCCCTCCGGATAATTTCAGGAAAATATGAGGACATCAGTGTAGGTCTGAAAGCAGCTTGGGTAAAATGATGTCGAGCTTAACAAGTCAGGAGGCAGATAAATGTGTATGAAGCAGCACATTTCCAGCTAGAGACACATTATAAGCTTTGAAGAGCAAATCAAATCAACCCTGTTTATAAGAACTCAGCTCCACAACAAACCCCAAACGTGTAGCGCTGAAACATAACATTAGATTTTTATTAATTCAAGCAAACTGTTACAGTCAACAGTTACATAAGTTACATGGTTTACAGTATTGATCTAATCTTTTTCTTTTTTTTCAAACCAGGGTTACTGTCCACCCCCCGTCCCTTTGCCCTCCCCCCCCATCCACCCTCCCCACTCCCAAACATAGAAACAGCAAATCCATACAAGCGCAGGCAAGTAAGTAGTAACAGCACAATACATTCATCAACTCAACGATACGTTTTTGTACGAACAATAAGGCAAGTAGAAGAAAGAACGAACGGACGAACGGAAAAAGATGGCAGACATTTGCTTTGAAATGAGCCACAGCAAGGCATGACGTGTCCTCCTCCTCTTAGGCCTGAAGGGGGAGCGATCGTGCCCTAATTTCTTCTTCGGAACAACAGTTGCTGCTGTGGGACTGAACGAGGTAAGGCTTCTCGATAGTGGGCGGGTCCACAGTAAAGGGGGGATCTGAGGAAAGAGCTGCCTTTGGTGGTATCGAGTGGTTGGCGGGTGCCTTTCTCAAAGTGTTTCCTCTGCACGCTGGATATTCGACCTGGAACAATAAGAGAGGCAGGAACTCTGATGTACAACTGTAGCGTCTCATCACTTCCATTGTCCATATCTGTGGCTAATAACGCAAGAGAAGGAACCGATGGCTCAGTGTTTGTCATAGACATTGCTTTTTGTCAACATGAGCTTACATGGCTCCTTAGAACCTGGACAAACAAAAAAAAAAGAAAAGCTCAATCTCTTGGCATTTATTTCCCTGGGGTAATGTTTTCGATGTGAGTGGATGGAAATGCACACACGTTGCCGAAGACGTCTATTTACTTCCCCTTCATTTTCAACCGTTAAAACAATCCTTCTATGACCTTTGACATACCAGCACAATCTTTTGCTTGTTCTCTGTTGTAAAACCAGTCCTGATAACAAGAGAAAACGAAAGACAACCCAGCTTGTGTTCTGCAAACTACTGGCCTATTAAAACTGCAAACGTTTCAGCAGGAAAAGGTAAAATAAAAGAAGCTAAAACAGAAGTCATTCAATGCCGTGTTCAGCCACCAGGCGACAAAACTGTACCGGAGAACTTGCCTTCATTTTTTTTTTTTCCATCTTTTTTTTATATCGATGAACAGATAAGAAATAAAAACAAGTGGTTCTTCAAAGAAAAAAGTCATTTTCATGTATAACAATAGTAAACATGGGGGATTTCGTCAGGAGAAATCCAGCTGAAAAAAAGGTCCTGTAGTGCAGAAAAGAATGAATGTAAAAGAATCCCTCTTGGAACACGAGAAGACGGACGAGGGCGATGTGGAGACTGTCCTCCGAACACATCCACAACGAGACGAGAGATATGACGAGATAAAAAACTTCGACAGGGGATAAATGGGGCAACAACGACGTTCCTCTTCTCTCCGGAGTGGTAAGGACTCTGATGGCGAGGTGTGGGGGGGGCAGGGTATTTGGAGGTGGGTGCACCTGAACAATTTTGTCCTCTCCTGCCACCGCTGCTTTTTATTTTTTCCCCCATCTCTCTGACGGCCATCACTCCATCCAGTCTCCTTCGTCGAACTCGGACTCGTCCTCGGAGTCGGAGTACTCCACAGCGATGCGCCGGGACAGGATGGTGGCCACGTCGTTGCCGACTCGCTCGTGTTTAGCCTCTTGCTCTCGCTGCTCCTCCACTTTTCGCAGATGTATGCCTGCAGCACAGATAATAAGAGAGATACTGGATGTTCTTATGTCATGGATTTAAGAAAGTATACAACATTTTTCTGAAAGAGTCTAAATATGTAAAAACAGCCATTTAATCAGCGAAAATCCTAAAGTAGGACTAAACAAGTTCTGTCTTCCTCGTAATTATATTTAAACCAACATTTCCACTAAAGGTTATTTTCATTTGGCAATTAATGCTCTTGCAGCCCCATGTGACATTTATCCAATTCACTATCGTTGGCATTCAAATTTGTCATTTGAGATTTTTGACATTCTAAAATATCTGTCAATCAATTGACGCTTTAAAAACTTGTTTGAAATGTAATATTAAAGATTTGAAGCATTTCTGCAACTTGTGAACTGCAGCTCGGGACCCACCTTTTCTGATGGCCTCCAACAGGACACTGCGAGCATCGCTGATGGGCGGTAGACTGGCTGGGTGGTGCCTCTTGGACCCCAAATCGTGGAGGTTGTGGGGTGAGGCCATGGCTCCTGCTGAGGGGAAGGCCGGCAGCGGTGGCGGTCCTGACATACCCGGCGAGGAGCTCCGCGCTCCGGGGAGAGGCAGAGGAGGAGGCGGTGGGGGAGGAGGCAGGATGTTGCCGGCCGCATGGGCTCCAAAGCTCATGGGTGGGCCCTTGTCCAGGACCTGCTGGAGACGAGCCGGGGAGGAAGAGTGGAGTGGAGGCGCCACGGGCGGAGGCGCCGGGTGGAGCACCCCCGGAGCAATCTGGAGGGGAGCAGGGGCAGGTGGGATCGCCATGGGCTGCTGGACTGGTAGAGGAGGAATGGGAGGAGGAGGGGTGCCCCGCATGCCTGAGGAGGGTAAGGGCGGAGGCGGAGGGGGAAGAGGTGGAGGCGGGGGAGGAGGAGTGTTGGAGTTGAATCCTGCTGTTCGTGCCGGAGACTGAGGTCTGCTGTCGGAAAAACCCGAACTGGAGCTGGAGAGAGAGAGAGAGACGGACAGAATGATAACAAGAGTCAAAAGTTCAGGTCGACGTAACAGTGGGATCCTACATTCTTCCTTAAGATAAGATAAGATGAGATAATCCCTCATTAGTCCCCCAATGGGGCAATTTGCAATAACATTTTCTGCAACATCCTTATAACAATTCGAGCTTTTACGCTATTTCCACAGATTCTACACAAGTCCTCAGTGGGTGAGTGTTGTGGCCCGATATCTCCTCTGTAGCCGTCAAGTGTGTTTTCCTATTTACATTAAGGACCGAATGTTATCAGTTATGGCCGCTCACTGACCCTGAAGCTGTGTGGGTGGATCGCGCTACTAACCGAGGACACTGCAACACAAAGCACAGCGAGAGAACGAGAAGAAGAGAAACAAGTATTTCCTCCGAGCACACTTGATGCTGCAGTGAGAAACCTCGACACCGAGCACGATGGTGGTGAAGAGACGGTGGAATGAAGCGTCGGAAAAGGAGTGAAAACTAAGAACAGGGGATGAAGTGTTTTTAAGAAAAGGAGATGGCACGCTGCAAGGACTTCAGAAAGGAAAATCAATGTTGTTTCTGTGGTGCTGTGGCCGCAGCCTTAATCATAGCCTCTGATCTCTCCATTCCTTCAGACGGTGACATATGCAGCAGGAAAACCACCTTTAATACTCTCAGTGGCCTTAACACTCTATCGATCCTGGCCCTTTCTGAGCCTTTTCCTATTTTATGTTGTCTGTAGTCGACAAAACTCCATCCATCCATCCATCCATCCATCCATCCATCCATCCATCCATCCATCCATCCATCCATCCATCCATCCATCCAGCGTTCCATTCTTCCCTGTGTTTTTCTGTTCAGCTCCAACAGAGCAAAAAATCCTCAAACAAAAGCTCGGCAATAATAAACGTGATAGAATGCCACTCGGTATCGATCCGTACGAGACAGAAATAAATAGACCAACTCAATTGATTATGAGCCGGATTGCAATTGTATGTGTGCCCGTGCGAGTCGGAGATGAGGTGAAATGGTATTTACAGATAATTCTTCACACTAGAATCTGATTGGAAAACCACACGAGCAGGATTTAGTGTCGCAGCTGCAGCATCTGTCTGGTTTGTAGATGCCAGGGAACGCATTAAACTAAGGTCCCTAAGATTACATGAGGCTGATGTTACGCGTGTGTGTGTATGTGTGTGTGTGTGTGTGTGTGTGTGTGTGTAGAGGGTTTCTGGTCCCACCTGATCACAGAGGGTGGCTTGATCTCTCCCAGTGGGTGCATGGGAGGAGGTGGTGGCGGGTCGTGGGGCCGCGAATACATTCTGTCCCCGGTGCGGTTCAGCAGCTCGTTCATCTGGGTGTAGGGCAGCGCCGCCAGCGAAAAGTGCCCGTCCATTTCCTCCGTGTACATAGGGTCCCTGAGCAGAGAAGTACGCTTTCATTTTCTCACTTGTCTTTGGGACCTGGGAAGTTTTGTCCTTTGGAATCTCGTTGTCACTGTTTCCCAGCTGTTTATAACTTATTCATACTTTTTTGGGGTTTGTGCACGCGATCGCATGTGCACAGTTTATTTCAGTCCTCATCATTTTCAGATGAAATATATTCACATGAAACGTGAACTTGGAAACAGCGAGCAACAATTTTTGGTTCTTACAATTTCTGAAGTACTTTTCCTCTCAGTTTTGCTTCGGATTAGAATAATACTGAACTGAAGAGAAGGCCTCCAGTGAAAATTAGAAGAAAACAGTCAAAAAAAGTTTATCCTCTTATCTTTATCCTTATATCTGAACTCTGTTATGTTTGAAATCACCTCACTGCCCCTCTGAGAGGTCCAGGTCCCAACAATACTGAAAATATACAAAGAATCTCATTGGTGTATTTGTTCCTAGCCAGTGAAACCTATTAAATCGAGAAAGACTATTTTCTTAGATCTGTAGTCAACCTCTGATGAAGATATATTAATACAAAAGCTTCAAGCTTCTTTCTGTTATTACCTTCTGCACGGAGGTCATGTTTTCATCAGTGTTTGATTGTTTGTTTGCAAGATACAAAACTAGGTGGAAGTAGTGTGGTATCATTTCATTCTGGTGCAGATTCAGGAATTTTGTATCATGTTCTTTGACATTTTTAAAACATCTTTGTTGATTGCTCCAAAGAATTATCTGTAAATCTTGATGAAAAAGTCTGACATATTCAGGATGTTGGGATCGATGAGTGTGAAAATGAAAATCCGGATGTGCTTCGATGAATTCAAATGTGCTACAAACAATCCCCGGGGTGATGCTGCTAGTTTCGTCCTTCACGCACACCGTGGCTATTTGAACATCACATACTGGGGGATTCATTCTATATCGAGATCCGTCCTCGTCTATGCTCGGAGAGAAAAATATTTCAACTTTTCATGACACAGAACAAATCCAAGAAAAAACACCAATTTGCATTAAACCGCTGCTCATTAATCACGTTGACTGGCAGAGAAATGATTGTGAACGAGTGGCGTCCGAGCTTTGAGGCATAATAAACGCAATCACTGCTACAAGGGACCCTAATCATCAGTTTGCTGTGGCTGCATTCCCCCTGCACCAGCCAAGTGTAAATTGAAAGAACCTAATCTCGATGGAGTGGGCACAATTTATTATTTTTGCAGATCGAGTGATTGCGTCTTGCTGATAAATATGTGTTTCACCAATCAGTGCTGGTGATTAATATCATGTATCCCTGTGGCTACCATGTGCACATTACTCACATCTTTTGACGCCTGTATGTTTTCGACCTAAATATATGTGTCTATGAGATATGTGACACATACTGGACATCCACCTCCACGTACCTGTTATGATAACCTGCAGATCCGTTGGCCTCTCTGTGCTTGTCCTCAGGGATGTCCTGCGCCAGCTCCGCACCCAGAGCCAGTTTCTGCCACTCCTTTTTACGGTCGTGCGGCGCCCGCGGGATCTTCTCCGACTCCGGCGGACGCTCTATTGCCTTCATCTTTGGTAAAGGGGAGTTGACGGGATGGTGGAGGCAAGAGTGAGGTGATACCCCCAACACGGTGACGGGGGAGAAAAGAACAGATTAGCTGCCGTCATTTGTCGTCTTGTTTGACAAAAATACGCAGACTGTGGGTTACGTGCTAACAAAAGGAAAATTTGAGTAAACTAAAAAACACACGATTCAACTAAATTTAAATATCTTAGTTTATTTACACTTTTTTCTGATGCTGCCACATCGATGGAAACACCAAACCGTTTCATTTTACATGGCAGCCATATCGATCTACCAAAAAGTGTGCTGAACTAGCTCTGAAGATACAGTTCACAAAATCAGTTATTTAAAAGCAAAAGCACTTCACAGAAAATAATATCTCATACAAGCTTGGGAACAGGGAGTGCTCAGTGACTTTGGCCAAATCAAATCATGAAACGTGTATAAACGTCAATAAAGTTAAACTAATTCAACGACAGCAGCACTCTCCACCTCCCACACTTCAGGGAGACTGACTTTTGGCACACACACTTTTCACAGGCCTGTAAAAGACAGAAATCACACACATCAACAGTCTTTTTAAAAACAAATCTCTGTATTTTCACATACCTGCCCTGGAAGGTCTAAGTACCTATAGACCTGGTCATACATGCGGGGATCCTGCAACTACAAGAAAAAAAACAAAAACCACAGGAGAAGCACCAGGGGTGAGGAGAGGCTGGACTCCAAATAATCAACACAGCACCGGATTGAGCTCAACGCGGCTGCACGCGTCAACAGGGACGAAATAACAGAGAGTGAGTGAGACAAAAGGGAAAGAGGGGAACAGAAAAGTGCTGTTAAACAGAAAATGACAGCGTTCACAGCTCCGGGGGACGTCACAATACAGGTGGGACACAACTGTGCACACACATAAACACACACACACACAAACATCCAAAAACCTACACACGGGGAAAGAACAGAGCTGAGCGCAAACAGAAGATGCGGAAAGAGGGAGATCTCACTGGAATGGAAGGACAAACTACAAAGGTGCGTATTTCTGTGTGTGCGACCAACAACAACAACAACAACAACACACTGAAGAATGACATGCAAAACAAACACACACCTGAGCGAGTCAACTCAGAATAGTAAAAGAGCAGATTTGAACTCAGGAGACTAAAATGAATAATGTACAGTTCAAATAAATCCTGAACCATCTTAATTATGCATTCACACTAGACAATAATCAGCAGTACCGACACAAACGGTTCAGTTGAAAACAACAAACATTATCTGCCTGTGTTAGTGAATAGTTTAGGAATAAGGATGGTGTTGTTCTGTTTTCCCTCATGTCAAGTTTGTCAACAAATCCACGCTAAGACAAAAAAAAGCAACGTGTTATGGATACTGCCGACCTGTGGTACTCTGCTGACGGCCCACTGAAAAGTCAATAAATCACCAATTATGGAGGAAAAACGACTGAAACATTTCCTGAACCAATTAGATTTAAATAAATAGTAAAAAAACTACATTTTTTGGGGCTATTTTGAGTGGTGGATTAACACATTTAGTGCTGTAGTGAGTCTGGTCTTCTCGTGGTATTTGTTGACATATAGAATAATGCAGAATATTGTCAGACATATAGTTGAGAGAGAGATATTATAGAGCCAGTCAAACAGTTATTATGTTTCTAGCAGTAGACAACATGCAGATTGTGTGTTTGTGTTGAGACGACATTTGGTGTGGTCTACCCTTTACGACTGTTTGTGTGTGTGTGTGTGTGTGTGTGTGACTTTAAATCAAACATGGTGGCTGACAGGTGGTTGATTCAACACAACATGGGTAGTGGACAGCATCTCATCTGGTTTGAGGCTGGGCGGCTGAGATTGAGTGTGGGAATAAATCCTAATGGTAATGTACATTGATTAGGTTCTTATTCATTATGGACCATTACCCCTGATGAGCATTGGCTGAGGGGAAGCCTCTGTGCTCACTCTCTCTCTCTCTCTCTCTCACACACACACACACACACACTCACAGATCCTGATGAATGACCTTATCCCTCCCACTACTCCAACACATTCATACATCTGAACTGACGAACCCGAGGCAGCTCTGCCTCCTGAAGTCTGCTGAGGCTGAAGAATCCTCGTCCTAATCTTTACATATTTTGTCTTCTACTATTTTCCAAACATTAGAGCCTCTAAGATCCAGCTGCATTTCTCGTGCATCATTTGGAAGATTAGTTTCACTTCTATTAACCTCTGACTTCCTGAAAGGTTTGTGGGCATCGTGCCTCAGCAATATTTAATATTAGTATTAAAGAGGACTATCAGCAGTAAAATAAGTGAGCGTGTGCTACTCAGAGAGATTTGTCGCTTTTATTACCTCCGCCAAGGAGGTAATACAATTTGTATATGGATCCAGAACACATTGTATTTCTTTTTTTTGACATTTTGAGAAAGGGCAGTTTTCGTTGATGAACAGAATTGTGTGTTACTTTTAATGAAAAAAACTTAGACATAGTGAGGGGGTGTGCAATTTCGTGCAGATCCAAATACAATTCTGGATCAAGCGGATTTTCATTTAGTTTTAAATGGGTGATGGCTTTTTATACACCAACTGTATGGTAAAGTACTAGAAACCCTTAACTAACATGTAGTTGAGAAACATAATCTAACCTTAGCTTTGTGGCTTAATATAAGGGGACTGTTATATGATATATGATATATGCTCTACTAAGTGCCAGTCTACTTGGTAGACAGAAAAAAGGGCAAAGAATCACAGTTAAAGAGCCTGACACATTCATCCAACAGGCAAACCTGTGTCCAACACAGTGTCTCAGAGTGAAGGCTTCACTGGAGCAATGTGAAGCTGAAAACTGTCTGTGTTGAAGATAAATAGCAAAGTGTAAACAAGTGGGGGCGGTTCACTGTTTGTATATGAGAGAAAATGAGAGAGGGTGCCTCTGCGTGTGTGTTTGTGTGCATGTGTTTGTCACAGCCATTACAAATGTAGTTAATTTTCCGAGGTTGTGCCTTTGCTAGGTCGTCATCCTTCATCTGAACGGCCCAGGCAAGAGGAGGAGCTGCTGTGTAAGCACTGTGACTGTGTGATACACCAGATATAGATTTATGTTATATACAGAATGTAATCTCATGTGCAGGTCTGAGTCCATACTCGTACCCAGTTGTACAGTATGAGTGTAAATGTGGGCTCTTGTTAGTGTCTGTATTTTTTTAGTACATGTTCAATGTGACACACTCAGCAGAACTGTTTCTGTGTGAGCGGGTAAACGACCCCCGCAGGGAGGCCCAAAGAGGCGCACAACCACTGGACCACCACACTGCTGACAACTACACTAACTCCCTCACACCACACACACACACACCTCTAATGCTGCAGGTCCATCCTGTACGTACCTGTGCTGCACTTATCTTTAGCTTAAGATTACATTTATTTAAATTACAAATGAATTTAGAGAATGTTGCACAAGCTCCTTGATTATTTTATTGAAAGTAAACATTCCACTTTCCAAAAGTGGTTGAAATCAATGTTAGCAGAAAAGCAGATGTTTTAAATTTCCCACGGGATTAATAAAGTATCCATCTATCTATCTATCTATCTTAAAGTCTCAAAGATGATATGTAACTTTTTTTGTTATGACAATTCAGTTGACCATTAAGAAAACATCTACGCGCAAACATGTCAGTATGTGATGTTAGTCAAAAATCCAAGCCCAACCAACGCCAGTGAAGCAAACAGGGCATCCGAAGAGGGATCGCATTCCAAAGCTGTAAGTTATTAGTTCCAAAGTGTCATGTTAGTTTTCTTGTTGTTAGTGAAGCATCTCCTCCATGGCTGTGTCCCAAATGTATTATTCTACTGTATCCTCTAGTAACTGTTATTCACAGGTAGGAGGTTTTAGAAATGTAGACAAGTGCGACCGAAATGAATGAAAATAGCAATTAGCAAAGTTTCCAGGGATGTAGCCAGGACACAGAGTGAAATACTGGAGTGTTTGTTAGTATCGGGAAGGAAGCTCACTCGTCCAGAGCAAACCAAATGCGGTTACTGGCGGAGGGTGGAGGGCTGCAGGCTGCCACGCTGGGAGCAGATGCTCCGACAGATGTGGTGTATTGGGGGTTGGGTGGGGGCAGGGGGGGTCTTACCTCTGGGGTACCGAGGAAGGGAGGAGGGGTTTCAGAGAGGACTCTTATAAGGCCCTTCGGACACACAAGATAAGGCATTTCCAGCTGCACCGAGTTAGACCAGGATCGGGAAAAGGTTGAGAGGAGCAAAGTCAGAGGAGCAGAGATACTGAGGGCAGTCTTTATTCATACAACCTTCCTCTTCCGTGACATTGGCAAGGCACTATTTACCACGGAAGCTATATGATAGAATATCACACATGCTCAGTTGTCTTAACATTGTTTTTTGATGGACATATATATTGTATATCGAAGCTGTAGACAAGTGTACAGGGAGCTCTGTCTCATTTTTCTTCTGTTGACAAGTTCATGTACTCGTGATAGAAATGGAGAATATTCTTGTAAATGCACTGTTTTCAATTGGCTTCATATAAATTTGTAAATTTGAATCTAAATCAGTCATTAATTGTCATTTCCAAACCATGGTCCTCCATTGCGTTCATTCTTGCACCTGAACTAACGAGTTCTAAAGAGCACTTGAACGGTATATGTGTTTCTTTTTAAAAGAGTCTAGGTATCAGAATCAGGAAGGGAAACGGTACCGGAACATCTCTACTTCATAAGAAGCTATCTGACACACATCTCAATCTGATGATCTGTTTCATACTCGACTCTTTGAGAAAAGCATCAGGATCACTGAGGCCCTTCAGCACATAAGCCACAATGCCTTCAAAGTCGTGGCACGGCACAATTCAGATTATCAGAAGATCAGAATCTTTGCCTTTGTTGTGCACCTGGTTTATGTTCGACCCTTTCACAAGACAAGCATAGAGCCCAAGGAGATGGTTTGTAAATGCTTTACTTTGCTAACATGCAAATTGCTGCTTTAATGAGGTGTTTGCATGTATTATCTAAGTGGCATCCAGGATGTTTCTCAGTCCTCGTGTGTAAAAATGTGCTGTTTAAGTAAAAAACAAATTGCTGCTCCATCTACAGTCATTAACAAGCTTCTCTTAGGTCAGAAACAGCCATTAAGGATTCTTGTTACATACTGTAGCTGTGCTGTGGACTAGGGTAATATGCTTGCATGCATATTCATCTGCTGGATGATGGTAATCTTTGTAAGCAAGATGTACTGTTATCATCAGCCAAAGTATCATGTCAGCATGTCGCCATTTAACATGCAATCCATTTCTCTATTTATTTGCATCGAGATACACTATGTGTACTCTGAATGTCCACATATATATGTTATTCATGTTGTTGCGACTGGAGTTCACGGATCCCTTACACTCTTCACAAGAAGTTTCCCTCTCAGCAGTTTATAAACGAACAAAGAGGCTTCTTGTCTTTGTTGGTTTGTGGACTTTGATTATCTCGTCCTTTTAGTATCGTTTGGAAATGAAGTCAGGAACGTTTCTTCACAGGTCACAATGCAGGATTTAGTTTTTATACAGCCTTGTCAATTAAACAAGCTGTGCTATTATCCTTTCACGGTGGACGCCTGCAGATTTTAATGAGGACTGGCAGTGATGCGTACCATCTAGGGACAAATTCACAAAGCATTTACTGCTGCTTTGGTTTATATGTATAAAAAACTGCCTGAGACTTAAATGTCAGTATTAAGATGCTTGTGAGCGCTGCAATGAGAGAGGAGGAGCCAAAAGGGATTCTCCACAGGGGACTTAAAACGCTGGAGACGAACCTTGATGTCGTGTGGACTGATCTCAAAGGGAGGCAGTGATGTTCGGTTTCTCTAAATGACGTCCTCGCTTTCTCTCTCACTCCTTTCTTGTCCCGCATGCATCTCTGGGACTCTCTCTCTCTCTCTCTGCCCGTCTCCCTCTGACCGGCTCAGCACATATAGTCTACTGCTAATCCACTGAGGCCGAAGCTAAAACAGGAGCTAATGAGATTAAGACGCTGCAGGGTTCTTCTCCCTGACTCTCTCTACCCTACTGATGTACCGATTTAAACATGTTTAAAATGTCCACGTTTTAATTAAGAGTTTTTACACATTCTATTTTGAAATTATGTTTTAAACACAAACTTATATTTTCACACTTTCATATAAGTGCACATCAATGCTTTGATTCCCATGCCCTCCATCGCAGCATATATTATACACAATTAAGAAATTGGATCTTAAACATCGATTTTTCTATTTGCTGTAAAAGACATAGATGGAAGTAAAGATACAAGACCAAATGTTTAGGTCGCTTAAAGGCCGGATTTATTTGAGGTGAATAAATCTGTTGAAAGAATAAGAACCCATCCAACTGTATGAATTATAACTTGCTATAATAACTATCCTCATTGCCCCTTAATTTATTGAGTCCTTCAAGCTGCTCTTTCAACTGCCAAAGCTTAAATATTTGATTTGTTGCTGTGTAAGAAGAAACTTGGCCCTGAATTGCTGCTACAATGAATAGCATCTAAACCTCCTTTACTTTTTCAATAGCTTCAATGGGTGGAGTAATTTGAGAAAAACATTTAAAAGTCAGATATGTGAAGCTTTTCTCTTTATTAAATATGTTAAATGTGTCAGACTCTTCACTAGCATGTTTATCATTCGTTTGTGCACCTTTGTCTTTATTTATTAATAACTTAGAATCTGAACAACCGGCAATAGGGAGCAGAAAAAGTCAGAGATAGCTCGAACATTCAGGCACAAAATGTTGTGGCAGCCGATCTCAGGCGGCTTCACACTGAGTGACCGGCCTGTCAGGTCCTCAACGCTGCAGCGGCATCTCAGATCAGGGTGGATTTGGATCACTGTCTATGCGCATGTCGGAAAGTTTTAAGCTGAAAATATGATGTCTATAATCAACTGCTGAAATAATAAGGTGGAGCACAAAGGTAATTACAGCGACACACAGGGCTTTGCACAGCTATACTCTTTAGGACCTTGCATTTATTTTCATTCATTGTGTACAGCCTAATTAAAACCTTATCCCTAACCTTAACAATGACCAATTCATCCATCACATTAAACTTAACCAGGACCCCAGAAATTACATTTAGCCTCATTAGGACTGAGCTTTGGTCCCCATGAGGCCCACTGGTCCTGACTAGGTCAGTTTTTTTTTTACGCTGGGAAAAGTCCCAAAGAGGTAACAAATAAGAGTATAAACACACACAAACACAGACTGTGTGATGTGGTTGAAACAGAAGATGAGCTGATTAAGTGAAAATCGATCAATGCTCGACACACTAAATTTCCCCCATTTGATTGTGTATGTGTGACCAGAATTCTTATTTTCCACCTCCCGCCCTGTTACTGACTGATTCGGCATGCTCCCAATAGACACACACACACAAACACACACACACACACACACCCACACAACTTCTCCACACTGTATTTACCCCAATCCTCATTCAGACCATTTATCCACCGTGATGGTTACACAAACCAAGAAATATATGTGCGTAATCCCTCTAATCCATCCCACTCTCCCTGCGAAGGTCTTCTAGGTCTGTCCATGGGGTCTGTCTGACTGCCAGTGTGGTGAGGAGGGAAATGAACAAGGCTTTGCGAGCCGAGCCCACCCGGGGCTTTAATTAGAACGAAATAAGTGGACTGAGCTCAGGCTACAACCGGCCATATCAAGCTAACCCTCTGCTGTAAGTGAAGTCCGTCTATTGTTACAAATGAGGTTTGTGTTTTTCGTTTAGAAAACAAACTCATTTGTGTTTATTTTCCTGTTATGAAGCTGGCAAATACAAAAACCACAACATATAAACATCATTAGCTCCTCACCGGCTAATTCATGGCTGAACTCGCCCTTTTGTTCTTTCTGCACCATTCCCTCAATCATTAAAAACCTCATAACCAGCAAATTATATCCTCTTGATTTACAAGAACCCTCACGGGGAAAAAAAAAAAAATCGCTCCCCTTATTCCTCAATGACGTGACTGTAATAAGCTTTGATTGACAGCGCGGGAGCCCGAGGGGGTGGAGCACTCCCCGCTTCCCACGCAGGGAAATGCAAGCTGGTGCTGATTAGAGCTCCTGGTGCCGAGGGTGGGAAACCCCTCTCTTTTGAGTAAGAGGGGTGGCTCGGAGCTTTGCATCTGATTAGTTCGAGCAGCGGCGTTCGGATGCAAAAGAGCTCTTTCCTTTAATTGGAGTGTGTCTGCGTTAATCAAAATTAAACTTACACAAGCTCATCAGACTGCGCGCATGTGTACAGATCTTCCTCTCGAGGCTGTGTATGTTTGTGTGTGTGTGCGTGTGTGTGTGTTTGTGCAGCGGCAGAGAGATGACGCACACTGAACAGCAGATGCTCCCATTAATTAGATGTAATGATCACACAAGTAATAACTAGGAGGGCTGACTCAAGGAAGAGTTGATTAATCTGTGAGTGGTGACTAATTAAAGCATTAGTCAACATGGTGTGAAGCCAGGCCTGTAGATCTACCAGTGAATCAGTTTGTTCGAGCAGGACACACCAGTGGGTGTTTGGGTATCTTTTTTTTTTTGTTGAGATAAACGAGTTGGTGACAGCCTGGACTGATGCCGATCAGAGAAGGTCTGATGATCGCTGCCGGGGCCCTGTGCTCGTAATTTTCGAGACTCACCTTCTGTTTCCTCCTCTCCTTCCTCTTGTCCTCTGTGTCCTGCAGCATCTTTTCTCTCCACAGGTCGAAGAAGTAGGATGGATTGGTGTAGAACTTCAGGCCCTCCTTCCCATCGTCCCTGTGGAGGAGAAAAAGGGAGCACGTCACATTTTGGTCGATGTTCTTTTACTCTTTGTTTGAACAACAGCTAAAAATAACATCAAGTTAGAATTATAGGTCTACAAATATGAATACGGTTATAAATATGAATATTTGCTGCATTTCTTTGCCTTGTTGTAAAGTAAACTGACCTGTTTGTCGGACAAAAAACATTGTCACCACCAGCTAATTTGAACTATTGTGAACAGTCAATCATTTAATTGACAAAGTAATCAATTGATTATTATATATAATAATGCATATGGAAAATAATTGCTAGCTACAGCTACATTTGATACAAACTTTGAATTGAGTTTTATTTTCAGTTTTCAGTATATATTACAGTATATTTTGCTGTTCAACTTAATGTTGCTGACTAACTAATGTATTAATCAACTAATTGTTTTAATTGCTCAAAAAGGACAATAAGAAACATACAATTAGCCATTTCCTTCTTTACAAAATAAAGAACACACACATATTTTACTTTGTCTCTTAAAATATAGATACTGCAGGTTCAATTGAAAAACAGAGATCAAGAGACGTGTTTAAAAATCCTCACTTTTCTCCTGCCCTTGCTTTTCTTTCAACAAATCACTTCTAGCTAATGTCCTGCATTATCGTTCATTCTCTCTCATTTGTCTTCCTCAGTCTCATTACAGAGGTCTTTGTGGATGGTGATCAGTGGATGGAGCGGCGCGGTGATGATAGGGAGTCATACGATAAAAAGAAGCAGGTAGTTATCACATCAAAAGGTTCCCCCTCGACAAGGAAATGAGCGTACACAAACGCCCATGCACACTGCCTGGTAATGTCATTTCCTATCAACAGGGGGATGAGCCTTGGGATTTGCCCTGCTGATGTTCTCGTCCTTCTCAGTATAAATGTCTTTATTTCCACATTATTACATTACATCACAACTCTCCATTTAAACTTCAAAACAAGGCAAAGGCGTATGTTGTGCGTCCTGACTAAGGATGTAGCTACTGAAAGACGGAAACAAACATTCACAATCTTAATAATTATTGAGGTTTTGGATCCAGGAGGAGTGGAACTCTGACGAGCAAGAATTCTCCTGCCTGCTTATTTCCTAGCAAATGTTTTTCTTTATTCTTATAATATCACAAATGTATTCAAATTAAATTACATTAATCTTGTAATATTGTGACTTTATTCTCGCACGTTAGCTATTTTATTGTCATCCATCTGCATGTGTCACGTGACGTTTTGGGTCCAATCATGATCAAGTGATCACGACTTCAGCAAAAGTTAGGCTACTTTAATTAGCCAAGGATGTTTAACAACCCCGAGATAAACATGTTTTTAAACAAAAGTTTATGCATTAACCAAAAAGTGGCTTAAAAGCTGAGCTGAATTTTTCTAGCCTCCTAATCCTGGTCTAAATTTCACTGTGAGCCCAAACTTGAACTCACGGTGCAGCTGCCAAGCTACAGGAGGCAATTATTTGACGATGACAGCGATAAGACCAAGAACACAAGAGCATCAAAAGGAAAAGCTTCAAACAGCAAGAGTGGAAAGTTTAATGATATGCAGAACAACAAAGGGGAAGAAAACAGAATCAAACAATTGGATAAGGCAAGGGCGGAGATACAGTCGCTCTAGTGTGTGTGTGTGCGCACACTGCGGGTAGTATTTGAGGGTTGGTGCATATAATTATGCATGGTAGTCGCTCTGTGTGTGTGTGTGTGTGTGTGTGAGAGGTGTGTTTTGCTGTGTGTGTTTGTGTGTGTGAGAGAGAGTGAGGGTGAGAACACAGTAGCTAAAAGTGTGGAAGTCGGAGCCTGAGGAGAGGAGAGAGACGAATGGGGAGAATAAAATGAGAAGAAAAGAGTCATGAGGCTGTAAGACGGGCAGAGAATGAATGGAGAAGCAACTGAAAAGATCAAAGAGCGGTATTTTATAAATTATGAATCATAAGAATGTAATGGTCGTCCATGATAATCCTAATCAGCCATTCAGTGCAGAGGAACCAATCAGCACTGCAGTCGGAACCGAATGAAGAGGAAACTGAAATTCATTATTTCCTCATAGAAACATCAAATGAGCAGAATATGTCACGTCACGACATCTTCTTATCTGGGGATGATTTGCGTCTGGCAAATTGCTAATGACGGCGGAAGCGCTAATCAATTAATTAGCCGACAGAAGATTTGCTGCAACAATTGTGATCGAGTCTTTGTTTCTAAACTGTCAAAATTAGATGTTTCTATGTTTCTTTGACATATTTAATATGCAAGTGACTGTTTTGGGATCTAGAAGTTTGTCTGACAAATTAATTGTGACAGACATTTATTGTGGAGTTACATTATTATATGTCATTAACCAAAGATAACTTTATAAAATATTGCCGGATTAAATATTTCATTTTATTTTGGTGTATGAGATTTACCTCAGTTCTGTTTAATATTGTTTTAATCTTTGCAAGGATGGAGGAGGGGAGAGATGTGTTTATTGCTTTATTATGTAAAGAACTTTGTTTTACATTCATAATAGTTCTAGAGCTGAATCCATGAGCGGCTGTGGCTCAGGAGGTAGAGCGGGTCGAACGCTAGCAAGAAAATATCCTTGAACACCAGTAGTGTGGTGGAATGGTATATGATCTGTATTACATCGCACCATCTCTGTAGTTTGATCCCCAACTTCTCCTTTCCCCCAGATGAAGTGTCCTCGTATCAGATTGCCCCTGATGGCTGTGTGATGTAAAAGATGTAAAAATTTGTTATATGTAATTCAATTTCAACAAGCTTTGAACCTCTTGTCTAAATTCAAACATTTACAAGATGGTTGGGAGATAAATTCAGTGAGAAAAACAACCCCACTTGCTTTTTGGTTGGTCGAGGTCATGTCGAGACCCAGAGGTTAAAAACACAACAGAATAAATCAGCCTTCACCTGCACCTGTCTCCTTACAGTGCCTGCGTAACACAATCAGAAAATAAAGAGACTGCGTTTGGCCTGAAACCTTCTTTAACAGGCTTGGTCAGGGTGAGAGTATTAAGGGTCAGGTAAGAAGCTTGAGGTGGGAAAAGAAAAATTGAAGTGAGAGTATAAAAAAAAAGGAGTGAGGTGAGAAAACAGCAGGGTGAGAAAGCAGAGGGATGAAAAGGGAGGGAGTGCTGGTCTCAGTGGGCAGCAGAGCTTTTTATGGATTATTCATCTTCACCGGCCCAGCTCACCCTCAGGAGCCAAGAGAGAAAGTCTGCCTGTTCTATATCAGGCATATTTTCCCTCAAAGTAGAGCAGCGACCCAAGTTGTGTTAAATCAACCCTAGATTCCTGTGGTCTGAGCCCATCTTAGGTTTGTCTTTATCATCTGTGTGTGGTCCATCATTGTCACAATTGAGGCTGTGCTTAATAAAAGTTGCTGTCAGAAATATAACAAGTTTAGCTGAACACTGGGGAGTAATCATTCTCTCTTTGGGCCAATCCATTAAATCCTAATTTGGTATTTCCATTTGAAAGACGGTGTGGAAACGTACTTATTCGCTTATAACGATCAAACTAGTGACTATCATGCTGGGCTCCATCATCACCATCCACCATCTTCTATAATAAGTTGATGTATAATGAATGTTCTGATGTAATTTGAGCATATAGCAGAGAAGTGACTGGATCCAGACCTGTAGGACGAGAGGATGTTGAGGGGCGGCGGCCGCTCGCAGGTCTCGAAGGTCTCCTGCAGAGGGATGGGCAGCGACGTGCGGTCGAAAAGCTGCTGGTCCTGAATGGTGGAACTCCTGAAGGCCTTTCTCATGGTGATGTCCTGAAGAGACACTGTGGGGAGAAAGAGGGGAAGATGACAAGTTATTGTCGTTTTGTCAGGTTCCCTGTGGAGCAAGTCGTAGATGTACAGTATGTTTACAAAGTGTGTGATGATAGAGAGAAAGAAAATGAGCACACACATATTCTCCTGACCTGTTTAAAGTCAGTGCAAGATTTAACAAGAGATACATGACACATCCATTTGGTCATATGAGATGAAAAGGTTTAAAAAATAAAAGGTTATTTCAAATAAATAACAGGTAAAAATGTAAAAGTAATAAAGTAGAATTAAACAAGAAAAAACAAATAACACATGAAACACTTAAGTAAATAATGGAGAACAACCAAAATATACTATAAATATTTAATAGGAAAGTAACAATAATATAAATTCTGCAAAAAATAAAATAAAATAAACAATGTTCACTGGACACACACACACACAAATCCACCAACTTTAAGTTTCTCTCATGAACACAATAATAACCATGCGACTCCAATTCATTAACTCAATCAAAATCGTTGACACAATCACTCAGTTAACAGTGCACACAACCAAAGCTATTAGACACCACTAAGCTCCATCCCATGGGCTGACTCTTCATTGTTGTCCTAATTGGCTGATTTCACTTCCCCCTCAAAGCAAACCAACACACGACAGCTGAGCTAAGCAAAGCTAAACTAAGTTAGATGAGACTGAGGTCGTCTGTCAGGGGCATTGGGAATAACTGCCCTTCTTTCATGAAGGAAGCAGCTGACATTTTGTGAGGGCAGGAGAACAACAGAGGGAAATCAAATGCTGCGCGGCGGCTGAAGCTTTTCAGAAAATAAAAAACAGGTTGCAGAAATTGCTGAAGGCGAAAGAGGAAAGGAAAAAAAAAAACAGAGTAATGCTAAACCTCCATCGGGTCGGGCCGAGTTATAAAAAAAAACCCGACTTGGAAATAAATCTAGAGCGTTGCAACCAGATCTGAATTATACATGAAGGAGGGACAAATGGATACACTCTGCTGCTGCCCTGGGGAAAACTGAAAAAAAGCCATGTGGCATTTAGAAAAAGCATTGTTATAGTTCGCTGTACCACATACAGAACTAAATCCAATACTTATCTTTAACCTACATGACACACTGTGGAGTTATTTAAAACTGAGCCAAGAGAACAACATTTACCTTCATGGAAAAAAGACAAACAAAGGTACTTTAGAAAAGGCAAAGAAAGGATCAGCTACAGCATCTGATCCTTCTTCAGTCTCTGCAGCGGTGCAGCTGGATAATGACTTCCACAGCCACCTGAGGCACTGAAGTATCACTATTAACAAACACTATCAGGGAGCCAAGGTAAGTGACACTCCAGGACAGGGAAAGAAGGCCGGAGAATGCAAGAGGGAGATGATATAACCGCACGGACACAGAAGGTAAAGTAATCGAAACAGGGGAGTGAAACACGGAGAAAACAGCGAGGGAGGTGTGACGTCAAACAGTGGAAACGCATGAAAACAGGCAGCATCTACGAAAGACACATACGGTAACCTGAGCAGAGCCAGGAGGGAGGGGGGGGGGGAGGGGGGGGATTGGACTTCACAGTAAAGCAAGTGTTTCCTTATCCAAATAAGTTTGACTAATCCGTCAGTTTGTTTAAAACTAGTCCAACCTGTTCGACTGCAGCTGTTTCTTCACCCATCTTACTTCTTATTGATGCTGCAGCGTTCCCACACCCCAGCAGTTAATTTGTGACTATATTACAATCACCAATAGAGGATTAAACTAAAAATCACTCAAGGGGTAATGAGGTGGAATTATCCTTTAATATCTACATCATGCTTCATTCTAGATCTGCAGCATAAGAAGTAGGTGACTAATGATGACAGGGGCAAAAATCAAAGCCACAGCGGCATGAGAATGAGACGGTCCACAGTAATCACACAGGAGAGAAACATTAGGGGTAAGATGGTGAGAT
Organism: Pleuronectes platessa; assembly: GCF_947347685.1. Classification (NCBI taxonomy): domain Eukaryota; kingdom Metazoa; phylum Chordata; class Actinopteri; order Pleuronectiformes; family Pleuronectidae; genus Pleuronectes; species Pleuronectes platessa. Next base: position 15,261,298 of record NC_070642.1, read on the forward strand.
CAAAGAGGGTTTAGGTCAATTTAGCTCCCAAGCTGAGGAGGTGAGGAGGGAGATCTGCCTGTTTAGGATGGTTAAGTAATACTGTAGAGCATTTCACTTCTTATTGCCTATGCAAGGTCAGAGTCAAGGTCAGGATGGAAACTACTTATAAACTGACAGAATACAGTATAGTAAACTATACGACCCCATCTGAGGGCTAAGAGTACCCTGTGACCAAATGGTGCGTGTCAATCGGGTGCTACTATGTGCTGAATGTCAAACAAGAGCACAGCCTCCTGCTGCCCCGGTGTGTTTAGAGGGAGCGAAGGGGCTGTCACATGGGGTGACAAGTAAGAGCTAAAGTGAAAAACAAGATTGGGCCACTGCAGAGGTGTGTGTCAGGAGGATGTGTTCGATGCAGAGCGACTGTAGAACCCTGCCAAGCAACACTCAGAGCCGAGAGAGGCACACTGCACTAATCAATGCAGGCAGAAACACACACACACACACTCACACTCACACTCACACTCACACTCGCAGTGGATCAGTCAAACACAGATGGATATCTTAACATGATGTTCTACATGCTAATTACAAAATGTGTTTGCGACAGGATGAGTCAGTCAGTGTGTGTGGTTGTGTGTGTGTGTGTGTGTGTGTGTGGTTGTGTGTGTGTGTGTTTGTTTTGGCTCTTGACGAGCTTTTCAAGCATTGATCTTGTCGGACCAGTTGACCTCACAGGGACCAAAATCCAAAGCATTATTTCTGAGGTCCTGGTTAAGGGTTAGAGGTACAGTGTGAATTGTGGTTAGGGTCAGGTTAGCAGTGGATATAAATTGGTCATGCTTGAGGTTAGGGTAAAGTTTAGGTTTACACAAGTAGTTGCTATGTCTAAGGTGGAAGTAAGTGTCCAGTAAATCGGTGCAAGTCAGTGTCCTCTGAAGTGTGTGAGTGTGTGTGTGTGCATGTGTTTGTGAGGTGGAGATGCACCAGGTTTAGCAGCAGCCTCTGATCTCAGCCTGTGAAGCTCCTTATCCGTGAGCGAGGGGGTGTATAGTTTATCTCTCTCTCTCTCTCATATCTTTCTCCTGGACAGATAGCATCTGGCTAAAAACACCCTCAATCAAAGCGAGGCGAGGAAGTTCTTGTGACACACACACACACACACTCCCATCTCCTCAAGCCTCGCTGTAAGTTTCACCAAAATGTATCATGTCTTCCCTCTTTTCATCCTCTCGCTCATACAGATGCAGTCCTGCACAGAGCCAGTCAAGATAAGAAGAAGGCAAAGGCCAAGCTGTCTTTTAGCATGCAGGCACACCTCTCTCTCTCTCCTGTACTTCAATGCAAATGTTGCCCTATATTCCCCCCCCCCCTCTGCGTACTTCTACCTGCAGCTCTGAATCGCTGCTACCTCTCTGCGAGGTTGAATAGCAGAGCAGCAGATAGGTAAATAGACCAGGAAATATGCAAATGAAGAGGAGGGAGAGGAGAGAGCACAACAGTGACTTTGCTCCACGTCAGTTTTTGCTCTTTACTGAATCCTCCTTTCTTTTGCTTATTATTCGTCCTCTGTGTAAAATGCATAAGTTGATGCCGACCATCTGCAGTCAGCGCTGGGACATCATATAAGGGCAAATGTGTTCTGAGTTATTGTGTGCAAAGTGTGCGGATGCTTTTGAGCCATCATGACCACAAATTATACTTTGAATCTCTGAGGCATGAATTTAGCTATTTTCCCAAGTCCCTTCGCCAAATGGTGACGAAGAGACCAGAGAGACATATCCAGGGATTAAAGCAAAAAAAAATCATCTGACTGAAAAAAAAAAAATCGGCACTCACTTTGGGTCGTGGCTGCTTACCGCCTCGATATTTGAACTTCACGTGGTCCATTATTACTTGCTAGTTTAAAGCTAGGGCATAAAACCAATATTTTTTTGCAAGACTTCACCATTCGTGTTAATGGGCTATAAATGACAAAACGTCTGCACAAGTTGTCAGAGCAAGCATTTATTTCCACAATGCTTTCAAGAACAATTATATTAAAGAGAACAATGTTTGAACAAAACGGTGTAACACAAAAAGATAACTTAAAACTTAAAAGATAACAGTACTAAATAAGTTAAAACACTGAGACCCAAGAAGAGAAAATGAAAAGGTCTACTTCTTTGGCCTTTTAGTGGTGAATCCAAAGTCATCTAACTTCAGGACACCTGATGCCCGTTTCTGGGGAGGTTTTTTTTTTTTTTTTTTGGTAAAATTAAAACTCCAGGACAACAGAAGGGGAATACAAACTATGGGATGCATACTTTATCATTTATATCATATAAAATATGTCATCAATATCGTTTAAAATCATTTTTCAGTGTGTTTACTGGCGCGATACGCTCGCGTCAAGCGCAAACAAAAATAGACTCGACGCCGAAACAATCGCTGCATGGCGCGAGGCAGCCTTGGCGCAGCGCGACCCCTCAGCCTCCGGTGGGACCCGCACAGAGCTGGGAGTGGATGGGAGCCGGACATCCAGCTGGCCCGCCGCATCGGCGGAGAGAGAGTTTAAACTGCTGCTGCTCCACTGACAATAACAACACCGCAATCCTACACTTAAAAAATGCAATACAAACCGGAAGTATTCCAAGTATTCAGAATACGTTACTCAGATTAGTTAATGTAATGGAATACGTTACAGATTACATTTTTAGGCATGTATTCTGTATTCTGTAACGAAATACGTTTTGAAAGTATCCTTCCCAACACTGAATATAGCCTATAGGCATATAAACGTCGGTTCGTCTTTCTTTCTTTGATTCTTTAATTGTAAGCCTTTTCTCACGCTTCTGCTCCTTTTTCAATAATTCTCTACATCGTGTAGGTCCAGGCCAAACGAAAAGGAGAGCATTTTAAGACGTCTGTTGATTTAGAACTTTTTATTTAATTATTTCTGTATCTGCCGACGATGATTGATACACCGGTGGCCATGACTGATCAAAGCGAAACACAAGATGATCTATCTGTTCAAACAGTCATTTTTTGCCACAACTCAACTTAATCCGAAACACTAGCTAAATTGCCAAACACAAGAAAACCAAGCACAACGCATGGGGATTTATTTCCAATGCTCTTGGAACTTATCCATTCAAACATGAGAAAGACGCAAGGCATGGTTCACAAACAAAAGGTTAAAAAAATCACAGCTGATTGGTGAAGTTATGCAAATCATATTAGTGTTACACCCCCCCCCCCCCCCTATTTTTTTTCTCTTCGGATCTGCATCGATCTCATTTTTAGCCTTATGCGAGCGGAGTTGACGGAAATCCGTCATAGCGACGGAAAACTTTAATCCATGCATATCTGATTGTTTGTGTGTGTGGATATGAGTGGAATACAATTCTCTACAGCTGTATATGTAGTTCTGTATTCTATAGTTTATAACTCTATTCTGTGGTATCAAAATCAAGTGTTGTTTAATATTATGATCTTAAAATGATCCTATTTCTTGATTGGCTTGTAGATTGACGAGGAATTATCTGCAGTATTTTATTGTTTCAGAGAATATTATTATGCTTATTTCTACTATTAAAACTAGACAATCATGTGAAGGAATGTTTGACCTTTGTGGAGGTATTTGCTCGCCTCAGTGCCGTTCTAGTTTACAATTTATCTTCATATAAACTGTTTGCATATTCCTTTGTTAAGCCCTTTTAACAGTTTTGTAAGTAAAGTTTAATTGAATAGATTAGAGAGGGACAGAAAGAGCAGAGAGGAAGATGAAGAGGGTGGATGAAGAGAAGTAACGTGCCAGAGGTAATAATACTCATGAGAGTTAACAAGCACCAAAAGAGGAAAAACTAAAGAGAAAACAGTTGCCAAGTGAAGAATAAGAAGGAACCTCTTACATCAGCAAGGACGAAAAGAAATAGGATGCAGAGAGAGAGACTATGTAGTACATAAAGAAATGCTTAGAGCCCAGAGGGACTCATGGTGGCTTTGTGGCCTTCCATAATGGCCTGCAGCCAGTGGAATGATATAACTGAGCCATTACATAGGAGATACAGGCCATTAGTTTGGCTGGCTGGCGTGATAGGGGGAAGAGAGGCTGACAGCACACAGATAGCATCCACACAAGATGGAGGGGGCACGGAGATCAATCGGAAAGATGAGAGAGAGCTGGGGAGGACAACACATAGAGTAGAGGTGTGTGTGTGTGTGTGTGTGTGTGTGTGTGTGTGTGTGTGTGTTTGGAGGTTGGGGCGTTTACAGTCGTGAGAGGAGTGTATGAAGAGGAGGATGGGAGTGGAGGCCTAAAGGGCAAAGTAAGGGACAATACCCTTTAACAGCTTAAGGGTCATTGGGGTGTGGGCAAGGTGTGTGTGTGTGCGTCTATGTGCAGAAATCCACGTGAGAAAGCACTTTTGACCTCGACCACTGCGCCACCGGTGACACCGCATACATCACTCCGGCCATCTCTCTATCCCACATCTCTCTGACCTTCAGCTAAGCATCTTTCACGTCGTCCGGCGTCTGTGCCCTTTTGTGCTTTAGACTACAGTAAAAGCACGATTCACAGTTGACATTCATTCAAAATGCATGAAAGACACTTCGATGTGTGTTAAAGCCTCACTAAAAATAAAACCGCGGCTTTAATCATGAGTTCTGCAGGGAAGTTTTATATCAAATGAGAGAAATTGATGACATTGGTTACGTCTGTCAATACAAATAATTTACCTCCACCAAGGAGGTTACGTTTCTGTCTGTTTGTCTTGAACGTGTGTTAGTTTGTAGAATTACACACAAACTATTTGCCGGATTACCATTACACTTGGTGGAAGGATCTGTATGGGTCAGGGAAGAATACATTAACCTGTGGTGCAGATCCAGATCAGGGGGCAGATCTTTACCTTCCTGTTTGCAATTTGGGTCAGATCCAAATAAAACTCCAGATTTACTAATTTCAATGCGGTTTTGTAAGACGGCTGTTGGGATGAATGTGAGACCTGGATGACTGAGAATCTCCACAGAACTGTTGGGACTCGATAGAGATACGCCCTCTCTCTCTCTCTCTCTCTCTCTCTCTGAGTGCTATTCTAGTTTAATATCAAATCCAATAAATTGAAATACAACACATACTTAAATTTAAATGGATGCAACAGCATGAATAAATAACTAAATATCAGCAATTACATCGAAATAATGCGGTGATAATTACTGCAAGATTTAATTTACAAATTAAAAAGTTACCATTAGATATAAACTAGCTGTGAATGTGAAACAGTTTGCACAGAAATTTGCTTCCAGGATGAAATGTTTTGTTCCAAATCTTCAGGGGATTTCACAGCTGGTCCCCAAATTTTAAAAAGGTCCATTAAAGGTTTTAAAGGCCCACAAATAAACTTGTGAGGTGTTCTGAGGACAGTATCTGCAAAGTTATTATTGTGTCCTTGTCCTTTGTCCTCTCTCCCTGCCCCCATCCTCCAATCTTCATCCTTCCACAGTCCTGATTTATGGTCCCACTCCTGCCTGCACTCATTCCCCTCTCTTTCACTCCTCCTCTCGTGCAGGCCACAGATGCACCCAGACAATTACAAGGCAAGTTGGCCGCTTGTGCTAAAAGCATACACTTTGTACAACATGTGTGCAAAGTGATGTGTGTTTGAGAGTGTGACCGTTTACAGAAAATGCCTGCGTGGGGATGAAAGGGGGCATTTACAGGAACGGTTCTCGACCCCGTCCCACAGCCGTCCGTCTTTCTGTCACGTCCATGTGATTTTGTCTCTCTTTAGCAGGAGACAAGACACACGGCGCTGCAACACCGCCCCGCTATCATAGTCGCTTGATGTTTCAAATCTTTAATGGATAACGGGCGAGAGAGGAGAGTGGAGTGGAGTGCCGATTTTTCCCCATTTACAAGACAACTTCATTTGGTTATAAATGAATGCAGAGGCGTCGAACTGAGTGGAAAACCTGTGTAACCTGCAGAGGAGGCCGTTTCCACCTGGCCCAGAAAATTCTGCGGTACATCCCTTTTACACTCCACTGCTTTTTCGCTGCAGTGCCCTTATGCACCCATCCCTCTTTCCTTCCATCTTTCTTACTGTCCTCCTCCCCTCCAACTCTCCCCCCCTTAACCCCTTCCGCAGTCTCAAACTGCAACTGAGCTGATCCTTATCCACCGCCTCTCTAGCCAATGATTCAGGCTTATTTATGGAGGGAGATGAAGCCGAGGACCACGTGCACGCCCACACAGACTCGCTCACAATCTGTGTGCAAAGACATGAATATGCGAGGAAAGCATTTGTGCCAAAAACAATATGAAGGTACTGTTGATACCTGGGTGTTTCCAAAAGCCGGCTGATGTCTATCCAATGAAATGAATGTTATCCTCTGCAGGATTTAGGTGGATGAGTTATAAAACTAGATCACACGCAATTATTCAATCGGCACAGCGAGAGCACTGGGACAAGTTGAGGAGAGGAGGGTGGGGAGGGGAGGGGAGGTAAGAGGAGAGGTGATGAGGAGGAAGAAGAAGCATGTAGGAGAATGACAGGCGGGAGAAGAAGAGTGGCAATATGAAAAGGAAAAAAATGTAAACCAATTCAGAGGATGAATGTAGAGGAGATTATAATCACAGGGGGAGGTGAAAACAATGGAACACCGAGTGAAAAAGGAAGATTAGGATGAACCGACTGTGATTAAGAGTCTGTTTCTGACTGACAATAAAGCAAAAACGTATTACTCAGCAAAAACAAGTCGGTGCCTTGTAAAAAGTTACAAGCCTGGGCCTATGTAAACAGAAATAAAAGAAGCAGTGTCTCCAGCCCAGTGAGGATTTTACTGGCTGCGTGTCAGTGACAGGGAAGCAGTTAGAGTAACGTTGTGCAAAACCGTTAACACATTGCCGCCCCACAGAAAAATCGATCCTGCGCCTTGGAGCATGTTATTACATTGCTGTGATTCTCCCTCTTCTTCCTTTACACCCACTGCACTCTCCTCTTGCTGCGCTATCCTTTCATCCCGCCTTCCCTCTCTCAGGATAACCTGGCTTACCCGACAGTCCCCGCCGTTTATCAATTTCCTTTAACTCATAGCTCACCTGAGTCTGAGTGTAAACGAGTGTTAAAGCAAAACTATATTCTGAAGGGCTATCATAGAGGATGTGGTTTGTGTTTTTGAGATTAAAAATGTCGACCATCTCTCTCCCTGTTTTTCCTGGTAACTGAGATTAACACTGAGGGGTGAGAGAGAGGTGAGCTCCAACACACAAACACACACACACAAACAATGCACATATGAAACTGGTTCAGGTTAAAAGGAAAGAAAGGAACTGGGGCTGGTTTGTGTGTGCTTCCGATAGTGTGTTTGCAGTACTCACATTCCTCCTCTTTGGGGTCAAGCTGTGTGACACTGATGGAGAGGCGGTCCACTCGCTCTTGCAGAGAGTTGACCCGGAAGGAGAAGGAGTGGGCCTCGTTGAACAGCTCTCCGAACAGGTCTTCTGCATATTTACCTGCACACACACACATTTAAAATATATATTATATAGTATATGTTATTTACAATTCTATATGCAGCAATAATTTGACAAATTCTTACTTGTTTAAACTAGAATATCTAATGTTCACTAAAATATTCAAAGCTCTTAGTTACACAGTTTTTACATCATGAGACTTTATAGTCCATAACACTTACATCCCTTTTGTTTTGAAGAGCTCGAGGCACAGCCGTTTTCAGCCGTGTCTAGCATTATAGTTTAAAAATGACCAATTACTGATATTGAGAGATGGAGAAATGCTGCGTCAGTAGTGACTATAAATCCCTCGGGAAGTGACTGTTGCAGGCTAACTGCTCTGAGGGAGATGGTGTGTATGAGACCAGGATTAGAAGAAACAGAAAGCGATATTTTCTGAGCATCCTAACTTCAGTCCTGATGAATGATTTCAATTATCATCCACCATTTCCTCTAGGAGCTGAATTGAACTTCTCCTTCTCTGATGAAGGATTCATGTCACAGCACATTTGTCATGACCACGTTTCTCCCAGCACAAAGCTTTACGTTACTATGGCAGACAAATGTCCTACAAAGCGAGAGATGACTATTAGTGCACAGACTTTTTATAGATCTGCTTTGCAAATTGATAAGATACTGTGTTCCATTTGAGTGCAAATTATTGTAACCTGTAAACTGCAGATATATCTAAATCAGCAATTGTCAGGATGTCTTCCTTTACCAAAATAAATATTACCATATGTTGTATCTCTGATTATTTTAGATTTCATATCTTTTCAATCACAATATCAAAGTATTTGTTAACTCAAATAACTCGTAATAACAATATAATAGTGAACTTTGTTAGTTCTTATTAATCAGTTCATGACTAAATAAACAGGTTCATCACGAGGTGTATTGTCCATTGGCAGGAGTAATCGTAAAAACTGATCTTGAGTGCCAAGGACAACAGAGAGTGTCAACAAAAAAAGTTTCTTCAAATGTTCAGATGCCGGAAATGCATTTAACATTTCCAGATTTTCAGTTGTGTGGATGTGGAGTAAATGTGCTCTATGTTTTTAAATGAATAATCACAGGATATGTGTGTGTCTGTGTGTGTGTGTGTGTGTCAGTGTCCTTGTGCTACTGACTCAGGCTGCTGAGCTGGCGGATGACGTTGGCCAAGGAGATGTTAGTCACACACTCCAGCTCATTCTTGATGTTCCTCGGCAGCACCGTGTGGCACAGGTGCCGGGGCTCGATGGTGCGCTTCACCAGCGGCATCCTTCTGCTGCAACACCACTAACTACAGGAGTCCGAGGAAGAGGAAGGAGACAGAGGAGGGGAAGGGAAGGAGAAGATAAAAGAAATAAAAAGTAATTAGTGCACAGGCTCTTATAACAGATCTTGGGATTCTGCTGCTTCAAACAACACCAAAACAAATAGAGAGACCGTTACTTTATATACTGTTTTGCTAAGAGCAGGAGAATGATCAGAGCAGAGGGAGGCTGCAGGAGCCATTAGTATACAGGGGAGAGAGAACACAGAACATGATGTGGGTTGAAGGGCAACAAAGCAAAGAGGGAATATAGTGAGAGGACGATGATTAGACAGGATCGTGGAGAAGTATAAATGCAAGTAAACCACCGGGATAGAAATGTTCTAACAATGCCAACAGCCACGTTGCCTCATTTGTTTCACCAGCATACCTCAGCACTGTGTCTGCCCACTCAGCCATGCTAATGGAATTAAGGCTGCAGTGTTCTGAGGCCCAAGTCTCGTACATCCAACCCCAACAGCAAAAACAAGAATGGCACCGGGTTGGTGGTGGTGGGGGGGGGTCAATGGACTATGGCATCATCCATCATCAAACCCTATCTGTTGAGCATAAATGACCCTTAATGGGGGAAAAGGTCAGAACTATGGGCACAGAAATCCTGAGGGGGAAACTACCTCTCCCACCATGTTTCTCTGGTGTCAACTCTGGTTTTCGTTATGGGAAGGCATGTGCAGTGGTGTGGAGATCAGCTGCTGGGATGGATCTCATTGACTGTGCATGACAATGATGAGGCCTCGTTAACGCACTAATTCGACTTTAATTGACATCTGCTTCTTTTAATATCTCCCTGTAGTCTTTGCAGCGTTGCCGTCACCGAAGAATAAACATGATTTTTGACCGTATCCATAAAAAATGTAGGGCATGGAAGGCTATTCTCGGAAGTGGCCCAGCTATGGATGCATAGAAGAGAGAGAGGAGAGTCCACTAGAAAGCTTTGTTGTGGTGATTCATCTTCAGCTTTGCCTTAAAAGGAAAGAATGAGAACACGCACCTCTTTCTAAGTCATACTTTAAGTGTTCTGAACGAGGTGTGGGTGTGATGCTAATGTGACACAAACCCAAACAGAGCGCCAAGTCTCTGCCCAGATTTATGTGTTTCCTCCCAGTCTCTCCATCACCCACACATGTGGGTATCTTCTCCATTCCTTCCTGATTGGAATCATCTATTGACCCAGTGGGTGCTGATATTTTTCACATCGGACAGAGCCAAGCCATTTCCTTTATATGTATTAAACTAAGTTAGCTGCAGCACCAAAGAAACTAAACATATTTTCCCGAAATGTCAAACTTTTCTTGACAATAATTATTCTCATTTAGATACAATCAAATCTTCTTCGATTTAAAATCTTCCCTCCTTTGAGATTAACATGGATTTTATATCAGAAATCACAACCCAGTTTATTTACCTGGATTACCCTCATGAGTTTACTTCATGAGAACAGTAAGTGTACATACAGTACGTCTCTGGGTTGTAGGTGTACAGACAGAAAGAGAGAAGATAAACAAGGAGGCAAAGACAAATTAAATCAGTCAATCATAGCTCTGTCTGTCTCCCTGCCAACATGCACACTAGCTTATTCAACACAAAGCACAGACACACTCAGTCTCACTCGCGGAAGATGACAAGTGTATCTACCAGGCTGAGCTCACACTGTTTTCATTCCCCTCCCCCACTGTGCTCATCCAGCCCTTTTTCCAAGGGCTTTTTCAAGGCTCCTCTCCTCCCTAATCTTTTCAATAAAGGAATGTGTTTTCTTTCAAAAAACAAAAAAAAACTTTTATCCTACCTACAGGGTCATGAGTTATTTCTGAGGATGACAGAGAACAGATTTGTCTCAACAGTGGGTAAAAGAAACAATGTGTGAAAATGGGCTTTCAGGGGGTATTGGAAGAAAGATGACAGAGAGAGACAGAGAGAGAAACAACCAGTTTTAACAGTAAAGGTTGAATATTGGACAGAATTTTTCTATGAGGTTTCAGGAGCCAAATGATTCATGGACGACAGAGAAACAGCCATAAGAGGGAAACATTATGGATTCGAATATAATCCAGCAGGAGATGAAAGAGAACGATCCGTCACCCCAACCCTCAAAGCATCTTAACATAAAAGCAAACAGAAATAGGTGTTAAGTGATGATATTGATTCCGCTAGCCATTCCGGTTCCTCAGGGTGGGTTTTCAAAATTCCAGGGATGCTCACAGTTTCCTCTATTGTTCTCAAATAGAGATTTATGAATCATGTAAAAATAGGACGCTCGGAGGTTACACTCTAAGTTAAGCAATTAGAGGTTCCATCAAAAGCTCTGGAATGATCGACTTTTTCCTTGCACTGTTTGTATTGGTCACTGGATGGATCATGATGTGTAATGTGAATAAAACATTAATACATTCTCTCATCCCTGATCATGATTTTCCCCAGAGTCGCGTCAGGTGGATTTTCACCGGCAACTCCCATGATCCAACGTTGATTCATGATGGCATCAATCTAGGTCTTTTCTTATTGTATTATTTAAGAGACCCCTATACTGAAGACCCTGGCTGTGTGAACAGCGCATATACTACATGGAAGGTCTTGCTTATCTTTTAGGCTCCCATGTTATCAGGATAGAGCGTCCACACCTCCTGTGTGAGCAGCACATCTCAGGCACCTGAGCTGCACCGTTCTCCCAGAGAGTCGAGTTCTCACCTATTTTCTCAGCCTGCCACACACGGCTCACAGCAAAATAGAGAGTGAAGGTTAACTTTCACCACAGTTTGAATGTTGAACACTCCCTGTAAGTAGAAGCGCTCCAGCCTTTCTGTTGACTGATTCCATTCATCTGTTTGAACAAGGTTTTTATTGTTATGCAGGAACCAGAAGATGCACAGAATTCATACCAGAACCCTCCTCCGCTGCAGACAAGCAACAGACAGGCTGCCTGTGTGAACCACAGACGAGTGTGACCCAGGCAGTATGATGACATCGATTTCCCTTACATTATATAATAAGCTCACTTCGATTTCCTAGATTAGTAAGTAAACAGTGTCAAAAACCCTCCGAGTGTCTCACTGTGATTAATGACTGCAGCAAACGTTTGCCCCTTTGCCAATTGGACATAGGTTGAAAGACTCTCTACGCACAGGCAAACACATGCACCCACATAATGTATGCACACACACACACGCATACAGGCATACATATGCTGCATTTGTCCACTGAGGTTTCCATTGTCAACTGTAGCATGGTGCTCACGAGTTCCCTTGAGAACACGCTTACACGTCGTCTTGGCTCTGACAGGGAGAGAACATGTAAAAACAAAATAGACAGAGAAAGAAAGAGAGAGAGAAAGAGAGGGATTAAACTAGAGAGCAAGATGGAATCAGCAGCAGTTTACTGCATGGGCGAACAGGCTTAATGGGAAACAGTTGCACTTCTCTAGCAACACAAAACACATAATGAGAAATCACTTAAAAAAGGTTTACCCCACAAAGAGTGTGCCACCGCCAGACAAATGTGGGATGTTCATCACACCTAGTTAACGTCATGGCTTTTTTTTCTCATTGGAGGATAAAAGGGTTTTCACTAACACTGGAGTTTAGATTAGTTCACACAAATTGTAGCTCATCAGCTGTAGAGAAATATTACATTTTAAAGCCACAGACAAAAAAATATGTTTAAAAAAAGGTTGTTGTGTAATGAGACAGGGAATGATAAAGGAATGTGTCAGGACTTTTCTCAGACTGTAGAAATGTAAGTGTAGCAGAGGGATTACGTTCCCGTAGCTAATCGAACTGACAGTCAATTACATATAAAAGCAATCCACTACACCTAGAACTGTGCTATTGATGCGGGTAACGCTGAGTAGCAGCCTATACGCAGAGCTAATAAAAGTAGCCATCTGGCAAGCTCATACCCTTTGACTTAAGCTATGTGAATTATCTTTTATGCGTCTGTCAAACCAAAGGCCTTTCACATTATCCCCGATTAAGAGCTTTGCTTATAAAGTGATCCACGCTGGAAACACAATATAGATTGCACCGCTCAAACCGGATCAGACGATGGAAGTCCAGACTGAACAATTAATCAAAACCCAGCACATGTGGGATATCAATCACTTTGTCTAACCACACTTGAATAGCAAAGATTCCTCCCAATATCTCCGGAGGAAAAAGACAGACGCCGGTGTTGATATGCTTTAAACAAAAACATGTGATTTCTGCAGCACAATTGATATGTTCTGCCACTGTATGCAGACATTTTCCTATGATAGTGAAAATGTCTGACACAGAAAATCCCCGGCTGCGTATTTCATATGTGAAGCCAAAATCTTAAAATGGCTCACGGGTCACTGACCTCCGTGTTCCTCTACTGATATTCCACAGTGGTTTATTGGGAACGAAGCATAGCACTTGTGGTGCCTTGATTGATACGAGGCATAGATAGAATTGACGGAGCTAATGCAGAGAAGAAGAAGATTACATATTTCATTTTCAGGTTCATCCTGATTCGATCAGTGACTGTTCTTTACCAGTCAAAAAGGAGGAGGCCTTCATTGCAGCCCAGTGTGGTACAGAATCAGGGATGGTCACTGCAGCAGGAAATTAGTCACATACCTGCCACTTCCTTTCCTTTATTCCATCCACACTAGCCAGCCTCCCCGCTCCTCCCCTTCCCCCCCACACACACCCTTTACCGCTGTACCTCTACTTTTACAGTCCATTCATCTCGGGTGGTGCATCCCGCTGTCGCCTATCACCATGGCAGCAGCTGCAGTGGGATCTCATTGGTCACTTTATACAATCCCAAGAGAGGCAGGGGAATATAGGGTGGAGGGGGAAAAAGAGACGAACGTGTAAAGGGAGGAAAGAATGAGTTAAAGAAACCAGGGTGATGTGTGATAAAGGTGACAGCAATAAGAGAGAGAGAAAGAATATGGAGAGGGAGATAGGGGACTCCTCTTCAGTTGCGTAAGAGCACAGAGCCGGATCTGGGATGGCACGTGCCAGAGGAAAGAAAGGGGCCTCCACTGGTGCGGCTCATTGCACTAAGTTTGGACAATATGTCCAACGAGAGGCACTAATGAACCCTAATGGAGCATTTACACACTCATACTGCCCCACAATATGGCTGCAGACCCCTCAATGTGGAGGAGGTCAAGAGCCCTTAATTTAGAGGGCTTGGAGGACACGCCCTTGATACACCATCAGTAGGGATTACACACACACACACACACACACACACACACACACACACACACACACACACACACACACACACACACACACACACACACACACACACACACACACACACACACACACACACACACACACACACACACACACACACACACACACACACACACACACACACACACACACAAAATGAAGAAATTATTGCACTCGGGAGGCAAGAAAAGAGAGATAGCCAAGAGAGGCATGACTAAGCACAACATGTCCAGAAAGCACTAACATCCAGCAATGATGCAATTCTTTTTAGCCCCAGTTAGCCATCACAGTGACTGGCTCTGTAAAACTGGGAAAATCACCAGCATGAGAGGGGCGATAGAGCAAGAAACTACCAGTTAACCAGCAAGGGAGCCGACTTGAGCTGAAATAAAATGTCTTCTGCCTTCTCAAACCACGGAGATCTCATCCTTAAGTGATGTAAAATTCATGGTCTGAACAGGAAGTCAAGCTGATCCTCTCATTTCATCACTATGGAACAGAAGCCAACATAAAAAACAGAGTAATAGGTTAGTTACATGTGCTAGTGCATAGTTACTGCAAAGTTACTGCAAGGTAGAAAAAGTTTAATTTAAGAGATTCATATGATTCAAAACCAGTTAGCACTCTATAGTAATAATTCCAAATATTATATTTAAAAGCTAGCAGTAATGGCAGTGTTCCCTTTAAGCCTGGGATGAAACTCTACAGTTTACAGGTGTATAATATCTCCCAACAGCTCACAGTCTAGAGAATAACTAAAACCCTGTGAGTGCAGCCACAAATACAGTGACCCTACAGGAGACTTGTCCTTCACTAACTCAAATCAGCTGCAAGGGTCATCAACTCTATTTCTTGGAAAAGACGCATGTGTCCATCAAGAGCCACAGTAGCACACTTAGGGGACTGAAACCATGATACAAACAAGAATGTGGATTCTCGACCCGAGACCCGTCGGCCGGGTTCAGACGAACATTTTAATATTACATTTGAGTTTGGGTCTGGTTTGGTCATGTTGATGGGCGGGTTCCTGTTATCTATGTCTGGTCGGGTTCTGGTTGGGTTCAGACACAAACAAACCAAGAATGCCTGTTGGGTTAGGGTCTGCCTCACACAAAAGCACAAAAAACCCTCTCAAACCCGCTGTCACTGATGAAGGTGTAAACTGTGGACATGTCATTTCTTTGCTATTGCAGCTAAAAATATTTTTTTATTTCACAGTAACAACACTTCAATTAAATGTAACCTTTAAGACAAGCCATATATTTAGTTTACAATATACATTGCACCTATTTTGTATTCTTGCAAGATCATCTGTCCAATCATGACCAAGTGATCATGTCTGCAGCAAGTTGTACGATGTATAAAAAGTCTGAGGCCACACACCCCCTGGGCAGATCTCACAGTCTGAGCTGAACCGTGGATTTGGAGAACCATTACACCCATAAACAAAGAACATTTGCAAAAACATGCTGTTCTCTCTTTAAAACCCTCCTCCAGATCCGACTTACAGCTTGTGGTTTCATTCTCTTTGCCAAATTAGCCTGACCGTTCTGTCCTTTGTCCAGCGACTCTGGGAACGAAGGTTTTACGACCGCAGACTTTTCATTCTACACTATGAGCAGCTGCAAACACAGAAACACAGACATCTAATCAAGGGAGCTGGCAGAGCCACGGCAGCCAATGGCAGAGAGAGCTGGGATCAAACTGGCAAATCTTACCAGCAGCTGGTTTGAATCAGTCATGCAGATATGCAGAGCAATGGAAAAGCACCACTGCTCGTTTTCCACAGAAAACAAAGACAGACGAGTAAAGAAATGTAGATTGTCAAACTCGAAAAGGATCAAGCCGAGTGCTGTTCCCTTCAGCTGGATAAGATCCTGTTGCTTTGTCACTGCAGACGCTCAAGAGGAAAAATAATATGTCCAGCTCGTCTTCATTCTAATGAAGCATCTATACATTTTAAATGCCATTTGTTCTTTCTCTCTCATTAGCACATAAGGCGAGGATTACATCTGTATTCATTTTAAAACGGCTCAAATACCGAGACACTTTTTTCACAAGCTATTAAAATCCCAGATTTTTGGTCTCCCTGAGGTTAAATGACTAAATCAGATGTTGGCAAGTAGGAGTTGTGGCACTTTTTGATTCAGGGACAGACTGAGGACATTTCAAGAGTGCAAGATAACAGCACCTATAGGTTTTAGCTTGTCCATCTTATTTATATGCAGTCTAAGCCTATGGTCCAAATCTGTCCACTGTTCTCCAAATTGTATTATTGTACCTCACATCTCTCTCGAGGGCGGATGGATCATTCCTCTCCCCCCTGGTAGTGGCAAATCAGGACAGGTATAAACACTCGCCTTCAGACCTGGTTGTACAACCTAGTTAATGTCAAGCGGACCTTCGTCTTAATGCTGTGCTGGGGGGTGGTGGGAAAAGAAGAGGAAAGCTGACACATCTGCATAGTCCCTGCTGCACATGTGCTAAACAAATCAAAATGCAAAAATACACTGATCAACCTGCAATTCTCAGGCAGTAGCCATCAAAGCAAATTGAAATTGTTTGTCGATATTGATTCAATAATCCGACACACACACATCAACCGTTTACATCTGAGACTGCAATCTCCCTCCTCTCTCCCCATCACAGTGGGAGAAGAAACTCCTGTTTTACTGCCAATTAACATCCTGTAGCAGTCAGTACCCCTTCAGCGGTGAGGTGACACCTTGCAGCCCCTCACCGATGAGATGCTATAACATTACCATGCAGAGTCCGCTGGTTGTGCTAAAAATATACCTGCAGCAGCAGCCCTGTCAGATTGGGATGCTAACTAGGTTTCCGGGTGGGAGGAAACTTTACATATACCTGCCGGCAAGGGATACAGGTACATAATTAACTTATTTCCTCGCCTCACTAAATCCGAATTTTTTTTACTGAATGGTGTCTCATGATATTAATTTTGACATGTTTAAAAAAGTCTGTGTTGCGCTGTAAGCCTTTTTTACGTTTCCCCACCTTATCTTGAGCTGGTCCATGGCCATTTTTTATGCACGTGTTAAACAGTAAGCTGTCCCAGTCGGGCAGGGGTGTGAAGCAAGGCAGTCATTTCGCACTGCACCATGCGTACTGTCTTGACTCTGCCTGCAGTGATGAAAATGAGTATCCTTGCATGCTGGCACCGAGGTGGTACTCCGGTAGTCAGATGGCACAGATCCTCTGGCTGGGTATTATAATCTTGCCTAGCAGCTATAAACAAGTTCCAGGAGTAACTTCAAAAAACAAGAAAAACTAAATATAATTACCAACTGCAGTGTTGACTGAAAATGCAAAATAAAGTTATTCAAATTCACAATAAAACTAAAACTGTGCCCATATTATATTGCAGTTATATTTTGCAATTGCATTACTCTTTATGCATGGACTTAAACAGCTATGGAAATATTTGCCTTTGTGCACCTGTAATAAAGACACTGCTTTTGTCTACTTGTACTTCAAACGTCACAATGAATCAAACTATACATCAGATATTTTTTTGTGTATGGATAGAAGTCACAGTGACTCCTCTGTGGATTTCTATTCGCCATGATTTACATTCAGGGCATGATCGACGGTGAACCTAGCACTGAATGAGTGGTTGTCACAAAGAGATTACATTTCTTCAAACTTTCATTAAGCCGTGTTTAATTCTACAATAGACATGCACAAGTAACTGTCATGGCCTGCTAATGTGTGCTAACATCAATGAGTGAAGTGTCTGACGAACAAACAGGCTCAAAGAAGTTTACCTGCTGGCTGCACAGAAACCCACTGGTATGAATAATGAAAGGCGGCTGCTCAATAATAAATGTCTGCATGCTCGCGCTGCGCAGCTGCACTTGTTCGGCCTGAGAGCGAAATTTCATTGTACCGACTCCCTCACTGTTCATACAGACGTGAAGGACAAGCACACAAACTAACCACTGCAGCAACCCCTGTCAGATCCAACTTAACATCACCAAACACAGGCACACAGGCGTGCTCACGAACCCCAGGCACCGGAGCGCTGCACGAGCCAGTCAACAAGCCTGTTCGACAGCACAACACCTAAACAAAGTGGGCATGCCTGCCAAAGGAAACAGGAGCCGTTCCATTCATCGAATCCCTTCATTTGCTAGTCAATAGATCTCGGAAGGGTGTTGTCCCTTACCAACACACAACTGCTTTGTCAAAGAAGATGGAGTCACCCCTCGTGCTAAATAGAGTGGTACCAAACTTGACTGAAGACCCTTTTCCAGTGGTCAACCCCCCCCCCCCCCCAAAACACCATCTAACGTCTGGCTTTTGACTGCATTGGAAATGATTTAATTGGCATTCACTCAAGTGACACTGCAATGGACTCAGGTTTTTATCAGCTCTGATCAGCAGTGATGGAAACATGACACATGGGTGATTGTTATGACGCACATTGAACTTCAAGGCGTTTCTGCATTAATAGCCATGAACGTTTGTGTACTTCTTGTGAATCTTGTGAACAATGAGAAATCCAACACCGGGAAGACAGCGAAGCTTTCTGATGCGTTGGTCTTCAAATTGCCTCTTTTTAGGGGGTTTGCCCACATTTAAAAAACCTGCATAATTTAGGTGCAAAAGATGTATGAGTGTATATCCATGAGAACTATTTAACCTCTTTTTTTCTGCATGACAAAGGGGGGTTTAAGTCCGAAGACCTTCAGGTTCTATTTCAAGTTTTAAAAAACAATTCCAAAGCTCATGATGGATATTGTCCAGAGCATTACTGAGGAGATGGAGAGGGAGAGAGAGAAAGAGAGAGAGAAACAAATCATCTTCTTTCAATGAAGTCAATGCCCCCAGCAGGGATCTGTGTTTCAGCACAGAGAGGCAGGATAATGAATGAATGAAAGAGGCTTTCTGTTGGGGAGCAGAAGTTAATATCTCACTGATACGCCAATTTTTGTTCACTATATTGCAATACAGCAGGTATAGTATGATTCAATCATGTTCAAAGTACTGTGCTGTACTGTTTCACATTCATCTGACTGTAGTAAATATCCCAGAGGGGGAAAGATGTCAAAAGAAATTACTCTCCGAGTGTACAGAGACATGAATCACAAAGATATGGCGCCCTGCTTTTTCACATCTGAAGTGCCCTTTAAACGCTCACCTTTGCATTTCCATCAAGTCATCGTGCCTCGTTCTACCTATTGTTCTATCAATTTCCCTTTGATCTGCATCTCAGAATATGTCCTGACAACAGAATTAATAGAGGAATGTGTTTAAAGCTCGGAGGCAAAATGTATTTCAGCCTCTCGTGCACCACTGCTTCTTGGATGGAGGGAATGTGTAAACATATGCAAAAAAAAAAAAAAGTTAAATTGTTCTCTTCAAAAGGAGCTGACCAAGGCCGTGCCACTTTTAATGGTAAGGCTGCAGATCAATTGCTTTAAACAGCGAGTTGGCATCACAGAATGAATATAAAGATGGACGATATTCCTGCTCTCCAAAAGTGAAGCTGGCTGCAGATTAGAATAGGTCATATATCCAGCCTCCCCTATGTTAATGGCTGGGACATGGACCACACTAGGAAGTCAAAGTAGGGCAGGGTTGCTGTGAGGTGGTCTGAGGTGGTGCCAGTGGGTCTAGAACAGAAGTCCTGACCACTAAGACGCCAAAAACGATGTCAATTTAGAGAGAAAACAAGATTGAAATAAATGACTTCAGAGATATATTTGGCACCTTTTCACCATAACTCCTTGTTGTTACTCCCCAGCTATCCCTGTACTGAATTGAGAAGAAACTACTGCATTATTGACAAATCTGTTGACACACACACAGACCCACGTTGAAGGCGAGGGACCTCTTTCCATCTATGGAAACAGTATGCTCATTAGGGGTCAAAAAGATCGGCTGCAGGCATCATGTGATCTGTGTCTCATGACATCCCAGCAGCCCCCCCACCACCACCACACATCCAAAAGCCTAAATGGTGGGTGAACGTTCTCTGCATGAAAAGGGAACTGTGGTGGGAGGAAAGAATGAATCTTCATGGAGTAAACCCGGGATGCTGAAGACAAAATGTGGACTAACAGGCTTGTATTAACAGTGCTGTAGAAGATTGACTCCATTAGGGCCTCTGTCATCCACTTACTGTGGCATTATATTGAACAGTGATAGAGACACTGATTCGAAGTGCCTGTCAGACGGTTTTCCAACGAGCGAGATGAGATTTTTAGATTGTGGCAGACTTTTACTTAAAGTGTCTGCATGAGTAATGTGTGTGTGAACAGGGAGGATCCCGACAGAGACAGGAGACACAATACGGTCTTCAACACACAGCTGACACAAAGATGTACTCTGCTCCTCCCTATAGATTTGATCTTTGGATCAAGCCCGTTGTCGTGTCTTGTCCCCAGCAAAGGCGTTGTGGAAGACAATGGGACAGAGAGGAGGGACAAAAGCACCTCTCGTTCCCTTTTCTCCCTCCTGCTTTTGGCCCTCACCCGGCATTGTGTGGCTCTCTGCTCGTCTCCAATCGGCATGTCTTGGAAGGGAGGCAAATCAAATTCTTTCCGCAGGTACAGAAGCCTCTCGCTCCCCTATTCCCTCGTCTTGGTTTCCCTTTCTTCTCTGCTTATCAGTGGGTATATTTCAAGCCCAGAGCAAGTACTTTTGTGAGACTGGTATTTGTGTGTGTGTTTACTGTCTTCTTTTGCTCATCAATACAATTTTTTGTTTTGTCAATTTTTGAGACAAAGACACAACACAAGGACGAACAGACTTAAAAGTGAAATCATTTGTAGCTTTTTTACCTATCACCAATCTTTCAATAGCATTTTAAGATTTTTCACAAAAACTACTCAACCTATTTTCCAAGGCCTTTCTGTGGAGAGATATGGGGCATGACACAATGCAGGACCCATTAAACGGGTGGATCCGGGGAAAAAATATGTTTTTAATTTCTGAAACATTAATATGTAGGGCATTTTTCAACATTTTCAATGATTTCCCACAGATTAATTTATGGGTTTTGAAAAGTAAGATCTTATCTCTCCTATCTTATAAGAAATATGTGCTTCACTGAGTGCCCTTTAAGTTCCATGTATGGAATGCATTCATTTGTAATATTCTTGTTACTTTCTTTTTGCCAAATTACCTTTATTAGCCAGGACATCATACAGGCAGATTGCATACACTTATGATGACCTCAATTTCATGTGGACATCCAAGCCAATCGCAGCTAACGACAGCATTATGATAAACCAGAAACAAAACAGGGTTTCCCATTAAGTCTATGGCGACCCGCCAAAGTTTCATAACAAACCAATGAACTTTTCCACTTCTCCTAATAACAAAGACAAAGTTTTTCAGACTGTCACAGTCAGACTAGCTGGGGGGAAAGGGGATGATTCACTGAAATGAACCTGCAAAGATTCCCTCTATTCGTATGTCTAATCCAAGCTGCATTTGGAAATTTGAATTTGAAGCTCAAGGCAACATCTGCTTCATCTCATGTTACCTTTGTTTGAACTCGCAGTAGAGCTGCTTATGCCCAACTCAGACATAATACTGACCACAACACTGGCAGTCAGCATTAGCCTCACGGGAAGTAGGTCTGGCTTACTTAAAGAGGGACGTAGGAAGAAGAGGAATATATAACATATAGACACGTGAGAAACAGATGAAGGGAGACGGTAGAGGAGTGACACAGAGAAGAAAAGACACAGACAGAGAGTATAAACACACAGGGAGCGAGTAAAGAATAACGGAGAGTGAGAGAGAGATAAGAAGAGGAGGCTCGGCAGGCGCTGAGGCCGAAGCCCCAGCGGTGAGGCCAGGCCTGTCTGTCAGCACCTATCTGTCCTCCTGAGGCGAAGCAACACAAACCAGGCTCCTGCCTCGAGTCACCTCTAACATTTATACAACTGCATATAAGAGTGAAATGACCTTTGACCTTATCCTCCACCGCAGGATGGACCCATGTGGGCCACGACTTTACTGTTTAACTGGAGGAGGATAGTTTCACTCCAGGCCGCTCACGCCGAGCTTATTTATTTCTAAACACTGGGATGGCATTTAGCCAAGTAGATCTGACTCTCTCTCACACACACACACACACACACACACACACACACACACACACACACACACACACACACACACACACACACACACACACACACACACACACACACACACACACACACACACACACACACACACACACACACACACACACACACACACACGAGATAGAGTAGCTCAGAGCATACACTCGCTGACATTTTACTTTACGTCTCATAAACGAACAGTGTCGAGTTCAAACGAAACAGTTCACCTAAATTAAAGATCATACAAAGCCACGTCTTCCCGCCCTGTTTTCCTCTTGGCATCTTGGTTTAACTATTGGACGTAAACAAGTCCCAAATAGCATTACCTGCCAAATCAGAGCCTTGTTATTACTGCAGTCCATCTTGTGCAGTTCACAGGATTCACAACCCTCCAAGGTGTGTTTGAGTTTCTGTGTTCCTTACCGATTCTAAATAATTGATCACTGTTTGTTTTTTTATATATAAAATACATATCCATAATAGATAAGTAAGAAGGCTGGAAAACCTTTAGCATTTTGTGGGTATAACTTCTGGTAGCAACAAAAACAACATCACAAACTACAAACGCCGTCTGGGAGATGTATGCTGGATGTATGCTGGATGTATCTTCAGATGTGTTCATTAGCCACTTCATCTGATACCCTGCATGTTAGCTTGTGAAGTAAAGCTCGATGAAGGGACTGTGCAAAAAAATATGAAAGTCCATGTGATTAATTGGAAATTCTGCAGCTCTAGCTCTGTAGAAAAAAACATCAGCAGAGCGGCTGCATGTAACAGCCCCTTGATTCTGAATACATCCTTGAATGGTAAATACACACAAGTTCAAACTATAGTATGTTTTCATCTGAGTTGTTTGTTAGTTAGCAGGATCACACGATACTGGACGGATTACACTCGGATTCGATATGGGTCACGGAAAAACAAATTAAACCCATTTAAATTGGATCAAGGAATTTTCTTTCACCATCTTCTAACATTATAAGATAGGGTGTTTTCCATAGTTGTGATTTTTTTTTAAAAGAAATAAAACAAAGATCTTGATGAATGTGTGTAAGTTTGTGCAGCTCCCTTGACTTTCAGGGGACTGATAGCATAGAAAAGAAATCACAATGTCGATTTGTCAGTTCTTACCACAAAAAAAACGATAATAAAGACTATTATTATTGAATTACTAAATTATATCACCAGAATAAAAGGTGTCAGATACCTACTTAATGAATTGCTACTCTCTAACTTTGTGTTGAGCAGGTCACCAGCCCGCGGTTCACAAGAACAGCGCAGTGGCGAGTGGCGATGTCAAGAGGATGATGGTTCACGCTAACAGGTCACTGGCTGGACGCATGGCTACACTCGGACCTCGGAGGCACTGAATCACATTCAGACATCCGCCATCTTACCATCAACGAGCACTAGCACACACAAAAAAAAAAATGCAGAGGCCTACACATGTGACCTAATGCATAAACACACACACGAGCACACACTGGTGCACCATTACTCCAGAGCAAGGACAAAGAGATGACGCCTGTGGACCCTGGCAACATCAAGACAGATTATTGTTATAGGTTGTCAGCATGACCGACGTAAAGGAGAGCAAAAACACAAGATGCTTTCACTCTTATATAATAGTAGCGCTGACACACACCGAGCTGTGGGCATGTGTCTATAAATGAAAGAGTTACGCAAGAGTCTGCTGTTGTCTCTTTCCCATTGCTCGACGTGGTGAGCCTGGCTCTGATTTCAATGTCATGTAGGCACAAACAATTACCACCTCCGTGTCTTTACATTTTCTCTGGCGCGGCACTGAATGGAGGAGGAAGACTTTATTATGTTGTCATCCTATGAAGCGGAATGTGTCCTTCACCGGTAAGACTTCTCTGACCTCTCTCTGACCCCTACTCTGCAGCAACTATCTGTCAGAGAGAACGGACAGCTTCGCAGTAAGATAAGCAAACAAAGATGAAATGGTTTCTGAGTAAGACTATAAAGAGCGTGGCTTTTAATTCTTCCAGAGGGCTTAAGTGAATTTGGCGTTTCCTGCTAATCATCAAAGACAAAAAAAAGGAGAGGCGGGCTTGCCTCCGCTTCCGAGAGGAGAGGGGGACACTCGCGGTCCCTGCTGGGCGTCTTTCCAGCACAAATCAGGCAAGCCTTGTTTTCGGGCCTCGTTGAAATCCAAAGCGGAGCTGGATCCTTGCTGTGAGCCGTAAATGAACAAACAAATATTGGCTCCTAATTGAGAGCAGCAGTTGTCTGTGTGCACAGGCACCCCCGCTGTGAAATTGTGGACAAACACACAGGGACACTAAGAGGGTACTTTCCCGTTTGCTCTCCCTCTCTTTTCTTAGTGCTTTCTGTAGTTCCCTCCAGCATCCCTTTATATCACAAGCCAAGGCCTTGCTCTTTTACTCTTTTTATTTCTAGCATTTTAGACAGTTTATTGTAAATAAACACAAAAGACATAGATAGGAGTGAGTTTGTTAACTGCAACATGCCTAGATATGAATTATGTGCTTGGAGCTAAAGCATTCTGTAGCTCTTAATTATTTCTATCCCTTCACAATCTGTCCACGTCCTTCTTGCAATTCCTTGTGCTGCTACCTAGAAGGACTGAGAGGAAAAATGGGCGCTTATGAAAATCCTAATGAAGGTTCCCCGTGTCGGTAATTGAATACTAACACCCGAGTCCTGACGAGAGGGATTCAAGCTGCGGCCGGGATAAACGTGCCTTGCCTCCCATTTCTCCGCCTTCCATCAATCATCACAAATCGCCTCGACAACCAAGGCATCGGCCGTTCCAGCTCAATAAGAACCCATCACAGCACACGGATACTCAAAGAGAGAGAGAGACAGGGAAAAACATAGAGAGAATATACTATATTTCATGTCACCCATCACGGTGTGGTTATGTGGAACTTTGCATATTCAAGTCTATTCCTATACACCAATTCTCTGAGTTTGAGGTCTGATGGCCGCATTTAGAGCCTGAACAGAAACACAGCGACCTGAAATAAACAATATAAATACCCAAACCATTTATACTCACATAAATATACCTGTAGTGACCTGTTCAGGGTGTAACGCGCCTCTTGCTCCCCCATGTCTCTCAAAGGACAAGTGGTAAAGATAATGATCAGATGGTTGAGTTCTTCATTCAGATTGTAGTAAACGGTCAAGATTCAAGGATATTAGTAAGCTGTCACACCAATTTCTCTAGTTTCATTTTGTTTTGGCAGTGTATTATTGGATCTGTGCCACATTTACTTACAGCCAAAACAAGTACAATTATTTTTGACACCTGGCTGACACTGGGCACAAACGAAATACAGCTAGCAAGATAAATCTTTTTCGATTAGAGCCTAAAGTGACAGAACATTCGTATGTACTCAAACACAGCAGCTGGGGTCTTTAACGTTGGCAGACGAGGGGTTCCTTCACAGATAAACTACAAATAAGGAGAACGGAGAGAACTGCAGGTGGTACGTTTGACTTGAGAAACACCGAGGAGACAGAGATGAGGCTCAGCTCCTACAGTTGAGTCAGAGCAGCTCCTAGCTCCGACAGACTATTGAGGTTTTGCTCTGTTTGCATTGGCAGCGAACACAGTCAGACAAGTCGATATCAGAGATATCCCGTCAACTCATCGAGAGACCCCGACATCGCCCTCTGCTCCTCTGAGTGAAGTGAGACAATGAAAAAAACATAAGGAAAAAGACTGGAAAGATAAAAGGTGAGGAGGCACAGCAAGAAATAGTGCAATACAAAACTCTAATAAATCGGATTGTGGGGTTATACAGACGAGATGGCAAATGTTGACTTTTTAAGTGAACGCTCAAATTACGATATGTTGTGTTTATAGTAGAAAAATAAAAGGGAATTTCAAATGTGCTTGTTTTAAAATGAAAAAAAACGACGAAACAGGTTTCAACAAATAAGATCTGCTATCGCATCCCTGGAATTGTAAAGCAGCATTAGAACTGTATCTCGGATAGAAAAATCTGTTTAGAGAGACAAACAAGGATGGATAGATACACGGACAGAGAGGGGGAAGGGGGTGGTGTAGGCAGTGGCAGAGAGACACAAGGAATACTGTAGTCAAACCCAGTAACTAAGCCCTGGTGTCCCCCTGTCAGGCCAGTTCAGACCTCGGACAGAAGCCGTATTATAGAGCAGTGGCTCTGGCCAAGTGGAAGAACAATAGTTCCTGTGTGCCGGAGCCTCTGGAGCATCTTAACTGCTGGGAGATAGGAGGTCTGTCTGCGGCTGCACTAAATGGCATGTAAAGGGGCGTGGCAATTTTACACACAGCTCCCTGCCTTTCCCAGAATCCCTGACCCATCTCCTGGCCACCAACTCCTCGTGCCAGGCAGCCATCCCTCTCTATTTTACGCTCATCTCTTCTTTTCTTCCTCTCACTACTACACACTCTCATTATGGACTGTGTGATTCTGTCTCCTGCTGTCATCCCTCGCCACCTCTGAGGAGAAACGGCAAAAGAGAGCTACTGACAGGGAGATATTCTTCTTGTTAGCATGAGAAAGCCAGAAACTGGCACAAGATCAGAGCAATGTCAACAAATAAGAGAGGTCCAAAAGCCTCGGCAGGAGCCATGCCAAAGCTCTTCTATCACGAGGGCCTCTGAAACACAGGGAAAAAAGAAGAACTGAAAAACCGTGCAGGAATGTCATCCCTCGCAGCAAAGAGTTCACAAACAGCAACACATAAAACCATGGGGATACGGTTGGTTCTATTCTGGCACTACACCTGTAGATGAGACCCTTCAGTGAGAACTGAAATCCATGCATCAAAGAGCAGGTTTTGTAGCTAGAGCCTTCCACTTTCCACCCGTGCTTTAATGTTTTTCTGCAGGCTCAAAGAAACACCACGTATTCTAAGAAAAGCTCAGGAGCAAACATGACTGCAAAAGAACTTGCCTGAAACACGGACTGGAGGCCACACTAGATAAACTTCAGCACATGTACTCTCCGAACTGGAGCATGGCTTCAATCACACGTCTTGAAGCGATCTTTAAAATCTGCACTGTTGTGAAACTTATCCTATAGCTCCCACTCAGTCATGTGATAGTGTGAATGCCTCTGCTGTGGAGTGATCATTTTAACAGCTGCAGAGGGGTCAAAGCTGCTTTCACATGCATTAAGTACCCTGAATGTATTTCCTGAGAGATGTTCCAATGCTATTTTCCCTTAATGATACATGAACTTTGCATATCTGCCGATACCAAGTACCAATCCGATACCAGTGCATTTAAGAAAGTAACCATTTGTATAATGTAATTTAACAGCTGTATGCTATGACCCCCGGTATGGAAGTGATGAGTGCCATCATTGTTGTATGGCCTGGCACACGTTGCTGTTTTACTGGTGGGACTTTCCGGTGTGGACTATTGCCAAATTGCAGGCATTTTAGCTAGTTCTGGCTAATGCTGAACTGCCGTGCAGTGCAACAGATGTCTCGGAGCGGAGAGGAAGACGAAGTAGTGATTTATGAGAGAAGAAAATTGCAGTTTTATCTCGGTTGAACTAATGTACTTTAAAGACGTGGTATTGGATTGGGGAATAGATTTGCGTACTCGTTTATGCCAGTATTTTTCTGCAGTAATGTAGGCTTTTCTGAAGCTGGTATCGGCATTTTGGACATCTGTCTCCTTTCTTTGGTCATTTCTTTGAGCTGACCTGAGGAAGGTGAACTTTAAATGTCATTAAATACCAGAATAAATATGTGATAACTAGGATTTTTAAGTCTGGTTTGCAATATCACTACATTTGAAAGTAATTTTAAAACATCACAAGGAAAAACTGGCCCCACTAATCTGCTGTCAAACGCAGAGTACGCCGAATTTTATCAATGGCTCTACAGCTGCTGTTTCCAAAGGTAATTCATTCATCACCGACCACTGATGTGAACACACGTTTCCAGCACAGAATGCTCCTTAGCCACCGCTGTATCTCCAACAGAGCAGAGTCCCGTGACTCCCTCTGATTTCATTTTAAATAGACAGGACGCAGGAAATATGGCTCGTCTGATGTGAGCCACACAGCACATCATGAGCCGGGCATCATGTAAGGACATCTCGAAGCTGTCCCCCATTATAAAAGCAGGATCCCAGCCCCTGAAGGACACCACTCCTCGTGCCCACTTCTTCCTTGGCTGCTGCACTGGAAGTAGTACAAAGAAGGTTTCAAATTTCGCAAAGCATGATTTTGACTGGGCTGAGAGGGCTACCATCCCCCCATGACTGCAAACCCTAGCTGGCTGAAATAGACCCCAGCCCCTATATCCTCCTCTCTCGCTCTCTCTCTCCTGAAGCAAGTCAATGCATCCTTACTGGGTGGAAAAATAAAACCATGCATTGCCTCTGTCAGCACAACCACTACCTCAAACTCTTCAATTCACTTAAGAATGAATGAATTAGAGGTAATGTACGACATGTGGCTTTATTTTTAATGCAATTTCAGGGGCATTGCAAATATTTGCTCTCCGGTTTCTCACCAACACGATGCCCCCCCCCCTTGCTCTGCATATGTCAAGACGCCGCTGCAGCTGCAGCTCATGCAGATGTGCAGCTCTGCAGATTATCGACACTTCACAGCAGCCACCTTACACATGTACACATGTATTCACTCGTTAATGAACCTATTGGTGGTGCACACATGGTTTGGGCCACTTCAGGCTCCTGCAACAACGGTGCTGCCACATTAGTCACCTGTGCACCGGGTGGGTCACAGTCAGGCAGCGATGGCCAGGCAGGGTTGAATTACCAGCAGCGTTTATATCGGTCGAGTCAAAGGCTACAAACATGGTGACTCCGGTTCAATGAGGCTGTTCTCGCTGATGCTGTGGTAAGATGCAGTGAGGTTATGAGCCAAAGTCACATTTCAAGTTGATATCCAATGTGACCCAGGAACAAAATGTTCCTCGTTATTTATTTTGTCTTTTACCTGATATGTTTGTTAAAAAATAATTCCTCTTTACTGTCCGTCCATCCTCACTGAGCCGCAGCGCATGCCCCCGTATCCAAGGCTTTAAATCCCCGGCTCGGCTCCATGTTTGTTCGGGTCGCTGACATCAAATGTAGTCCTGCTGCTGGAAGAGGAGAGCGACCCGGGGAATCTGTTTTTCCGAGGGGACGCTCCGGAGAACCGCGGGTGGAATCCGGCGTTAAATCCGCTCCGAGGAGGCAACGAGCGGGCTCGGGAGGAAAAAATAAACCGCGTGAAACTCACACACGGACGACGTGCACGCTCTTTTCGACGAGAAGCACGCGAAGTGATGTCAATTCGTGGGGAAATGTCCCCATTGTGCGCTGTGATAATGGTACGTACCACTCTATTGTTGGGGGCGCGAGAGGAGAGGAGCGTCCCGTGCTACTGACACGCGCTCGTGCGATCCTCGTGAGGACGTGCGCGCTCGCTGTATTGGCTCGTTATCTGAAACCGATGTCCAATCGATCCCAGGGAAGGACCTTCGATCAAGTCGATCAAGATGAGTCGATCTGGTATAGCACATTTACTACACAACACATCCCTGTGTCCCTGCCACAAACAAGGGGAAATAATAATTAAAAAAAACATGACATAATACAGTGCTGTTTTGTAAAATCATTGAAGTACGATATTTTACTTTTCTTTATTACGTCATATTTAGGGCCCGAGCACTGACAGGCATGACAGACAGTGAGGCCCTATTGAAATTGTAAGGATTATTATAATTATAATTTTTCAGGCAAATTAATTGGCTTTTTGAGGGCTTTAACATGCTCAAATTCTTTAAAAAATTTGCAGGAAGTTCGAAAGTGGTGGAAATTTACGTATTCTGGTTAAATTTTACTTTAATTAATACATTTTTTTTTTCTTAATTTAATTTAATTAAAAAAAATGTTTACCTCCTGCGCGGAAGCAAACCGCGCACCTCCTGCGCTGAAGATTTTTGGACCAATAAATTACATCTATCTATCTATCTATCTATCTATCTATCTATCTATCTATCTATCTATCTATCTATCTATCTATCATATATCTGTAACAAAATGTTGCTGTTTTAGAGTCAACAAAATACCATTCAAATGTGACGATATATTATTTTCTTTACTACATTATAAATGTCTAATTTTATTTAATTATATTATTTACGTCGGCCAATCATTACACAATTCTGCTGTTGTAAGGTTAACAAAAATACCATTAAATTGAAATAGAAACTAGATAAATAGAACACATATTTTATAATATGTAATTTGGGAATAGTGTGGTTCTGTTTGGCCAAATCGTTTAAGTTCAGTATTATTTATTTTCTTCATTTTATTTGTTTAACCTATAACGGAAGTGCCACCCTCCCGCTTCCGTCGAATTCACAACATCCAACATGTCTGCCGCCATAAGTTCCCTCGTTTCGTACGGCAGCGATTCGGACTCGGAGAATGAGTCGGAATCGAAAACCGCTGCGGGGAAAGTGGACCCAGTGGACCCGGACGCCATGGCCCATCTCAAGCCTCTTCAGTCTGAACCCACCATGACTCTGGCTCTTCTCAATTCCGCTCCCGAAGTCGCCGTGAAGGTAAGCTAACCTAGCTAGCTAGCGTTAGCTTACCTTACTTTGAAATAGTTAACTGCTTGTCGCTTTGTGCTGAAAAATTGTGAACCTACTGTTTCCGCAAATAAGAGAAACACTTAACGAGTATTTGTTTATTGAGTAGCGATAACTGTGTGAACCAAATATAAGTTGTAGCGGGAAACGTTGAGCTTGGAGCTAGTTGTTGTGTGTTAGCCTGTGAATCTATATCAAACAATAACTTGCTTATCGTTTAGAATGAACAACAGTGGGTCATCAACATCATATCTATGATAAACATTGTCTCCGTGATGAGTTTTTGCTTTTACATTCATCGTCTGATTCACCCACCGATCAATCTGCTACTGCTTGTAAAACACAAAGTTAACGGATTGTCTATCTTCTTGTCAGGAGGGTGTGGAGACTGGAGTACATCTGGACCCTGCGCTGAAAGAAGTCACCTACAACCCGACATTTGAAACCCTGTTTGCACCAGAGGTAATGTATCACTGAGCTCAACCAAATCACAAATATACTAGCTACTGTATCAAGATACGAGATGAAATAACGTCAACGTGTGATTACACGCCATCAAAACACGATGTTCTGTATCTCGAATCCCATGAATCCTTTAATTCTGAGCCGTCAACAAACAATTCCACTCCTGCAGTGTCAGTTGTCACTGATCGAAGAAATGTTTGATGTCTTGCAAAGTTGACGTCTCTCTTATTGATTTTGTTTATCTATTATTCCTCATAGTTCGGGCCGATGAATCCGTTCAAAAGTCAGCAAATGTCTGCCCCCAGGAACATGTTGTCTGGCTTCGCAGAACCTGCTCACCTCAACAACTTCATGTTTGAGCAGCAAAGGAGGACTTTCTCCACCTTTGGTAAGGAGTCCATTTCTGACCTCTGTCATTGGTTTGATGGATGTGATCGATATATGGACCCTCTTTGAATTTTAATGACCTTTTTTATAACTCTCTCCCCTTTGCTAATAGGTTATGCTCTAGATCCCTCTGTGGACACACACAATGTATCCACAACTAGCTACATCGGTTCAGTAGAAGACGCTGAGAAAAATAAAGGTAATGATTAAAAGCAATTTGTCTCCATCTTGCCACATACTTAAAACACATTTTTAAATTAATTATTATTTAAAGGAAGATCATAATTGTAATATCTTGTTGCTCCTCCTGAAGGCTTAACTGTGTTTGAGAGTGGACATACAAAATCTGAGAAAAGGAAAAAGGTCAAAGGGGGAGACGCAGGAGAGATTGACAACTTCCTTGGACCCTGGGCGAAATATGCCGATGAGAAGGATGCGGCCAAACCAACAGAGGTATTTTTTTTAACCTATATATTGTTGCTGAGACTGCTACTTTTCACTCAATCAAGTAATTCCCTTTTGCTCAAAGGCATGAACTTGAACCTTAAATTGCTCCACCTGTGCTTGCGACTGTATCCAAGAGCATAAATAATTTGTTGTTTGTAACCTTGGTTGTGTTACATTTTATTTTACAGGAAGAGAAGAAAGAGCTGGATGAAATCTTGGCCAAGAGACAGAAGAGGGGAAAGAATGAGGAAGAATCTCCAGCAGAGGAGAAGACTATTCTCCATGGTACTGTTGCCCTTTCTAAGTTAGACATTTGAACGGTTATGGTACTATCTGCTTTTTAAAAGCACATCCAGATGCTGCAGGATTTTTTAAAACAGATTTTGCCTTTTTTTGTTCTTCCTACAGTTAAAGACATGTATGATTACCAGGGCAGGTCCTACCTCCACGTTCCCCAGGATGTGGGCATCAACCTGCGTTCTGCAGAAGTTCCAGACAAGTGTTATCTGCCTAAGAAACAGATTCATGTCTGGTCCGGACACACCAAGGTCAGGCACATTCATTTGTTTGTCTTTGTGAATGGTCCATTATCTATCAGTTCTAAAACCTTGCAGCTGTAAATATTCTCTACACAAACGTTGCTGATAGGTTATAATACTGCAAAGGTGGATACTAATGATTTGGACATGCAAAATATGAATTGTGGGTCTATGAGAGGAAATTCTAGTATGCATTTGATATTCCAAGGCTAACAAGATAAGAGCCTTATATGCATTACATTGTCCCAGACATATCAGATATTATTCAGTCTCAGTCAACGCACCTTCTTTATAATTTAATATTAAGGCTTACACTGGGTTATTCCAAGGAAGATCTGATTCAGGCCTCAGATCTGCCAGTGTGCTTCGGGGAGAGAGAAATCACTCAAGTTTTAAATTGGCTCCTATCAGCTTTGTGCAGGAAGCTACACCCCCTCAGCATCTAATTTAAAATACAAAGAGTTTGAAAAGCTAAGAAGTTTGTGGAGGCACTGATGTTGAGATAGTATTGAGCCGGCCCATGCTTTGTCACCTAAGTTTTAAGAAAGTTTTGAAGAGAAGATTGAGAATATCTGTCTGAATATTATGGCAAGTGTTTGCCCATTAGTTTTGCTTGTATGAGTTCAGGGATTGAGCCTCATTTCTGCTCTGTGTGTAGTTCAAGTCATACCAAATATATTTTGTGCTAAATTCACATCCCAAAATGTACAGAAATGTGGTTTCAGTGCTGTTGGGGCCAGTGCCTGCAGTTGTGACTAGCATACTCATGATAAAGAGACTAATGTGATTCAATCTCTGAATATAATCTATTTCCAGGGTGTCAGTGCGATCCGTCTATTTCCTAGCTCTGGCCATCTACTGCTCTCCTCCTCCATGGACTGTAAGATCAAGGTAAATTCTCACTGAAGCGTTTTTTAAGATTATGTAATAGTTGTGTTTTGATATGGCTGATAACCATGTCACTATATGAGCTCTAACGTTTTCTCATATTGTGCTTCTCTTGAAAAAGATTGAAAGCTAATATCTAAATCACCTCGATCAATTGTACTCTACAAACTGCATTGTAGAAAACAGCTTTGTTTTTATATTTAATGTGATGCTTTGTAGAGTCTACAAATTATCACAAATTGTGCTAGCTTGCACTTGCTACGGTGATACGAATGAATGTAGTGATCAGCTCAGTGATGTCAAATCTATTTTGAGTTTTACCTCCTTCTCTCCACAGCTGTGGGAAGTGTACGGCGAGAGGAGGTGTATACGGACGTTTATTGGTGAGTAAGCCAAGATCTCTGCTCATAATTCTATTTTTAGTGAATAATGACTATCCACTGTATAAAATGGTGACATAATATCGTATTATTTTATATAAACAGCATATGATTAGCAAACATGAAATCTGCTTGAAGGCAAACTGCATTTTGGGAAACGCAAACCAGAAACAGACCGTGAGCTCAACATTACTTATATGCTAATGACACGTCTGCTGACCGTTGACAGAAAGTGTAGGCTTTTTTTCTTGTTGGGGTCTGGGGTGTAGGCTAATGCATGCAGGTCACTCTTACACTCTTCCAGAGACAGCACGCTGTCAGAATAGAGATTGTTTGCAGCCACGGTTCTGCTTGTCAGCTCCTTCACAGAATATGCATAATTCAGGAGCCCCGGGGCCGAGGGGAACGAGGGGCAGGGGAGAGCACTACACACAGGGAGGAGCCGGTGCACAGGAAGAGAGAACACAATTTAGGCGTGAATAGTGTGTGTGTGTGTGTGTGTGTGTGGCAGCAGCAGCAGAGATGCAGCTGATGATGTTTATAGTTTTTCCGTCAGATCAACATTAGAAGTCCAAAGATGCATTGTGGAAAATATACTACTTACTATGTTTATTGATTTCTCAGAATATAGGTAATGGATGTCGATGAAAAAATATGACATGATTAGGGGACTAATATTTTTGAGTTGGTAAAATTTGGTGTAGATCCAGTGAATTTAAACATGTTTTTTTTAAGGGGACTGTTGGTCCTTGGCAGAGCAATGCACTCTGCTGGGGGCTGTTATAGTTTTATTTCCTGTATTTGGAGGATATTTAAATTTATTGCAATGCCCATTAGCTTCGAATGCTTGTCATAATCGCCAAACAGTAAATATATTTGGACACAGAGCATTAATAAGTATGCATTTCATTATGTGTGTATTTTCATACAGTTAGAGACAGACCGTATATTTGGTAATGTCTGCCCTGCTTTCAGTACTTTATATTCCTGCACATACACACACGCGATCCAAGTTGTCTGTGATGGCAGCGTTGGCTTTGGTCTGTCAGCGAGCAGGGTTTAGAGCCAGCGAGCAGGCAGACACTTCCTCACTGGGCCCTTTTATCGCTGGGGAAACAGCGCAATCCTGATAAAAAGCCAGCTTTAACAAGAGGGAGCATCTGTGAGCACCGAGCCCACTGGGACCTCACATCTCCCTCCCTGAGAAAAAGCCAAAAGGCTACGTACGTATATAGGGACTAGGAAGAGAATAAAAGAGCAGTTGAAAAGACTGAAGGAGCACGTGTTATTTTTTTCTCACTCTATCCAAGCTCATTTAATGAATCTATTCCCCTCGTCTCCCACAGCCCTCTTCATCTGTCTTCCTCCACATCCTTTCTTTCCCCTAACCCGATTTCACGTCCCCTCAAATGAATTGTGTATCAAAGGAGGGCTCCTGGAGGAGACTTTTGGAAATAAGACGTATGAAGTGAATTTTCTCTGGAAAGTATGTACGTATTTGTTTGTAATATGTGTGTGAATTTCCTCTGTGTGTTAGGCCACAGCAAAGCAGTACGAGACATTTGCTTCAATAACAGTGGGACCCAGTTCCTCAGTGCTGCCTATGACCGCTACCTGAAACTGTGGGACACTGAAACAGGTACGCTGGTCCTCATTTTGCCCTTGACATGGACTGTTTAACCGCACACATACTTTTCAAATCAAAGCCACTGACTGTTTACACCTGAGTACCCTCACTAGAGCTCTCAGTTTTGCTGGCTGTTTTTTATTTTTGTGATGATAAACTGATTTTATTTTGGGAATTGGATTGTGGGTCAGATAAAAGAAGTAAATTGCAGAGGTCCCCTCTGGCTGAAGGAAATTGGGATGGCTGTTCATCATATTTCATGGAATAGCCGATTCATCAATCAAAGACGATCTGCAGATTAATTATTAATGAAAATAATTGTTCATTTTGGGGCCCACCTGCTCATGGATAGTTGCATTCAAAAAATTTAATAAAAATCCTGTTGACAGAGGTCAATGCAACATTAGCCCCAAAAGAACACCATGTCGTCTCTCGCTTCTGATCATTGGTCTCTATCCACCCCTCTCAGCCCAAGACTGCCTGTCCAGCAGAGGGCAGAAAAGAGTTATATCCCCCACTTGTTGATAACAGGATCCCTTGTGTCAACATGTTTTCCAAGTACTTGAGTTAAGAGTAAATTATTTCCTGCAGCTACACATAAAAATAGATACAGATCTGCATGAGCAGAGGGAAAAGTTTACGGGGACCTGTAGTATCGGTGAGAGCAGGAACCCCTGAAGTTCACATGCAACCGCAGGGATCTTTTCTCGTTCTATTTTATTCCAGGTTTGTCCCAGTTTCAGTTGAATCACTGACGACACTATAGAACTGATGTTGGTGAAGAGCTTTCATTCAAAATTTAAGGGTTTCCTAGTGCAGTCATTGTAATTTCCGGTTCTCTCAGCTCCAACATTGGTGGAAGCATCCGCCCCATGGGGATTCAGCTCTGCTGAATGAACACATTGTGTTATGCCTGAGCTGTTTCTGTCTGCGGAGACGGCCGCAGACTTTTAAACAACTTGAGTTTAGGTTTCTGAAAAGCCACTGTGAATTATTCTGGAAGTTTGACTTTCAATTTGCTTCCCTCCACAGGCAAGTGCATCTGCCCCTTCACCAACAAAAAGGTCCCTTACTGTGTCAAGTTCAACCCGGATGAGGAGAAGCAGAACCTTTTCGTGGCCGGCATGTCGGACAAGAAAATTGTTCAGGTAGAGTTGGTATTTTCTGCAGCTGCAGCTACGACCATCTCCCTATGTCTTCCCCAGTTGTACAGGTGTACACAGGAATTTCTGTGTATATATACCCCCAGTGCTCATAGTAGTTGTGTGTGTGTGTGTGTGTGTGTGTGCATGCTTCACTAGAGGTTCACAGGCTGTCTGGACTAAAGCAGGTCATGAATCACAGGCAGCATCAGGGTGGTCGAAAATATGTAATGCTCAAGAATGAGTGAACAGCAAGTTCTTTTCTTCACTTGTCAGAGATAAATGTATTAACCTCTGCTCTGTCTCTGATCTTTGACAGTGGGACATCAGAACGAAGGAGGTGGTTCAGGAGTACGACCGCCACCTGGGAGCCGTCAACACCATCACCTTTGTTGATGAGAACCGTCGGTTTGTCAGCACATCAGACGATAAAAGTCTCAGAGTGTGGGAGTGGTAAGTACAGATTACTTTTAAAAGCAGGACAGGTCGGTTCATCAGCCTCATTGAGGTACATCTTGGTGACAACAAGACTCTTTGTGTTGTGTATTTTCTGTGCGACAAGAAAAACCAAGGACAAACTATTAACACACAAAACAGTATATTCTGTCCTGAACCTCTCATTAGACATTAATAAGAAGAGCACCAACAAACCTCCAGACGACCCTGCACTGTATTGTTCACCCTGCTGCTAATGTGCCCTGAGTCACAGCCTCTGCCACAGTTTGCCTGCTTCACATGCATCTGTTACTCTGCTTGTTTTCTTCGCCCCTGGAGTTAAACATTGTCCAGGGACAATGCTCCAACAATAACCCCTTTTTTTAAATGAAAAGATGTGCTTGGATGACTGAACGGTCAGATAAATGGAATTCTCCTTCCTGAAATTACAGAAAACAAGACACGTACATGTTTTTAATGAGCTCATTTATTTATTGAAATTGTCTTCGCATGTAGCCAATCAGGAGAGACCACACGGGCAGCCTGCGGATTGGCCAGTGGTCCTGCAGTGATAAACAAATGTCTGTACTCTTTGCTCTGAGGTGATGAATATTTAAAGAGCAGCTGATAAAGGAAGCCTCCTGTGGATTTGGGAGGATAAACAACTTCCTAGCTCTCTTGTTTTTTTACTCCGTTATAAGAAAAATGGGGATTAGCTGCTAAAACGGTTCACACAAGCTTTATGTCATGAAGTTGAAGGGCATAATAAAATATCAACAAATGTGGAGCAATTTGGTAACATATCCCATGACTCCACTTTCTATACTTGTCTAAGAGGGGGGGGTGGTCCCATGGGCCTTTGTAGTGCAGCGTGGGAGCGAGCATGTGAGCGGTATTTTGGGCTGAAGAGTGGCTTTACTGTGCTTCTTTCTCCCACGGATGCCACCTGGCTCTTAGCTCTTCCTTTTCCTCTTCTTGGAGCCATCCCCCTCTTTTGAGAGCGGTTACATACCGGCATTAGACTGAATTCCCCAGAACGCATCATGGGAGTCGAAGCCAAGGCTGGCAGAGACGGGCAGGGTGAGAGGAAAATGCCAGATGGTTAGAAAACCATGTGAGGCAGCAAATTTACTAGTCATTCTAATCACAGTGCGAAATGCCCACATGTGATTCAAATTCTATCCTTGTTCTTACACACATATTCATGAGGATTCTGGGGAGGCTACTTTATCTGCAGCAGAGGTTTGTCACAAGGGAACGCAGAATCTTCAGTACACACTGGAGGAGGATTAGATGTCATTTAGAGAACAATGAAACTGGGTTGGACACAGAATGAAGGACATTGTTGGAATTACAAAGTGAACAATTGGCTGAGACATCCAAGAAAATTGCATTTTCTGTCACACACCATTCACACACTTGAGGGAGCAATCGGGGACATTTAGGGATTCAGTATCTTGCCCGAGGACACCTCAGAGTGCTAAATGGAGGAGCAGGGCATCAAACCAACGGCCTTCTGGTTAGTGGATGCTTCAGACCCACAGCTGCCTGTAAAAGTACACAGAAGTTTAGTCAAACCAGATTTAAAATATGAATATTTGACAATTTAACCCTGACTATTGAGCTGCAAGATTTTGAGTTGCGTTCAGTGTGACATTTAGGGCAACAGTGACATTCCCATGAAGAAAATAAACTTGATGAGCTCTTGTACGGTAACTACGCTGAGAACGTGTTAAGTTGCTGTGAAAGCTTAATCCACCATTTCTAACCGGAGGGCAGAATTAACATTTCCTCTGAGCCCGATCAGGCAGCTGCCTCCATCTCACTCAGTCTCACCCTGGGTCAGGGTCCGCAGCTGTTCTGCCTGACAAACTGGACTTTATAAGTAAAAAATATTCCAAAATCTGTTTTGAGCTATTGTCCCTAAGCTTGATCGACGTGAAACACAACAAACAGTTAAATCATCTATGATTCATGAATATCTCTTGTGTGTAGATTGTTTGTCATATGTTTCTTCCCTTTCATCCCCTCACACAGTTTTTCCAGTTCAGAACAGGGAAGCTGACAGCTTTGTTATCTCATCAGAGTTTAGCTTGTCTGCAGACATTGGCTCTGACAAACCCAAGGGGCCTCTTTTAATGTCTGACTGTCTACGCGCACATGAATCCGAGTGTGTTTTATCTGTCTGAGGGACTGCATTTCTCATTTGTCTGGAGTTCTTCGAAGTCCATTTTTGGTCTTACTCCCTTCACTCCTCTCCAGCTGTTACTTCTCAGTGAAAGAGCAGACGGGGCTTTAGTTTAAGCAGAGAGCAAGATGTGTTGAAGGCTGTTGCTCTTTAGCTCTTACTTGAAAGGATCCAACAGACACACTTAAGACAGAAAGACACATTTTGTTTGCAGCAAGTTCTGGAAGGTCAGCAGAAAAGCAAACACAAATTGCCACGCTGTCATCCTGAGAAACACACACACACACACACACACATGCTGAACTGTTAGTTTGAATAATCGTCTGCAGACAATTTAAGATTAAATAGCCAAGTTCCCTCTCTGTCCCAAAGCAGAGAGACAAAACGGATTAATGAATAAATGGTTGTCTGCACAGTCGGTGGTGCAGCTTAAAACACTAACTGGCATGCAGTAGCTGTCAAAGCGACACCACCTGATCTTTCACTTTAGCCGTCCTCTCTTCAGAACCAAGCGTGTAGGCAGCTGCAGTGTGAAACAAGCTACAGCTCTTTGTATGTTGTTATTTTTCCCTTCAGGGTCCTGCTCGGGTTGTTCTCTCATCCAGTGTTTAACCCGTTTTCTAAAGTAATCACTGTGCTTTGTGCCTTTTTCAGGGACATCCCTGTGGACTTCAAGTACATTGCTGAGCCCAGCATGCACTCCATGCCAGCTGTGACTCTCTCTCCAAATGGTGAGTAGACAAACTGGCAAAACAAACACACACACACACACACACACACACACACACACTCTAACAGTGCAGAGATCTCCAGGGAGAATAAACCTATATTGCCAGATTGAAGTTGCTGGCCATTGCTCAGCAGAACTAAGACAAGGGGCGGACTGAGTTCAGCTAATTAAAGGTGTGAGAAGGAAACATCCAGAGCCTGTCACTGGATCAGGTTAGGGCCCAATTAGGAACTATAGACCGACAGGCGTCCTCAAATACATCCTTCAATATAACATATACACAACCTGATATTTCCAATCCTCCGTTTGCTCCGGGTGCGCCAGCTGTCACAGTGCGCTGTTCAAACACTCCATGCTGTGGTGGAGGTGAGGGAGTGAACTGCAGAGCACACAGCAGCCGGCAGTTTCAATTAACGACATGTCGGTGCGCATCAAAGAGGGATGAGGGGAAACTGAAGTGGATAAACGTGGGGAGATAAGATCTCTGTGGCTTTTATGGATTTCCATCAGTTGGATTCCAGAAAGGTATGAAATCTGAAGGGGGGGGGGGGGGGGGCTTGGAAATCCTTTTACCAGTTGATTCAGGTGAGCTAAGAGGAACAAGCTTTATTGAAGGAAGTCTCTGATCCTTTCTTAATAATAACAGTTGCTTGACACAATGCTTTGAGGTTTGTTGGTTATATGCCTGAGAGTTAGTATCTGTTTTCACGATGCAGACGAGAGGGTCTACTGCCTTTACAGATATCATTTGTAGGTACAAGGAAAAATGTGAGGCAGCGGACAATAGTTTGATAATGGAAGAGTTTGATGTTGGAATTACACTTGTGCTGAGAGTTGAATGAGAAAATCAATACAACTCTCATAAAGCCTGGACGCAGGGGGGAATTGCGAGACGCTTCAAATCCTGCCAATACCACTGGGATGCCAGTCAGGACTTCCAGTACATAGCAAGCCTGTAAAACTACAAACATAGTAGGAACAAAGATATGTGTAAACAAGTGTCAGCGAACTCAACTCTTCCTTGCTTATTTGTTCCTTCTCGCTCTAGTTTGATTCTTTCTTTCATGCGCTTATCTGTCCATAAATGGTTTGCTTCTCATCAGCCTCTGAACAACACATGTTTTTTCAGTGGGAAGCCGTTGAGTTTTCTCTAAAGCAATGGCACCAGGCCCACAAAGCACCACATGCACAATCGCTCTCCTCCTGCCATCTTAGTCATCAAACGACAGAGCCTTAGTGCGTCGGTGACATCGGTGAAGTTGTTTCTTATTCTGCACTAATCGCAGCTGACGTTTTTGTGAGGGGGGATATAAGAGAACACACACACACACACACTGCCCACCAACACGAGAGCGCTTTCTCATACCACATTAATAATTTCCAGCATGTTTCCTTTTAAGAAGTGCACCGAGTCATGTAATGCTTTGACACTGGAGCGCTGCCTCTTATCACTGTGTGGTGACTTGAGACCGCAGCGTTGTCAGGAGCTGAAAGGCTCTCTGAAGTGGATCTTAACTGAGCAGTCAGCGAGGGAAAACCTCTTTTCTTTTTTCACTACAACACCCTAATCTTCCCAACTTAACCATGGCATAGTGATGAGTTCCTAACCCTTCTTCAGAGGGTCGTCCACTCAAAAGCAAATGTCCACATTTTGATGCCTTTGCCCCAGGGAACAGCCAGTGGCCGGAGGCATTTTAAGTTTGTGCTTCTGTTCCCTTCTTGTAAGTTAAATGTTCAAAGAACTTCAAATCAGTACAAATCTCTTGTGAGCTCATCACGAGAACCCAGTGAGGAAATGGATTAAAACTTGGTTCAAACATTCACTCAAGTTAAAGATTGGAGGTGTCACCCTGCCAGGTTTAGCACATACT
This sequence comes from Pleuronectes platessa, assembly GCF_947347685.1. Classification (NCBI taxonomy): domain Eukaryota; kingdom Metazoa; phylum Chordata; class Actinopteri; order Pleuronectiformes; family Pleuronectidae; genus Pleuronectes; species Pleuronectes platessa. Next base: position 15,303,114 of record NC_070642.1, read on the forward strand.
TACACATCATGCATCTTATTACCACATCAGCACTTGTGCGTTATTAAGGGGTTTTGTGTAGCAGTGTGCTGTCATGTTTTTTGTCTGTTTTTCTCCGCAGGTAAATGGCTAGCGTGCCAGTCCATGGACAACCAGATTCTTATCTTCGGAGCCCAGAACCGCTTCAGGCTGAACAAGAAGAAGGTCTTCAAGGGCCACATGGTGGCCGGGTATGCCTGCCAAGTCGACTTCTCCCCAGACATGAGGTAAACATTTTTTCACTCAATCATTTTAAAATATCATTATGAGGAAATTAAAACAAACAGCAGGAAGCATTTTATTCCAGTTAATGAAAAATAGACAGTACGGCGTCAAAAACAACTTCATGCATTTAATTCTGATGTTGAAGAGCTTTGGAGAAAAGTCTTCACATTATCTAGTGTATGAGTTCCAAAAGGAGAGATAAGTAGAACAGTTCAGCTTCCTAATTTTAGCCAAAATACCCATTAGGACCTGTTTTCTCCCCCGACTCTCACCCACCACCACCCACATGTGTGAACTGGTGTCCTCACTTCCTCTCAGTAGCCATGGCAACACGGCAACTCTTGGCCAGACTGAATACCAAAAATTCAAAAACTCCCACCTTTTGGCAGGTGAAGTGGAGAGAGAAGTCCTTTTTTTAGAGAAGCACTCATGTTCCTTTCCTTTCTTCCAGCTACGTGGTCTCAGGAGATGCGGATGGAAAGCTGAACATCTGGGATTGGAAGACCACCAAGCTTTACCAAAGGATCAAGGCTCACGACAAGGTTTGCATCAGCGCCCTGTGGCATCCACACGAAACCTCCAAGGTCATCACCTGCGGCTGGGACGGACAAATCAAACTCTGGGACTAGAAAGTGCTCTGGGTGGGATGTGAGGGGCAGAACTGAACTTTTTTTACTTTAGACGCAGAAAGGGTTTGTTTGTCCCGTGGGGGTTAACATTTTTCGAGGTGAATGCCACAGGACTGGTATCCAGTCTAATTGTTGCAGTGTTTATTGTGTCCCATAAGAGCTCAAATGTGTAAACTCCTGTAATGTATCTGTACAAAGAAGAACACAAACAAGCTTTTAAAGGTTGTTTCTGCTACAACAAACACAATTAAGGGCTACTTTGGCTTCTTTCTTCTTTTTTTTCAGTAAATGTTTTCAGTTTAATCGACAGTGTTCTGTTTAGTAAACATTTGTAATCCTTGATGAAATCATTTGTTTTTAATTGTGTGACCATCCCTTTTGTGGAAATAAACATTCTGTGAAATATTCTTCTTAAAACTACATGTATTTCTTTGGCATTGGATCATGGGAGTTGGAGTCCCCACCACCGCCGCAGATCAATATCTAACTGAAACGTCTCGGGTGCAAATCCAATTCACAGCTGAGTTCATGTATTTAAGTTTTATTCACGTCATGCACCATGTGGCAATAAATAATCAAGATCATATATGAAACATTAAAAACATGACCAAAATCAAATGTCCAGTTACCATTGGAGCATTTTGGACAACGAATTGCACAAGTCAACAAAACATAACGTAGTTGTTTTTAGACATTTTAATGAAGACATCTTGCATATCAAAACTTTTAAAACACAATATAGTTTAACACAATCATAAAAAAGACAAACCAAACAATTTGTTGTTTCCTACTTTAATTAAGCTATATCCAAGTGTTTAGCAATGATTTTTGTTGAGTGTTTAATTTCTTGACTAAGTTTAGTTACAGATTTTCTGGTAAAGGCCAATTAAACTTCAGAAGAGGATATAAACACCTGAATCTTCTTTTCCCTGATTTGCAAACAAGAAATGGGGATCAGAGATTTTTCATTCTCTGTCTCACATCCTCATTCAAATATCCATTACACCCACTGTGTGTACATGAAACTTTAATCATGTAGTTATTCATAAAATTGTCGTGTTCTGTGATCCAGACATATTCTAACAAGTTCATCCGCAGGGAAGTGTCCAGATACTTATCTTCTGCCTCCAGAGCAGATCCCATCTTCCTTCCTCCTTTAACATAAAGTGTCTGAATTAATCCACTGATCTGCCGGCAGCAGTCTTTTGGGACTGTGAAGACTTACATCATCCAAAAAGGTTGTCTCATATCAGGCAGGACCATCTGGCCATGGGCCATATCCAGATAGGACCACACTGCCATGGCTGGCTGTGACTCAGAGGCTGACCTGCAGCCAACAACACAGCCACTATGAGGTAGAACAGAGAGACGCCTCTGCAGGCAATTACTCTGCCCCTCTACACGACTGAGGTCATTACAGGCCAGAGGCGGCAGAACGGGGGGTCTAAGTGGGAGAAGGGATTTTAGCTTTACGCAAAGGTCAAGCCAGATAGTAGCAGGTGTGCAACAGCAAGAGTTCGTGCTCACACTGAAAAATTCCATGTTCCTCAAACTCGTGAATTTTAATCCAGGAGCCGTTCCTGCAGTTTATTGTTTTTTGTGGTCGATCTGGCTCAAGGCTTCCACCGGGTGTTCACCCAGCTCAGCGTGTAAACACTGCTGGCGTTGAGGACATTCTTGTGCAGGAAGAGGTGCGGCTTGGCCGGGTCACTGTGCACATGGAAGAGCCGGAAATCGGCCCGTTCCAGCTCCTTGAGCAGGCTGAACCAGTACCGCACCACTGACGGGTCGTCGCCGCCCACCTCGAAACCAGCCCAGTGCAGGTGAACCTCCAGCAGCATCTGACCCACCGAGTCCAGAACTCCCTCCAGGACCAGGTTCTCCAAGATCTTCCACTCTGCGCTCTCCATGTCCGCCTTGAGCACGTCCACCTAGAACACGCAGAAATGGGAACAAATGAGCTTCTGTTATTGAAGTGGAATGACACTAAGCTGTGGAGTTATCGAACACGAGAGCTATTAGAAGATGAACATGGACACGTGAAGCTTGGCCTTTGTTCTCGCTGTAGCAGCGTTAGTGATGGATTGGGCGAGAGAGCAGCTCTCTGTGCTGGAGCCGAGTGGAAATGTCTCATAAGATGAATGTTAATAGCAGCCGTAGGTCATGTTAATTTAAAAAGACTCATACAGGCCCAAGGTTTAACCTCAGGATCCCGGGGTTTATCTGAATTTCTAAACATGTGCATTGTCTGACCTTTACTTGTTTTGAAAAGCAGCACTGCTATTATTCCATATTTTCTCAGCTGGTTTATTATGTGGCCACTATATTAGCAGTGATACAACCTGGGGAGAGATTTAGATTAGAGGATTTATCGGAAGACAAGGCCCACGGTATTGTCAGGTATTATCACGTTAATTCTTTGAGATGCCAGCCAAAGGAGAAACTTGTAGTTCTGCCTTTGTGGGACACGCTCACATTTCCACAGCTCGACGGAGAACATCGTCTGGCACCGTGACAGCACAGATATTAAAGTAGCCAAGAAATTCCTCTCCTACTGATGCCTTTGGTGGGGCTCCAGAATTCCCAGGCCTCATTAGTGGAACAGAGCGAGTCTCAGAAACTCAGAAACGTCTTATCTGTGAAGGACCCGTCCAAATGTTGTCCTGTGTCCTCCCCACGGGCCCAGAGAACTCCCACAAGCAGAGATATGTTTCTTAATTGGACAGAACTCTTGTGATGGAAAAATTATGTGGACTCATCGGGAGGTTATGTATCCGCTCGTCTCTGAGGGAATTGTCTGTGTGTGTGTGTGTGTGTGTGTGTGTGTGTGTGTGTGTGTGTGTGTGTGTGTGTGTGTAGCGGGTTGCGTTTGAGTGCTTCTACCAGGATTGGATGTCGTTTAGACGCTGCGTTTTTTCTGAGTAAGCAGTTCACGGAGCTTCTTTCTGTCTGAATGACTTTTTTCATTTGATATAAATTGCCTTCCTGTCTCTATGGTCCCCGATTCGACGCTGCCAATATCAACTCTCTCTGCAGGGAACTTGCAAACTCTGGCAGGACTCCTGTCTGCGCTCAGCGAGGTCCTTATGGTGTCGGGGAGTTGGAAACACGACTCTCGCTGCAGCCCTGTGAAGAGTCAGCCATGCTCAGTCATTCACTACTCCTGTGATGAGCTGCTTTCCCTTTGGCTGGAGAGCAAAAGTACATCCAGGGATATTTCATGTAACAAAACTAAACTAATGTGCATGAATTTATGCAGTTTTAGTCTCATAAACTTTTGAATTGTGCCAAGTGTCATTTTCAAGTAATTTGTTGAGATAAACAGCTGCTTATCTGAGTATAAATATTGGAAAACCTGTCTGCCGGCACCTCTTAAGCATACCATTTGCTTAAACCGTACTAAAACTGTGTAGAACTCTTAGAAATGACAAGTTGTTGTTTTTCCTTTTCTTCCAGCAACTTTACGGTGATCATAAGTTCATCCACCCATGAATTATCTACACCGCTTTTACTTAAAGGGTCGAATGGGGGAGCTTGAGCCTTCCCAGCTGGCTTTGAGATCTGAACCAAGAACCTTGCGACCGTGTTGTTACTTGACAAGAGGCTGCGTGTCGGACCACCTTCAGTAGCAGTTGTTATGTAACCAGGAGTAGAAAAAAAACTTTTTACAGATTTAAACACACACGATTTAATGTTGTACTTGGAAAGACCCCTCCCAGGCTAGCTATGTCCTCCTCAAACAAACCCTTTCAACCTTTCTGATCAACATTCAGCACCTTTTCCATCATCTAAACTTTAGCCGCCCTTAATTGTCCGATTCAAATTCCAGAACCACTCTACTTCAGGAGTTGATCGACCTCCAGAGGATATTTCTGTGTAAAAATGACGTCGTGCTCCACAGGAACCCCCCCCCCCCCCCCCCCCCCGCCCACCGCTGAGAAATTAATGTGAGACTGCAGCAAAACACTTTTCACACCCGGTGGACGAATATTTCCTCCCGGTGACTCATGCAGAAAGTGATCAAAATACCCTTGGTAATTATCTCTGTGCTGCAGTCCTTTGATTAGGCGGACGCTTCACATGGAGACACATTTTTAATTTAGAGATGAGAAGTTCTCTTGAGTTGAGAAACAACTTTACATGGACGTTTTCACATTGGACTGTCGATTAGGCTGAACAGTTATCTAATAGTGGGTTAAATTTGATGCAGCTTAATTGTTTTAAAGGGAACTGTTGGACCTTGGCTGAGGTATAAGCTCGACTGTCTAGTTTATTTCTGCAATGCACTTGCTCACCCATTCACATCAAACTGGCAACAGTCAGGACAGACTGGGAAGAATAATCTATGTTGGATGACCACTGTGACATGTCGTGTCCGACTGCTGGACCTCTACTGAAGAAATACAAGTTGGTTGTGCTTGTTTTTCTAATGATCTCTTTTGGCTGAGCAGTGCTGATCCTGTTGCACGATCCAATTACAGACACGATCAATGGTCCAACGCCCCGTCCCTTTCATTAGATGCGATGTGACACACTGCCGCTGACGTTTGTCCCTGTTGTGAGAGAGTCGGCAGTCTCAGCTGGTCACCACAGCTCCGCTCAGTCGGTGAGTCATCGGCCTGAGTTATTGAACCAAAACCGAGATAAGAAACGCTGCATAAATGCATATTTCGACCTTTTCCCTCTCTCCTGTTTCCTGCGTCTCCCGTCACAGAGGCTGCAGAGGCTTTACGGTGAAGCTGTGTCTGCTGCTCGCTCCTCCAGCACAATATGTACTCTCACAAACCTCACCATGGGGATGCATGTGTGTGGGGCTCTGCATTTAAAGCAGGTGAGTGCTGTCATCCATCAAACAGCATTATGTAAAAACCCACCACCCAGTCTATTTGTCACACACTGAAAACACCTATATATAATATATTTAAAAGGTAAATATATAGAAGTGGCTTAGACGAATATGTAATCTATAGAATTCCTTTTAAAACAGAAGGACAAAGGTCAGCATTCAGCCTCGCAGCTAAAAAGGGGCTATTTGAAAATACCTTTACCTAACTGTAAGTGATCTGTCATCAATCCATATGCATCTGTATCTAATAAAGCTAAGATTCCTTCTCATAAGGAAGAGATAATCCATCGATTACCTGTGGCTTCTTTGACCTTGAATCATTATTCAGTCCGGTCCTCGACGGGGATGTTTACCGGATCTATAAGTGAGCGTGTGTTTATTAGTATGCATGCAGTCAGGGCGCTGTGTGTGTGATTGAGCATTTATGCAGATTCTTATCTAATGAGGTGGACCCTCCGGGGGGAGGGGGGGGGGGGGGGTCTTTAAGGAGCATTGAGGAGGACAAACAAAATTATATATGTAGGTTTATTCACCTTGAGGCAGACAACGGACAAGAGAGGAATAAAACATGCTGAACAGGATTATGTTGGGATGCACAGGAGGGTGCTTGTGTCTGCATGCAGCTAATGAGTAAAGCTGACTCAGCAGCAAATAGAAATCTGTTCTGTGGTTTTTACAATCTGGGATTAACTCTAACCTGTCTGTGCCCGAAGTCGTTCAGGATGGTGGCCAGTTTCTTCGTGTTGGCGTGCTGCCGTTGGGCCACGACGGCCGGGTTGGGATCCCTCCAGTCCACCGAGAGCCGGTGGAGCCACATGTCGGCCTCCTGCAGGTGAGGCTGCTTCAGGCCGGGATCGAAGCAGTGGACCTCGCAGCCTGCGCTGGCGAGGGAGCGCTCCAGGGTCCGGTCATCCTCCCCCAACCTGCAGATGGCAGAGGAGAGGAAAATCAAGCCAAGTGTCCAAGAGACAGAGATTGAACTGCAAAACTTTCTTGGAACAAGCCAGTGGTTTGAGCGCTGGAAGCTGTGGAAAGTAATGAATGTCCACATTAGTATTGTTTGATCACTTGGGAGATCAGTCATTTAAATGATTATTATGTTTTTACCGCTTAGTGGTTCGTGGAAGGACGGGAAATGGGCCAAGAAAGAACCCATTAAAAATTTGGCATGGATCCGGACAAAGAGCAGAATCCAGTTTTTTTTTCTAACATAGCGAGATGGGTCGTTTATTTTCTACATTTTCATGGATTTCCTGGAGAAGAATTAATAGATCTTGATGAAAACAGATGGTTGTTATTTGAGAAATCCTTTGGAACGAGTGGTCCAGATCTTCAGATATCATATCGTCATGTATTTTAGAATCTTTTCAAACGATGCCCAGCCTTGGACAGTATGAAATGTGGCTTCACAACTTTAACACGTTACATTTTTCACAGAGAGACAAATAAGATCTGCGGCATTTTACTGAATGAAAGTGGATTCTCACCTCTAAATAAAACCATCCACATTCCTGTCGTCTGATCGCAGCACAGGCCAGAGCACAAAACAAGATGAGGCTAAATGCATTTTAAGGCTGGAATGTTAGTTTAACAAAGACAACATTTGATCAAAGACCCAAAAGAAGCGACACAGGCTCCACTTGTCACAAAACCTTAAATGCACCTGAGTTAATTCTTGGAATAAACTGTTACTGACACGCTACATATCAAACTGTGTGATCCTGACATGAGCGTCACACTTTAAAAGCCACAAAAGATCCATCATCCAAAAAACAGAGATCAGAAGCTTTCAGTTGAGGGGGATGAGTCTTGTTTCTCTTTCTCCCTTATGTCTGGTTTCTCTGTTTGATGTTCCTCTCGTTTGTTCTGCTCCTCTACCTGTCCCTTCTTCCACTGGTCTGCTTCTCCATTTTGAAATATGACATGTGTAAATGAAAGTAGACGGGCACATTACCACGTCTTACTTTTTCGTCTCCCTCACTTTCCCCACTCCCTGTGCCACCGCTATGTTATCTCTATCCCACTCCTCCCTCCTCCAATTCTTTCTCTCCCTTTTACCTCGTTTCTCGGTCGCTGTCTTCGCGTATTCCCCTGCGTCTTATTTGTGCTGCGGCAGTATTCTGTAATTGTGGCAGAGGGAGTACATTTCACAGTCCGTGTCTTTTACAGATGGGTCCCTGAATGCATCCCCCACTAGCTGTAGCGGAGAGATTGAGATGCAGCTAGATGTCTCTTTTGTACCACTCTAAATAGTTCTTCCATTCTCTGGTGAGTTGGGATTTAGATGACAGGGATCAGGGGATTACTCATGTATAGGGGGCGGTTGGGGGGGGGGGGGGGGGGGGGGGGGCATCAGAGGCTCTCCTGGATGACTATGCTGGTAAAGGAGGGTCTCTACCTACTGTGATATCCTCTCTCATGACACCACAGAGTGTACGAGGGGTGTTGCTGGATGAATGGAAATGGGATATATGAAGAGATCTTGACTGGATGCCATGGCAAAGAGGTCTATGTGTGTTTGCATGTGTGTGATATGCAAACCTCATAGGCCGAGCCCCGGATCCCGCCTGTCCTCACACTGAACTGTTATGTCAACAGCCCGTCTGGATGTTGTGATCGTCAGAGACGTGTCTGGTTAACAAACGTTGGGTGGGCTGACAAGCTGTTCGCCGACTGTCCCGCCTCGTTTCCCTTTTTCGCCCTCACTCTTCTGTCTTCTTATTTTTCTCCACCTTTATTTTCCTGGAGTCTTCCACATGGTCTGTATGTGAGAATCTCAAACTCAGTAGCTCCCGTCATTTCCCTGAAGTTTCTTGCCAGCTTCCTCGTAAAGTGTTTCATAAAATGTCAGAGTGAGCCCATGTGAGAATCTTATCTTACTCCTCCTTGACCTTGGTTGCTGTTCTGGTTCATTCTCAGGACATACCCCTCCCATTGTATCCGCAGACACCGGCTGATCTCTATTAGCACACTCAAATGTTCCAGGCCAGGAGATGTAGCATATTTTCCTGAGGCATACACCTGAGGTTGTAAACCTTGAAAGGCAACAATAATCGAGAGCTCTTGGTGATTAGGGCCAACGATGGTGTCGATGTTCCTGCAGGCTCTACCCAAACTCCACCCCTTTAGCCTGAATGAGATTTTCCTGTTATTGTGACATCACTGACCTGAACAATGTCCTCCTGCATTCTTCACATGTTAAAGACTTGACATTTTCTCGACATTCTCCTCAGCTCATGTCTAAAAATGTCTCACTCCTCTCTGTCCTTCTACTCTGCGTCTATTCCCCATCCGTCACCACACATTGCCTCACATTAGCATAGTGTGATCAGTGAGTGATGAGGTGCAGATTCTTTTTAATTCCCTGGCTGTGCTCTAGCCTACATTACTGCTCCACATTCCCACTCCTGCCACACGGCCTTCAGTCTGCAGTGAAAGTCGTCCTGAATGGACCGTTTTTCAAACTCAGCGAACAAAACTCTTTTCAGCGCTGGTTGGGTTTAGTCCAGAGATGACACACGTAAAAAAATAATTCAAAAGAGACAACTGAATTTGAGAGAGCTCCATCTGTTACCGTGTCCTTCAGGGCAGATAGAGAGACAGTCATTAGTTGAAGGAGACTAGTTTTTTTTTTTTCCCTACTTCGTATCTGAGAGAATTGGAAAGCGGAGAAATGCCAATTTGACCCCGACAGGCTTTTATCAGGTCAGACATTTTAGCTTTTTGAAACCAGAGAGGCATCAGGGATGGTGATATCATTCATTGCTGCTCACTTGCATGAAGTGTCTCAGTAAACCAGCCCAGTGAGCTACAGTAGCATGAACAACATGGTAAATGGTAAATGGACTGTATTTGTGCAGCGCTTTTCCAGAATCACCGAGCGCTCAAGTTTTACTGTACAAGTCACATTCACGCAGCACTTTTTCTATCACATGCTTGATGGCAATGAATGACTCATCCTCAACATCCTCATTAGGTCGAGTGAAAGAAGAGAAAACAGCGATGATGATCAAAAAGCCGCAGTGAAACAGTGTGAAGAGGAAGATGACAGAGGGACGTTGGAGAGGCAAACGGTGGATAATAGTTTTTTTTTACGTGATACACTCCACTTCCCCCCCAACCCTGCACCATGCGACAGACCAATCACAGAACAGCTGCTCCTCCTGCCCGGGTACACCCGTCCCGAGGCTCATCTAGCAGCATGCAAATGAGACGCATCTAACATACACACACCTGTGAAAACACACAAAACGATGCACACAAATTCGACAGTGGACACACATTCACGCGTAATAGTATTTGGCATTTCTATAATTAAAGCCAGTCTAGTGTGAGGCAGTGGACTATATAGAGTTCAGGGTTTCGTAAGTCTCTTGTTCAGCAAAGCAGAATCCTCCTGAGAAAAAGATACTCTGCACACCGGAATAGATTCAATGGTGGGACAGAGGAGTGTGTGTGTGTGTGTGTGTGTGTCTGTGTGTGTGTGTCTCTACCATGAATCTAGGTCAGACAGGGGACACGGGGAGGAGAGAATCACTTGCCGTATCTGGAGGAGTGGAAACTTCACAGAGAAGTTTGACTTGATAAAACTGTTACGCTCGGCTCTCCGGGTGTTTCTTTTGTTACTCGTAAAGTTTTTCATCTGCCTTAGTTCTTTTCTTGTCAGTGCATTAGCCAGAGTTTATGGGTCGACAATAGAATTAGACTCTGGAGGTCTCAAGGGATCAGTTACATAGGAGGGGGAGTGGTACTGCAGCTTTCATTGACTGTGCGCTTCATCACATTTTTACTCGGGTCAAAAGTTAAAACGTTTGCATAAATCACCGACAGGACTCACAAAAGAGTTCCTTTTATTTTTTCGGTGTGCTGACATGTTTGCACGAGTGGCTTTCCATCCATCAGTCAGCCAGAGGATATCAGAAATCTTTTCCTCCGATCTCTCCGTTTGACCCCTGACACGTTCTCCTTATGGAGGCACAAAGCCAGAAGCAGCTGTAACCCTGTGCCCCCCCACCCACAATACATTCCCACATGAATATCCGAGCCCTGCCTGCCCTGCTGCCGGTGCACCTGTGCCGTCTCTCAACAGCCAAATTAAAAGGCTCCTCGCTCCTGAAGCTAAATCGCCCCCTGAGACCTCTGCAGCCCTCCAGCACAGCGGAGGCCCAGCAGGACGGGACGGAGCTGATCTGTGACACAGAGTTTAAACAACTTTCCGATCTTGAGGAGGCCAAGCCGGATTTTATTCGAGATTTCTTACAGCTCGCTGAGAGGAAGCAGATTCTCTTTACTCTCATTGCACAACAATTTAAATTGTCTGACTACATGGCCCTGAGAGTTCAGCTCAATACTGAATGAATAAAGTAAAATTAGTCTCTGAAAAGAAAAGACTAACAGGGGATGAAGAGGCAGATACTCTTCCTTCTGTATTGTGTGGAAAATAGACAAATATGGTCATCTGTGATGTGACTGCATCAGCAGTTGTGAGAAGATAAACTCTTCCACAGCCATCAACAAAAAGCAGATGCTCCGAATAACTGTGGCATCTGCAGATAACTCACTGACAATGCACATCCCAGCCTGTCACAAAGCTAAAGTACCGACTGCAGCATCAGATTCACATTCAAGACTAAATGGTGACCTTGTTCATGTAGTGGTTGAGAGGACTGTCAAGATATCGAGTGTTATGACCCTAACACATTTTTTCAAATTGTCCCATCTCTCTTTCCTCCCCTGTCTGCGCCGTGATTGGTTGCTTTGCAGAGGTAGCTGCCTCCAGATTGGACCATTCCACGATAGAGGACTTATAAACTCAGGCTGACAGCAACCTCTCTCTGGTTTCTTCCCACATCCCAACAAAGAACACAGATGTCACACAGTTCTGTGAATGGAGATAACGGGTTAGTTAGATCTGCCTGGTTGAGGTGTAGGTTTTGAAGTAGCAGCAGTGGTAGGAGGGGAGGGTGAGGCGAGGGGTATTCAGCTGCAACGTGCAACTTCACCACTAGATGTCAGTAAATTCTACACACTGAAACTTTAAGGGAATATTAGAGATTCCCTTTGACAGAGTGCTGCTGCCTTTCTTGGGCTTTGGAAGACTGGACAGCCTCATATTTAATATCTCCAGGTTTCCTCCAGGGGACACGGGCAACTCATAAATCTAGTAAAACAAGAACATGTGTGAGTGTGAGTCTGTGTCTGTACACACCCAAAAGAGTAGATCCTGCAGTGTTTGCTTTGTATCCTGTGGGTCAGGCTGTACTTCGGGTCCAGGCACACAGCCCACGCGTCCTTCGACCCCTCTGGAGCAGCTTCTTCACTGGCCAGCGATGAACAAACCACCTGGACACATAAGAATATTCACATTTGAACCTTTTCAGATAACAAGTAGCAAAACTTATTTTCAAGTTCCTATGTTCCCTGAGTCCTGCCTTGTTAGTATAATGGAAGAAATTAACCAAACAAGTACTATGTTAGGGGGGGAAAAGGTATTTCCACTGGAGGAGTTTTATTGACTTCTGAGAGAAAAAGAAATTAAAAAAGAGCAAATTGAAAAAAAAGAAATTAATCCAAAAAGGAAATTAACAGGATAAGCACTCCTGGCCGGAGGTACTATATTCTTGGACTGTCCGTAGGTCTTTCCCATTCTTGTGAAATCGTTTGGATTTTGTGAACCAAGGTCAAGGTCGTGTTGGCCTCACAACACAAAACATGTTTTTGGCCCCTTGACCATATCTCAAGTCGACCTCTAGGGAATTTGTTCTTGGACTAAAAGATTGACTGATTCAATTTCATTGGTCAAAAGTCACAATGACTTCATATGTGCCTGGGAATTTTTTTTTATGTAGACTGTAAGTGCTCTGGTCGGCGTACAACCACAGGAGACAGTTGAATTCTATCATGTGATTCTTTGTGAGGTTGTGTAAACATTATCCTTATGTACAATTCAACCATTTACAGACCAAGAAACTAGTTTACATTGCTCTAACAATTTTCCCACAATGTAACAGGCGAACTGCGATATATCCAGTCAGTAATTTACTGTGGCATCTGTTAATAAACTATTCATCTCTTGTTAACTACTGTTAATTAAAAAAGTGCCTTCAAGAAAAAGAAAAGAAAGTATTAACCTGAATTTCTCAGCTTGGTCCGACCTAGAGATTCTCTTACTGTAGGTTTGCATGGGTGTATCTGCTTAATGTGCACGTACACGTAGTAAACATGCCAGTGGGCTGGTTTTATGTTGCACATCTGCAGATTCACCAGTGACTAAGCTTTAGCACTGCTCAGATGTTCGCTGTCTGGTTTCTTTAAGCTCCAGCTGCTGCTGAGGGAGGAATAATATTTGCTCAGACATGATGATATGCATCATAAATATGTCTCTATCTCTACTGCACACTATTAAAACGTGAAATAAGCGAATGTTTGTGGGCAAGCACGTGTGTCACATCTACATAAATGCAAAATAAAAACAATGGAAAACCGAGAAATGATTAGCTCTTTCCCAAAATATCCTGTTGTCAGGGAACTATGAGCTTTACTATCCCCGCCTCTTATGTAATCCCATCTATTATTCACTAGAAATGGAATTTTTTCCCATTTAAACCTTCATTATGCGTGTTTACATTTTGAGGCAAACACTTTTGAGTGTTTTGTGAAGGGAGTTCGAGTTTTACAGTTTCAAATCATCTCACTCAGAATCAGTATTCTTTGCTGCAGCCGTGAGAATAAATGTCTCCCTCGATCTGAACTTCCAAAGACTGGTCAGGCAGGAAGAGACCGGCCGAGTCAAGAGCAATGACACCGTCGAACTGAGAATAAAAGGTAGTCAATGTGTTTTTTTACAAGCAAGCACCACGCCACAACAATTTGTAATTCAAAAGTCTGAGCAGATACTGGATGTTGAAGAAAAACGAATGGATGTAGGTTTTGAAGTGAAGATGTGTCTGATAGGCTGGTCTGAGGGGGGGATGTGAGAAGGGATGAGGGAGGAAAAGGGAAAAAATGAAGGAATGTGGGTCGGGACAACTGGAAGGTGTGACATTCTTCGTCCTTTACGCTCGACTTGGGTGAGGAGAGAAAAAAGGATGTGGGTAAGGACGCGGGTAGAAAAGATGTGGGTAGGGACGAGCAGAGGTATGAATGAAGAAGAAGGTGAATGAATGAAAGGAAGAAGAGGAAAGGTCCACCATCTCAGAGGCCATCTGCTATTATGTGATGCCATTTCAGCAAAAAACATAAACAGCAGCAGGAGTGTGGGTTCAGAAAGACATTTTGGCTAATCTCTATTAACAGCTATCTGCATTCAAATAAAGATAAACCTTATACGATTGTTCAAATTAGAAACAGTAACCAGAAAGCTTCGAAATCCCCCCCCCCCCCCCCCTCCTGCAGATCCTGTATATTCACATGCAGGATCTGATAGTGATTAATGTTGGGTGAACAGACGAACAGAGGTGTGGTTGAGACGCGGCCCAGCTCACTGTCATCTGCTGTAAAGAGCACAACCACTGTTCTCTGTGCACGCGGGTGCTGCAGTAATTTATTTAAACGAATCTGAAACACGCTTTTTTATGCTCATCATTGTTAATTTGTTCCAGTAGAAATAATTCAGCAGCGCACATGCACACATACACGCACACATACACACAAACACACACACACACACAATGCTCGGTGTCCGGTGAAATGAAAAATCACTCTGGATTATTTTTGCCACTTCTCATCCGCAGACGTATCGGTGGCATCGAACGTCTTCACAGTTCCACTGAATACTGACCTGAAATAATGTTTACATTGACAATACATCAGAATAAATGAACTGTCATTACTGCTGGGAAGCTAATCAGAGACAATCAGCTACACTGCTTGTGATCATCATAGTGAAATACAGGCAGCAGGGTTTCCACAGTTACAGTTATCCCACTGTTATCTACTTTACTGTATGTGATCTTAATAATACCATGGACTGAATGGGGTATTTTCTTGATAAGTACCTTTCAGGCTGTTGAAATACTTTTGATAAAACTTTCTCTTATCTGTGTCTGTGCACGTAAGATTCACCGACTGCTATCGATTGGACAGTCGAGTCACAAACCATCTCTCTGAGTAACAGCTCCACCAGCCAATGTGTCACTCAGCATTACAGCCCAGGACGCTGCTATGCCCCAACTAACTCCTTCCACCCTCGCCTGTCACTGTCTATGATCGACAGTTCCCTTCAACAGCCTCCCACACACACACACACACACAAACACACACAAACGCACACACTCGAAGACAATCGCTGTCTCTCTGTTCCTATCTTGTCCCTTCCTTTCACACACAAAATGCACAAGTGGCTGCGTACATCTACACACACTCACACACACACACACACAGACACGTCCTGAGGCTAATTCATTGCTCGCTGAATGTCTGCTTTGTGGAAGATACAAAATGAGTGCTTAGTCATTTGGAGTAGAATACTGTGCTCTGCTGTGTGAGGGGGAAGAAGATAAGTTGCTGATTTATCCCCGAGTCAATTTCATGACAATAAAAAATCTAATCCCCCCCCCCCCCAAAAAAACCCATCTGTGTTTTTTCATTACCGTCACAATGTGGCACAGAAAATTAGGACTTTCTCAATCCCTCCGCAACGATCATATTATCATATCGAGCTTCTTGATCTATTTGCAGTGATTTAATTTACTGCCGTAGTCCGACAAACAAACCATAACATCCCGCTGATTGAGTCTGAATGGAGGGGCTGTGGGTTCCATCTGTATGGTAATCAATGGAGTGATGAATTATGTGTGAGCGGCCGAGCAAGACCAATAATCTCCGGCTGAGCAGAATGCGAAACGAGGCGCTGGTGGTTTACTACACAGCACGACAACAAAGACCTGTCAAAATAATGCACTTCCTGCCCCACAAAGAGCAACAACTTATCCCTTTTCTATTTGTGTATCTGTTTAGAATATTTTGGTTTATTTGACCTTGAGGCAGTGAATGTCAAATGCACAATTAAAGATGTTAGGTTCCTTGATGGGACAGAACAAAACAAATTACCACAATGCAGAAAGTGAGCAACCAGGGGAATTAAAGCCAAGAAAAAAACATACTTTAGTTTCCCTGTGAAGACTTGTTCTGATTCTCTTCACATAAAGTCAAAGGAGACAGTGTTATGCCATTATACATAATAGAATTGTACTTCTTTCCCCCAGACTCATGAGGTCTTCAGGATGTTTGACTTTTCGACCACCGTCGTCAGTTCATCCTTCAGTCCCAATAAACATTTGTGCCACAATACTTTTGCATGGACGGACAGGCAACCCAAAAACCTGCAGCCTCTGGCTATCGCTGCTGGGGAGGCATAAAAACCACTCCATTCAAGTGCCTGTGAGTGGTTGATTGATGATGACTCACTTGTGGTGTTGTGATGTAGCTGAGGAACCTTTTGGCCTCTTCCTCCAGAGAATGACTCTCACTGGCCCATGGCTCCAGGTCTATGTGCCACCGCGGAGTCTGTACACACACACACACACACACACACACACACAGAAACAAGAAAGAAAATTGAAAATTAACTCAAATCAAAGTAGGCCACTGGTAAAACGTAATCAGTGCAAGGACTACAACAAAGGGAGCTCTATTCTTTCAGGTATTAGAAACCACTCGTGCAAAGCCACTGATGGAACTAGGTCACAATGTGCTCAGAGCAGGATTTTCTTCTCCACCTGCGTATTAGTGACAAATAAACTGCTAAAGTTCATTGTGCCATTGTTATCTCAGTAAAATGGAGGCTGCTGTTTATTCCTATACGTGTCCTGTACTGTGAGGTATGGATTATAAATAAAGTTCAGCTGTGGCTGACAGCGGGGAGAACGAGACTTCACCATCTGCCGGCTGGAGCGGAGCCTGGTGAAGAGCTGCTGTGTGGTCACATTCCTGGAACCTGGCGGAGCACCGGCCTTATGCAGGAATGTGCCTGTTTGTGATCAGAGGAGACGCAGAGCTGTGAAGATGCATTTGTCGATTGCACAATCATGTCTTGTATCAGATGCTACCAACCGGCGTTGATCAGCAGCCGAGGTGTAAATGATCCTGTGTGATTTCATGGTCGACAGCTTCCCTCCCGCCTGTGTGAGTGGTTGATGAGCACCGCAGCTTGTGTGGTTGTTCACAGATCATCTCTGGCCTATCTGGGTGGTGTTTGGGTTTGTTCGATGCCGCGGGCACTTGTGGAGAATGATCTGTAAAAGGTGCTGTGGTGACGTCAGGTTTGTTTAGGAAAATAACCTGATGTTAGGATTAATTCCCATCTTGTGTTTGAACTCATTCCCGTGTTTCCATGTGTTTTTTTCCTCTCTGTCTCTCCTCACAGTTACGCCCTCCGCCTCAGCTTTGTGATGGCACGCAGGATCCAGCAGGCTTCATACTTCACATGGTTTCATATATAATCACTGACAAAATGAGTTTGATTTGCCCTTAAACTGCAGGTTGGAGTCTTTGATTATCTTCTGGATCGTGTGAGGATCAAATCTGTCATTCGTTCATATTCACTTGCGTAACAAGACAGTGGATAGAATGGAGTTGTTCAAGTTTACACAAACACAAATTAACACAACAAACCAAATAACCACACTGAGGAGAGCTCCCATCAAATACACGTATAGATATTAGATTTTATAAAAGCAGCACAGACCTTGTGCTTGTTGAAAACAGTGGTTACTGTGGGATGCTTTTTACCTCAGCCTCCACATGGTGTGTTGGTTTTTCAGGTCCTCCATATAAATTTCGTTCAGACCACATCTCTCTGTCAAAGCCCACAATCTGACAACAATCCCCGACAACAACAAGGGAAAAAGAAACACCTTTCCAAACAAACGCTGCTTTAAAAATACCCCGCTGTCGGCTGTTTTTTTTATAGACACTGTATGTCAGTCTGTTGTTTACACATAAACAAGAAATATCTGGCTTTCTGCATCAGGAGGACACTGAAAACTCCCCGAGCTCCCTGTCTCCACGCTACCCTTTTCATCTCCTCTCCCAGTCCCGGCTGCAAAGCTCAGCTGCCTGTCAGGCCCGGTGCGTCAGCCGGGTGCAGGTTGAGACAGGGCTGCTGATCACAGGCCAGATATCTGGGACAATCGACTCACTGGGAGGTTGCACTGTGTATAAAGTGGAGGTGAACAGGAGCAGTGGGGGAAAAGTGGAGAAGCAAACGGGTCGAAAGTCACGCACAGACACACACACACACATATATCTCTGACCTTTAGAGGAGAGTAGAAAATAAAAGATTGAGCACACCTTGGGAGGAGGTGTGCTCGCAAGGTTTCTAATTTAAAGACTCGACTGGAGAGAAATATTGTCCTGGAGTTGTCGGACAGATTTATTATTGTTGCGGCTTGCAATTGATTTTTTCATGTGAACAAAAAACAAGATCTAAAATAAGTTTGGTGCATTTAAAGTGTGACATTGGGAATTTGTGTCTGTGTGTGTGTGTGTGTGTGTGTGTGTGCACACTATGCCTCTGAGCTCTCGCTAAACTGCTGAATCATCACCGAGCGTTGATGAGGTTGGTGTTAAGCCCCATGTTCAGTCAAGTTACAACAAGCCGTCAGCACCTCAGGGACAGAGGAGGAGAGCAGTGTTAATAACAAACACAGGAAATCATTCAGAACGGACGAGCCTCGGCTGTTCAGACCTTCACCCCCATGACGTTAGATATAAATCCACACCCAGCCCGAGCCCCTCACCCCGGCTGCCCGGACATGAACGGAGAGATGAACATCAGGAATTAATCAGGACGACTTTGATGAAAAGTTTTCAAAGAAATATTTACATACGTTAGCTGCTTAGAAAGTTAAACATTGGAATTAGTTATCTATTCATATTATTATTGTATTATATGATGAGTATCAGAGCCATATTGAGGAAAAACAAATGCTGTAACTGAGCAGAAAGTCGTAATATTATGAGAATAAAGTATAATTGAGAAGATTTTATCATAATTTCCCCCCCTGGTATTTCCCCTGTAAGTGTCTCTACATTAAAACTGGACAACAACTGAAGAGCCAGCTGAAACGACCATGAGTGACAGAAGTGGATGTAGCTGTTAAAGTGGAAACACTGGAAGAAGGTCAAAAACTAAAGCTAAAATTCCAATTGAGGTGAAAGTGCTGAAAAAGAACTCGGAGCTGAAAAGCCGGTTAAAGTGCGAGAGACAAACTGAGCTTCAGTTGAAGGTCTTGATGGAAATCGGCGCCAATTGAAGAAGAAGAAAAGGAAAACATTTCCAAAGAAACTGCCAGTGCGCTGATAGATAGAAATGTATAACCTGAAAGGTGAAACCTACTGAAGTGGAAGTTATTTCAGGAGGAAGTGGATAGATTTGATTTAATTATATTTAATTTCAGCACATTACTGCCTATCCTGCTCATTCTATTTCTCAGGGATATGAAAGTGATGGCTGCTTGTTGATCTCTCTGTTATGGGGCCTCTCTGCAGGGTCTGCGTGTCTTCATGGAGCTGGGTGTGTTAGTGGATCTGTGCCTCCCAGCCTGGGTGTGAAGCAGCCAGGCCAAGCGTGAACAATCCCTGGGGGAGGACAGGGTGGATGGGTGAACAAGAGGTGACGGGGAAAAAACACGTCTGTCGGAGCGATGAAGGGGAGAAGTGAGAGGTAGAGGGGAAGAGGGGGAGTTTAAATCAAGGACGGAGGAAGAGGTGGAGTTCTACACCTGTGTATGGATTGATGCCGAGAATAAACCAAGTCGATACGAAGCGGTCGATGGCAGCGTGGTCAGAGCATCAGAGGAGACACAGCACAATCAGCGCTCAGGTAAACAAACAGAAGCATATCAAATGTCACAGAGCAGCCGGCCACATGAGCCGTTACTGCCCCTCTGGAATCCGTAGGGCGATGGAGGGAGCGCTGCCAAGTCAGGGACTGTCTGTCAGCAAAGAGCCAGAGCACCTGCTGCTCATTTTATTAGGGCCCGAGCAATGACAGACCCTGACAGACGTGAGGCCCTATTGAAATTGTAAGGATTATTATCATAATTATTATTATTATTCAGGCAGAAATAAATTCAGTAATTAAAAAAAAAAAATTTAAAAAATTTTTTGCCTGAATAATAATAATAATAATAATATAATAATCCTTACAATTTCAATAGGTCCTCACTGTCTGTCAGTGCCTGTCAGTGCTCGGGCCCTTATAACAACAATCAAAATGATGTCTCCTTTTTTCCTTTAAGTGGCCATTCTGTTTTTTCCCCCCTTATAATTGATCTTATACAATCAGTGTAATTGTCAAGGAACCTGTTGCAAAAACAAAAGCTTGAAGGTATTAAAGCTGTAGTAGTTAGGATCACTCGTTTTATTTGCATTCCTCTCCTTACCCTCAAAGGCTGCCAAGCTCCATGTTAGTGGATGGGACATGGAACCATCTAAAAGGTCAAAGTACAAGCAAAACAATTTTTTTTTCAGAGATGATTTCTGTCCTTTTAGAGTAAATGTTTGCGGATGAGTAATCTGATGTCATAATATATAAATGTCATGATTGACAGCTGAGACTGACTCATGATTGGCCGAGCACCTGCATTGCTCCGTCCCCAGAGCTCTACACTGTGCAAACTCTGTCTCCAAATGGCAGGGTTCATATCCGAGATGTTTTGACTCAATCCATCTCGAAATTCAATCTATGATATAGATTTAGGTTTCTATTCAGAACTCAGTCATGTGCCAAATGAAGGTCAAGACTTGATGGACCAGTGAAGAGGTGGTTTAATGAAACAGCAGGCGGCTCATTTACAATGATCTTCCTCTGTTTTCTTGTGGATGGCGAAGAGACTTGTGCTCCAGTGGTCTGTGCTGATGGCTTTTTAGGGGAAAATTGCAAAAAGCGGTTTAATGTTACTTTGGTGCAATGCAGCAAACAAAACTCGTCTGTTCCTTTAAATACAAAACTTAATGCCAGTCGTTGTTTGAAAGAAAATTTTTAATCTATCCAGTTAATCTTGAGTCCAAGTGAAAACTGGTCAACATCTGAATAAACTAAAACCATAAAGAATTTTTATTTTTAGATTTGAATGGATTTGCAGTGTACTATAGATCTGCAAATGAGTATCTTTTATTTAAAGGTCAGGTCAAACCTGTTGATTCAAATAATGCACACCGGGTATACTTTGAACAGCAAAAGCAACAGGTTTCCCATTATCGTCTCATATTAAAAGTATAAAAAAGAGAGTGTCAAATAAAAGGACTTGTAAGCTCCCGGTGTAGCTCGACATTATGACACACACATGATAAACAGAACAAATCAGCCGCACTAAGCTCCATCATTCCGACTAATCTGGGAGATGCGTGGAGACTGGCAGTCAGGCCCGACCCAGCTGTCTCCGCTTCCTGCAGTCGTCTCCACTCCCTCGGCTCCTCGGCCGATCCCAGCTCACTGCCAGAGCACTCTGAGACACAGAGAGGGTATAACAGAATTAAAGCGGGGGATTACGCTGATCTTTTTTAATAAAGGCAGTAATCTCCGAAGAAGTTGAGCCTCAGTCTCTGGGGCGGAGCCATGTGGGAGAAGCCTGTGAAGGAGTGGAGGGCTGAGGGACACGTGAGCCGGGTGGTGGTGGTGGTGAAGGGGGGGGGGGGGGGGGGTGGCACAGATGGAGGATGAAGATATGGTGTGTGTGAGAATTGGTTGTACAGTGGTGCAGATGAACGCGACACACACATTCCACACACACACCCTCCTGCAGACTTTGTGTCGATTGCCGCCCATGTGACGTAAATGAAGGTGGATCGATGGCCGGTGCAGGTCGGTTCCCCCTGAGCAGTTTCTGTCATCGCCTCCGTGTGGTCAGCATTTTGTGTCCACGTTGCTCAAATCAAATCTGACCTCCCTCCACCGTCTTGCAAGTGCAAAGCTGCATGTTTTCCTGTTTTTGCAGGTGCATCACAAACATCCCGAGTAGACTGTATTCAACCCAAAGAACCGGGACAAGTGGCTCATCGATTACGACCTGTGGTTCCGTTCAAGTGTTAAACGACATCTAGCAAATGTTGGAGCATCTGGCTCTTTAGCAAACGCAACAAAAATTTGCTCACAAAATGCTCACTGCTCTCAACATTTCCCGAAACCTCCTGCCAGTCTGTGTGAAAATATCGAGCGAAGATTCGAGCAGGTGGTCACGTAGAAGACGTTTCAATCATGGGACAGATGCCAAACTGAACAAACCCTGAAAATAATACAAATATCTCAAGATGAAAAAGACGAGCTACACAGACAATGGCGTAAAATTGGAAAGACAGGGTCCTTGTAGATGTGGTGTAAACTAAGGGAGCTGTTTGTGGCTGGGTTTTATAGATTCCTATAAAAGTCATTTGTGGTTTCCAACTGACTCTGAGCGTAAGAAACTGCAGCTCTCAGCAGAAAACAGATAATCACTCTCCCTCTTCCACATGCATGCACACTCAAGCGTACATATTTTAACACACACAAACACAAACACACACACACACACACACACTTTATAGTCAATCATTTGACTTGTCCCAGCTCGTGCCATCAACTGTAGAACTGCTCTGTTGCCTTATTTGATTGACACTGCTGAGGACACATTGTCTTCTGATTCGATCCCACTGTGTTGGAGTCGGGCCGAGACAGATGGGGTCTTATGGCGGCCCTTCGGTTAAACGTGGACGTGTGTGTTGGAGTTTTTCCACGGAAGTATCTTCCTGGACAACATCCCAGATATGAGCTCTGTGTTTGACGTCTAGTTGGCGGGGGCAGCGGACACACGCCGTGCACAATATGATGCTTATACTTCCAGAGACGTGGCTGCAAAGACAGAGTTAAACAGACAGAGGCGGTAACTTTCATTCTCAACTTTGATTTCTTACCCGTTTGTCTACTTGTGTCTTACACAGAAATAATGACTGTGTTTTGAAATCAATAGAGGAGGCAGGAGAAATGTGTATTTCCAGCCACGTCACATGATGATCGGCGACGCTCCTGGTTGTTTGGAGCGATTAGCGGCCCGTCATCATTATGGAGCTGTCTGCACCAGCCCTCAGCTCAGAGTCAGTGCTTCTAATTTAGCATCCCCCGCCCTGTGCCGTCCTCTCTATACATTCTGCTTCCTCATTATAGCTCGGCATCATCTATCAAATTAACATCGCAGATTTAGAGCAGGAGACGGAGGCAGAGAGACGGAGGCAGAGAGACGGAGGCAGAGAAATGTCCTTTCTAAGAAGAGGTAGAGTGTTTCAGGCCCGAGAGGACAGCAGGCTCTTTAAATGGTTGTTCTTCAGGTTCACTGGGTTTTCTCTGTTGCTGCTGGGACTAAGTGGTGGCGGCTGAGCGTCTCTGTTGTCTTTGCAAGGTAAGGTGAATGTCAAACGCAGCTGAAATGGGTTTCTGCAACACAAACACACACACAGACACACAAACCTTGGGCGTTTCTCGCGACACACAAAGTGCCCTTTGGCAGAGACAGGTATTCTGTGTGAGTGCTCGTGCACGTGGATGCAGCGGTGTAGGTGAGGATGAGAGCACGCGGGCGTCTTGTTTCAGAGGTCAATGCACCCATTCACATCAGCCGGGAGGGAGGCCGCGAACTTTCTGGAATGTTCCAGACAAGGCCTCCGTGTCTGAGGGGGAGCATTGTTCGGTCAGGACCCTGGACTTGACGGTTTGACACTGACTTTCCCCCCCCCCCCCCCCCTTCCTGTGGGCGTCTTTATCTGATAGCACACAACAGACCCTCTGTTTATTCAGTCAATAACATGAAGTGCATTGAGTGTTTCTCCATGAGCAGCACAGGGATTTAATCATCTTGCCTTTTGGGGTGTTTATACAGAAATGCATTTTAAAAGTCAGGATCAGAGGAGTCGACTGTTGACTATAGTTGTGCACTTTGCTTGGGGATCTGGTTTCGGGATGGGGAAGGTTTATTTGTGCTTCTTAGCCGGATTCCAGGTCAGCTTGTTTTCTTTAGGCCTGACTTTGATACTAATCTCACTTTGGCATTGTTAGTTTGGGCATTTGATCATTATGATGCCAGTGTGAAGTTCCAAAACCTTTCAAACCTAAAGGCCTCTTGAGTCTTGGCATGTTTATTTTCCTGCCCTGAGTTATTGGGGGGGGGGGGGGGGGGGGCAATCAAGAGGCGGAGCCTGACCCAGGTGACATCAGCCTCCCAGACGCTGATGCCTTGTGACTCCCCGGTTCCCCACATGCCCCGGCCAGAGGTTAAAGATGCCTGAGAACTGACTCTGGTCACACCTTTGGGATTACAGAAGTCAAACCCCTCTCATTCTTTTCTAAAAGCCTCTCGCTTTCTCTCTCCCCTTCTCTCCCTCTCTCCGAGACACGACCAAGGTCATTGGGTTTCTGCATTCGAAATTCCAGCGGGTGCCTGACACTGGTCCGGCTGGCGGTGGTCGGCGCAGACGGTACAGAAGTCGTCTTATATCTGTTCTCACTATTGCTCTAATTACTTTTAGTATTTAGTAATTAATACTTGCCAATAGGGTTACGGTTAGGGTTCGCTAATCAAAATAAATAATTTGAAATATAACACTGTAACCGAGAGAATACAGGTGGCCATGCCCGTGTATCTAGACCCCCTCTTCACTTTTTTCGTGGTTGTTCTAAAATAAACAAATAGTTTGTACATCTGTCAATCTGCCATTGCTGTCAACAGGATAACAAAGAAAACCGTTCCTACTAATTGATGCTATCGCCCGTAGTAAGGCCGTAGTAAACATGACAAGAAGATCAGAAACTGCACTGGGGGGGGGCACAGATTGCCTTATGTCATCTCGACATCGCTGGATGATCACTGCAGTGGGGTGTGGGGTGGGGGGGGGGGTGCCTTCTGTTTTTCATGTTTTAAAAACTGCGCGGCCTGTCTCAAAGCATCCCGTGGACATTCTTCTTCTCTGATATGATCCGCGTGCTGCCGGCCTGCCTGAGTGGGTGTGACATGTGAGTGACAGTCGACCCATTTGAGAGAAATCTCCAAATCTGGGGAAAAGCCTGCCCATGAAATGGTGCCGTCCTCCCACTGTGGAGCGAGGACATTAAGAATGGATAAGACGGCAATGGGCTACGCGTGTAGCAGTTTAACATTAATAAGTCATTCCTAAGCTAATTTGGAGCAGCTGTGTTTGGCTCCTTGTGGTATATGTGAGGGGCGGGGGGGGGGGGGCTGGAGGAGAAAAGTTCAGAATAAATCACTTCCAAGCTGCAAACTGATGATACTGTTTTCAGAGATGCACTAATAGGCAAATGCTGGTGGGGGCCGAGGCAAACATCAGCATAGTCACATTCATTGTTGGCAAGTTTACATGACGTTTTAACTTAACGCGGGCCAGTGTGGCCTAGGGGGTAGAGTGGTCATCCTCCAACAACAATGTTGGCGGTTCAATCCTCACTCTTCCCCATCTGCATACCGAAGTGTCCTTGGGCAAGATACTGAACCCCTAAATTGCCCCTCATAGATGTTGAATGCACTAATTGTAAGTCGCCTTGGATAAAAGCGACGGCCAAATGAAATGTAATTTAATGCACCTTTAAAAAACTGCTGCTGGAGTCTCTGCAGGTGATATTTGCGTCTTTTGTCCAACCACCTCACACAAGCATGTTCTCTGCTAGTGGCAGGAGGGGGAGTGGGAAGCACTCGTGCAAATTTGTGTGAGTGTGTGTGTGTGTGTGTGTGTGTGTGTGTGTGTGTGTGTGCCACTGTGACTTCAGGGCCTTGACGTCTGTTTATTACTTTGTTAAAGTCAGGGGGCTGGGTTATCACTCTGCTCTATAGTCTCTGTCTTTCTCTCCTTCTGCCTCCATCTCTATCCCTCCCTCCATCTATTGCTGCGTTTTTTTTGGCCCCAAACCGGCGGCTGCCTCCAAACAGTGTGGCAACAGAGGCACATGCATATAAACAGTGTGGCAACAGGCGACTAGTGACTATTGGCTGTGCACACAACTACTGTATGAGCTGTATTAACACCCACTGGGACAATGAGGATGACAGAGGAATCTACAGCTGCCCCCAGTGTAGACAGACCTTCACACCGAGACCTGTCCTCTTGGATAAACACCATTTTAGCATATTTAGTAGAGAAGCTGGTAAAGAGTGGACTCCAAGCTGCTCCTGCTGATCACTGCCCTGCTGGACCTGAAGATGTGGCCTGTGGTGTCTGCATAGGGATAAAACTGAAAGCTCTCAAGTCCTGTTTGGTTTGTTTGGCCTCTTATTGTGAAAATCACATCCAGCCTCATTTTCAATCACCTCCTTTTAAGAAGCACAAGCTGGTGGAGCCCTCCAAGCTCCAGGAGAACATCTGCTCTCTTCACGATGAGGAGAGGAAGATTTTCTGCCGCACTGATCAGCAGCTGATCTGTTATCTCTGCTACGTGGATGACCATAAAGAGCACGACACAGTGTCAGCTGTAGCAGAATGGCATGAGAGGCAGTGAGAGCTTGGGCTGAGGAGACAAACAATCCAGCAGAGAATCCAGGACATAGAGAACTTTCTGAAACTGCTCCAACAGGAGGAGGAGGCCATTACTGGCTCTGCCGATAAAGCAGTGGAGGAATGTAAGAAGTTCTACACTGATCTGATCCATCTGGTCGAATCCGAGACATTCAGGAGAGTCGGGAGGAGATGATCACTGAGCTGAAGAGGAAAGACGATGAACTGAAGCAGCTCTCTGACACAGAGGATGACAACCAGCTTCTAAGCAGCTACCTCTCACTGTCACCACTCAGTGAATCTACACACTCATCCAGCATCAGGATCCGTCCTCTGAGGGTTTTGAGGATGTGACAACAGCTGTGTCACAGGTCAGGGATTGACTAGAAGACATTATGGCGGAGACAGAGACAAATATTCAGCTGTTTGTGTGTCAAGTGAATGTTCTATCAACCCGAGAGAATCACTGTTTGGCCTCAGGTCCTCAGTAGATAGTCTGACTGGACCTTGTTACTGGGAGGTGGAGGTGGAGAGGGGAGGAGTTTGTGTAGCAGTCGCATACAATAATATAGCCAGAGCAGGGTGATCAGAAGTATCTGCATTTGGATAAAGGGATAAATCTTGGTCAGTTTATAATGTTGGCGATCAGCTTGATTGTAGTGGTGGATCCTGATCCCGGACTATTATTCTACTACTTTATACACAATATGTTTCCTCAGCTACTGCTCACTGACAATGATTCCTCAATTCATGTACTTTCCATTATGTTACACACTGTTTATTCTAATAAGTGTACTAATGAATGCTCTTATTTTGCTGATGTTCCCAGTTACACACGGCATCTATTGCACTTCTGCCCGTTCTGGGAGATGGATCCTCACATGTGACCCTCTGAGGGTTCTACCCCCCCGTTACTAGTTTTTTTTTTAGGTTTGACTCTTGTTGTTACTAATAAAAATGATGCAGAAGTTGGTCTTCTGTCAGTTTTTGCTGTGGATGTTGTATTCAAACTACAGAGTTGCAGGATCCAGATCTGACAATACTCGACTAATTGGCTGGTTAGTTGGTTAGTTGGTACGTTAGTCAGTTAGTTATTTAGTTAGTTAGTTTTTATTATACTGAACAGTGTAGAATGAACTGAAAAATCCCATTTTTACCAAAGTACGCTGCAACTCACTGAACACCAACGTGGTCTCCTCTCAAGAATCTAGATGATAAAATCCAGAAATTGTGGAAAGCTTGATCACTATACAAAACTTTACTGCAAAGAAGCTTTTATAAACTAATGTTCACCTCCCCTTTATGTCATCCGCTGTGCACGAATATGTGAAGTAGAAGAGAGGAACTAAGAAAGGTGTGGGTTAGAAGTGGGAGGAGAAGTCTGACATTGGGACGGACAGGAGAGAAGAAAAAGCCAGAGTAGGGATGAGAGCACGGAGAACGGGAACAAGGTAACATGACAGAGCAAAAGAGCGAGTGATCGTCGAGATGAGAGGGAGAGAGAGCGAGAAGAGGAGCACCCACGTAGAAAAATTTAGAAAAGAGAGAGAGAATTAGTTAAATGGCAGCAGCACAAGACACAGACATTTAGTTAAGGGCCCCTCCAGGGCGTCTTATGTGACAAATTTTGTATTAGGGAGCACGGAGAGAGAGAGCATATGGTGAGATGCATTATTGATGGTGCAGGAGGGCCGATCTCTCAGTGTGACATAATAGCCCTGCAGTGATTTCCACAGCATTTCAAACTCGGTTGGTTTTAAATCATTTAAGACAAACGCGAGCAAGAAAATCTCAAAGTAGCAGAGGCAGGGGATGAAACAGGGAGGAAGCGAGAGACTGAGGAGAGACAGACTTGTTGTGCTGGGGGGGGGGGGGGGGGGGGGTTGATGGAAATTGGCCGTGAAAGGGGACAAAAGGGAGACGGATGGACGCAGGGATCAAATGACAAATTAAAGGCGACTGAGACGGAGAAAAGAGCAGCGATGAAGCAAAGCGAGGGGAAAATGAAAAGCACAAAAGAGAAGGAAGTGGGAGTTTGTTTAAGCTGGTGCTTTAACACACCCTTCAAAGGTCAAAGGTCAAGCCCATGGAGTGTGTGTCGGTGTGTGTGAATAGCTGTGCTTGCCTCAGAGGACATTGCATCTGGAAATTACGGCCGACTTTGTGTATAGATTTGCAACTGATGCAGCGCGGCCAGTGTTTGTGTGAAGGTGACAACTGTTTAAATTGTGCCCATAAATCAAAAAAAAGTGTAAATGCAGCTTTTCTCCGGCCGCAAACCCGAGCTGACAAACTCTATTTTTCAACTTCAAGAAGCGTCTCACAGGCGCTCATTGAACATGCATTGATTCTGGACGCCTGTTCTCCCCTCATCACCCTCCCCGGGGATTACTGGGATTTGAACCGGCGAGTCGCAGACATGGAGTGAAAGCTCTTTATTGAGCTGCTCTGTCTCCTGCTGCACTGATTTAGGATCAGAAAAACCTTACAAGAATCTTAATCGCAGCAGTTTAGGGCTCAGAAGTTAATGGGCAATATTAAAGTGAAGCATACCTTTCTGTGTGGGCTGAGAGGAGCTGAGGGGTTCTCTCCGGCCTCGTCCCTCTTCTTAGCCGGATTCTCCTTCTTCAGCGTTCGAACGTAAGAGATCCTCTTTTTGACGCTCCTGTCCCGCTCCTCTACTTCTGCAGACACCCTCCTAGTTCTGCTTTGTTGGCCCAGGTTCTGATCGGACAGGATGGGACGTCCCGCAGCTGAGGGACGTCCCGGGGGTTCAGATGTCCCAGACCAACCTGTCTCCAGGATAACATGCACGCACACGCACACGCCAGTGAGCAGGACACCCACACGCAGCAGCAGTCCCAGGGATGGTCGCTCTCTGCCCATGTCCATTCACGGTATTGGTCCTCTCTGTCTCTCTGACTCACATCAGTCCATCTCCTCAACTAGACGTGTTGGTTGTTCCATTGCTTTTTCTTTCCCATTCTTCATATCCTCTTTGCTTCTGTTCTCTTCTCTTCTTCTCGTGCTGCCTCTCCTTCCCTCCAGGTCCAACGTCCACCATCAGACCAACAGAGTTGAGTTAATGAGTCAAAAACACACCAAGAATCTCCCCTGCTCACGAACCAGCACACGTGTGCCTGCTCTGCATCTCAACCTGAGCGATTGTGTGCATGTTGGGGTGTGTGTGTACTTGTGTGTCATGAGGCTCTGCATTACATTACACTGAGAAGAGGGATGTGTGCCGCCTTCTTTGAAAACTTTGGGAACTCCCTCCTCACACACTCCTATGTCCCCCTTTACCCCAAACACACACGCCCCTTTCATTTTCCGTCTTTTTTCTCTCCAGCTCGACACACACACACACACACACGCACACATTCAAACACACACTCCTCTGTTGCTTTCCCCCCTCCCCTCCGACTCTCGTGTTACTGTGTAACTCTAGATGTGGGCAGGACCTGCTGCTCCACTGAGGGCCCAGCATGCACTTCTCTCATCTGCATACACTCTACCCTCTCATACTGCAGGACTGCTCATACTGCATACTTTTACTACAACTTACATTTATTCCCAAGTATAAAAACCTTCCAAATTTTTTGCTGCCATACATTAAATCAGAGAGTTTGCACCAATAAAAAGTGAGAAATAAACACATTTTCAAATTCTAGGACTTTTAGAGAATGACCAGCGTTACATTTATTGGGTTAGGGTTATTTAGAGGGACTTTTCCAATTACATTTCAGTACTTTTGCATGTTTTTCACCTCTCTGCAATTGGGTTATTACTTTTGGTGCATGGTCAGAAATCCAAATTAGCTTTTGCCAGTTCAAGGTATTATTCCACCTGCCCTGGAAATGATGGGCTACTCGCTGAAACTAACTCTGATTTGAATTTTGCTGCATGTATTGGCAAGCCAACATCGAACCAATAGTCCTCCCCAGTCGATTAATTAGGTCCCGAGCACCGAAGGCGGGAGGCCCTACTGTATATTGAAGGATTTGTATTTCCAAATTCTCACCAAAGTGCGCAGGAAATTCAAAACCCTAAAAAGTATTTGTATTCTGGAGTAATTGGAAATGGGCGTGGCCAAATGGCTCAACAGCGCCATCTAGGAAAAGCCCCTCAGTCAGCTTTTACCGATCCTCACAAAAATAGGACATTTGTATCATGACCCGAGTGCTTTATGAAAAACGCAACAGGAAGCCCACCAGTTTGCATTTATTGGCCATTTTCCACATTTGCCACATTTTGACTTCAGTCTCACATCAGCTCAATTTAAGAAAATGCAGGACAATGATAAAGCTCCAAATTCTCTCATCTGTTTGGAATCAATGACTCACTTATGTGTCTGGACATTGGCTTACAAGTAGCTCTCTACTGCCCCCTGCGGAATAAAAATAACTAATTTCCAGCCAAACTATTGACGAGAGCAAGCAGATGTGTGCAAATTGATTTCTTGATGCTTTTGTTTTATTTCTCTACAACACAATTAATTTGCTTTCTGAGGACGATATACATTAACAACATACATTTTTTGAGAGTAAGACGGCAATAACATGATCTTATAAATGTATTATAACAAAATACCTAATTCTTACTTACCTGCTGAATAGATCTGTCAGTCATTTGAGCAAATTATAAGTCAGAGTCTCTTGTAATGTTTATGTTAATGATCTTACATGTATATACAAACAATAGGAGACAATTGCGACAGAACTACCCACTTATTTATGTATTTATTTATTTATTCAGTTTATGAGTTTGCTTGTCACAAAACTGGATTCGTGGAGGTTCCCCTCAGAAAATCCCTTTGATCATTTGAAAGTATATTCAAGTCATGTTTAGGTGATTAGAAACTGTTCTTGCAATGTATGTTAATTTAGTGACAATCTACTTTGCTGAGAATATGACAAAGAAAGAAAATAAAAGAAGAAGTAAACTGAGACAGATGCCAGGGAGGAAACGCACCACCAACAGCCTCTACTGCCGCCAAGTGGTGGTCATGAATACTTTGGACCACATGGATTTGATTAGAACCCTTTCTGGGTCTGCGAGACAATGAAGTGATGTGGGTCATCTGGTAACTTCACTGGTAATTGATGCAGGATGTGATGAGAGAACGGGGAAAGAATGCACCGAGATAAAGTGTAGTGTAGATTCCTGCAGAAAAGTCACACATAGTACTGTTCCTATGTAGTTGTACATGTGTGTGTGACCGTGTGTGTGTGTGCTCGTAGGTGAGTACATAACCCCTTACACCCGTAAAAACTGCTACGAGTAAAAGGTTTCACATTTCAGTACAAAGTTTCAGAGACAAGTTCTTCTCACCGAACAAAGGAAAAGCATTTTCTTTGTTTTTGAAGTTAAACATATTTAAATGATTTGTTAGGATCTGACCAAAATCTGCTGCCACATGGAACGCATTTGTTTGCTCCTTTTTGCCTTTTCTCCTTTCTCCTCTCCTCTCTTCTCCTATTCCTCTCCTCTGCAGAAATAAGGTTGAGGCAGCAGAGATCGCGTGAACTTGATCCAGTGGATCCTCTTTATTTAGTGGTCCACAGCAGTCAGGGCAAAGGTCAAACATGAGGTCATGAAGAGGTCCAGCTTGTGAACTCAGCAGATACAAATAATCGAGTTAAGTATCCAGAATAATTGGCAGCGGGAGTTAGCTACCGATTGAATTATTGATTGTGCGGGCAGAGAAATCTTTACTGTGACCCAACTTATCTATGTGTCACAAGAGGTGTGAAATAAGCACTGTCTCCGATTGGATGCAGTATTTTTTAGCAATGTTCAAAGTCCTTAGATGGATGGCCTGATGATTTCCAATGCTTAGTACACAATCAAGCTGTTGGAGGCTTGAACAGAAATGATAAGCTGAGCCTCCTGTGATTAAGGAGCAGAGGAACAAGACAATTATCACCCCAGTTACAAGAAGAGAAGTGTTGAACCCAGCATCAGCTCCAAACACATACGTGCTCATGGGCTATAAAAAGATCGGAGGTGCACAGAGATTAGAATTCATTTTTTTCCTTGGGGTGGAAATAAACGCTGGAACTTGTGTAAACTTATCGACCCATCGCTCGGTGGGAAGCGACCAGTTGTGACAGGAGCAGGTGAGAGTTGGCAAACCATTAAAACCCAGTCGCCGCAGCTAGACCACAAAAGGGCCGAACCTAAAAAAAGGAAGTTTAACGACGGAATGAAATCGCAGCAGTGATCCCTAGGGGAAGTCGCCCCCCCCCCCCTTGCCTGCTTGTCTGTTCCCAGAGTACCTGAGGACAGATCTGAGGACAGGACATGCAAACAAACCACCATCTACTGCTCTATACGAGGATAAGCAAGGACAAAGTTTAATCAGCTGCCTCTCAATATCTCTGAAAACAAGAAAGGAGGTGGACGGCAAATAAAAGCCGACAGGTCAGTTCGGGGGGGGGGGGGACGACGGGACACACAGCTCTTCAAACAAACTGGATCAAACTTCAGCCAGTGGTCACGAACCCCAATGTCAGTACCATTACTTCCCTTATGTTCTAGAGGGAAGCTTCCACTGTGGGATCGGAACGAGGTCAAACACGAAACGCACTTTTTATTTTATTGTCCTTTACCTCATAACCCTAGAAACAGGCTTTTTCCCCAGGCAGGCTTGGCATATTTTGGTGAATGACACGTATATACAGCTTAAATTCCTGATTTAGACGGCAGATCACATTGAGTAGCTCCACTTGCATCCTATGATTTATGGCACCAACATCTGTTTTTGACATAAATCACCAACTGCTACTACTTTCGTGAAGCCATTGAATTCTTTTGTGAAATGCAGCCTCGTGGCCCAGCATGAAAATTGCGATGCACTCAGTTGTAGAGACACCTTAATAATATGTTTTGTAGGCATTTGAATGACGATACCACGAGGCACACGGTCCTGCACTTCATTTCAAGGCTGCACACCGTTGTGATATTGTCGTTGTCCATCTGTGGGTCGGATTCCAGGTCAATTCTCTTGTTCTCCTTATTTCCACCCTGAGGACGGGATGCAGACAAGTCAGCGTGTCAGCAAAAGCAAACAGTGTCTTGGTTTGTAGTGGACGTCCTGCTGAATCCGGCCAAGGCAAGGTGCGGTATGTCAACACAGCCGCAGCTACTACACAAAATCAATTATTAATCAGTTGGTCCGGTGGAAGCGCTCACTGCCACAGAGAATCTGGATTCCCTGTTTGTATTTTGCATAGAAGAAAGAAGATGGTTATTATATGTCGTCAAACTCTCTCTCTCCCTCACCCTGCAGGTATCTGTGACTCCGGAGATGCAGAATCCAGATCTGACACAATTCAACTATTATTTATTTATTTTTTATTTATATATTGGATGTTTGTTTCTGTTTTTTCTCTCTAAACTCTCCGTGAGTTTGCTGGCTGTGGGGAGCTGTTGTATTTCTCTAAAAATATTGTCAAGACCTGTTGTGATTTGACACAATACAAATGAAAATTGAATTGTGTTGAAACAAACTTGAGTGGTATTAAGGGTCAGAAAATACCTGGTTCATTCTGATAGATTCATATTTAATCTGTGCTCATCAAGCCGCACATACATGCAAACACATAGACACCAGCAAGTTTGAGAAGAGTTCAAACATTCACAGATTTCATTTGTTGCGATCGCTTTTGATCGTTTAACTTTATTTTACAGAAAAGTTTTTGCTTTCCCTCATCGTAATTTATTGCAAATCAAATATTGTTGTGATTTATTCTATACGAGGGCATCAAGTTATTCCTTTTATGAAGAAAGTAGATCCCAGAACTAGCTAATAATAACAGAATAGGTATAATACCCACAACACACAGAGATATAAGGCTATTGTTGGACTGTAGATTATATTATTTACATCGATAATGAAAAAAATGACCTGTTGCATCTCTGGTTTTGGGAGATAAGTGGGCGAAGTGAGGGTGCAGCGTGTTGCTGGTTTGGAGATGAACCTTGTGACGCTCGTGAACTCAGCAGCTCATTGACACCCTGCTCTGCTTGTAAACACCAGGCGTATTTACAGCAGCTTTTTAAAAGGCCAATGCTGCAATGACGACTCTTGAATATTTCCTGAATGTTGTGATGATTTCTTTACAACCACATGCTCATTTGTAGAAGGAACTCCAGGAGTGTGATTGCACGAAGAGTGAAGTTCTCGAGCTTTTTCTGGGAAAATTAAGGAGTGTGTTATTAGTCTCAAACAAGCTCTGATGTAATAAAAAGTGCCATAAATTACCAGTTTATCAGGAAATGTGTGTGTTGGGCGGCTGAACGTCTCTTTGCTTGGATTACATACATTGGGACATAGATGCACAACTGAATGCCACAAACTGTCCCAGATCCGGGGTTTTGTTCATTGTGGCTTGTTTCCAGATGAACTTGAAAATGCACCAACACTCCCTGAGTATTTTTGCCTCCAGTTATTGATAGCCCTGCAGGGAATTTCACGACAACCCTGACAGAGGTACCACCTCAGAGGAAACACAGCTCTGTGACGCCAGGCTTGAGTTACAGAGACAATTCATTTCTAGGACATTCTTCAGGCTGGAGTCCACACAGATCCTGGCTACATCATCCAAAGGCTGTGAGATCATGTGACATGAAAGAGTTTGTCAAAATAAAACATGCCTGTGAGGTGCAAGACATCTGTCACGCTGAAAGGTGATTAACCTGCCCTCCACTCAGTGTGTGAGGAAGATATAAGCAACACAGTGATGTAAGCAGAGGCTCATTTGAGATGAAGGATCAGTTAGTCAGAGAGGATTTAGGCCAGATCATGTAAGGCTGTGCATCAGATGTGTGAAAGCAGCTGTGTGAAACGTATGGCAGGTGTAGTGAATAAATATTGTTTGTGTCATTTTTGTGTCAAGGTGATGTAGAAATAAAAAAAAAGTAAGTTTGTTTATAAAGTAAGACAGGAAAAGGGAACATTATGAATTGGGGTAATCAAAAACAAGATATTAAATGGATACTTAGAATATTAAATGATAAAATACATTTATTTCAAAGACATAGCAAAGAAGCACTCTACAACATAAGGATTAATTGGGGAATACCTGAAATGCTAAATGATGAGATCAATTCACTGCAAAGATATAGAAAATAAAAATTGACTAACCTTTGACCAATGTTGCGCTGTTAAGAATAAAACTAGTTTGTGACTAACTGTTTAACTCCAGCAAGGATCTATATACACTTCAAAGGATTGATTAAGCAAAGAGTTGC
The DNA here is from genome assembly GCF_947347685.1 of Pleuronectes platessa. Taxonomy (NCBI): domain Eukaryota; kingdom Metazoa; phylum Chordata; class Actinopteri; order Pleuronectiformes; family Pleuronectidae; genus Pleuronectes; species Pleuronectes platessa. The sequence continues at coordinate 15,338,559 of NC_070642.1, forward strand.
AATAACTTGTTGTCAGTTTGATTTAATGTCACAGTGTCAGTGGTCATATAACAACCAGTCTATTACACAATATTAAGACAACCAGCCAAATATTGCTATTGTTTTGGGCTATTTGGGTCATAAAGGTTTAGCGCATGGGTCACTTTAGGTTCCAGGCCACATGTAGAAGCTCTCTGAGGTTTCCTCCACTTAGAGAGTTTCTACTCTCCACAGTCACTATCGTATCTTTTTGGGAACTGTTGTGTTGCTCTATAACTGTGTAAGCCCTCGACTGCACAATGTCGATAATATGTGTAATCTAACACATTTGGACCATATGGTGGAGCGGTTCGGGATCTGTTCCAAAATAGCATCGTTCCCCCAGTGCCTTGGTTTTATTTCGCTGCTCGTCGTTCGGTTAGGATTGTGAGTGTGCATGTGTGCGCGCTCCTCCTCCTCAGTCACTCACCCACCGGTCACCGGAGAGAGAGAGAGAGAGAGAGGGAGACGCACCGGGAGCCGCAGGGAGAAAATGACCGTGGAGAGAATATTCGACGAGCTCGGACATTTCAACAGGTACCAAACGTTTCTACTCGTCTGCAGAGTCGTGACGTTTCCACGTTTCCCTTGATCCGTGCGCGAGTTGCGTTGTTTTTGTCATTTTGTGGCACCATCAACAAACCGTTAACTTCCCAAAGTCCGAACTTGCGATTGGGGAAACGAACTGTAAGAGTTCCTGTCCCCAGTTACACTTTATTCACTGTGACTGTTTTGATAATAAAATTATCTTCGGTCCGATGAAAAGTTTCTACAGAAGGCAATGCTTTTAAAACGTTAAATTCTTTTAATGTTTTTTACATATTTTTTCACAATAAAAGCACACGTTAAATGAATTGAGTTTCGTGTGCAGTCAGTTCTCTATAAAAAATAGTGGAGGAGGATGTACTCCAACATTTCACTCGAGCAAAAGTACAAGTTAAGAGATCAAATTGTACAGAACTAAAAGTAAAAGTAATTGCAGAGTAAATAAATATACTCAAGGGAAGTACAGATATATGAATAACGTATGACCAATGAACAATATATCAAAGTTACAACCACTAGAGGCAGTTTTACATCCTTTATTTGGTTAATTAAAAGTTGCATTTTACTTTTCTTTACAAGTAAAATGTTCACTCTCTCTCTCTCTCTCTCTCTCTCTCTCTCTCTCTCTCTCTCTCTCTCTCTCTCTCTCTCTCTCTCTCTCTCCACTCTTTCCACATACCTCTCTTATCTCCTTCTCTTCTCTCACCCCATCTGGTTGAGGCAGGTTGTGGCCTCCCACTTTTTGACTTATCTGTCATATATTAGACCGCGATCATCTCTCTCTGAATTTTAGGTCAGAATTTTTTTAATGTATTCTCCTCTCCAGATTTCAGGCATGTCTGTATTTTGCAGCAGTCTTCCAGGCCACCGCCTGTGGGATCCACTACCTGGCGTCAGTTTTCCTGGTGGAAACCCCAAACTTTGTGTGCAGTGGGCCCAGCAACATCACGGATGTCCTGTATGGTAACCTGTCAGGATCGAGTCTGGAGGATTTCCTGCCGGACTTCAAATCAAGGACTGGGGTCATGGTGGTCAGGACGGCTGAAGGGGAACAGTGGGAGCTCAGCCGATGCCACTCTGCCCAGCGCATCGACCCAATTGGCTTCACATATGACTTTGATGGAATCAAAACAGTGACAGCCTGTGATGGAAACTTTGTTTACGACCACACTGAAGTCGAACAAAGTGTTGTGACGGAGTGGGACTTGGTATGTGATAAAGAATGGCTGCCCAAGCTGTGCCAGCCCACCTTCATGATGGGGGTGCTGATCGGAGCGTTGGTGTTTGGGGACCTCGCTGACAGGTAAGCCAAGATGAGGGGGGGGGGGACTTCTTGTTGAGTAAGAATTAATGCATGATGAGTGATATCATGTGGGACTCATCGAGAGAGTTTCTCCGTACAGCAAAGTTATTTTCATATGTGCGTGAAAACAAAAGCACATGTTCTCTGACTGTGGCTGAGATAGTACTATGCTATGTTCATATCCACATGGAGGCTTCAGGAGACATGTTGGCACTTCTGCCTCAACATCAAACGAGACACGCCCCTCTCAGATTCTTAGTGGTCGGTGTTTGAGTGCAAGACTTGAGTGCACGCTCACAGGCCTGGAGGTGTGGTAAAGGCATGATGAGAGTTAAAGGATGAACGGCTGGGGTGGATGAGGGGTTATTATTATTCACTGCTTGTTTCGGTCATACTGTATTTTATATTGTTTTCTGTCAGTTGGGGAAGCAAAAAATAAAGATCACACTCGTCTTTTTCACTGTTTTCTGATGTTTTGTAAAATGTATCATCTAATTGAGAAAACAATTGGTAGATTGATTGATATCGATTGATAATAACCTATTATAAAGGTGAACTTTGTTGGTCTGAGGACTTTTATGTACAGAGTGGAACTGCAGCAGCAACTCGATGTACGAGTTTTCCTCTGTTTCTCTCTTTCACCCTGGTCTTTCTCCCTGAACGTGTCTCTCTCCTCCAGAGTTGGCCGTGTGAAGATTCTGATGTGCACCAGCATCTGTCAGTTTGGGTTCGGAGTGGCTGTTGCGTTCTCTGGAAACTACTATTTCTTCATGGCAGTCCGTTTCCTCCTTGCTATGGTGAGTATGGCACGTCTCCCTGAGAAGGTGCATTTCTTTTTAACCTTTGTATGCCATGAATGAATAATCTATCAAGTTGTCACTCATATGAGATTAATGCAGTTCCAGACAAGGACTTAAAGGTTCAGTGTGTAGAATTTAGTGACACCTAGTGGTTAGGTATCATGTTGCAGCTGAATACCCCTCACCTCACACTACCCTTCCATTCATGAAGGAGAACCTGTGGTAGCCTTCAGTTGTCATAAATAAAAACAAAAGGTGTTTAGTTTGTCCAGTCTGGGCTACTGTTAAAAAACAAGGCGGCCTCCTTATAAAGTATTTATCTATAAAGGCCCATTCTAGGGTAAAGAAAGAAACAATTTGTACAATTTAGATGAAACCCACCAGTGAAAAACATCAATAGGATGATATTATGTATAATAGATTAGCCGATAGCCAATAGATTCCTTTCACCTAAAGCTCACACACGAGACCTTTAAGCTGAATCCAATGTGAACGTGCACTTTGCGAGGGTTTTAAGTGACAGTCTATTAATGTATACATGTTGAAGGAAGTCTATAAAAGCTCACAGGGAGTGAACTATTTTCCACTTTGGGCTTGTAAACAAATATTCTTCTTCATGTTCTCTATGTCCCCAGTGTGTGGATGTTTCACTGCGAAATAGTTTCTCAGCCAGTTGCTAATGTTCTCTATGAATATATTAGGAGCCTCCCCCTGTTAGTCATATTACAGTGAAGCCAACATTCAAACCAAAGCAGCATGTTCGCTCCAGCTGGGTATAAAAAGAATATGAGAAGAACTTTGCAGCTCTAACTATACAGTATATAGATATATATATATATATATATTTATATACTGAATTTCCTTTCCTCCTCTGTACTTGACAGAGTAGTGACTGTCTGATAATGTCTTATCCGAGACACCATTCATTTCTAACAAGGAAATGACCGAAAGCAACAGCTTGCTCATGTTTTTCAGGCCTTAAAGTATATAAAATAATTAAGCATCAAAACTTGAAGGCAAGACAACCATAAGGAATAGAGCGAGTAAAGCAAGCAGTGAGTCTTGGAGTAGTTTAGTGTGTTTGTTGTTGTTGTTTTATTCACTGGGTTCATGAGATCTGTGCTCAAGAGACCGTTTCACTACAGTTACAAGGCTGCGTGGCAGTGGAGTTGAGCTCACAGAGACCCTACAGTCCGTCCTCTGTTTCACTTCCCGCTCCGCCTTCTCCCCCCCTCCCCAATCCTCCTCAGCTACAGCTGTTGTTTGTCTCACAGTCAGATGCTCAGATGGTGAAGGCTCGTTCTGCACAGCCACACTCAACACAGGGCAGAAGTCTGTTTTATAATCAGGGTGATAAAGTGTAATCGTTGACGTAAACATTATACTTTGATTAAAAGTTTTCTCTTTTTAAGAAGCACTGAAGCTGTTTACTTTTAAGTTGCAGATATATCAACATATAACTGCTGTAAATACACGTCTCTGTTTTATTTGCAATTCCGACTGTATACTGTGTGTTAGCTCGATATCACAAGCATTTATATTCCTTTCCATCTTTGCTCTGGGCAGGTGTCCAGTGGCTACCTCGTGGTGGTGTTCGTCTACGTTACCGAATTCACCGGCATCAAGGTACGCACATGGACCTCCATGCACGTGCACGCAGCCTTTGCAGTTGGGGTCATGGTGGTGGCTCTGACTGGTTACCTGGTGCGGGTCTGGTGGATCTACCAGATCGTCCTCTCTACCTGCACCTCGCCCTTCCTGCTCTTCTGCTGGAAGTTCCCTGAGACGCCCTTCTACCTGATGGCCAAGGGCCGTTACAGGGACGCCCAGACGCTGCTGGACAAGATAGCCCGCTTCAATGGCCTGGAGTGCAGCCTGAAGGCTGAGGAGCTGCTGGAGCCGGAGGAGAGGGAGAATGGCACAGCTCTGCTGGAGCAGGAGGAAGGGAAGCAGCCGGCGAAGAAGCTGTCCATCCTGGACCTGTTTCGAAACTGGAGGATGGCGGGCCGTACGTGCACAGTGTGGGCGATCTGGTTCATCGGCAGTCTGGGCTACTACGTTTTCTCTTTAGGATCCGTCAACTTAGGAGGAAACCAATACATGAACCTCTTCCTTGCTGGTAAGTGACAGAATCCTGCTGAGGTCAAGGAATAGTGGAACACATTTTGAGACTGTAGACAACTAGCATACTATGCATATTGGTGGGCCTATGCCAAAACCAAGATCAAAGAGTAAAAATAAATTCTGATGCCATTTTTAACTGGAAAAAAGTTGTTCCTAGTCTTTTTTCCTCATAATTTTTTCACAATATTACTATTTAATTCTTGAAATCTTTTTTACTCCTTTGATTGGCCCTAATATTCTGTAATAAAAACAGATATAATTGGTATTTTGAAACCTTGGACATTTTCACTGTCAATTTTAATATATAATATTTCTTATATTTGTACACCATAAACACATTTTGGTAATACATTTGTTACTATGTAATGTGTGAGGAATTCCAGAATTTATATTAATCATATAATTTAATGTGCTTCCTTTAACACCCAACCAGTAGGGCCATTTATAATCCTCACCCTTTTTCCTCGAAAGATTCAGCTGAGCTCAGAGATTTACTATCTGGTTATTTAAGTCCCACTATATTGAATATCACTGGGTCAGTGTACCAGAGCCATGATAAGCTCTGACTGGGAGCTGCTCTGATTGGCTGTTTTCAGGTGCAGTGGAGCTCCCCTCTTATCTGGTTGGTTGTTTTGCAATGGACAGGATCGGAAGGAAGAAGACTTGTGCCCCATCCCTGCTCCTGGCGGGGGTCGCTTGTATGCTCATCATTGTGGTTCCCCCTGTATGTACAAAGAGCAAGTGTGTCTCTGTGTATTTGTTTTTGTGTGTGTCTCTGTGTGTGTGTATCCACATTTGTTGCATCCTATGAAGCATATTTCAAAAGTGTTTGTCTTCTGGGGTTATAAATCTATTAATTTCAACATTTTAGGTTGATGTAAAAAAAATCATACATTTGAGTTTCAAGAGAAACGTTCTTTGAACAATAATTAAAACTAGGGCTAAGTTAGCTCTGCTCAAAGTCGGGTTGAGTAACAGCAGGTACTTAGGGTCCAAGTAAATAAGACCTTTGACCTCGAAAGCTGTTTCTGAACAGAGCGGTCAACGAGCTTGACCTGAAAAATCGAGGCATGTAGACAGTGAAAACAGCAGAGGCAGCGTCTGAGTGTAGTCACTCCTGTGGGCTGCTTCAGGAAGAGAAGACACACAATCCAACCTAACCCCCTCTACAGAATTTACACACGAGCGCAGAGTGTATGTGACTTCCTTTGGTATATAATGTGTTCAGCTTCACTTCACTGACTGAGTAGAAAACTGTACATGAAAGTGTTTGTTGACAGTTTCACATACGACACACTGCATTTTACAGTCAGCAACTTGTTAGCTTAGCATTAAACAAAGACCGTAAATATTGGCTCTGCCCAAAGGAAACCAAATCCACTTGCCTCCACATTTATCAACGTGTTATTTGCACTTTGTTTTCCCGCAGGACATCAAGTGGCTGGCCATCGTTCTCAGCATGACGGGGAAGTTTGCCATCGCCATCGCCTTTGGTCTCATCTATCTGTACACGTGTGAGCTCTATCCAACCATTATCAGGTAAGAAAGAACACAATCAACACACATACATAGAATATGTCTGTAAAAAGTGTTTTGTTCTTTATGGATGTTTTAACAAACAGTGGTTGACCTTCTCCCTCCAGGTCTCTGGCAGTGGGTAGTGGCAGTATGATGTGCCGCGTCGGCAGTGTGGTAGCCCCCTTCTGTGTGTACCTGGCTGAAGTCTGGGTCTACCTACCTCAGGTATACTTATTCTCTTGTGGCTGGTAGTATTTAATTACCGGATTTCCCCATTCAATGTCGGCCTAGTGCCCTGATCCTATGTCTCACATTTCATCTACAAAGGTATCCTGGCAAACAATTAATTTAAATCTTTCTCCATGGCCTCTCTGTAGCTCATCGTGGGAATCCTTGCATTTATTATCGGAGTGCTCACATTGCTGTTGCCTGAGACCTTGGGCAAACCTCTAACAACCACCTTGGAGGAGGCAGAAGCTCTGGGGTCTAAGAAAAAGGACGGGATGGAGATGAACCAATTTGAGGCCAAGGCCTGAGCTGCACACTGCTGGAGACAGACGCACCTCCGTGAAGAAGCTTCAGGGAAACAGAATGAAAGGAAGAGAGAGAAAAAGATGGCTGCAAAAGGTGAAACAGTAACACCGCTGATATTTTGGATTATTAGAAGAACAATTTAAGAAGAGCAAGCGTTTATCAGAACTCTCGAAATGATCCTTCATCGAAACTGTCAATCAAGAAGTCATCCAGATTATACCAAATGCTGCATAGTGATATGTTTACCTGTTATATTGCATCACATCCTGTATATTATATTATCACAATAAACATAATAGCACGTTTTGTTCTCTTATCAAAAAAGTGCCTTACTGTTTATATTAAAGTCCCTTTTTGTCATTTTGTCAACTTGTATTTGAATCTCAGGGCTTTCATTTCAAGATGTCACTGTGAAAATATGAAGGTGTTTTAACTTTACACTCTGTTTGATATGAGTGTAAGTCAGTGTCCTAGTTTCCATGAAATCGAGATGCTGGGCATATGGAAGGAAAAAGAATCTGAAGTAATGTATGAGTCAAGGTGTGTTCTCCAAATGTTTGGACCGAAGACGGGAATGAACCACAACAGTTGGGAGATGTATCCACCTGCTTTGCAATATTGTGGTACAGTACAAGGATGTTTTTGTTTCATATCAGACCATTACGTGATCTGAACTTAGCGAGAACTAAAAAAGTTCTGTGATAAGGTGAAAAGTCACAAAATCAATCAATACTATGATTTTTGTTTGTATGTTTAGTCAGTATTATTTTTTTCTGAATAAATATGGTGGCTAAAACTGACGTTGTTGAGTCCCTCTTTCTCCTAAAGTGAAAAATGGAGGGGTTACCCTGATGGTTGAAAAATATGGATTCTATTTAGAACAACCCACAATTACAGACAGCTTCCTATTCACCAGCGGAGTAATAATAGCTTCTTCTGCACCAGCCAGCACATGAACTGGCAGTTTCGACTCAACCCCTTAACCCTGAACCTGATTCCAAACATAACCCTAAACATAGCCTTAACTCATGCCCTAATCATAGCCTAACCGTAACCCTGACCCAAACCTGATTAGACCCTATAGCAGTCACTCATCACTGATTATTTCGGGTAATAACTTATGTCTTAGAGCTGCAAAAACACTGCACTCAGTTAAGTTCAACAGAACTTGACAATCTATTGACTGCAACCTAAGTACTTTTTTTTTTCTTCACTTAAGCTTTCCTGCATAAGTGGGAAAAGGACGCCGCCTGCTGGACATCTTCAGGAATAGCATGGGAAAAAAAACTGATTCAATAATAAGTCACATTTGTCTATATAAATAAAGAATGACATAAGAGGATAGCTTTGTGCAGCCTGCATTCCTATTTTCTATCATAGAGATTGAGCTACGGCTTATATAACATCTGCCTCGAGCAAAGAATTCCAGGACTGAGGCCACAACATCCTATCTGCTCAGCACAGATCGCATAAAACTGCATTAAACATTATTGAATAACAGCTGTTTTGCATTATGTGTCTTCCAGACTGGAGAGGTAAGATGAGGCGAGGTTGTGTGTGGAGAGACAGGCTGCTGCAGGGAAGAGAGAGCTGCGTGTCCTGCATCATGTCTGTGAGTAGGGACACGTGTGTAACTTTAAGATGAGGCACAAATGGCCAAACACACATTCATCCATCAACAAATCATCCTCACGGGGACATTAGCTGCAATGGTTAAAGGACATTTATTTTGAAGGCTGTAAAATGATCGACTGCATTAGTTGTTAACCAGATTTCAGCTGTTGTTATAAACCCATTAAAATGCCAATAATCGGTTCATAGCCGCCAGAAACCAAAGATACAGTTCATAAAGTTATTAAACATTTTTTTATCTTTCCTTCCTGAGAATCTTATCTGGAATGCAAATGAATACAAAATAATAAATTAAACTGGCAAAAAAAAAAAGAGGAAACACTGAACACACACACCAGGACAATGAAAAAGGTACAGACAATGGAGGATTAGGATGGTATAGTGAAATACGACTATCACATACTAGCTTATGGTTACTGTTCCTCTGCATGTGATGAAAGAACACGCACTCTGACTAGCTGCTAGCTGGGACTGGTGACACAGACAGAGAGACGTAATCCAGTTTTGTGACCAAATCCTTCGTTTTGCTGCAGAATCCCAGGAAAAGTCCTCTCAGAGATGGAAAAGTGGAGTGTTTGTAATGCATCGCAGTAGGAACACTGCTATTTGGCAAGCTCAATCTTTCAAACTTTGGATTAAAACTAATTGCACTCCATAAATGCCTTTTTGTTGTGTTATATTAGCCTATATTTTCAACTAATGACCCAAGTAACAGATCTATGTTAAAATACGCTGCTGGTTTGGTCAAACTCAATCAGTCATGCACGCTTTGTTGGAATTCTTTGAATTCATAATCGAGTGCTCGCTGTTTAACCCTCATTTGTACCTAATATTTAAAAAAAAATTATAAACCAATACTGTAACAACAGACACGGAGCTTCCTCTCACACCGTTGCTGTAACTCTCGACAAGGTTTGGCACTTTCATCCGTCCTGGACGACTAATATACATACAAGACTTTTGGCACTTTCTTTTGTATTCAAGGACACAATTCCCAGCTCCTAGGACGTGAATCCGTTGGTGAAGTAAGATCCTCCTTCTTGGGCGCTGTCTCTGAAGTCCGCTCGTACAGTAAACACCCCAGCGACCGACATGTAGAACATTTATCCGTCAACATTTTGCTCTAATCTCTCCTGGAGATCAGGTTTTTTTGTTTAATTTCATGTAAACACACCCAAAGAAACGTTTATTACAAAATTTGAGTCAAGCAGAATGAGCTTAACGTTATTTCCCCATTGTCCTTGGTCAATTTTTTAAATAGAGCATTTTGTCCTTCCAATAACTCGACCCCACAGTCCTCAGTGCTGAGCCTGCCGTGATAGGAGCCCGTTGCAGATGGAAAACACATCGTCAAAAAAACCCGGGAGCGCCAGGATCCGCACACCCCTAAACACCACCTCACTTTAACATGGGATTACTCAAAGACGGGGGGAACGCTCCCCTTCGCTTTCAGGCGGCCTCCAGCTGTCTCTAGCCAATTCTAGCCAATCAGCTTTATTTATTTATCCTGGCTACGATCACCGATCATCGAACAGCCCCTTAGGTATGGACCAGCCAACTGTTGGCGTCCTCGAGGTCCGTTTCCAGCTCCTCATCTTCATCCAGAGGCTCTGGGGTCCGGAGGGCCAGCTCCCGTAGGAAAGTGGGTGAGTAGGCGGCGGGCTGGGAGACGGACTTGAGGCCAATTTTCTTCTTCGTCAGGTGGAATTCATCCCGGATGAAGTTGTAGAACTCGTACTCGTAGCGCATGCGGTGGTACAGGACCTGCAGGGCCTCCAGGGTGGGCGTGTGTTTACGCACCGTGCCTGTCATGTTCCCCATCTTCTTGTAGTCTGCACAATGAAGGTAGAGGAAGTCAGAGATGTAAATATTCATTTTTTTAAGATATAATACAGTTAACACCTAAAATTTCATAGCGATACTTTGAAAAAAAGGTATTTTCGATTGCAAGTGTACCTGGGCTCTTGTAAATGTTGAGCACTCCAGTAAAGTAATGAGGTAAGAGCCTCTCCAGCATGAGCAGAACATCCTCCAGCTCCTCCAGGATCCCCACCAGGAGGTAGTTCTCCAGAACGTTCTGTTTGGCCCGTTCCAGAGCCCACACCCCCGGCTCCCTGGTGGAAGAAGACGAGAAGAGAGTGAGAGGCCGAAAAGCAAAGACATATAGACAGAAGACGACCTTTATAGAGGAGACATCAAATCTTTGGCTATCACCAAATTACCCCGACGTCTCAGGGAGCAAAACAAAGGTAGTAACCGTACCTGCATTGTGGATGCTGTCCACAGAAGTAGGGGATGATGTAGAAAACTCTGGGGTTGGAGCACTCCGGGTAATTCTCTAGAATGCACACGTTGATGTCCTGGAAGCAGAAGAATACATACAAATTATTTAATTAAATGCTTTATGCCTTCCTTTCAGTGTTTTCCATATTCATTTGTCCTTCTGACATTTTACTGAGTAGTCTTATTTTATTATTGTACATTTTATTTTGTAAATACTTAAATCAGCATCCATTAGATTTTTTTTTATCTGTCTTTTACTCAGCAGAGTTAAGCATTTTCATAGTTTTTCATATTCATATTATTCTGTTTTTATTACCTAACTACTTTTTTTACTGAATTTCCCCAGATGATTGTATTAGTGCCGCCATAAAGCGTCTTCTCTCAAGGAAGACAAATCTCAATGAGAATTGCAATGATTTGCTTCTGCCACTAGAGTGAGCTCTTCCCTAGCTCCTCCGTGAACTCAAATTCCTCATTGGTCTCATCAGAGGAACCCCAGTCCTGAACAACATCCTGTGCTCAGAGATAAACTCACATCAACAGCCCTCAGAGGCTGATTCCAAAGCAGAACAAATTAGTGTTTGGGTTCAACTGGAGGATTTAATGAAGGCCACGAGTTCAGGGCTGAGAACCCTTCTCTGAATGTGGTCGCCATTAAATAATGAAAAGGGGAAAATAACACAGAGGAAAGATTAAAAGCACTCTTGCAGGGGTGAAGCAGGCCGTGCACCGAGGGTTGCGGAACCAGAAGTCAAATCCAAGTCAGGTGACGTAAGCTTTATGGATGGAAAACAAGTCCTGAGCAACAAAACACTGCGAGAAAGCATGACTCACACACAGGGGCGCTCGCAGACACACTAAAGGCTTAAGTTTAGATACAGTACCCTCGCACAGTAGCAGCATGTTACAACCATGAGGCAGAAGGCGTTGACAGGCATGTGAAAGTGAACAGAATCTTGAAGTGGAAGTGAAGTGAAAGTGAAAGGATTACATCAGAGCGTGCCCTTTAGATTCATGCGCCGATAAGTCTGTAACGACAGAGCGATTTGTCAGAGGCGGCGCTGAGGCCAGCGTGGTCCATCACAGAGATTAAGTCGAGTCAGACAGGACCAGGGGCCCAGACCTTCCCGGGGGACGCAGACTGGGCTGAGACGTGAGGGGCCTGCGGGGCCGACACTGGGAACCAGGGGACGGAGCTGTGAGAGAGGCCTCACAGACAGGAGCGTAAACACGGCTTAAACGGCAAGACACCCCGTGTATATGAGAATGCATTGTCTTGGATTGTGTAGCGTAAAGTAGGCTACCATCATCTGATGTTAACACAAGCATAAGATAAGATAAGATGCATTTATTCGTCCCAAACACATGCACAGTCATACTCATGCAGGTAGGGAAATTTAATCTCTGCTTTTGACCCATCTTGTGCAGTACACACAGAGCAGTGAGCAGCCGCGTACAGCGCTCGGGGAGCAGATGTTGGGGGAGTAAGGTGCCTTGCTCAGGGGCACTAGACACGGTAGGGAGACTCTTGGATTTTTGGACAGATCAATCCAGGTTCGTCTTTTGTTGTCTGTTCGTGGAGTCGAACCAGAGACCTTCCCTGCCCATAGTCCAAGTTTCTGCCACTAGACCACCGCCTCTCTCTAAGCATTGGATGATGATAAAGAATAATGTTATGCTTTGTTTGTTCGAAGACAAAAAAACTACACAGAAACTGTGAATGACATTAATCAGTTCTTTTTTCCCTGCAGCCGAACACTGTGGAACAATCGTGTCTCTGATTCAGCGGCTGTGGGGTTTGATTGAACTTTACGTCCGAGCCGCAGGATGCACGGGGAGCCGGACTTACTGCTGATGAGTGGAGCCAACCACTGGAAAGCTCTTCAAAAGAAACCACAACAAAACCCCAGAGGAACCTTTAGAACACTGTGCAGAACTGCGCTTTTGTTCGTGTGTACGGGTCGTGTCCGGACTCGCGATGCGTTTGCCACGGCTTTTCTCGGATTCATAATTTCCAGAGCACTTTGTTGTACTTCTTGTCTTTCGTTAATCAAAGAATGGTGGAGTCAGTGGAATCCAGCGTTGTAAGTTATCAGAGCATCTTCCTGCCCTGCAGTTAGCAGTGTTCTCTTTGTGGTGACTGTTGGATTTCTTTAAAATATACACAAAACTTTTCCAGCCGTGTGAGAAAAGATAAAACACTTGCAGAGATTTCAAAAGAAACTCGAGTTACAGTTGTTGAAGTGTTGTGCGTTTGAAGTTCGCTCCTACATTCAACTCTACACTCCCTAAAAGTCTAGTCGGCTACAAACAGACACAGCGAATAGACTCCGAAAAGCCCTTTTCAACCCAATGAAGCATGACACAAAAAGCTCCTAAGAAATTCATTAGGAGCCAAATTGGAAACCGAAAAAGAAACAAGGCAGTAGAGACTCAGAAAAGGGACCAGGAAGTGACACGTGTGACGCCGCTCCCCTTCACGATTGGCTCGCAGCCAGGAAGTCCCTCCTCCGCCTCGCCGCCACGACACTTGAAACCTGCTGCCTCCACGTTTAGGGGACCTCTGGGAAACCGGCCACAACTCATTTATAAACATCTACGTCCCAATCGGAAAAAAAACCCGCAAAGACAATTGGCAGTTTCTTTAGAAAGGCCCATTAGTATTTAGAGGAGAGCTCCTGTGTGCACACTCAGGCTCATTGTTCCTATTCTTACTGTGGATTACTGAGCAGTCCCAGAGACTGAAGCTAAATAATCTCCGCAGCGGCCTCCTGGTCCGCTCCATGGATTGTGTGCATGAATTAAATCAGGAGTAATTGATGATGTGAACCTTTCCCATGGGACGCTTTGACTCGGCTTCCATCAGGGAGCATGGGAGTAGCAGACCTCGGTCAGATCCCTTTCAAACCGGCAGTAAATGTTTTCTTTTTGCCACTTGGGAACGGTCGGAAAAGGAGCTGTAAACACATCACGGGCACATTTTCACCTTTTAAATGAATCTTTTCATCGAGTGAGCAAACTGTGACAGCATCCAGCAGTCACAGATCATTCCTTTGGAGGGGGAGTATGGCCACTAGAGGAGATGAAGCCCATTCACTCTCCTTTCAGCTGCTGTGTGATAGATAACCTTCTCCTCCTGCAGTTTGGAACTGGACAGGTAGAAAGTTTAGCTTGATTTATAGGTTAACTTAAACTTAGGTTTAATGTTGGGCTCTAGGGGCGGCTGTGGCTGAGGGGTAGAGTGTTTGTCCTCCAACCTGAAGGTCAGCAGTTCGATCCCCAGTCTGACCCATCTGCATGCCGAAGTGTCCTTGGGCAAGATGCTGAACCCTGAATGCCCCCCCCCCATAGAATAACAAAGTGCTGCGAATAGATGCACTGTGTGAATGTGTGTGTGAATGGGTGAATGTAAAACTTTACTGTAAAGCGCTTTGAGTGGTCATCAAGACTAGAAAAGCGCTATATACAAAATACAAAACCATTTACCATTTTAGGTGGACGACAATGTTACAATGTTATTTAGCAAAGAATGTATATGATGGGGTTGTGATGTTATTATATATGATTGCAGATGTGTGTTTATTTAGATTTTGCACATTCAAATTATAAGGCCAGGGTGGAGTTGGCATGTTTTTCTGGTCTCGGCGTGTTTTTTTTTCCGGCTTCCTAACACAGTCCAAGGACATGCAGATCGGGGTTAGGTTCCTTGGAGACACTAGGTGTGAATGACAGTTGTTTGTCTCTGTTGACAATATGATAGACGGCGGCCCTGCCTCTAGCTCAATGTCAGCTGGGGATCGGCTTCAGCTCCCCCCTTAACCCTAGAGGGTAAGCTGTGTAGATATTGGGTGGATTTTAAGATGGATGGATGGATGGATGGATATTGTATTCAAGTTGATCCTATATAAAGATGCGGATGTTGAGCTTGTTTGTTGGACGTGTGGACTAAATGTGTGTTTTTGCTCTTTACTGTGTTGTTTTGTTTAATATACAGTTGTGGATTCCTCTTGTCAAAGTGGGTAATGTTGAGAAATTTCACTTAAGTATGATGTAAAATTTTAAAGCTTCGTTGAGCTGCAGGCATGAGTCAGGCGACCTTTACGTCACATCGTCAACACCTGATTATACGCAACCGTGTTGTTGTCGGTTGCACCTCGGGCGATTCCCTTTGTGACTGACTCCCCTCCTTATGGTTTCCAAAGTGGAGGCATGTAGGGACACGGCCAATGCCAGTAAAGCCTCTATTCTATGTGTGTGAGTGTGTGGATGTGTCATTGTCAATGTCAGTTTAGCCGAGAGACGATGATTTTCACCTGCCGTGGGAATCTCACCTGATCGGACCTGCGTTGTTTTTTTTTTACCGTGAGAACTAATCTCCAGTCGAGGCACTGGATTGATTTGAGCGTGCACATTCATGATAACACACACATGCACACATTGTACTAGCTGAGGGAAAGTAAATACAGACTTAACTCTGCAAATAAAGCGACCAGAGAAGTCTGGGTTGGCATTTTTTAAACCGGCTGCATGCCCGGAATAAAAATAATTTAAGTCTTTAAGTGACACTCCATGCATGTGCTCAGTTACATGTGAGAGTATACTTAGAACACTCTGCATTCAAGTGTCCAGTGCATGCCTCTGTGTAGCGTAGTGTATGCGTGTGTGTGTGTGTGTGTAAAAAGGGGTGTGGGGACCGACGGAAAATCCAAGCTGACCACAGGAATGTCTCAGCAACACGTGCATCAGGTTCCCTCGGCCCCGGCTGGAGAACTGACAGTGTTCTTTCATTGACACCTCACATATTCACCCACTGCAGGGCAGGAAGGGCTAATGCACACCAGGCAGGGGACACATCCGAGAGCAGCCTGAGCTCTGTTCACACCCCAGGAGCCTCCTGCTGATGCACACACCCGTTGTAGAAAGGCTATTCTTGTGAGGACATTCACTCCTGGCTGTAAAATCTTGATCATGGAATGGGTGTCAGTGTATTGTTTTGCTTTGTCAAATTGTTTTGGCTGAAACTGAACTAAACTCGCTGCTTTCTAAAAAACGCAGAGTAAGGAGGTTCCCAGCATCTGAGTTAGTTTTGGTCCAGATCCACATGAGGGGCTGGATCCATGAAATCTCTCCCCCTTTGCTTAGAATTTAAATTAATGGCTCTTTTCTTACATTTTGAGTAAAACAATCTGGCATATTTAGTCGACTGATATGAGTGTGTGCAATTTGGTGCAACATGATTAAATTTAAGTGGACTGTTGGGCCTTTGCAGAGGTTTGCTTGTTATTCACACATTCTATTACATATAAAATCCTGAATAGGCTTTTTACACTATAATGTGTCCGTGACTCTATTTGCTGATTTTTTTACCTGGAGTTATTGTGTCAGTGATGTTTTCTGCAGTTTTGGGTGTATATATTTCTAAGTAGCTGTATAACTATGCAGATGCTAGGCTGGTACATTCTTGCAGCCACTGTTTACATTTGATTTAGCCCATAACTGGAGCTGTTTAGCTGATTAGGTTGTTGCTGATGTTGCTATTAGCGAGTGGATTTAAATAAAAGAGACGGGGGAACAAGGCGAAAACACTTGAGTGACTCAAGGGGGGAAAACATCACATCCTGTTTTCTAACTTTCTGAACTAAACCAAGCAAATAGGTCATTGGTTTGGAAAGCTTTGGGTTTTTAACCCTGTCCAGAGCATGTGGTCCTCATAAGTACAGGAGACACACACACAGACACACACACAGACGCACACACACAGGTAAGCCAGTCTACAGCCACACGGCCCTCTCTTGCCCCCTTTAACTCTAGCGAGGGGCCCCCGTGGTCTGCATACTTTAATAACTCAACTCACATGGTCCAAAAGTCCAAAGGAAAGCAGTGCAATACTTAATTACACCCAGTCAGACTCAAGCCAGTATGACATTCTGGCCACGGCCTCCTGAGCTCTCAGGGTCTCTGGACTGGGGGAGGAATGCTGAGGAGTGGAGTTCACCATAACAATCTGGACCAGGTATTGATAGAATCATCTTTTTAGTGCCGTGATATATTTTTAGAAACTGTGTGATTTCATCCAATGTATTCTTATCCAAACTGTAGCTGTTTGTCAGTCTTAAGCTCATTCGATTATAGGAAACTACAAAAAGACATTTCACTTCATGTCCCGGCTGAGGCTCAGTTTATGAAAGCACTCGGACCGGAGCCAAAGCAGATACGTATTCAAAGCACCGTTACTGGCTCTGTCATAAAGTAACTGCAGCTCTTTTAAACACTGCAAACGCATTACTGTTTCCAACCATAAACAACCGTGGCATTGATTTCATTAATGTCCATATGAGAGTACATTTTCTGGAGGGCACTGGGACTGAGATGAAAAGCAGATAAAGGCTGAAGGATAGAATGTAAGTTGGACTCTTTAGATAGAAGTTTATTATTTCCCTCTTGGCATCACAGCATGGTGACCACATGTGGGGCTGTATCAAAGCCACAGTGCACAGCGTGGAGTAGAGTTTCATTGTAACTTCTATGGTTTTGCAAATGGTTAGGGTGGACGACATGACAGCTAATGGTATGTTTACAAAATTTCTGGATAGTGGGGGGAAGTGGAGACATGTCATCCATCTTTATATACATCTATCTATCTTAGGGCCTCACTGCTATTTAAATCTAAAAGTTATTAAGCTGTTTAAATTACAAGACTAGACATGACTTGTCATCTATATCTCACTCTCTGAAACTGTGTTTTAAATCTCTACATGATTTTGTCAAATGAAAAATACATCTGCTCGGCAAAATAAACCAGATCGATCAAAAGACGGAGACAATAATGAAGTGATGCCTGAAAACAAAAGGTCTCACCAGGTATCTCTCATCATCCTTCATCCCGGGCGTGCGGATGAGGTGGTTCTGCTCGCCCCTCCAGTCACCAAAGCGGCGGAAGAAGTAGTTGGAGAGGAACCGGTTGATGGGATCCCGGATTATGTTGATATAGACGGGCTGCTCTATCCTGAACCTGACGGAGGCCAATGAAAACGTACGTTAACACCGTCCGCACGTATGAAACTACGTATAACATGAATGGCACTAGGAGTCTATTTGTTTACTGCACCTGGTGAAGTTGAGGAAGTGAACATGCCGTGTGTAGAGGAACGGCTGAGGGATATTGCTGATGTTCTTCATGAGATCCACCTGAAAGTAGACACACACACACACACACACACACACACACACACACACACACACACACACACACACACACACACACACACACACACACACACACACACACACACACAAACACACACAGGAATCACATGATTAGAGAGATAAAAAACCATCCCTTGAATTCAATCAAAATGCACAAGATCTCTTACACTCATGACTCATTTTCTCACCAAGCTCCATAAATGAATCCTTGGGAAATCAGTGAAATGTCCCCCCCAAAAAAATTAAAGGGGTGATAAACAAAATCCTGAATCCGCCCCCTGATCCTGATTTTGACCAGAATATCAGGTTTTCTTTCCTGACCCATAACACATCTTTCCACCAAGTTCGGTAGTAATTTTTACAGTAGTTTTTGTGTAACCTTGCTTACAAACTAACAAACGTACAATCCCACAAACAAACAAATTGACAAAGAGCTGCTGTAGGTGTCGTCAAATAGAAACAAAGATAAACACGTCGAGTCGCAGCGCTTGATTGTTTGAAATGAGGAGGTGGATAGAAAGTCCTTTGGCTGTAGATTAACCTGGCGCCTTGATTCGATTAGAATAATAATCCCACATCGCAGGCTGGCCTCGCCACAATTTCCATCTTTGCCTTGAGTGCAAAAACTTCGTAAAGTAATATTATTGTTCTGCTCATCTGGCAATACTCATCACCACAGCTCGTTTCCCCTCAGTCATGTCACACACAGGAAAGCCAACATTTAGAATTCCGTTATTCCAACGCCGTGTCCCAAAAAACCTTCTGCGTGGAGAGACGGGCCGACGGCGGCCAAAGCAAACGTGAGATATCGCAGCAGTGCCACATGCAGGTTCAACAGAGCCTCAGCTGGATGTGTAGGTGGTGAGGGCGAGGGAGAGAGTCTGGTTATTCCAGGGGAAACAACGAGATGTGACAAATCAAAGGGATTCATTGATGTAACCTGTCTTTTGGTAAATTGGCTGTTCTTTACACAAACAAAGACACAACAAGTCTTCCTCTCTGTCTTTCTTTCTTTCTTTTCTTCTTTTTAATTTGAAGTCAAGAGTAAATCCTGGAAATGAGGTAAAAACGTTAAAAATAGGGGCATTACTTACAGACAGCATCTTTAAAATACCAGAATCACTCAATGATTCCACCGTAAACTCTTCCTGATCGCTGCCCAGCTTTCTTTCATTTCCCTTGGTACCTGATTCTGTGCTATAACCTGTTGAATCCCTCTCTGTGTAGTCTAGAGACCTCTCTGGCCAAAGCCATTGATCCGCAGAGGAACCTCTTTGAATGTGCTGCTCTTAGAAAACCGTGCACAGGCACCTGTTACGTCACAGCCGGACTATTTGGACAGCAGCAGTAATATGTGTACTTGTTTATGTACACAGTTAATCTGAGGCCCCAGTCAGATTCAAGCTTCACACCGCCCCCCCACCCTCCTCTATAAACTCAGTAGATTTCCACTCGCTCAGCTTCCACTTTCTGTGGATGTCTCCTGCTGTACAGTATAAATTCTGAAACTTTCATTAGCGCCGACCCGATTTATTCCACCACTCCGGGTCCCACAGTATATACACTCTCTCTGTATCAATCCATTTTAAAAGAGGTTTATATTGAGAAAAAACTCTCACCCTTGACCGTTAGTCGAGACCAATTAGCCAAGAGCTAACCTCT
This sequence comes from Pleuronectes platessa, assembly GCF_947347685.1. Lineage (NCBI taxonomy): Eukaryota > Metazoa > Chordata > Actinopteri > Pleuronectiformes > Pleuronectidae > Pleuronectes > Pleuronectes platessa. Next base: position 15,358,185 of record NC_070642.1, read on the forward strand.
GATGTCCCCTACACCCCCCCCCCCCCCCCCCTCCCCACACCCAGGTTGACGTCAAGACGCTGTGCACATTGGGATCATTTGATGCATGTGTGTGTGTTTGTGTGTTTTTTCTAACCCACCCCTCCCCTCTGGTCAGTCTGGCCAGCCCCCCCCTCTCATTGACCAAGCAGAGCTGCAGGGAGACAGAGGGCAAGTGGTGCAGGACAGTCTGAGATTCCAGGCATACCTGCCACCGACCCGACCCCTGCCCCCCTCCGCCCCACCACCACCGCTTCCTGAGCCCCCGCGGTGTCCTCACAGGGTTTATAAAGGGAACCGGAGGAAGAGCTACCACCGCAGAACACCATGACCCTGCATTCAACTTTGTTTCTGCGACTTGCATTGAGAAACGAATGGGAGCCTGAACAATCAGGACCTGTAGGGACAAATATGGCAGTCAGATCACGGGGCTGTGTCCACGGGTTGAGCTCGTGCCCTCTGGCGGCGACAGCAAACATTTGATCTATTGCTAAAGACAATGATGATGAATTGTTTGTCGCTTGTGTCCTCTCTGCTGCACGTGTTAAACCCGGAACTGCCCAACTTGTGCTGGAGGGTACCACCGGATTATGAACAAGGGTTCCAGGGGGAAGGCACCAATTATGGTAGAGTTGGAGGGGGGGGATTGAGTGTCATTGGAAAAAGTTTGTTTTAATTGGTTTTGAGGTGTATCTTCCTATTTGAAAATTGATTATTAATTAAAAAAATGTTGGTAGGACCCAGCCAATATAAAGGAGGAGGCTGGAGGTTCTAATGGGGAGAAGTGGTCTTACCTTCCTTGAATAGAGTCGAGTCAGGAAGACTGCAAGGGCCTAACTGTTAAAGGGGCATCGCCTATAATGCAGAGGTTTTTTGTGTGTGTGTTTCACCAAGTCTACTTTTTACTTTTGTAGTTTTGTTACCAGTATAATTTTTTATTTTTCCATCTGTCTTTATTTTCTTCCAAAATCAGGTCTGTACTCTACATATTGCTGCACAGGGAATTAAGTTGGAATCGAAAAATAAATATACTTGGACTGAATAAGTGGGTTTGTCTCAGTGTTTGGGCCACGACCGCTTGTGCCAACCCTACAGACTCCAAGAGGATCATTCCGGATATTAGAGATAACTGATAAACTTCCCTCCAGCTCCAAATCAAATATCTGGTAAGTGACCAAAAGCAAACAGCCTCATGAGGCCTTTTTCTGACTCCGGAAAGAAAAGTTCCAAAAAATGTCTGGAGCAACTTACTCTTAAGAATCATTTCTGGAAAATGTCCAGACCTCAGTGCGTGTCTATTTTAGTGAAGCTGCTGAGATGCTTCTGGGTAGGAACTTATTCCAGTATTTGCTTGTATGGGCCCAGACACTTTTTGGTGTTGGGTGTTTGTGTATCTGTGGCTGAGTGATGCAGACGTACACATGGTCCACGGCTGCACTGCATCTGTCTGCTGGTTCGTGTTTTTGGAGGCCACAGAATCCCACATCAACACGGACATACCAACAATCAAGATGCTGTCTTTCTGTCTCTGAGGGTCTTTCAGGAAACGTCTTAAACTTCTCCAGCCCACTAAAGCCCCGGGGCTGAGAGGTACAGATGGGTCACTATACTATAAGTCTCCCATTTGCAGGAGTTCTGCAAAGTTCCAAGACGTTCCAGGGGGCCAACTCCTCTTTTTGGCAAACCACAAACAAGACATCAACCCCCGGGCAAAACCCATTAGCGGGACAACTGGGAGAGCTGGCAGGAAAGATGGTCCACTAACTGTACCCCTGAGCCATAACCACGGCTGATGAGAACAGCATTTCTAAACTTAGGTGACGTCTGGATCTGCATAAGTCAACAAGCGGAGAACTACATGGAGACAGAATACAGAATCACTCACAGACACCAGCACAGACGTACACTCTTTAAACCGAGCCCCCTTGCACAGACACTGGAATGCACACTGTTCCTGAGGAGCTCTGCTTGGGACCATTCACAGAGATGTTGTATGTCCAGAAAATGAATGTGTCTAATGGTGTCCTGCGCCCTGTGTGTGCAGCCAGCGATTCAGGGGTTTTGATGAATGGGCAAACAAGTAGCTGTTTCAATATTGACTCTTAACATTTACATCAAATCGGTCGGTAATGGCCTGCACATATTTAGCTCCTGCTGACCGTTCACAGACTGTGTGAAGCAGCGGCGGCTTATCCCACAAGGATCCTGTCAGTGTAGCGTGATGTGAGGATGTGAGTCATCGCTGCCGTGCTCCCACACAAACACACAGTTAGTCACTTTCTCACCCCGGTGATGCAGAAGCAGTTGCATTAATGGGAAACGTCATAGACAGGAGTGTAAGTGAGGAAACAATCGTCAGATGTTACCCAAGCAGTTACACACAGTTTGGTTAGTTTTTTGTATTTGACAACAAATCTGAGGAACACTTTGGTTTTAAGTTTACTAATCTATGTGATGCGAGGTTAGAGATATAACTCACAAATATATAAAATCGTTAAATCCGCATTTCCTCAACCAACTCCAACCAATGATGGACAGTTTAGACCAATTTGTGCAGATAATAAAAGACAATAAGTTGGAACATTATTGTTTTTAAAATTGCACAGTATGAGAATGTTTAATATTTGCTTTGAACTGATTATACAGTATTTCAAGAGGCCATGGTTCTCGGGATTATACTTCCAAACCTCAACCTCCTCGCTGGCAAAGTTTGAATGGTCAACATTTAATCTTCCTTATTGTGGTGTTTACTCTAATGTCAGCAAAAGGCCTGAACCTGGATCATCTGGTCATGTAGGCATCAACACACACACACACACACACACACACATACACACACACACACACACACACGCAAACACACACAGAATCTTCTCCCAATGCAGTCGAAAAATCCTTCACTTCCGTTTTCTATGTTTATTTAATGAATGTAAAAAATAAATTCTTTGAGGTTTGTGGGATGAGTCAGAAGAGAAAGATTAAGAGTCACATTAGCATTTGCGTTGGCATTCCCATGGGCAATTCTTCTAGCTCTTTTTTTTTTACACTAAAGCAGTTCTCCCTCTGTGAAGCCAACGCTCATGCCCTCCAGATACTCCAGGAAATAATAAAGGAGGCTCCTCTTCCTTTAGCCTTTTTTTCAACCTGAATGAAAGACAAACAGTAACGAGTGGCTGCTGCTGTCGTGTTCACTGCAACCGCAGAGTTAAGAGCACAACAGAAATCGAACATGCTTTTTCCCTACATACGCTAAGTGTTACCTTCAGTTGTCATCTGCTTTAAATCTGAGTGTTAAAATGAAAGTTCAGAGGTGTTAGCCCGGCTGAGCGTTATTATAGGTTTTATAGAGACGATGAATGTCAACTCGGAGAGACAACGAGAGTCCAGGGCTTTTGGCGATAAAGGCAGACGGAGGTGTAAACAAAAACATGTGATTTCCACAGCTGACTTTAAACGTCACATCCTCTTAGTCTTTGAACTGTTACATCCAACAGTCGCGCCCCCGCTCCTGAGCTGTACCTGTTCATGTTTCGTGAGGCGCGTTTTATTGTGGATGTCGGAGGAGACCAGGTTGAACTGGTGTTTCTCAGCCAGTAGCCTCAGTAAGATGACCACCGTCCGGCTGCCGCACTTCCCCACGCGGTTATAGACCACCTGGCTGGGGAACGGGAGGACCTGCAAACACACGAACACGCAAACATGTTACATTAATATTACTGAAGTGCATTATTATCATTGTGCATTTTTGAACACAGGAACAGTGGAGTCACAAAGTGTTGGAAGGGAAACAAAGAGGAAAAAAGCGAGGTTAAAAACTGTAATGCCTCTTTCTTTGGCCTTTGACCTCTGCAAAAGGTCTCTCAGGGGCTGCACTCTGTTGACCTGACTACATACACCCCCCCAACACACACACACACACACACACATACACACACACACACACACACACACACACACACACAGAGACACAAACGGCATGCATGCTCTCATCTTCTCTGCTCCTCTCAGCTCCATGAGTCAGAGTCTGTGATGACTTCAGCAAAGTGATAATGATGCAACTTTTTAGTTAACACACACACACACACACACGCGTCCGCACGAGCATACAAACACAAAAAACATGAGTCACCAGTTAAACAAGTAGCATGATTCAGACCTTCAAATGAAGTGGATGCCATTGTGTAAACACTGATTTGCATCCGAATTAAATGGAACTAATTTTTAGAACAAGGGCAGCAACAATGCACTAATTTGTCAATCACCTCATGAGGTTTGCAGAAGTGGCCCCTCTTAAGAATGATCTCCAGCCGTGGGAATTTACCAAGAGAGCAAGACTGACAATAAATAAAAGGAAGTTAAAGGAATTAATGGGAGCGAAGAAGACTTTAGGGTCTCTTGAAATGACATTTTGGATTGGGTCAGATCGCTTCTCCCAAACCAAGCAAAGACGGATCCTGTCTGTCGCTGCCATGAAAACAGTTCCCCTTTTTTAAATGAAGCCTTCCAGTAAATCTGATTGGGGGGGGGGGGATGCAGCAGTGATGAATGCTTGTTGGTATTCTCAGCCTGGGAGAGTCATTGAACTTTTTCCCGGGGGGGGGGGGGGGGTGACAGTGTGTGTGTGTTTGGAAGAAAAGTCTGAGTGACTGAACTAACCGGTTCATTGGCTCATGGGGGGGGGGGGGGGGGGGCCAGTTTATGAACAATTTGGATAGTTTTCTAGGTGACTGGCTCACTGACTTTTACAGGATGAATTTGACCTCCGACCTGCTAGCTTCTCCCTCCACTGTGATTTAAAATCCCCTCACATTTAGTTAGCATCAGGGCTCTCACACACACACACACACACACACACACAAACACACACACACACACACACACACACACACACACATACACACACACACACACACAAACACAGGCTGATTTGGTTCTGTCTTACCCAGGTACAGGCTCAAAAACAGCAAGGGATTCTTGACTTTTAGTACGATCCAGGGAAAAAAAGAAAAATCAAGAAAGACAAAGGGGGATGAAGAAGAGGAGCTATATGGAATCCAAACAGCAGGGAAGAGAGGTATGAATTTTCCACTTAATCCCATTTCCGCTTTGATTTCCCAGAATCCCTGCGTCTACCTGGACGTCATTAGAGGCTGAGGCACGTGGGCACACTTTCCCTCGAAGGAAGCAGCGTGATCTTGGAAAAACAATTCCCAGGGGAAATATGTGCTTATACAAGCTTTGACAAGTTGTGTTGACAGACGTGCTTCAGCTTGTGTCACGCGCTGAGACGTCATCATCGGCCAGACGTTTCTTATATAAAAAACTAGAATCACCTTCTAATCGCTAAAAGTACTTTTGTAGATTAGACTCTAATGGCGTCCAAAAAGAAAAAAAGGAATAAACTAATGGTCAGTGTTTGTAATTTCACTCAGTTTTGAGAAAAGATTAGGATCAGATGATGCAACATTCCTCAGTGTTTTCAAAGTAAATACAGGATTCTTAACTTTCCACAATGAGGTGGCGGACCAGTATTTTGCTTAGTTTACCCAGTTAGTACATGTTTCATGTTTCTGTAGTTTACCTAAGTAGATTTCTTTTCGAGAACTTTTACTCCACTACATCTGCAAATATCTTTATTTTCCTTCTACTCAACTACAAAGCTCAAATTGTTTTTCATTGTTCAAAAGGTATCAATTACTGGAGTGGAATTAGTTCATTTAGCCAATCAGAGCGGGCAGGTAACATTAGACCCCGCCTCCTGTAGCAGCATCACTGGTGAAGAGGAAAAAACTAAAATGGAGACTCAGCTATAATATGAAGATTTATGAACTATTTATATGAAACTCTTGTACTCTTGGGAACAGGCTACAGGGAGCAGGCTACACCCTGCATGTTCACTTTTAATACTTTGAAATATATTTTAAACTAAATACTTTACTCAAGTAGAAAAGTTATTGTGGTACTTTTACTTGAGTACATTTCTGTCTATCTAGTACTGCCTCCACCACTGTTTAATAGTCTGGTGTTGTATAATACAAGATAAACATCAGAGATGCCATCAAAGGTCCAGCCAGCTCTGACATCACCGACAGGACAACCTCTCAGTTTGGTTGTTCCCGACACATCTTAGGTTTCTGATGCACGCTGTGAGAAGTGACGTGATTGTGTCAATAGTTGATCCACAGTGTTTTAAAAATACAATTATGTAACAGTGCTGTTTTCCACCGTGTCTGATCTGGGCGCTCCTACTCCCGAGAGTCAGGCTGCTGTTGTGGTATTTACAGATACGCGAGCCAAAATCCAGCCGACTCTGAGGACGCCAGTTGTCCTGCACCTTTACTCTCTCTCACGCTCTCCTCCACTTCTAGCTTCAAGTCTATTTTTGCCTCCTGCACCAAAAAACCTTCATGCTGCTTGGAGACATTTTCAGATGTGACATTAGTTCAACAAACACGTGCAAATTATTGCCTGTGTCTCGTGGCCTGACCACCCATCTCTGCAGAGAGCCAGCTGAACACTGCTTTCACTCATCCAACAGCGAGTTTCAGGGCATGTCCTGGTTTGCCACACATCACGACCACCACGCACCCGCTCATCCATCTTCTTCCTGCAGGTCCTGGAAAACCGCACCAGCAGCGCTAACCTGGGAAAGGGCGCTCGGCTGGTTTGAGTTAAACCCTGCTCTGGGTTCGTTGCTCTCGGCTGTGAACTGCTCATCCCACGCTGAGTGGAGAACAGCATGTTAAGGTTTCGGTCGGGGCAAACTGCAGATTCGCAGAGTTTCCTGTTATTAATTTTCTATCAGTTCGTCTCCACTACCACTCGGGAGGGAGGTGGAGGGAGAGTCTGTACTTTCCGTGCAAATGCATTTTTTCACAATTAAGATGAATTCATTTTTGGAGCTTGAAAGAAATTGGGAAACTTACAAAAAATTGCAGAAATGTAATGTGTGCAGCAGATGGAGATTGTTTTTTGACCTGTTTGTTTGTGCGTTTGTTGCTGCATCTTTCCACCATTTTTCCACAAACAAAATGAAAATGACAACATCACCTCCTTAGCTGAGGTAATGAAAAGACCTCCTGACATTGCCCCAAGAATGTTAGTGCATGAATATAAAGTAAATCTATTGTGGCTATAAACAGTCTCTCTGTTTAGTGCAATTAAAAATTCAACAACACGATGTTGGAAAATGTGCCCTATTAAAAGATATATTTAAAAATATGTATATATAAATGCAGACATTCTTGCCGTTGCTTCCATAAAGAGTCTCAAAACTTTATTCTGAGAGTTGTGTGGTTTTTCCATACGCTTTCATTTACGTTGAGCTTTCAACTCACTTTCTAATCTTTCCCTGCATTTACCAGAACCCCAGGCCTCTGTGTGCACATGCTGCTACGCCACCACCCCTCCGCAGAGACATTCTCAAACAAAATGATAATGGGAGATGTGGCTGGTGAAGCGTTTGACGCTGACGAGGCACCGGCATCTTCTGTCTGGATGAGATGAGACGGGAAGGGAACAGCTGATGTATCATCAATGTCCCAGCCTATAGTCTCTGTGAATGGAGGCTGTGTGTAGTGAGTAAAGCCTGTAAAGATAATGTGGCTGCAGAAGACAGCCGCAGTCAAATGATACGTGAAAGAGCCAGAGTGAAAGGAAGGAGAAGACAGAAGAGCTTATTGATTTCAAACTTGGGAACTTGACGGGACGGCAATGAAACCTGAGGTAAAAAATAATATTAAACCAGAATATAATAGAAGAGCCCATAACTCTGCCAAGGCCAAATCTGATTAAATTCAATCAAGCTGAACCGAATTTTTACCAAAACAAATCTGATTAATTATTTCCTTTGAAAATGGGGAAAATGTCAAGAAACACACATCTCGTAACATTCAATAAAGTGAAATCCAGATCCGCAACAAAATGTAATGTGTTCTTCCCTGACTCATACAGCATCCTTCCACCAAGTTTAATGGAAACCGGTTCATTTGTTTTTGCGTAATGCTGTTCACAACCTCACAAACACTCATGAAAACAAAACCTCCTCTGTGAAGGCAACACAACTTGCTGCTACTCGTGCAGCTCATTGCGGTGAGACTCCGGTATTTACCTGAATGCAATCCAGCTTAACAGCTCAGTTTTACACTGAGTCCATCTCTGCTTGTGACACACAGAACTATTCTTTAATTATGAAACAAAATTTTCAGAGGACCATGTTTTATTCAAACGCTAAAAAACTCCTGCAAGTCAATTATTCTTTATCACTCCCTTGTGCCTCTTGGAAACTTTTTCGTCCTCCATTAAAATCCCACTTTTCTCAGTCAAAATTAATTCCAGAGCTTCTGTGTTTGTATAACAATGTAAATATTCAGAAGTCAGTCGCCGCAGGACACAGTCAAGCTGCTGCTCTCCCAACTCTGTCTGCAACGGGGAATGGAAATCAACTTGTATTCATTGAACTTAATTTCCATTAAATCTTTGCAGGCACTGTTATAGAAAAAGTTTGGCAACCTACAGAATACGCTTTAGAGACTGAGAAGTAAACTTGGACGTGTTAAGTTAAAAATAAAGCTCTGTATGAGATGGTGCTTTTCCCTGAAAGATAATGGTGGTATCAAATTCCAGCAATGTCCGGCCTGGTTTGGTTCATCGAAACAACACTTCCCTGTTATCTGTGAGAAGCCAGCACTGTGGTTACTTGGTTTGGCCTGGTGGCCAGAACAGGCTTTTCAAAGTAAACACATAACTCTGCAACAAAGCCCTCATGTGACCCACTGCAGCTGAATCCAAACAGCTGCTCACGACAGCCACAAACAAAAACCTGCAACCAAACTATTAGGTCTAAGGTTAGGTATGTGCTAAATGCCTCAGCCAATAACTCCTTTAGACCAAAACAAAATGATAAAGTGGATAAAATAGGTTGGAAATGAGGTGAAGATGAGTTGGTGATTGATTAAAGAACAAGATAATGAACAAGGGTCGGACGGAGGAAGAAAGCAGCTGGCAGAGCAGGGAGGAGAGATAGTCGTGCAGCTGGATGAATACAAGGCTCCTGTGTGTGTGTGTGTGTGTGTGTGCGTGTGTGTTTGTTTGTGTGTGTGCGAGAAACTGCTCAGAACATTACTGTAGCACTAAAGCCGAGTCTAGTTGCTATTTGGAGTGGGTTTGCGAGCAGCCCCTTCACACAGACCTAACCCTTATCCCGACTGGACTGAATTGGCTTTGGAAACATGGGGCGGCACATCAGAGACAGAGAGAGGGAGGGATGGGGGGGAGGAAGAGCGAGAGAGAGAGAGAGAGAGAGAGAGAGAGAGAGAGAGAGAGAGAGAGAGAGATTTGGATGAAAAAGGAAATACTCACTCTTGGAACAGGAGGTCCGTGGTCATCCAGGTATGTGGATTCACCTGCAACAGGAGTAGATACATTAGGGTAATGAAAAAACGCTCCATGATCAACTACCTAGAAAGAAAGCGACTGAAGGTGCAAAGATGGTTGAAGCAGGACAAACAAACATTTAAGTTCACATGAGAGAGTGACCGTGATGTAGCAGCAATTCCCAGAAACAAACATACGAAAAAAAACATATTCATTTGCAAACAAGAATTGCCGCCCTGCAGTTGAACGCCTCCACTAACAAATTCAGTTTCAGTCAACACACATGTTTTTTAAAGACCCACGAAGTCCCAGTGACCTTTGACCTCTGAAATCTGATCAGTTGAGTCCAAGTGAAAACTGGTCAACAAAGGCAGACTTGAGATGTCGCATTGTCACGTTCAAGAGGCCGAAGACGTGTTTTGTGAGGCCACTGTGACCTCGACCTTTGACCTTCAATTACCAAAGTCGATATCGTTCATATCTGAGTCCAAGTTCAAGGCGTTCCTGAGATTTGGCCAAATGTTTGTTTTGGGAGGTCACAGCGATGATCAGTTCATCCACGAGTCCAAAGTAACGATTATGCCAAATTTGAAAGGATTTCCTGGAAATGTTACTAAGATATTGTGTTCTCAAAGGCAACAGACGTATTTGTGAGTTCAAAACAGGATCCAACATAAACCCTCCAGCCACTGGCGATAGAGAAGTCCCCTCGTGCCACAACACAGGTGGCTCTTCACCTCGAGACCTCCACCCTCCATCTCCTGCCACCCAGAGAAAACAGTGGTAGCTCTTTTCCACTTAGCGAGACCATGTCATTAGGAGTGTCGCAGCCCATTTATACAATATATATCCAACCCTGCATGGGAAGCTGTTTTATCTGGAAATAATGGAGGTCATTCACATGGCTCCACACTGAGGGCGCCTGTGCCCCCGCTTCCCTAAATCGAAGCTCGGGCCTCCACACAGCGGCCTTTTCTTTGGCTGCCTGTCCAGACACACAGAGACGCATCGCTTCCCATCACATTTACAACCTTCAGGTGGTGCGCCCAGAGAGAGAGAGGGAGGGAGAGAGAGAGAGAGAGAGAGAGAGAGAGAGAGAGAGAGAGAGAGAGAGAGATAGATAGAGAAAGAGAGAGAGAGAGAGAGAGAGAGAGAGAGAGGGAGACACATTGGACAGCGTAGGAGGAATAAGACTATAAAGAGAGGAAATACTACATAACAGAACAGACTCTCTTTGTGTGTCTGAAACGAGAGCCAGCATTGTGATGAGAAATGCAAGATACGTTGCATGGACACACACACATACACACACACACACTAGTGTCCCACATGGCACACACTCATTTATGTTATTATATCCTTTGAGCTGGAAGTGTGTTGTACAACTTTGACAGTAGTGTTTATGCTTTAGATACTGGTGTGTACTCTTTGAGTAATTAGTCTAACACTGAGATCCGATCTGCCTCGGCTTGGCTCTGTTGCAATATCACACACAAACACACACACACAACCACACACACGCACACACACACACTCACACAGAGTTACTGTATATAGCTTCATATTGTGGCTTATTAATTCATCAGACGCTGGATGTATAAATACTGACACAGCTGCACTTTGCCCAACCCCAGGAGGAGCTTTTTTTTTTCCACACTCTCTTTTTCTGAGCATCTGCCTCCGTCTCTCTTTCATGACTTCACACAGTTTTCCCGAGGAATGAGAGAGTCGAGGGCTTTGTGTTTGCAGCTCCTCACCGAGGCATTCGAGGTCACGCCGGGGCGAGGATGCAGGGAGGCAAACGTCTCTGGGCCTTCCTCCGTCACCCATCACGGACAAACGGCTCTCCCACCAACCCGCTCCGACCTCCAGCCCCTCCCCACCTCCCGTGTGTGCTTCTCATTAGCGTGGATAGAGGATTGGAACTAATTTTTTCCAGGGCACGGGGCTCGTAAAAGGCTGACAGCTGCCCTCCACCCCCGCCACTGGCAGAGAGAGGAAAATGAACTCAGCCACTGTACATTAGACTGCTCTACCTCGATGTACCCCTGATCTCCTGATGAGGAGGACGAGGCTCTCACGAGAAATATCTTCAGACATCCTCCGTTTAGGACCCAGGAGCCAAGGAGTACCCTGACCAGTGTCAAAGCATCACTGCTTTCCAGACACCTGTCAGAGTACAACACAAAGTAGAGAAAACCTATTTGAAACACTAAAAAGCCAAACGTTATCTGTCCCCAAACAGAGATTTTAAATTGGCAGAAGATCTCTAACCTGTCAGAGAGACAAAGCACAGACAGATCCTAATCAAGTGTTGGCTCAGTGACCACAAGCCGACAATCGAACGAGGAAGACGCACAAAAATCATGGCAACCGGGAGAAAACAGCACACGAGGAAGTCGCACAATATATCAACCTGACACAACCTGACACAACCTGACACACCAAGTTAGGACGCTGCATTGACTGTCACTCATTTCGGGCAGCCTGATCACAAACCTCACTTAACAATGACCGTGGAAATTACGTTTGGTCTCATTAGGGCCCGGTCACTGTTTTGAGGGAAAAGGTCTATATATGTACACATATTTATATAATTTATGGTAAATACATAATTATCCATCTTGGTGTTGATTTTTTTGTTCTTTCATTCTCAATTCTGAAGCTGCACTGGGGGCTTTAACGCGACTCAACACACGACTTCATGTTGACTTCTGATTGTTTCCTCACCCGTGTGTAAACATCCTGTAAAGAAAAAATACACGGGTCAGGAAAGGTCAAGTGGAGAAATGGTTGAGGGCTCACTTGAGAAGTTGAATTAAATGAAGGTCAGTGCTCCCTTTGAACACTACCTCAAGTCGGATTGTATGGTGTGTGTGTGTGTGTGTGTGTGTGTGTGTGTATGTGACTGAGGTAGAAACTAACTGGAGTGTGAGCGTATATGCATCGGCCTGTAGCTGATTGGTTAATTGGATTAACGAGTCACGAGATCCATAAACTTGCCTCTCATTAACAACGCCTGTGTGACCATCCTGATGCACAATTATCTAATCAATAATGGAAAATTAACGACATGTATCATTAATGTGTTTTCACTATTTAACCAGTGAATTCTAAAACTGTCTTTATAGCTATGAGAGGGAAACTAAAACCAGATCTATTGAAGGCCACACAAGAACAACTGCTTTTACCACCAACACATATTTGTCTTGACCGAATTAAGAACATTGTGGAACAGAGCAGCTTTGATCTGCATAATAAGAGGTCTTTAAAATCGTGGAGCTAATAGTGTGCGTCTTCAGGGTGAGATCTTGAGTGATTTATTCAGCAGAACAAACTGTGAAACTGTGAGAGGCTGATTATTTGTGCCATGATTGTTTTTTTTTTCTCTGCATGGTTCAAATATACAACAGGAACTGATTACAAACAGTGATTTTCCCACAAGTTTGGGGACAATAAAATACACAACGCCACAATATATCATGCATAACTTTAATATGTGGACACAATGATGACCGTGAACCCTGCATTTACATAAGCTTAAGTATTTAATTACACACACGTATACACACACACTCACACACACGCACGAACACGCACACACACACAAGGCCATCCACTGTTCCTGTCCAGGATCCTGTTAAAGCAAATTACCACCCACATCAATTAGTCACCTCATTAGTTGACAGAATTTATTTTTCTCCAGTGAAAAAACTGAGTTATTTGATGTTGCTGACTCGCGCCTGCTGCACACTGGAGGGTTTTCAAATGTGATTTTAAAGATGTGGGAGACCGTTTTACATAACGACAGATGTAACCGATTTTTAATCTGTTATTCCACACGCTTGGTGTTTAAACCCATGATTTCTGATTCCTAACAATCGAAAAACTTGTGTGATCAAACCTGGCTTCAGAATAAAAGTTTGGAGGTGGAGTCAACTCGTTGCACTTGTTCGTGTAATATTCTACACTGGAAAAACGTAATAAATGAAAAATAAATCACGCACTCATACCGTTCCAATTCCCACTGCTCCGATCTAGTCGGTGACATTGAGGTTTTGTCTATGAGCACCAGATATTGATCTATTTATCACATGGGAAGTTTCACTGGGAGTTGTTTTGTGTCCTGATGGTTTTTCTAGCTGCTCTTTACCAGAATAGGACAGCACCATTGTTCATGTTAAATACTCTGATGATACAGGCATTGGAAGGAAGCTAACAGAAATGTCATCGTGCAAAGGATACAGCTTTGTGTTTTTCAATAGAACATGGAAAATATAACGTAAAGATAGATTCTCTGGCAGTGAGAGAAACATAGATATGCAATTAATGTAGATATCAATAAAACACAGACACCTATCTACATTTCCAGAACCAGGCTTTGACCATCCCAGAATCATTCCTCCCTGTGGAATTCTCCCCTTGGTGTTGGCCTGCTTCAGGAATGCTACAGTAAGTTCAGGAAACTTCACAAACATGCATTTAGAGCGCAGACCGTTTCATTTGCTTTGTGAAACTGGCGACCGAGCTAAGTAGAGCTTAGGAAAGAACACATCCCAGAATAGGCCGAGGTGGGAGCGGAAAACCACACAGGAATGGCTGTTGAGCCGAGCGCCAAGAGGACGGGAGCAAGGGCTGAAGCTGGAGGGGCCTTCGCTTTGCTGTGGGACACGACTCCCGAGGCAAAAGATGGAAGGTTTGCAGAGCCGCTGCCTTGGAATGTTCTGCAAGTATGTGAGCAGTGAGCAGATTGCAGGTTTCTCCGACTGTGAAAACGAAACTTTCTCATTCTTAACCACATCCTGTTTCTCTCTGTATCACGGAGGGAAATGAGAAAATCAAAGGGCTGGTGTTTGCTTCATGTTCTTACAGACAGTGCTGCAGGAATAAAGAGGGAAGTGTGATGGAGAGGGAAGAGGAAGGAAAGAGTGCGGTAGAGTTTGAAAAGAGAGATATGAGTGTTCGCTGCAGTCGACAGTTACATAACTGTGTAAAACACACCCAGGTCTGTTGTTATGCTCTTTACTAAACACATGAGCCAAAATAGAGAGCACATGCAAACAGAGTCAGTGTCAATGGGCTACATACATGCTTTTCTGTGTGTTTGTCTGTGAAATGTGAGTGTGTGTGTGTGTGTGGTCACCCAACCCTTTGATTAGGCGTGTAGGAGTGGCCCTCCATTACGACCCCTAGCTCCACCCATCCACATAATTACAGAAGGGAGTTAAACTAAAGGGTCAGGGTCTCCACCCTCTTACGCCCAACTCCACATCGCCCCTGAGACACTCGAGAGTCAACAATGATTAGACAGGTTTCTGTTCCTCCTGCTGTGTTACTGGAGGTGCCACATGACCAAAGCCTGGCAGGGGGGGGGGGGGGGGGGGGGGCTAATTTGTGGACTTTTTGCTGCCCTGAAGTTTTGGGTTGCTGTACAGATGGTATGTACAGGGGACTGCAGGGTGACTGTCATGGTGGTGTTTGTGGACACTAGTCGTTGCTACTGTGTGCTCGGGATGAACCACTGAGCTGGAGCAGAGCGGTGTTGACTCAAGTGGCCGCAACCGCCAAATGCCCATTGAGCCCAGAATAAAAGACAGACTTTGCAGAAAAACTAAAAATCCTAATCATTTCAAATGCTTCAGTGAAGAACTGAGGAAACAGGGTGACTCAACCGATTTGTGAGGGAAACCGTCCATGTGAATGCCTGCATCCTTTTCAACCAGTCCTGGGCTAAAGAAGTGCTGCGGCTGATGAAGATGCCGCATGACAACCCAGCACATTCATGGACAGACACACTTTGAAGTAAAGAACTGACTTGAGTCAAATCTAGGATGTTTTGTCAGACGACGGATGATCGGTCATGTATTTAGCTACTGGTGCATTTCTTTGAACAGTCACTTTCCAGCCCTTGGAAGATTTCACACTTGATGAAGTGAATCAGTGTACGGGACCCCAGCGGAGTCGTTTGATGCCTCAAAACTTGAAGGGGAATCAATGAGACCGAACGAGGACAAGCAAAGTACATAAAGACAAATGGGGGCTGTTCATGCATGCGAGGAAACCATGAGAGGAGCGGGAGAACATCACCTTCGTCGAGCCGCGTGGCCTGTTCGCTGCAGGAATCAAACTCGGTCGGACTCAAACGCCTCAGCACAGAGCAGGCACAGCTCTATAGGTACATGCTACACAAAGCAACACATTGAATTTAGGTGAGTGAAGGACTTTTGGACCTGTTCTTAGGGCCACAGGAACCTTTCCACTTTCTGCCCACTGATTTCAGCACAAACACCTCTTAATCTTGAGCTGGCGTGACCCCCCTCAGTCCAGCATGCGGTCACTGACTCTGGAAATCAGGTTCAGCTTTGAAATGAAGAAATGAGCCATGAAGAGCTAAATTGGGGAAGCGGTGGAAACCCTAATAGACGTCTGACGCCATGAAGTCCAAGTAGAAGTAATCACTCGTCAGCTAGAGAGGAAGTGATGCGATGAACCCTGCTCTTCCTTCAGCGGTGCATCCTGAGGGCGACAGGGGCCGCCGCCGCTACAGTTCATGTGAAGCTGAGAAAATTGCTCGTCGCGGGGATTTCTGGTGAGCCCAATGCTCCGTCAGCTTTCTGCACTTCCGTTGTTTTAAAGTGCTTGTACAGTTATTTCTTTACATACCTCGTCTCTGCCTGGGGACATGTGGACTCAACACCAGTTGTCTCGCTAGCCTGTCCTTATGGATAAAGGCATAGTGACTGACCAGTGACTTTTTCCACACACTCCTATAAAAGAAGTCAAATGGAGGGGACCTTTTAAGTCTTAGTTTTTTATCTGATGAAGACAATTAGGTAAAAATAGAAGAATCTATGGGGAAAGTTTCAGAGACACACACACACTTTAATTAAAGATGCTAACCTATAAACCACAGAAGCTTCACAACAAGTATACAACATTCAATGAAAGGACGTAGTTGTGGTGAACCAAATTAACATGAAAAATATGTTTTGACTCAAAGTCTGAAAAACCCAAAGCCATGTTATTTCCGGGTATTTCAAGATGTAAACAATGGTGGACGCGTGTGCGACAACAACAACAAAAACAAACAACAGCAGCAGACCCACACAAAGACCGACCACAGCTGGGACAATACTCTGCCTCTGTTGTTAAACACCAGATCCCAAAACACGCCAGATGTGAAAGACACAAATAGAAAATGCACACAACCACACATACACACACACAAGTTAAATCTGTGCCATAATCCAGTGGTAATACATTGTTTTAGAGAAAAAAGGAAGTTGTGTGTCTTGTTGTGAGATGTTACACAAGCAAGATGTTTTCGCTCCATTAAAATACATTTTAAAATAAAAAAAGAAATGGATATTAAATGAGAGGCTGTTAATTGAAACTGTAAAATGGGCGAGAGACTCTTGTCACCCTCGGACAAACTAAACTTTTGTACACTTACTAGTATGGCATATAAATCTCATTGTAATATACAACAGTGATTGGTCTTGGCATTTGAAATAAATATAAATTAAAATACTGTCTCTTGAAAAAACTGTTGTTGTTTACACCAGTGTTCCTTCACAGCATCTTGATGGACTGCTCTTAGTGCAATACACTTTGGCTTCGACTACAGTGGGAACAGAAGGCTCTGCCTGAGTGAAAGCTCGGAAAGAAACACCCTGCTTCAGACGCTTGTTTACAATCCCAGTCCCCTGGCACGGAGTCTCAACCAATCTAAATCAGTTTTTGACAGAGTTTTTTTTGCAGCTAACAGTGATTTAGTGCTCTGAAGCCTGTTCCTGTTTTCTCCCATTATATCCCCCATTAAAGCTCCCTTCTTATCCTGGTGGCGTCTGCACCAGTTATCCCAGGTCAGCGAGGTGCCTTCCCCTTGTGAAAACACATCACATCTATCTAATGGGAACTTTCACCTTTTTCAGCATCGACAGACGGAATGAAAATCTCCCCCGAAAAAGAGCCTCCAGCATGTGTTGAGCTCCTGCTGGTAACCATCAGCAAAGACAAGGCCAGAGGAGTAGGAAAGACAAAAATAAACACACAAAACAATGTGTCATTACGAATCCTTTCATCGTGAAACAGACAACAGCTGCTCGCGGAAAACCGTAAACATCTGCCACCCTTGCTTTGAGGAGAGCCGTGATTCTGCTGAGTCACAAATGAAGCATGCTATAGATACACTCGAGGAGCCGGGTGTGTGTGCGCCACGCCTCTCTGCACAATCATCACCAAACCAGATATTGTGTCGGTGAACCCACTCTTAACTTGTATTTGGATTTTCTGCTGCTCTGTCATGATGGTGAGGTTTTTTCCTTTCCCTTCCTCCTCCACACAAAAAAGCTGCCATTGGAAACAGTGAGGGTGAAAGACTGCTGCTCTCACCGGCCAAAATAACCTTTCAATCTTCCATCTTGAATCTTTTGACTTTTCCCCGACTTCACAGTGAGCGTCTGCTATCTGCTTGCTTTAGGTTTCATGCTTGGATGTGCATGTAGCCACTGAGAGAGCCTGCACTGCACTCATGGTCCGTCCCTGCAGCACAGAGCAGAAGTCTTTAACCCCACCGCCAACACACGCACATGAAACACACATAAAAAAGAAATCACATGTGTGAGGAGCCTGAATGAGGCTGCAGATTACAGCGAGCTCAAAGGAAGGAATTTGACAATTTGGGAAATGCACTTTGCTGCTTTTTTTTTTTCTTGAGTTAGATGAGAGAATCAATACAACTTTCATGTCTGTGCGATGGAGACAGAAAGCTGAGCGCCCCGGACTATAAACACGAGTAAAGAGCCTGTAAGAAAATGTGCCTCTGAAGCTCATTTATTAGATTTAGATGTGCTTATAGCTCAGGCCAAGCTACGTGGCCGCTGCCTGAAACTTCCATAGACTTTATACAAAGATTGACGACGTGTCTTCGCCAAAATTACGCCAAAAGATCCTGGATATGAACGCCCCACCGCCATGAGCATCTGGAGAAGGTGCCTGTGTAATAAAGGTGTCATGTTCCCGTTAATACACAAGCTCGACCAATCAGGAGTCAATCAATCATCCCCGTTTTAATAGTGTCAAACAACCCATGAAAACCAAACTTCCATCAGTGTCAGACATCAGTCCTTTGAGGAATATATTATTTAAGGTTGCTCCAAATGATATTACCTCTATTTTGTTTGATCGGCGATCTTCCCCAAAAAATCCTAATCGGAACAGCCTTAATATATTATTTAACAGCAAACTTTTAAGGTGCATAACCAGCAGAGTTCAACTTTTCTCTCCTCCCGCTCTCTCAGATGTCTTCTTGTGGTATCGTATACCCTAAAAAAAAAAAAACACACATGTGGAGAGACAAATGACAAATGGCCGTGCACGCTCATCTGTGGTGTGCTTTGTAAATCAACTGCTCCCCCCAGACAGGAGTTTGTGGGGGTGAGCTCTGGACGGACATGGTGAAAGAGGCAGAATGGGGGCAACAGAGGGAAGTAAAAAAAAAAAAATTGAAGGAGGGATCAGACAGAAAACCAGGGAATTCCTACAGAGCACCAGAATTCCTCTGGGTCCGTCATGTGACACAAGAGTTACATTCAGGAAAAGCATCTGCTGCAGTGCAGTGCACAGTGAGGAAATGAAAAGAAGTAAAGACAGGGGCGGAGAAACGGAGAGGGTGAGAGCGGAGGACAGCGAGAGTGAAACAGGAACAAATAGGTATCGAATTGGTTTGTGAAGAAGAGAAAGAAGAAGAAGAAGAAGAAGAAGAAGAAGAAGAAGACGAATGGCATCGTTTGGCTACTGGAGCTTCCTCAATGTCCTGAAATCCCTTCATCAGAGACTAATGATGATTCCACCAGGAAGCACAGATTTATGTGCAAACAGACACACAGAGAATATAGCTTACTCTAGTAGAGCACATGAACACACACACATGAATGGCTCAACAGCTGGTTCCAGAGGTAAACATCACATTCATTTTCTGAAAATAGATTAAGATGAAAAGCGATAATATTGCAAACATCCAATGAAGATTTATTACAAGCTACGAGTCCAGCTGCTTTTTAAGAAAAAACTATTTCATTCCCAATGTCAAGGAGAAGGTGTAATTGTGACGTCTCTGATTGGTTGAGGAAATGTTGGCTACTATCACATGGTTCAGCGTTACTTTACGTTTACCACAGAGAAACCACTGTTGGTTTTTTTAGAGATGAAGACAACAAGGGTAAACTCAAGGGATCATTTGCAATGGTTTATGGGATGAGTAGTCTTTTCGCTCTTAACAATAACATAATTATTATGCACACAGTCTTGTTGCTTCATCTTTTTCCCATTTTCCCAATATTGGTTTTGCTTGGAATCAAATGTTTTAGAGTCTTGACTCATCTCGTAGCTCGGCAACTCTTTTTATAAGGATTTTCTGAAACATCAGTTGGAGAATATGAATTTGAGTTTTACTTCTGGAACAAGAGCCATTCATAAAGTGGGCGTTTACTGTTACATTCTACATCTAATGTGCCAACGTCATGACGAAGAGGAACCATAACTCATGACAATGATGATTAAGAGCTATACTGGAAATGGCGTATGATGGAATGTTATTGCTTCCTGACAGGGAGTGTTGGCTCAGGGGGACTCGTCCAGCTGTTTCTGAAGGACCCTTGTGGAAGGGCCTTAATCGTCACAATGTGCGTGTCCATGTGTGTATGTGTCGACCATGTGTGTGTCAAGCACTGAGAAGCAGCAGAGCCATCGATTATAAATCCTAAAGTCCACAATCTAACAGATAATCTCTGTCCCTGTCTCAGCAGCAGCAGTCCTCGTCAGACTTTGCTCAACAGCGAGAGTGGCGCTGCAGAACAAACAGACTGCATAAAGGGAGCCTGTGTGGTGCTAGGTCTCACACTAGAGTGAGGGACAGATGAGAGAGGGAAGACGAAGCCGATGGAGGGAGAGAGAGAGAAGGAGATGGCAGGAAACAGACAGTAAAAAGTGAGATAATGAAGGACAGAAGGAGAACGTGGAGCGGCGCACAGTGGGATGATGGAATGGAACCGGAGACTCACAGTCCAACTTGGGTTGTAAGAGCTTTATGGACGGCCCTGACAGAACTGAGGCCATGTCGTAAAATATTTCCGCGGAGGGGAGAAAGGCAAGAGCTCCACACAATGTGTGACTGTGGTCCACTGTGTGCTACTTTTCTCATGGGCCTCAACAATAGACCTTTATAAGGCTGCATGTCGGTGTGATTTCAGCACAGAGACGATCCATTCCAGACATGAGGTAAATTACTGCCACACGTGAAGGTCAGGTAGTGTCACAGGCTGTCAATTAGAAAGGCCATAGGAGCATGGCATTGAATTATTATGGTATTAATACCTTTATTATGCAATGGTACTAAAATATATATAAAGGCTACAGGTAAATCCTCGTTTTTATGCAAAAGTCACATTTGCTTCCCAGCTACGAAAGGAACCCATACACAGATTTACTGTGGTATTATAAACTAATAAGAAGAAATAATAAATAGTAAATTACTTGAGCCAGAATTGATAAATAGTCATGGAAATAGTAGCTGGGTAGATGAAGTATAATTGTGCCTCTGTGGTTTTAAAATTAAATATGCAAAGGTGCAAAAACTGGAGAAAACACACATCAAATTAAGTGGGAAAGTTGCCTCGACAGTAAAACCCAAACATAACTGCAGCGATGGAAATTTCATAAATAGCCACATTCACCGTGAACTGACAGGAGAGTCAGGTGCCAGCGTCTGAAACAAAATGCTCCTAACCATCGCTGACAGGAAATCAGAGCTGAAGCCGGGCCAACACCGGCTAAAGATAGACCGTGCCAAAATGCCAGAGTGCGTTTTCCACAAATTTTCGATAGCTGATTTACTTTAATCAGATAATTGCTTTGCTTAATTGGACTTATACATCATCATCATAATCATATTTTCTTACCTAATTACTACTTGGGAGGAATTATAGTGGGCCAAGCCATGACGCTCCCTCTCCGCCCTCAGCTGTTTTCCATGCAGAGCAAGTGGTGTGCAGATGCAGCGTATGTGCCAGAGTGCTGCTGCTGGTACATAACCGCATGTGTGTGTTTCTGAAGTCTTCACAATTGGGGGAATTGAAAAAGCTTCAGCGAGTAAAGCTTTTTAAAAACGCTGTGTGTGCATGCACAAAATTGCTTGCAAATTACATGTATGTGCTTTATCTTTGTGCACATGTGTGCTTTCACGTGTAAAAGTAGAATCTGCTAAACCCCAAAACTTTCACAAATTACACAGGAGATGGTGGCAGAGCCCTGGCCTCCATGTCTGCTACATAAATACTCATCTGACGGAAACGGCAGTCAGGCTCCATATTGGACTGCAGCTCTGGTCAGTGCCCGGTTAAACCACCGCTGGACCGGACCCTGCCCCTCCCTTGTTTTGCGCTCAGTTATTCCAGCATATGTGAGTATATGTGAACATGTGTGACGTGTGAAAGACGGAACAAAAACAGATAGAAAGTGGTTGTGTGTCGATATGTCCACATTTGATTGCATATGAGGGAGAAAACAAGAAAAAGGGAGAGATTTGGATTTGTTTAGGTCCAATGGCGTGTGTGCACGTGAGGAAAAAGAATGGAAGAGAGAAGTGCATGCATGTGTTTTTGTGTGCGCAAGTGTGCAAGGACGTTTTACACTGCCCATTACCAGAAGCCACAGGATGTGCGTCTGTAGCAGACCACCTCGTACCCCATGACATCATCACTGCGCCCTCTTAAACTCCACAAACACGTGCACACATGCACACACACACACACACACACGCAAACCAACATGCTGCTTTTCCCCTAACCTCATCAGGTGCCAAAGGAAGTGCGTTTGCCATGTGTTGAGCACATGTTGTTGAAAAAGAGGAGAACTTCAGTGTGTAGGATTTCGAGGGGATCTATGAGAATAAATAGAAAATAACATTCATAATTATATTTGATTGTGAAGTTATGTAGAAGCCACTGTAGGTTCTCACACACGCATGGGAGGCAAAGGGTGAGGGGACGGGGCCTTCTGTTGGTTGCAATCTGCACCCTGACCACTAGATGCCACTAAATCCTACACACTTACGGTATCACATGCATAATCAAAAACATATTTATTGTCTACATTACAAAGCTTTTCTTTCGAATGGGGACAGAAGGGATTTATTAAACTAAGGTGAGCTGATTTAGATGAAGTGACAGGGCTTGAACAGTTTGGTGATAATGCCGCGACAGGAGTTTGGCGTCCGACTCTCCCACAGTGGCCAAGAAAGAGAGCAAAGAGCAACAACCGAGCAATAAACAACAGATGGCAGCTCGCACTTCCAAGAACAGCAAAGACGTATTTATAGACAAAGCCTTTGGAACAGGCTGCGTCTACTGCAGTAACAATTAGGGCTTTTAAAAATCAATCCACCACCATCATGAATCAGATTCAAAGCCGCAATATGAAAGCAAACCATAATCTGTGTGTAAATACTGCAGAGTGTGGTCAACAATAATAATCACGTCCAACAATAACACGGGTTTGCCTTTTATAATTAGTTATGATGCAAGATCTGAAGATGTGGAAGTAGAAGTAGTTTGTCTGGTTAAATCAGGACAAGTCAGAGTCAGCTGCACCACAGTCAGTTAATTAGACCCAGTTAAAAAAAGCCTGGACCCTCTGAGGCTGCCACCCACTGGAGCACATGACGCAGGTGTTGACATCAAAGGCAACTTATCGAGGAGATAGTGCGCAAGATAAAAGCTGATGCATCATTTCAGCTTCCTGTTCAGTCAAATGATTCATTCAATCTGTGGCACAATCTGATTTCACAGTGTGGAGAGACATGATCTATGATCCAGCTTGAGCAACACAGGAAGTTGCGTCACCACACCGTTTCTGAGAGTCGACGAGCAAATGTCAGGAATGTGTCAGAAGTTTGAACATGATAAGACTAAGAGTGAGTAAGTTCTAACGGGTCGGTGAACAGATGAGCATCTTCTAAGCAGGGCGGCTGATTAGTTTCAATTTGAAAATACCTATGATATTTGATTGTTTGGGAAAAAAGACCTTAGAAAACCGTGAAAAATACCTAATCACCATATCCTAGAGCCCAGTGTGACGTCTTTAAATGTCTTGTTATGTCCAACTACCAAACCAAAACCCAAAGATAACCAAACTGATAAATAGATAGGCCTAATCAGAATTTCTGATGATTGACTGATCAGTGAACAGTCACTTAAACCGTAAATGTAAGTCAATCATTGGTTGGAAGATGTTTTATCATTTTACTGATGGAAATAAAAAGTATAATCAGGTAAGAGAACCACCGCAGAGTGTCATACTTCATCCATTATCTATACTGCTTATCCTTTGAGGGTCTATAGGGGGTTTAGCAGGCAAACCGCAGAGCTGACAAACAGACACAAACAACCAACTCCGGACAAATTAAAGACTCCATGCCTGTGGACTGTGGGAGGAAGCCAGAGTACCTGGAGAAAACCCACACAGACATTGGGAACACATGCATCTCAAAACAGGAAGATGGGATTCAACCCAGTAACCTTCATGCTGTGAGGCGACAGTGCAAACCACTGCACCATTATTTAAAGAAAGACAGAAAGAAAGAAAGACCCGTGCTGTTGAACTTTCCGACCTCTGTGGCTTCTCCGGCCTCATTTCCAATCATCGTTTCTTATCTCCAAACAGACGCCACCACAACAACAGCTTCTGGGAAATCTCTCTTTCTCACCCTGCTGCCTCTTTCAATAACAACGTTATAATTAGAGCAGAAATACGATAGCATTAAACGATCGCCTCTTAAGCTTCCATAAATCTGACTGGTTATGAAACAGACACTTCATTAAGCTAATAAACATGCAAATGAGCAAATTCCTCCATGCTGGCACATGCACCGTAAGCTTCTAAGAAAACGGCCACGTTTTTTTCTGTGCCGTCTCCAGCAACAAAACCCAAACCACAAGCTCTCAAGGAGAAGCAATAAAGAAATATACACCTATTAAAGGTCATTAGGAGGCTAATTTTCTTCATAAAGCAGGTTTCCTTACAGGACGAGCAGAGTGCCAAGTGTATTCCGTCTCTGTTTCTGTCATCAGGGGCACGGACACGGCATGTGGGGGGGTTGAAAGAAGGAAATCGGCCTCTCCTGCTGTGTTAGGGCAAGGTCACATAGTACATCACATCTCGGTTAGAGGCAGCACACTGAAACCCTGTGCTGCCCTCACCCTCCCAGCAGCCACCCTGCGGAGACACACACACACACACACACCACTTCTATCTCTCTCTCTCTCAGACGCACACACACACAGCCATTCTACACATGCGTGCAAGTGAGCGGCAAGCAAACACGGCATCCACACGCCGACGCTGTTGACTCATGCTAATGCAGGCCGGTGGAGCCGCGCGGCGTTGAGGTGAGGGAAACTCTCTCACCCTTGACTGGCCCCTCAGCTTCAAACTGGGGCCAAACACTGGCTCAATACAGTGAGAGCGATAAGTAGCTTTCATTCATAAACACCGTCTGACGCTCAGCTCATTGTCATTTGAGGGCAGCCGGGATGATTAGCTCCCAATTGTGGTCAGGACTCTGAATGGTGACAGGCAGTTTTCATAAAGTTCATAAAGTTTTTTTCATAAATGAGGGTGAAAAATGAAAACCAGCAAATACTGAGATGATCTGCACAGTAAAAAGCAGAGTGGGAAAAAGTACTTTAAGGCCAAACTCTTAAATTCAATCAAGCTGCAGCAGATTTCTCACACTCATAGATATCAGTTCCCTAAATGTACCACAAATTATTTTCTGGGAAAACAATGAAAATGTGGAACAATGCCCTGTCTTGGCTGAGGGGGGGTGAAGCGTGTATTCTGGCACACAGACTAACTGACATGGGTGAAAACTTGGTGTATATAACTCTCCTGTATCTACACCCAGTTTGACTCTTTGGGTCAAACTGGACCGAAGTTCTATTTCAACCTCCGTGTGTTGCTGACATCTTAGAGACGTCAGCACGGAACCACACAAGAGGTCCGCTCACACATTTGTCCGAATGCATTTGTGCTCAGTCATCTCGGTCATTTTCTGTCCATATGCTACTGGTCCCAGTTCACAGACGCAGACAGTCTGCACTGGCCTATAATCAATGTGTCATGTAGGAGATTCGGTGTGGGCACATGCTTTTGGCTGCCTCTTTAAATATACAACCAGGAATCTATCCACCACCTTGAGGCTCCGGTCTGGGAGATGACACATCGTCAGAGGGATTGAAAGAAGAAGACAAAGAGAAAGAGAACAGGAGAGATAAAGAGAGACATCTGGTTGACGACAAGCGAGTGCCGAACAGGATGCTTTATTTTTCCACCTGTTTCCCCAACAGCACTTAATATTCCAAAGAACAGATGTTAACCAGAACACACAAACTCCTCGAAAGCCCAGTTTGAGTGGTGTGGCTTTTCCATCTCTGCGGAGAACAACCCACATGGGCCCAGTTTCTGCTGCTGCTTCAGCCCCTTTATTTAGACCAACCACACAGGGATCCTTTACGCTTATAAATAGAGGCAGGGCAGCTTGTACACCACAGTCCATCTGAGCATATGTGACTCACTCACACATGTGACTGAGCAATGTGTGCATTAATGAATGAATGAGCGCGTTGATGCTTGTTGGAAGTTTGGGAAGAATCAGAGGGACTGATCATTTTGAGTTACTTGAGTATTTTCCATATTAAGTAAGTTCCCTACTCTCTTCTGTCAAAGGGCAGTACTGTAGGATTTTACTTACACAACCTGTAACCATCTTTTGAACGATGATAAACTGTTTTACATAAAGAGGTGAATAGAAAAGTTTAAATTCAGAAGTGAAATGCAGCTTACAGTAGTCTACACATAATATTATATACATAATTAAATAGCCAGGATCCTCAGTGACTAACATTACACATGATAGCTGGGATTGGCTCCAGTCCCTCAAAGAATAAGCAGTATAGATAATAGATGGATGGATGCTGCTATACATGGAATTGTGGTAATAGCAGTTACCGGAAACAGGAAACACCAGAAATATAATTCCTACGTGTCAAATAACAACAACAGAAAAATGAAAAAATTTACTTGTTCCCCTTTATTTTATATGAATGTTTTGTTTGTTTACTATGCGCTGAAGTGCTGCTGTCTGTGAGGGCAGCCTTGAAGATGGAGCTTGTCTCTAATTTGGCCATGTGGGCTATAGGCTACACTAGCTGGTGGTCAGCGGTTCGCTTCAGGCCTCCAAGAACAGCTCATTAGAACAGGGCAGCTAATTATAGACAAACCAACACTGAGCTACAAACTACAGACGCACAGTCCGGCCTGTTTATGAAACACACGAGACACAGGGCGAGAGGATTTGTCCACTCGCGTAAGGAAGACGGACGGTTTCTAGTTTGGGGTCCAGCTCCACCTTAAGAGACTTTGTTTAATTTTCGTTCCTGGAGAGACAGTAAAGAACAGGCATGAGTTAAAAACGGACAGAGGAAACTGAAGATAAACACCCGGACGATGGAAGCGGTAGTAATGTTTGCTTTTAATCCCCGAAGGCTATGATCTCTTTGTGACAACATCTTTTATCCCTTTCTTTTCAATCTCTACTGTTTATAGTCTTTTCTTCCCACACTGGATTGAACACAAGTATGCGTTCCCTGAAGCAAATTTCATGAACAGACGTAAAGATTATTTAGTTTTCTCTCTCTCAGACAGTGAAACAGAAACCTTGGCCGATAATCAGTAGACCTACTTTTCATACCGACAGGTCAACAAGCACAGCAGCACCAAGACACACAAATATAACACTGTGAGTTGTGAAAGATCGAACTTAACGAGTCAGCAAACTTAAACACACACACACACACACACACACACGGATAAAACGTGCATAAACAGTAACACGTATGCACAAATGAGTGGAGAGGATACAGGAGAGCTCAGAGAGACAGCGGTTTGCAAATCTTGTGGTCGGGTGGGTAATGGAACTGCATGTAGTGATTAGAGACACAAACGTTCCAGCTGGCAGTTCCACGCTGCAGTGGCACAATTGTGTGTTTAGGTATGTGTGTGTGTATGTGTACAGTGTGTGTGTGTGTGTGTGTGTGTGTGTCTGTGTCATACATGTCAACTCCAGAGCAGAGGACAACAAGGAGCCCGCATCTGCTCGCCAAGTGTTTGCCGCCCAGGAAAGAATTTTCGTGGAAGTTTCTCGCACAGACGTCCCGGAGAGGAAACAGTGGGGGGGGGACGAGGAGAGGGAGACAGAGGCAAAGGGAAATGGAAAAAGAGGGGGAAAGGCTGGATAAACAGTGGAAGAAAAGCACAGTAATCCTCGGAGTGAGAACTTGTGGGGAAGTAGGAGAGCAACCTTCTGCAGTGATGGATGGATTTGCAGGGCAGGCCGGTCCAACTGGCGGGGATTCAGACCCGTCCAGACTGGTGCAGCGGAGAGAGAGGTGGTTCTGGGCCAGGCCAGTGGAAACGCTAAACAACCAGGATCTGGGCCAGTGAACCAGGCCTGGCCACTGATGGCTTTTCAAGAGGTGCAGCAACACTGTGTGTAAGGAGTAGCACTAAATTCTTGGGTTACTAACGTCAAGCGGGGTTTAACCAACATCCCGACATGACCTTTGACCTCTTGTTAAACTTCTGAAGCGTTACTAGTTTAGCAGATTACATTCCTGAACTTCTCTGGATGCTAGAGGTGAACCGTTGACTCACTTTCTTTTTCAGTAGAAATCACAAACACAACGTGATTAACACCGCTACCCACTGCTGTTGGCTCCTCCGCTGAGAATGAGGGCCGCAAACCTCAGCGGTGACCAAACAGGGAAAAAGAACAAACTTCTTGGAGGCTGCATGTTTGTGTGTCTTTGGACATAAAAAAAAAATATTAAAAAAAAACTTTGGACTGTGTCGCTCACTCACGCTGTCTCTTGAAAAACATCTGGAAAATGTGGTTTCTCCTGCAGACCGGAACACTTGTACAGGGTCAGGGCTGCAGCAGCTCACCACTACAGTACAGTAACGCTCATTCGGCTGAGGCGTCTGCTGTTTGCAGGGTAAACACGAGAGAAGACGGGGGGGGTTCATAAGTGTTACAGGTGATGGAAGCATGTGGATTTTCGCACCGGCCCTCACTTTTTTCCCACTCGTTTTTTTTTTTGTGCGTACGACCTTCTCTCAGTAGTTTGAACTCCTGTCTTCACATAAGAGGCAGGTGTTGAGAGAAAAGAGGGAGGCGGAGAGGGAGAGAGAGAGAGAGAGAGAGAGAGAGAGAGAGAGAGAGAGAGAGAGAGAGAGAGTGGGGGAGAGAGAAGTGGTGGGAGACCACGGCGGGTCTCAGGGACGGGGAGCACATTCTGAGACGGAGGTGCGAGATCTGGCCCAGGTGAGGTTTTGCTTTCCACGGGGGACGACCACATTCCGACTGAGACTGTCCACCCTCTCTCCTCTTTGCCATCAATGCATTAATCTGTCTCGGCGCAGCCAAGCTCTGGAGCAATAAATAGTTTTATTCTCTGCAGGGCGGTTTCGGTGGTGGTCCTTCCAAGTACTGCAAACAGGGGCAGGGAGGGTCACTGGTGATGATGGGATTAAGTTAGAACAACTACTGTGCAAGATGCTGTAGGGATCTAATACAAGTTGTGAGTTGCTTCATTTCTATTAATCTATATATATATATAAAGTGAAAGAGTGAGATCATGGGTCACAATGTGGAAATACTGGCGGCAGAGCACACGGCTCCACATCCAGCAATGTCACTGTTAAAAATATTGAGCTGTCTCTGGTGTCAGCAGACGATAAAGTGATATATAATAATAACTTGAAGTCAGCTTTATCTCCCCTCAAGGGTGTGGAAGCCTGTGGTGATCATTTTTAAGTGTATACCAGTCGACCCCGGGCTGTCATCTAACTTACTGAGTTATGGCTCTCTGAGTGACGGGCAGAAATGACATCAGCGTTTGTTTGGATGGGAGCTGAGAGGTGTTACTCGACATCTTTCTTTAAAGTTCCTCTCCGTCTAGCCCGGTCCTTCGGATGCCGGGTGTGTTTCAAAAGCTGAAGTGTAGAGCAGAGGACACCTTTTAAATCAAACTGAGGAAAAAAGTTTTCCGATGTATTTAAAGTTATTTCTTGCAAAACAGCAGCGTATTACCGAGGGAACAATTAGGACCGTTCATGTAAGCTCAGCAGCGGAGGAAAGAGAGTGCGTGTTCGTTTCCAAGTCTTCCAGTGCTCCTGCCTTCATGGAAACATTGCTTTATCATTATGTAATGGTCTTTCCTTAATCCAATCCCCATTTGGTTTCATCTGGGACCAACTAGGATCTTTAAAAGGCGTCTTAACGGTGCATATATCCGTGCACTTGCACCCAAATTAAATGAAAGTGAAATCAAACAAATTCATGTAGCCCATAAGCTTTCATGTTCAGGGCCAACAGAGCCGTGCAGAGCTAATGAGAGACCAGTTTAATAATAATAAAGGTTGACGGCTTCAGAAAGTGATGATCTGGGTTTTGGTATCGTTTTCTAAAAAAAGGGGAACTTCTGACCAACCACACACCTGACTCTGCCCTCGGGTTTCACTCGTGGTGTCTGGCACAAAATGACATTTAACATCTGTTTGGATTACGTGTGCATGTAGGGACATGCCGCTGACAAGTAGATGAGAGGGCTGATAACAAATGGATTAAAACAGCCGAGCAAGGAAAACAGGATGGTTAGTTCACCACCTACACTCGAGATACACACAGAGTTAAAGGCAATTTTTTACACGTTATGACCTGAGGAAAGGCACGTAGCCTTAGCTTGCAGTTAGCAAAATGCCAAAATCTAATCAGTCGAAGGTGAGGCTGTATTTCACTTGAAAGGATTCCGACATCAAGACGTGCAGCACAAAACGATTCGGTAAAGAGAGGACCACGTCAAACCTAACGAAGCACCAGGCAACCCGAGTTCTGCTGCTTGCGTGACCCCATGCGGAGCACACCAGCCGACAGCGTGGGTGTCCTCGGCTCCAGCGCTGGGGAGACAACTGATCAGAAGTTTGGAGATGGAGTATCTCTCCGTCATAGCCACTGAAATTGTAATTTAGTGTTACATGATTGTAGTTGGCTTTGGTTTTATGCTTTTTAAAACAGTTCTGCCACCGTTTGGGCACCAGTCCCACTTCAAAAGGTTTGATTTAGAAACCAGTATCTGAAAAAAACCACAGCTCCCCCGTAGATTTCAGATCCAAACAACTGGGTGTCTCTTTTGACTCAGCTGAACCCAGAGCGGGCGCATACAACTTAAAAGTGCAGAGCAATACGATTCCCCAAACCAGCACATCGTGGTTTTAACAACATGGGCTGGGCATCGCTGGTCTATCTGCCTCGCTGTATATTTAAAGCTGCTATTTTAAAACACCATATACTTTTTTCATTGCCATGAAATGAGGCTAGCAGACAGGGCTGCGGTGAACGCACTCAGAATAAAGATAGGCAGAGTTCCCTTGAACAAGGTATGTCGCTGACCACCGGGCAACATGTTTCCTTTTAACAAGTCCCATAACAACCAATTACTTGGCCTCAGGCTGTGTGTTTGTTCCCTGAGCCGCGAGGGGAAGAAAGAAAAAGAGGGGACAAAAATCCAGTTGTAGAATTCAATTGGAAAATAATTGCCCGACATTCGGTGACCGCGCAAACCTGCCGACTGACGACAAGTGTATATGCGGGCCGCTTGAATGGAAACAGGCGCTCGACATGTTGGGTGTTCGGTGGCAATAAACAGAGGAATGTGGAGCACCTTCAACACTCGCCAAAGTAAACAAAGAAACTTCCCAAATAAGCGGAACCCACCAGGGAACGGAGATACGAGGAAGGGTTGAGCCGATCCAAAAATCAACAGCTCGCGCAGCACACTGGGTTTATTCTGCTTCCAGGAAAAGACCTCGATTCAGATTAGAGGTCCCGTCCCCTCCGTGTGAGGAGAGAGGAGCTGATTAAAGCACAACTTTGAGTTTACATGTCATGAGCAAATACCTCATTTTCTCCCAGGACCTCTATTTATCCTGGCGCTGATCTATTTAAATTATGGGATATACGTCTCACAAGCATTAGCCAAGGTACCACCCAGTGGCTGCGGGCCCTGAGCCACCCACCCGTTTATGCACCACCACAGGCGATGACATAAAAGCCACCGCAACCAGCCGTCATCAGTGCCTTGGCAACCGCTTAGAAACAGCACACAGCTCCTCAAACCAACCCCCTTCTGAGCCGGGGTAGAGTGTGTATGATGTTGACAACATGAAACACAAAAGGCTGAAATAAATACACCCGTTCACGTTAGGGTTAGTCGGTTATACAAGTTTTGTAGGGATAATTGGCCATTTTGGGAAATATACTTTATCGCTTTCTTGCCAAAGGTTGATCAAATATGTAGCACGCTCACGTCTTGGAATTAAAAGAACGGTTTGACATTTTGGGAACTGTGTCTTTTGTAGAGTTAAAGAAGAAAAAATGGGATCCTGTTCAGACCCAGTTTCAGAGATAGAGATGCATGTATTAATCCCACACACACTCATGCAAATGGGGGGGAAATTGTCCTCTGCTTTTGACCCATCTGGTGAACACAGCAGGACACACAGAGCAGTGGGCAGCCATGCACGGCACCCGGGGAGCAGATGTTGGGGGAGTAAGGTGCCTTGCTCAGGGGCACTTAGACAGTGGGTAGGGAGAGTCCTCTTGGACTTTTTTGGACAGATCCAGGTGTTGTCCATCCAGGTATGTTTTTTGGTTGTCACTCCGTGGAGTCGAACCAGAGACCATCCAGCCTGATTTTCTGCCCATAGTCCAATTTTTCTGCAACTGGTCCAGCGCCTCTCCCATCATCATCCATCCTGAGTGACCACACTAAGTACAGGTGTGAACGCACCCGAATTCATCCTCAATGCGTTTTGAGACTCAATCCGTTCGGCCTCATGTGTCCGGAGTTGGTCTGAATAAAATATTTCTTCATAGCGGATCTTCACGCCTCTCATTGATTCCTTCAGACCCCCCTGACTCGGCTCGTTTCCCCCCCGGCTCAGGCCGAACACACACAGCGTCAGACGCATCTGCAAACTGGCTTAAAACAACAGCATCTGATCTCCGTGAACACAAATGACCCAAGTGTTTATTTGCGTGTAAAGCAGGGACGTGAGATAAGCTCATAGTGACCACAGCAGGCGCATTTTAATGCCTGATGGGAACAGGCGAGTTTAGAGTGGTCCACTTGTAAGGGGATCTCTCAGGACGGATGTTAATATCTGGTGTGAACGAGGCCGGATTTACATCTCACATCTTCTGGTTAAATATATACAGCCAGCGGACGAGTAGCTTAGCTTAGCAAAGAAGAGTGGAGACAGGGGGTTTCCTGTTCCCTCGACTCCATCAAGTGGCAACAAAGTCTGTCCTCCAGTTTGTGTAAAGCTCAGCATGTAGAAAAAACACAAATTAGAACTGTTTGTGTGCAGCAGACAGTTTGCTTAGCTTATCAGAGCCCGGCTCTCTCCAGTACAAAAGAAAAATGCGGGTGAAAAATGAATCCCACAAAGCTTGGATATAAACAGAATGTAAATGATTACGTTTAGAAGCTGCTGCATTGAACTGAGGATATTATTTCCATTAAAACATATTGATGTTGCCACACTGTTAAAATAAGTATTTTATCCTGTGTTTATTTCAATGTGCAGCGACTCAACTAAATATGTAATTTAAAGGTGAATTATTGTGCATCTATCTGAACAGTCAACACACCAACAGGTTATTTTGCCACTATTTGTAATATAGTCTTATTTGGATAAGTGTTTTGTGGCAGTTCACACATCAGCTCATTCACAAACCACCGCCCACTCATTCCTCTGGGTTTTCTCTTGGGTTAATAAGCATCATTGTTCAGTAATCCTTGAGTAGCAGTCACAGCGTACAGCACGCGTGTGTCTCTGTTTTGTTTTCCACATCTTTCTTTTCTTTTTCTGTGGTGAAAACAAATGCACTAATGGAGGATAATCACCCCGTGTTGTTTTAGCGTTGGCTCGTCTCTCCGGAGAGAGGGCAGCGGCAGCCTCTCAGGCACGGAGATGCTAATTGGTAATGCTAATTGCATCTGTTATGTAATCATGGCGTGACACGAAGCCAATCTCTCAAATTATTCCATTTTGTAATAACCCCCGGAAATAAGGAACGCAACAGATCATCATTAGTCAAATGGAAAAAGAAAAATACATGCGAATCCATCTGCGTTTGGACTAAACTAGAAATATACATTTGTGCTTTTTGTTTTCTTCCGAATCCTCCAATTAAAATCAAATCACTGTTGGTTTTTCTGTCTTTGGTTTCCCCCCCCTTTTCTCCTTATTGACCCTTACACCCAATTAACAGGCTGGCATGCGTGTTAGAAAGCAGGTAAACAAACGGTGGCTCGCCTGTGCTCAGCGGAGGGGGGGGGGGGGGGGGGGGGGCGTCTGCTCATTTTACCAAAGCAGAGCCAATTACAACTCGCCTGATTTGTTTTGGCGTTGAGGAGTTGCTCTGGGGTTTGCCTCCGAGTTGTTCTGGTGCTTCCTGTGACACTTCCATGAAAACCATCACACTGCCGATGGAGGGAGGAAAGGCCAAGTCCTCCTGCTCTCACCTCCTAATGAGTCTGGTCAGCTCCAAGACTTGGATTGACGTTTAAACCTTTATTTTCTGCCTTTCACCCATAAACGTGACATCATAGTGATGCAGCGGCCTTGAGTGTTACATAGAAATGTGTGTTTTTGCTTTGGTTGATCACCTGTTTTAACTTTACACGACTAACAACTAAAAAACTGACAGTTTGACCACTCTTACCTCAACGCCTGGGACCATAAAAAAAAAACTGAGTGGCAGCACTGGTCATGATTTTTATTTCATTCGACACTTAAAAACACGGCACTGTCACTTCTCTCAAAGACTGAAGAAGAAAATATGACCCGATGAAGTAAAGACCTTGTTTTTAATTTCCTCCGACAGGAAGCGAGGGCGCAGCGGTGTGTGAGCGGGAGCCGCGACCCCGCTCCAGGAATCACACGTACACGTCTGGCCCGCTCAACAAAGCTCCTCTGCATAATGTGGAGTTTGTGTGTCCGTCTCCTCGACGCGGCATGTGCAGGTCTCAGCGGGCACGTTCCAAATACCTGTGTGAACGCTCTCGTGCATTTTAATGACGTTTGGGCAATCGGGGGGGGGGGGGGGGGGGCAGCAGGTCAGACGTGAGGTCGTTGACAAAGGGTTGGGGGGGTTGAGTGTCTCCAGTTAAGAGACACTGAGCAAATTCAAGGAAACGAGAATAAGTGCCGGATACCATTTGTGATTATTATTGTGATGAATGGAATTGTGTGTAGCGAAGCAAAACACAACATGGTCAAGTGTAATTATATCTCCATTAGTGGGTCCAGAAGTGTTGAGCAGTTTAAGCTCACGACTGTAAGTGTTAAACTACATTTGTGATCAGCAGAGTGTGTGTTTGTGTCATCGTACAACATCGGTTGTGTGTTTGCACGAAAATTGCAGATTTTCAAGCTGCTTTCTATCGTTACAATATCAATAGTGTGTGAAGATGAACTGTTTAATTTCCAAGCGTGTTGCCTGGACCAAGATATCACCTATATTTGGTATATAGGGGATACAGGGCCCCCCCGACAGTCTGATGGAGAGAGCAGTGGCGCCAGAATCAAGATAATCAAAATGAACCAGTTAGCACAACTAGAGGAAGGTTATTCACAAATATATAAGTGTATTTCTGGACCCAGACATTCCGGGCGACTTATATGAGCTTGAATACGCAGCGAAGGAACAACAGGATATGAAGGAGGAAGAGGACGCAAAAAGTAAATACCACAGTCCTTTCTCTCTGTTTTCTCTCTGTCATTTTGCACCAGTTTCTTCCCGCCTCTCCGCTGCATGCATATATACTTAAGTTTTATTAGAAGGCCATCCTCCCAGCAGTGGATTAATCCTTAAAGTCTCCCTTCCTCCATTACTTCTGTTCCTATTCTCTCTCCCTTCTTGTTTACATACATGTAAAATTGTTATTGCCCGCAATGCTCACACTGGCCAAACTAAACTTCATTTGAATTAATTTGAACAAAACGTGCGTTCACCCACTTCCTGTCGAGCTCTGCTGCACACAGGACAGTGGCCGGCTGGAGGAGAGGGATCCTGAACCTCCTCCTGTGTGTGTGCACCTGTGTGATCCCTGAACGCCGCCCTGCAGTTTACAGCTCGCTCACTCCCACCCGACACTTTCTGGTAGATTTATGCGTGTGACTGCTCCCGGGGTTACAGAGTTCTTTTCAGAAGCGGAGACTGACAGTCGCACAGGGTTCCATCGGCGTTTATGATTTATGGTGAGGGAGAGCGGGGACAAACACAGAGGAAGACCTGTCCTAAAAGAAATCTATTCCGTCCATTGGAATTGAGCACTGACTAATCCTGAAGGGGTCCAGCTCAGCAAGTGGAAGATTGGAGAGAACAGAAACAAACTATTTTACTTCTGTTTCACTTTTGTGGCTCCAATGAGCTACAAGAGGACGGCTTGAAATATAAGTCATTATTCCATCTTGGCATTAAAACCCACTACAGAGATATAATGTGTGTGGTGCATGTGAATAGT
The DNA here is from genome assembly GCF_947347685.1 of Pleuronectes platessa. NCBI lineage: Eukaryota > Metazoa > Chordata > Actinopteri > Pleuronectiformes > Pleuronectidae > Pleuronectes > Pleuronectes platessa. The sequence continues at coordinate 15,394,289 of NC_070642.1, forward strand.
GAGTAAACCCCAAACACAGGCTTAATGGTTTCAAACTCTGGTCAGGTCCAGTCTTCACTTTACTTTTATCTTATATAATATGTTATATACATTGAGTTTTAAGCAGGAATGAAGGCAGCTGCTTCGATATAAAGATTCCTGACTAATAACAGCTCATTCGTCAAATAAGCTCCACACTGGTGATTATGAACAGTCAGGTTCCCCTTAAATGTATGTGTTTATATAAATTGAACTTAATTACGTTTCAGTCAGAGACGTTCCAAGTCAAAAATCAGGAGGAATAACTGCCGCACAGTCTGGTGTGATGGAATGGAGGTTTAGAATATATGTGTGTGTGTGTGTGTGTGTGTGTGTCTGTGTGTGTGTGTGTGTGTGTGTGAGCCAGTGAACACACAGCGGTAGGTAGGCGGTAAATCCAGGTCTAAAGGTCTACACGCCGTTTTAGTCGCTGCAGCTATACGTTGAGTGACACCCTCAAACACCAAAACCCGCGGCAGGCCCGAAAACAAAAAAGGCTCTGTTCCCTGTACGCCGTGTGTGACCGAGAGAAGCACACACACACACACACACACACTTTAGACACACTTGCACAAAATCAACCTAGTATTCTCTTCCACGTAGACTCCCACTTTCACTCACCCCACCAGGAATCCTCACCTTCATCTTGGCACGGTGCAGCCAAAAGTAACACAAGTCAGCTGAAGGTAAATAAATCAACTAATCACTGGTTGCTCATAAGAGGCTGCTCGGCCGTCCGTCACACATACTACGTACAGTGTGTAGGAGGAGGAGGAGGAGGAGGAGGAGGAGGAGGAGGAGGTGCACTGATGCTGAATTCCCTCTTTATTTCCTCATGTATTGCTGTTTTTTTGGGGGAAAGCAAACCTCCTGTAAGCAAACGTCAGTCAGAGTCATTTTCCTTAAATATCAGGAGAATATCCGGAATTCGGTGCATGTCTGGAAAAACCCCGGGCACACAAAGTTCTCTTGCAAAAATAACTTTCTTCCACAATCTCTTTCAGGGAACCCTGGAGGCAATATCTCCACAGCACCAGAGGAACCGGCCCAGCGAGCTCTCCACCTTCCTCCCAGGTTTCTCTCTCCACTCTCCTCCAGTGTAAATACCACGTGTGTGTTCAGAGCGAAAACAACTAGAAGACCATCTGAAGCCCGTTCCTCTGCTTTCTCCATCTCCCCCGACCGACATCCAGCCCTCACTGTCACTTGACTATAAAGCTCAGGAACCAGAATACGACCCAAATATAATTTAACTATAAACCGCTGCCTGTAACCTCATATTGGCACTTCAATGGCCTCCCTCCTCTTAGTCCAACAAGAAACACAAAGGCTCCTCTCCTCCAGCATCGTAACGAGCTGGAGAAGATTACTCATGCAGAACCCAGTGGAGGTTCTCCACTGTAGTTGTGTCACTGTTACATAAGGAGCCCCCCCCTCCTCTCGCTCCTGAAGTCGGCGGAGTACAGAGGAGTCAGTGTTTGACAGGACTCGGGCCCCGGGGGGGTCTCTGTGAAGCTCACGTCACGCAGGTGGGCCCAGACGCTCATTCATCTTCTCGCAGAGGAACCATTGGCCCTCCTGGTTCCCACATGGCTGACTGCTCGTGGCGTTTCACTCAGAGCAACACGCCAGCTCTCTGTGTCATGGCACTCAGACCCTCCTCCATCCTGTGCGATAGAGTATCTAAGATCCAGCTGATAACCGTGACTTTGGTGTGTGCAGGTTGCAGAGCACTTCTCAGAATCCTGATTCCCAGTACGGCCTATCACGATCTTCCTGTTTGTGCATTAGCTCTGTGCAATCACTCTAAAACAGAACGAGCATCGACTGCTGCAATTTCTAAATCACATTAGGCCGCAGAGTTCCATCAGAGCGAATGTGTGCCGTGGAGATAGAGTCTGCTCCGGAAATCAAATTGTGTTTCAGAGGAAAGTATCTACACTCTCCTTGATACCCAAATGGAATGATAAATAATGAATTTCCACGGAGTGACAAAAGTTTCTGTGTTGCTGTTTCGCAACACTGGACCCAATTATGATGATTTCTTTCTTATTGTGTAGCGTTGTTGTGCAGGTATTTGAACAAGTGTAAGAATGTGTCTGTGTGTGTGTGTGTGTGTGTGTCCACAGGAAACCAATCTGACCCAGGGGATTAGTGGCCGACTTGGTGAGTGACTCTCATGCTGTTCCAGATGTTTATCACGTCATAAAGGCCTCCAGCCCTCAGTAGAATTAGGTAGGAACACACACCTCTTTTCAACACACACGTTTTTGCTGATGCATCCCCATCGGTAACTGATTTTTAACAACACACGCATGATCACACACTTCCTCTCCTGACCCTGGATACATCTCACCTTCGCAAGTCGACACAGACACCCAGGCAGATAGAGCCACTCCACTTTCTCCTTGTAATCACACAGTGTGCTGATGACAGTCATCCAGCAGCGCTATCTGAAGTGAACACACTTTCAAGTCTTCCCCCTCGGGACATCACAGTTTAAACTGGAAACCCACCCCACCGTATCATTTACACAAACACACGCGTGGCTGTGTCGGCGTCTCCCGCCTCGAGGACACCGGTGCGCCCCGCTCCGCCCGGTGCCAGTCGTGCGTAATGAGCGCGTGTGTGAGGCCGGAGCGCAGCAGCTCCCTGGCTGCACGCGCCGAGGTGTCAGTCCCCATCCACGCACGGTGTCGAGTCTTCCCCAGTTGCTACGGGTCTGCCTGTTACCATAATAGTAATCTCTCGATCATGCTCCGACAAGTCAGAGCCGAGATTCAAAGCGCGCAGAGGAGCGCGCATTCCTCAGGGTTCTGGTCGGAAATGCGTTTTTGGAAAACTTTGGGATAAATCTTTAATGTTAAAATGAGAGGTGTGCGTGTGCAGATGGAATCGCGCACGCTCTGGTTAGGATGCGTGTCAGCATACAGTAACTCCACCAGCCCAGGTGGGAGGTTAGACAAGAGGAGATCTCCTCCGAGGTGAATGAGGTCGCTGCCCTGGATCTCATAAAAAGAACCCACGGTGCACGGGAGGTGAACGTCTTATTCATTCTCTGACTTCCCCCGTGCACCTCCCAGCAAAGAGGGGAATCGGACTGGTGACGCGTCTCGGAGCGTAGGAAGGAAAAAAAAAGTTCTTACCGAGATACTGTCGGATGTCCAGCAGGACTTTCGGGGGTCCTCCGTTCAGCTGGTAGAAGAGGGAGGCGAAACAGAAGAGGAAGAGCGTAGCCATGCAGAAACCATAGCCTCGCAGGGAGAAGCGCAGCGGGAGAAGAGCGGAGAGTGCGCTGTACTTTCGGTTGTTTCGCTCTCGGACGTGGTTGGGAGTCGGGCTGTTGCTGTGAAGGGGACTGCCGCTGAAATTCTTCATCATCTCCTCCTCACAAAGCGCCGCGGAGAGTCTCCCATCCGCCCGTGGGAAGCGTAACTTGTCGCCCTGAGATCATCGGAGGTCGGACGGTGAGTTGTTCTGGAAGACGCGCAGGGGGAACCCAGCTCTCTGTGGCTCTCCTCCTCCTCCGCCTCCTCCTCCTCCGCTGCCGCACAGCCACGGAGCTTGTTTTGTCGCGCACGAGCGTTCGGCCTCCTGCTCGGTGCCTCTCGTCCTGCGCTCGTTGGATGACTGCTCCTTCCTTCCGTCCTCCGGGCAGAGTTAAGGGTCCATCCTTCTGCTCCGTCTCTTTCTTTTTTTGGGAGGTGCGGGGGGTGTCAGATTACTGAACGTGGAAAGAGGAAAAACTTCTACCTCATGCAAAGGAGGACTTGCGTCCGGGGTGCCTGCGCGTAAAACAGCGCCACCCGGTGTCCAGGAACAGCATGCAGCCTGTGGTCATTCATTGGAACGAGCCTCCACACAGTCAGGCTGGAGTTCTGTGGCATTTAAAGTTCCAATTTCCACAGGAGTGAAGCCTTCTCATTTGCCCAAACTCTGACAGTTTAATGACAGTGTGGGTCTATTATATTCTATTTATAATTCGGCAAACAAAACCTAAGACGCCGACAGACACAAGGTGGAACAAGTTGTATCATCGACCACTTGGGAAAAGATTTGTAGATCTGCTGTGGGCTGAAAAGAAGCCAAAGTGCGATGAGTCTTCATGAGGTGTTTTGAGCTCATTCTTGTGTTTTGTTCCCATCATGCACCAGGTGTCCAGAGGGCGGGGTCTTGTCGATGACCCTAGATAGAAGCCATTGGCCTTGATGGTCCCATCCAATAAGAAATTGTATTTTCCTGGCCATGATTCCAAGAGTGAAGGGAAATACAATTCTGAAACCTCAGAGAGAGTCACATGGGAGGGATCCCTCTTCCAGGACGGATCTTCAACAGATGCCCGAGTAGCAGAGCAAATCAACAAGATGATATTTACAACAGTCATGAGAAAACACGGCGTCTAACACTAATGAAGAGGTTTATCAATGGTTCAAGTGTTTATACGAAAGATACAGTCTGACGCAGATCAAGGGAGTGTCTTCATCACATTCCCTCTGGTGGGTCGGCCTCAGAGGAGGGGGTCTCGTTATTTAAAGGTCAAAAACAACTGATGACCCTGAGACACACATACATCCCTGATATCTGCTGGAGGTCGGAGACTTAACATCAGACCAGTGTCGAGGACCTTCAATCATTCAAGGGATAACAGCTCTGGAGGCAACAAATCTATGTGGACAAAAACTGACGTCTCCATGGGTCTAGATCCCTTTGTGAGGGTTTTCACTTAGTTTCAGGGTTAGAATAGGAGTAAGACTTTGGGTTGGGTACTAACTTGTGATGCCTAAGGTTTAGGGTAAGGGTCTGTCAATGAGCTGCCACGTGTGTCTTTAACTGTCTCCTTCCCCTGGGGGCCGGCTGTTAGGACACTGAGTCATATATCTTTCCTAAGCACGGCCACAACCCACCATTAGACGACACCTGCACTTAAGAGGTGAAGAGAAGCCGTTCAGCTCAGCAGGCACACTTTCACCGGTGACAGCTACAGAAGTCGAGGCAGCGTCTGCGGCTGTAAAGAACCATTTGGCTTCCAGGACCAGGAGTAATAAAGAAGACGGGCATCATTCAGTTGAGGGCCGCTGCCTTGGCTTTTCCACAGGTACCTGGATTATAAATAGAAGAGCACAGAACGCTGCATAGTGCAAACGAGGCACAATAAGGCTGAATTCATTATAGGTTTATAGCCCGGCCAGCCCACTGTGTCCATGGAGCAGGGGAGTCCTATAGATGTCAGTGAGGTCACCGCAGTCTATCAGGTCAGATCAATCATAACACTTGGCCATGGGATTTAAACCGAATCATATCTGCTCATTTCACTTTTATTGCACATCATCCATCAGGCCGGCCGGGAGGGAGGACAATTAAAACAGTAGCACCAACTCTGGACATCAGAGGAGAAGTGGAGCGCCCGGAAGAAACTCACTCAAACTTCTCACAGACAGATGTTTAATATGTAATAAGTCCAGATGTTTGATGTAGGTTTGAGCTGTTGACTCAGGAAGTCAGAGCCTCAGGATGTTCCAGGTCTCTGGACGGTAGGTAACGTCCTGTTAAGAGTCGGATGGAAGCTCCTCTGAATTTGTCAAATCTCACCCAGGCTCAGTTAACGGTGTCTGTAATTCTGACAAAGCACTGGAACATGTTCATGCAAGTTTGTAATAGGCAGTTTGTATCCGTGCATGCTGCAGGGAAAACAAGTTTAAGTCTTTTAACCTTTTTATTTTAAATTGGATGAGCAATTATATCTGTTGTTGACGGAGTAGAGAGGTGGAGACGAATTGCTTGTTACTGCTGCGTAAAGCAAAAATAACTACTAGCAGCTACTAGCCAATAGCAAATTAGGACAGAGAATACACTTCCTCCCACTCTCCAGAAATAAACAGTACATGTCAGCGGTCAATCATTACGTTTTACCCTGAATTTATAGCATAAAATAACGAATAAAAAACTAAACTTATTGGAAAATGAACATTTGGCAAACATTAGTGTGATAAAAACTACTTAAAATGACAGACGCCATCAGTGAGAACATTTTATTTGACTTTTTAATTTGGTCCATGTCCCATCCAGTAACATGGATAAGGCCGGATTTATGAGCCACACTGCAACCAAGTATCCAAGTACAAACTTCTCAGATTCTGTATTTCATGCAATTCGGGGTCTTTGGTTTGGCGAGTGCCTATTTGGAACGAATCAAAAAAAAACTTTAACTTATTTTCATTGTCACCAGCTGCACCACGACCAGAGCCAAAGAGCAACTGTGTGTGTTGCTCCAGAGAACGTGCAGTTTACTAAATGAGGAATTACAGGCTAGACGCAACAAGGAAAAGTTTTAAAGCTCCGTGATTTCAGAGGTTTGTACATATACTGAACTTTACACGTACAGCACTGTAAGAGAAGCATATTGGTTATAATTTTTCCTTTTGACCAAACCCAAGAAAATGTATATGGTTTGCCATTTGTAGGAGCTAAGAATGAAATAATAACATGTTTGACAGACCAGTTAGAATCAAATCAGGTCTGGTGTTATTAGTATTTTTGTTGTGTATAGATACCTTTTCCTTTTTTTATTATAAACTATATAATTAAGATTTTATTAACAGGGCAGTTTTAGTTTACCACAATGACCATAAGAGGCAGGAGGCCAGAAATCTATCATTTCTATTTCTGTGCATGTTCTTATTTGTATTATCTCTTTATGGACAGCTGAATAAACCTGCGTGTGTCTGTGAGAGTGTGTGTGTGTGTGTGTGTGTGTGTGTGTGTGTGTGTATGTGTGTGTGTGTGTGTGTGTGTGCGTGCTTAGCGACAAACTGGAGGAACACAGCGTTTGGCAAGAAACAGTTTTTTATTATATTTAAGAATGACAAATAGTTATGGACATTACTTTTGTTGTTTCAATACACAAGCAAATCTGTATGGACAATCATTAGGCAGATGAAAACCAAATAAAATAATTTGTACACATATTTTACATTACATACTGCAGCTCCTCACTGGCTAAAGCAATATGCATTATGCAGGAAGGTATTGCTATTCATATAGTACAGCTAATTACAGTTGATGTGGAAAAAAAAAGAGCAAAATAATAAGTTATTAATTAAATATCAATTACATATACAGAATGTGCAACTTCTACTAAGCATTTCGTATATGTAATCAAGAATTTGTATTTTTTTATAAGACTGCAAAAACAAACTGGAAGTAAGTCACTGGAACTGGTTAACTCGTGAATGGTTATTCAAACTTGGCATTGGGAACTCAACACTAAATTAAAAAATACCAGCGTTACCCACTGAAACCCTTTTATAATACCTGACAACGAATGTCCATTAAATGAAGCCAATTTCAACCTATAAAAACAGCTAGATTTACCCTCTAAAGTGCATTTACAGTGTCAGTATTCTCATTCATTACAAAACACTTTTTTTCTCTAATAGTGACCCCCCCCCCCCGTCCTCACTTTCCCAGAGCACCACTTTGATTGAAGAAGAAGAAAAAGGCATCAAACATCTATCTATCAAGTGCCCACTGCAAAAAAAAAAACAACATTAACAATAACACTTGGTCAATTTCTTTTTCAAATATGAAATCTGTGGAATAACCAGTTCAGTTCTGGTTGTAAAAGATCGAACTTTACTGGGAGGGGGGGGGAAAAGACTACACAAAGAAAAATGTATTGTTAGATCAATTGTGTGCAAATGAAAGAGATTCTGGTTGTGTTAAGTTTGTAGATTTTTGGCCCAAAGTAGTTGTTTCTGCAACAGACCGACCTGACTCAGCGTTTCCCTGTACAGTCTGTGTTTCCCTGATTCCTCAAGACCATAGAGTGTGAAACCGTGTGCCGACCTCGGAGGTCACCTGATACGACTGCTCCCACCTTCCACCCGCAGCGCCCAGTGAAGAGTTTCCCACTGGCAACAATTACAGCTACAGTATAATGTGTTCAAAAAAAAAGAAAAAAGTCCCAAAACAGCTTATTATCCAGCTGTGAAGCTAATTTTTCATGTGTAGAGAGTCTGTAAAAATCCCCCAAAATCCAGTTATCAGCTGCGTCTTTGGAACATTCTCACTCTCTCCTCCCTCCCTGTGAACTTGTGCTCGAGCGGTGAGGACTTGTGTCGCCTCCTCCCCGTAGATTTGTGATTCATCGTCTGGGCTTCGCGATTTATCTGGCGTGCGTTTGCAAAATCCGCGCCTCGGTTACTCCTCAGACACATTCAGCACAGTTCAGTCAACTCTACTGTATGTTCTCTTCCAGCCATTCGTTCATATTGCTAAGGCAATTTAAAAAACGTCCATGTATACATAGGGGTATTTGTCGCTGTGAGAAGCTAATTGTGTGAGAAAAACCTGGAGCGAGAAACAGAGCTTTCTGTTTGTGCTCGTGTTCATACTGGAGGTGCATCCGAGGAACTGGATATAATGTGAAACATAAGGGTAGCGATGGGATGTCGGCTGTTTCAGCTTAGAAACGACTGAGAGCTGCAACATTCAAAAGGCAAAACACAAATGTTCTTTTAACATAGAAATCGTTTTTTTTTTTTTAAATGAAGGTATTCATTATGCTATATTACAGAGACATAATACAAAATAGGCCATCTCCAAACCACCTCTTCCTCCTTTGTTTGTCTTCAGTGGATTAGAAGTCCAGGGTGAGTTCTGGCCTCGTCTTTAGGGAACCACTCGGATAATGCTGCTTCACCACGAGAGGAGGTGAAAATGAAGCACTTATGAAATAGGCAGGAGATAAACCGTCTCTCTGTATTTAGAAAAAAGGAAAGAGATCATCCATCCTACAAAAGAGTGTGCTATCCTCCTTAAAAGGCAGATCCAAGTCTTTACTTTAAGACTTTGAGGGCGTCTGCAGAATGGAAGCCATCCCACAGTCTACAATCTAATCTTCAAAAAGGCCTCTGATAGCTTGTCGTGGCTGTTGAGGGGAAACTCCTCAGTGGCGTAAACATTTCATAAAGTTAGAGTGATGGGGACAAAAATCATCAGAGAGCACGACGGCTCCACTTTGAGTCTTCAGACACGAGACAGGAAGTCCTGCAGTCGCCTGGGGGTTCAGTTCAGTCCCGTGGCCACTTTGCCTTCAGCCGCCATCTTTAAAGGAGGCGGTACTGACCAGTGAGTCGACACCTGTTATCCAACCCGGACTCCGCCCACGTGGTTAGGACTTCACCTCTCTGGGCCCGCCGACCGATCTCGCCTCGCTGAGCAGCCGGCGGACGTGTCTCTGGTCCCGGACGCCAGCCTCCCACATGCTGCTCTCCGTCAGCGAGGCCACGCGACCCAGCGTGTCGATGCCCGCCGCCGCAAGGGGGGCGGCGTACATGGGCAGGCCGATGGAGACGAGCCAATCGGGGACTGTGCTGATGTTACCCGAGGGGAGGGGCTTTCGGCACATCTCGGTCAGACCTCCAGACGGGATCTGAGGGACAGACAAGACGACATCAGTTACTTGACTGAATATACAGAGATTTGTAGTTTACTTTTTTCAGATGACTTTAATAAATTGTTTTATTTTTAGTCTAGACACTTTATAAAGTCTTAAGTCAATTTTAAGATACTAAAAACTTTAACTTCACATGCAGCCAGGTTTTTAAATATTAAATCACAATTTGCTTTGTTCCTCATTGATTTTGCCAGAGTTGGATACAGGGAAAATTCATTTTTTATTTTCACGCCTGCATTGTTAGATTTCCTCATCTAAGAAACCCTCACTAAGCATTAATCTAAAGCTCTATAACTCAAAATTCAATCGTCATTGATTTGAAGCTCTGAAGGAAAGTCAGTGCTGTTGCCTTACAGCCATGCGGTGTTGTTTACGCAGCTCTTTGACTCGGAGCTGGTCCATGGTGGAGGCCACGTCCTTCGCGGGCTGCTCCAGGTCTTCAGAGTAACGCTGCACCAGCGGCTGGGGGATCCCACAGCGGCCATGCTGAGGAGGCACAACGTAAAGACAAGGTGAGAATATGGAAATAAGAATGAATCCAAACCACAAAAATCGATGTTTCATAGAAGAACTTCTGATGCATTAAAAACACTCACACTGTAATAGACAACCTTTACCTCTGGCAATTTTTTCTTTCATGCTTGTTTGCTTGTCTGTTTGCTGGATTACACAAAAACTGAAATCCATGAAATGTTGTTGAGGGGTGGAACGTGACCCAAGAATGAACCCATTCAAATTTTGGAGTGAATCCGAACAATCAGGCGTATCCAACATTTTTTCCTCTCTTTCTAAACACATGTAATTTGGTGCTGAAGTGGCCAATCAGCCCCTGGCAGAAGTTTCAACTCTCAGAAACCCGTTTAGTTGATAACTGCAGGATTTGATAAGGAAATGGGAGGAATCAGTTTGAAACCATTTGTTTCACCCCCGCGACTACATTACCCCTCATAACCTACGTCTTGCCTCTACAGCTGCAGTTGGCCTGATGTCTCTGTGGATCCAACTCTGACTGACTTTGTTGTGAGACGCTTCTTCTCACCTCATCTGTTATATGTGTGTTGTTTGTGTCGGGGGCTCTGCCGTGTTAAAGGGGCCCAGCCTGGGGTTTGGCGAGTGGCAAGAGGATTTTATAACCCCTGTCTGCCTTCTGTAAGATCCAGCCCATAAACTTAACAGTCTCAACCGCATCATAGTGAGACTCAACCCACAGTCTCTCCCCCCTCAGCTCCAGGCAGTGTATTTATTATTGTGTGCACACACACACTCACACACACATACCCACACCGCCTCACTCAAAAATACATGCCACTACACACACACACACACACACACACACACACACAAAGGCATCTGCACACAGAAAGTAACAGACTCGGTTAGGGTCTATTTTTAAATTAAATGAGTTCCAAAGCCAACCACTGATAGTGTTGGTCTGAACACAAAGTAATAAGGATCTAAGCTGAAGTCAAATTATGACAAAGTTAAGTGAGGCATGTTACGATGTCAAACCAAAACAAGTCTGACGCAGGACATGAAAAAGTGTCTTTGATCCACATTTTTTAAATATCCATGGAGATGTGACTTCATAGACTTTTCAAAAGATGAAAAGAATTCTTAAATGTGTCTATACACCTTAGTACCTATTGCTAAATTATTGAAGAAATCAGGTTAGTTATTCTTTCTGTAGATTTCCAGCATCCGCTTGAATGAACCAAATAGATACTGGGAAGTTATCAAACTGCAACACAACCAGAAGTCACCCTCTGTGTACTGTGGACGTTATTGTTTTCTCAGTTTGAGATGATTGATGCTAACCTTGTCAGAGTAGGGTTCCTCCGTCAGGTCGATGCCCTCGGCCTCCAGCCGCTGCTCCAGCAGGGTGAACAGGTCACAGCTCATTTTGTTATGGGAGAGTTTTCTGGAAACAGACACTTTGCCCCCGAGGTCCGAGAGCCAGGGAGGCTGGACCGCCGGGGGGGTGCCCGACTCCTCGCTGAACGACGAGGCCGATGAGGTGGTGCAGGGGCTGGCCGGGGTGCTCGGGGACTTGGCGGGCAGAGCGGGGGGGCAGGGGCTGCTGCTGCTACTTCGGATCTGGGGGCTGCTCGGGTGAGAGCGGGTGAGGGAGTGGGTCGGGGAGGGGGTGGGGGACGGAGAGGAGGGCAGGGAGAGAGGGGAGTGACGGAGGCCATTGGCGAGTCTTTCCCTGGACTTTTTGGCAGGAACGGGGGGTGGGACAGGGGGCTTTTTGGGGTGAGTCCGGATCACCCTCTCCCCACTGGAGTATGGGGGACTGGGAGTAGGACTGGAGAAGGACTCTGGGTGAGTAGGGGACTGGGGTGTGGGACAAGGGGGCCGGAGAGGCAGCTGGGAAGGTATGGGTGGTCTCTCAGCCCTTCCTTTAGGGCTCACTGGTGGAGTCCCATTCAGAGCTGGGGACCCCTCCCCTCTGCAGACCTTGGTTGCGTTACTGCTGTCTGATTTGGGTCTTTCCATGGGGGGTTTAACCTCCAGGCCCAGATCCTTCTTCTGCTCATAAGTCTGCTCCCAGTGCAGGTCTCCCAGAGAGTGGGAGCGTTTCCAGGGTCCAGTGGGCTGCGGGGGTCCGTCCAGGTCCTCGCAGCTGCGGCTTGCTGGGATCGGGGAGCGTCTGGGGGCTTTGCGCAGCCCCAGCAGGTTGAAGCCCTTCAGGGAGGGTTTGATGAAGAAGCTCTTCGAGAACTTTGTGCGCTGGTTCTTGCCGTTCTGCTGCAGAGCCTCAGTTGAAAGGGTCATGGGCAGGGTGGGGTAGTCTGGAGACTGGAGCCCCGCCGAGGAACGACTGGAACGGGACGTCTTCCTGCTCTTACCTGCAAAGTCAAAAAAATACTCAATACTCATCCCCAACCTACTGTGAACAAGTTTCCTCAAAGTGAAACAGGCTCAAAGTGTTTCCACCAGAAAAACAGATCCCTCAGTCTTCAATTTGTGATGTCTGTTCAAATCATTAGAGCGAATGTTAAAAATAATAAATGATTGTATTCCCTCAGTGTCACAGAGGGAACTTTTGTATTTTTCTAAAATATTATAACGTCTCAAACTTTCTCTGTAAAGTGCCTCGGGATAAAGTTTGATTAAATTGAAAAAGTAAGACAGAGGGAAGTGATATGAAAATTAATTAAGTGTTATCTATAAACCAACAAGTGGGAACAACTGGCTGATTGGTCGTTGTTATAGCATTGGAACAAAAAGGCTGAAGCAACTTACCATCTCTCCTTTGGCTTACAGAGCGAAATGGATGGAAGAGATGAGCGGCTGCCACATAGTGTGGTTCACCAGAGACGTTGAAATGGTTGAATGATAGAAAACTAACTCAAGATGAACATCATGAAGTGTTTCGACGGCTCCCGGCAACTCCAAAATAAAGTTATATCATATTGAGGAGATTATAATGAATTATGTGTCCGAGATACTTTACTGTATTGAAATCAATTTATAGTCTTTAAAATGAGAGAATGATTTCTGCAGCCGGTCCAAACTAAACATCCTTCAAGATGAACTATGCACGACAAGCTGTGGACATTAATGAGTGAGAGTTCACTGATTTAAGATTAAAGCTAAAGCTGAGTACCACTTATTTTTCATTTCATCGACCGACACATCTCCACATTATGTTTGCATTTGAAAATGACGCGCGACAGCAGATAGATTACAGAGGAGGTCATGTAATGATATGAGGAGGAATAAAGAGATAGTCACAGGAAAATATGTGGAAGAAAGTCGTTTGATTAAGAGAGCGAGACATTCAGGGCTCGACAGTGCCATCGTTCTCCCGAAGGAGACTAATACTGCTTTAGTATTTATCCTAAATACCTTCATAATGTAAATTCAAATAGATTTATTTATAGATTTATAGATTTGTGTTTGCTGCAGCACCGTGGAACCCTGAACCAGCGGGAAGAAATGCAGAAGGTTCACTAAATGTTATGTAGTTTGTGAAAAGTGTTTAGTGGCATGGAAGGAAAAGAAGAAAGAAACAGAAAAAACAAGCAAGCAGCACCAGTCTTTTTTTTTTTCTCTTTTGTGGTTTTTATTCCACAACTGAAATCTCTACCGTGGCAGATAGCACACTTTAATGTTGAACCTGAATGACACACACACACACACACACACACACACACACACACACACACACACACACACACACACACACACACACACACACACACACACACACACACACACACACACACACACACACACACACACACACACACACACACACACACACAAACGGGGGCAATCCAGCCGTTACGCTGGAGCCCGACAGATATAGAAAGAAAGACAAGGTTTGACAAAGCAGTGATTTATGAGTTATGGAGCTGTTGAAATAAAAAGAATGCTCCTTCAGCGGAGGAGGAAGTTTACAGTCGTATGAAGAGACTCTTCAAAACATAAACACGGAACAAATCTCACAAATAATCGACCTATGATCAGAACTCTCTTATAATCTATACACTACGATTGTTGTTAAAAATATTTGTATCCACTTCTCTTTCAGGCACATACTGTTGGATTGTTTGTGCAATATGGTCACTATAAACACAAGGAGTGTGACGTCTTCACAGACTCAAAGCAGCTGTGAATCATTTACCTGGCTTAGACATTTCTTTCTTAAAACCTAAAGAACCACCACTGCAAATAAACAGTCCTCGTTGACATGCTGCTCCTCGAGCTCTTTTCCTAAATTAAAAACATTTAACAGAAATACTCTCGGAGCCCGTTGGCGTCCTCCTGGTGTCCGTGTGGGGGCCCCGAGCCCGCGGGCGGGGGGGGAGCTGGGAATCTGAGTCCGTGACTGGGCAGTGAGTTTGTTCTCGGTGGAACAGTTCTGTGCATTGGGGAGGGTCTCTCCCTCTGCTCCCCCAGCAACGTGGGGCGGACTAGGCTTAGCGGTCTGGGGCCTGGCTCCCTTTCAGTTACAAGCAGACTGTGGCGCGGATGATACAGAACGCCTACGGGATGGAAAGAGCAGCGAAGAAAGCGGAGTGAAGGAATAGCAAGAACAGAAAAAGATAATAGAAGGTTGGAAATGGCAAAAGGGTCTCCTCCTCCGAGGGGGGGTGGCAGAGGGAGGAGCGGTTTGATTGGCGGATGCTGGTCCAGAGGCGTGCGATGGGCGGATTGTTAGAATGCAGGAGTTTGGCAAGAGATGGAGCGGAGGTGGGAGCCCAGAGAGGATGGGGGGGGGCGGGGAAAGGGAGGCGAAGGAGTCACTGCTAGACGCAGGCTAGGCCCCAGCTGAGCTAAGTCCCAGTAGTCCTCAGGCTAGGCTGGTCTAGACTAAGCAAAGCTATCATTACCATTCTCCAGGTTCTCGTTGCTCTCGTAGCAGCCGGAGTCCCGCGGGGAGTCTCCCACCAGGCCCAGTCCCTCGGAGAGCAGCTTCTCCTGGGAGCCCGACAGGCCGCTGCGCTCCGGATCACTGCTGCCTGAGAACACGGAGACACACAGAGAATAGAGTCATTCTCCACCGAGGGTCGAATGGTTACGGTTTTCACGCCGAAACTAAAACCCTCAGGTTTTTTATTTGATTTTTTAAAGTTTGGCTTTGATTTTCTTTCAAACTCTTGGCTGCCATGTAAACATAAAAAGTAACTGGAACAATTGATTCGGTTATATTACCGCAAAAACTGTCGAGGTTTCAAGCTGACGTCTTTGTTCCAGTATGAAGTATGTTCAGCTTTTAGTGAGATCCTCAAAATACTTTGAATAACCGAATTCAAAATATCGAAATACACACATTTTTTAAACAGCCAGAGGGGTTTGACGCGTTCCAAACCTCCACAACACGTGTGTGTTCAGTGTACTCACTGTCGTACTCCTGCAGCAGCTCTACAGCAGTGAGCAGTACCGCTCTGTGCTGAGGGTCTTTAATGTTCAGCTCGTCCAGGTCCTCCTCCTCGAGCAGCTTGAACGTGTCCAGGTCCTCGTAGCCGTTGAACAGGAACGTGGGCATGTGCTCCTGAGGTGAGAGAAACACAGAGCGGGAGTTTGAAGTGGTGAAAATAATTCACCAGAGTAAAGATAAAGACAGTTTGGATCAGAGTTTGTGGGACGAGTGACAGAAACTGTAGAGCAGGAGCATAAATATTAAACATCAAGTACAAACTGCTGATTTTCAAATAGCATGTAACCAGGTTAAACTGGGGCTAACTCGGTTATGGCTGCTTGAAATGTCATCAACCTCAAATACAACATGGCACAAAAACTCTGTGGAGTTGACGCCGGGCACAGAACGCTGACTCAGTGAGTTGGCTGCATGGAAAGTAATGACAGAGTGAGTGGCTCCAATCCCAAGCTCCTCTATAGATGTGACCGGGATCTGCAGACGAGGGTTTTGCGAAATGAAGAAGAACTGAAGGTGGAGACCATCGCATCAAAATGACCCTTCCACCACAGAGGACACGGCCTCACACACACACATGATCACACACACAAACACGATCACACACACAAACACGATCACACACACAGAGGAACCACGGTGCGATCCAAACGTGGAGACGCCCTGTGTGAGTCCTTCCACTTTGAATATCTGGGCTCCGCACTCGGCTTTGTTGGACGAGCACATAGATAGACTGTGTGTCACCAGCGAGACCACCAATTACCAGCGAGGAGTCCAGGAGCAGGAAAGACTTCTACTCCCGCTGGATGATGCAAGACTAAACAAAGGGACCACCAAGTAACACAAACACCGGCAGCCGGCTCCTCTCACTCGCAGCATCTTTTGTTCCTTCAGACGCTGGAAAAGCTAAACACGTTCTAAATCCAGAGGACATTTGGCCAAACGTTACAGGGGTGTGGAGATTTACACTTTGGTGGTTTTGGATGAGTGCCGATGACGTGCGCTTCAAAAAAACCCCGGCTCGCCAGTTTAACCGAGACTTCTTTGACATTTATAACCAGAATTGGACTCAGTCGAGAGCTAAGTCAAGACCCAACAGTCCCAGGTTTAAATTCACTAGATTCAGATTTTTGATCAATAAATTTGATTACTGGGAAAAAAACATATTTGTCATTTTAAACAAAGTGATAGACAATTCCTGGATTTAACCAGAATTTAATGGGTTCCTCTTCCATTTCCAGTTCCTCTAATCCATTAAGCGTTTTTTTGCATAATCCTGCTAACTAACCAACAAACACAGATGAAAACGAAGGGAATATTCTTCCTCAGTTGATCTAAGATAACTGAATCACAACTCTTAAATTTGTTTCGAAAGGTTTGTGAAGCCAAAGACAGAAACATGAGAAAAAGAGAAAACAAGTGTAACCTTTGATTTAGAATATTGACTCATAATATTCTTTGAGCCAAGCAATAACTTCAGCTACTTTGAAAACTATTGCAACACGGCCATTAAAAAATACTTAAAGAAATGAAGCTCCGGAAAAACAAGATAACGACTGTTCAATTGTTTATTTTTGTTTCTGTAGCTCATGACAGGTCTCGTTTGTGAAAGATTTGGATTAAGCAATATTCTCATATACTTTTAAAAATGTGATTTGTCCTGCTGAGGGGTCAGATGGGTGGGCGGGTGGGGGGGATTAGAAAATACACAGATCTCTGCCAAGTTTAAACAGATTCGATGTAAATACCACTTTACTACCATTAAAAACTCGTGAACTGACCCTTTACCATAAATCCGACCCTGCTCTATTTGGGATTCATAACGCGCCCGAACACATCTGGTGTTTTACCTTGAGGTTGATGCGCTCCAGCAGGTCCTCCACCGAGGTGGGCTTGGGTGGTCGGCCCTTCCTCCTCCTCCTCACCGGCCTCTTGGGCTTCTCCTCCTCGTCGCTCAGCACGTCCACGTAGATGAACTTGAAGGTGCCCACCTTGTTGTTGAGCAGGCCCATCCACGTCCCCATGGGCGGCTTGCTGATGATGTCGATCACGTCGCCGCGCTGGAGGAAGAATTCAGAATCAAGGGATGAGCCAATCGTTTGGCTTCTACTGCTTGGAAAGTTATAGAATAGCAATAATAAATGTCCCAGAGTGTGTTCTACCTTCAGCTTGAGGGAGTCGGAGTCATAGGGGCTGGGGGTGAAGTCGGTGTGGACCCTGGCCCGACCACAGAACGGCCCCCTGTACGGCGGCTCCTCGTCGTCGCCATCTTCCGACTTCACGCTCTCTCTGTTGCTGGCCGATGAGTCGGTGGTGCTCACCGTCTGACCACCTGGACACAGACACGTTTAGAGAAGCTAGAACATGTCCAACACAGCCGATCCAGACTGAAACTGTCATCAGAACATCTCCTCATCGTCACGGTTTAATGTTTAATGGTTTTCTCAAGTTGATTCCAGACTCGAGATTGAGTCAGTTTCTGTGTCAGTCAAGAGTTTCACTGGGTCCTAAACATATTCAAGTGTCCGGGCAGTAGGTGCAGGAATCCCGTGGACGTGTGGAAATCAAAGAGGCAGGACTTCCGACCTAATCGTTGCCGCATGTTCGTGCGTCTGTTCCTCGGCTCTGAATCGCTTCGAGTCGGCCAAGTGTTCAATTCGCTCTCAACTAAAAACAGCGGAGGGGAAATGTATCTGCAGAGACGTGACGCAAACACCAGGCTGAAGTAATCAGAGGATGTAATTGGATGAGACGACCCGAGAGGATGAAAACGGGCTCGGAAAACTCTCCGGGATCACGACCCATGTTGAGGCAGCTGGGGGGGGGCTGGGTGTTATCAACAGAGAGGATCACTGGACATGTAATGCCAGACGCAGCGTGGAGGTTACGTCACCTGTCTGGATTTGAAACATGCAACCGCTACACATCACAGGTGTTTTGCATTGAGAGGATATTTAAAACTTACGGTTGTCTTTTCATTCAGACGTCTACAGGAGCTACGTGATGCCAAAATATGCAGGATAATAATAATCCTGATAACTTTTCTCCTATCCACAATATCAGAACAATCGTATCTGACAAATACCTGCGTGCCTTCTCTAGAATCACGACTCTGGACTTACTCATTGAGCTCTGTCCGCTGAGTGAACTGCGCAGACTTTCCACCGAGCCGCCGGCCTTGAGCTTCGGCTTCTCCAGAGAGTCGGTGTCGGGCTGGGGGGACTGGGGGGAACCGGGGGCTCCGTCCAGACTGGACTGAAAGACACAAAGAGAGAGAGAGGGAGAGGGAGAGGTGAGCATGGGTGATGACTGGATATGGGGAACAGAGGAAGACAGAAATGTGCAGTTACAAGAAGGGAACGTTTAAGAAGCTGACATGTGGGGGAAGATAAGAAAAGTGAGAGGCATGACAGGGATTGTATTTTTTAAATCGTTAATGGTGTCTTAAAGATATAAACACATATACAACTGAGTTTTCACCCTGAATGTGATAACGCAGTTGAATTGATTATGTAAAATATACTAATTCTGGAGGCATTTTGGGGTTCGCAGGTTTAATTTTGTCTTATTTCATGTGAACGTGAGTGTGAATGGTTGTTTGTCTCTGTAGATTGGCCCCCTGATATTCTAGTGACCTGTCCAGGGTGGACCTGCCCCGATGTGAGCTGGGATTGGCTCCAGCCGGCCCTGTGATCCTCGGAAGGAAATCTAAAAAGTCTGTGTTAAACCAATTTCTCAAGACCTCATATGAAGAATGAAACTCTTCTGGGTTACAGTGCTATATAGATATTCCTTCATAGAGCGATTCATTCTACACAGACGACCGTGGTGTTGTTTTCTGTTCCTCGTCCGTTCCACTGGAGTCGCTTCGTGTGAAGGAGTTTTCTTCATCAGCCAGAAATTACTACAGTGGACGATAAAACCTTCACTGGTCATGAGAACATGTGAGTTCTGCATTAAGACCATTAAAAAGTTACCATATCCCTCATGTGGTGAAGTGACATCAGGCGGAACCAGAGGAGGCAACGAAAACATCCAGCCAATAAAAGTCCTTCAGAATAAAAGAGGCTTGGAACAGATTTCCCTGCGGTTGACTCACTGTCTAATATCCGGTTGGAACAACTTACTTCAAGAGGAACTACATTAAATTACGGAGGCAATGACACTATTCAATCTGCCTGTTAAAGTAATTTATTACCTCATAAGGGCCAACGAGCTGTTTTGCATTAATCAAATTACTAAACACTGGATTCAAATCTTTACTTTGAAATGATTAAATTCTAGTAACGAAGCAGCAACATCCATAAACCTGTGGACATCTAGTGTCCATGTTTTATTTGATCCAGTAGTCCACTAGGTGGCAGTGTGGTCTATAAAATGGCCGTGCTCGAGACATTATGAGATGACATTATATTTTTCATTGCTCTCTCCTGCCGCGACGGCTCCGTGACTCGTGCCAGGAAATGTGGGTCACGGTTTTGAGACCACCGCGACGGACAGATGTCCAACTGTCCCTTAATGACATATTCTTTAGGGTGACATCGCTTGCTGGAGGAGCTGGTGGAGCTACTGGATGCCCAGAAAAATGAGGTGTCCATTTAACACACTCGCACTTAAAGTCTTCATTGGCTAAGAACAAGCCCGGGGGGACGAGCTGGATGAGGTCAGTGTGAAGTGGCGACCGCGCCCCGTCCACACTGGGCCCCTGGCGAGAGCACGGCAGAGGTTGGAATCCACATGTATGTTTTTAGTGCTCCTTGTTTATTCTGTAACCAACACAAACCCCCCCCCGCCCGCTCGCAGCCCGTGGACACAGTGTGTGGCCTACGCTGCACAACTTCCTCTAAATGTTTGCAGAACTCTGGGGAGCCTTTTTTTTGTTTCTGTACAGCTGTGCTCGGCTCACTTCTCCAACAGATTCAACACAATGTGTAGATTGTGTATGCGGCCGTGTTTTAAACAAAGCAAAAGGTCTGACTTTGGTTACACACACTCAACGTACCCTATCCCTTTATCAAGGGACAGTATTAAATGTTCAAAGTTACCTGCACTTCCCACAAATACAGTGCGTTTGTGTGCAGCCGAGTGTGTTTGTGTCTAACCTGCTCGGACAAGGAGCTGCTGTACTTCTTGGACATGCGTTTCCTCATCGTCTCCTTCACCGACTTCACCTTCTTGCCCAGCGAGATCCGGGACGTCGTGGGCGATTTCACCACTTCTCTGTAGATAGCTTCTTGTTCTCTATTCTGTTTCGAGAAGAGAGAGAGTAAAAAGCGAGGATGAACAAAGAGTGACAGGGACTGAACGGGGGAAAACAAAGGGCAAAGGGGGTGGGGAATCACAAAAACAAGGCAGTAAACAGAGGGGATATGGTGATTTGGCGGGACAGGCCGACCTCGGTTTGTGTTCCCCCCCGCAGCCTCTGCTCATTTTAAAAGCCGCCGGCACTTACGTTGGCCTCTGAGCCCGCGTTGAGCACGTGGAGCGAGCGGTTGGTCAGGTCGAAGCCTCCGAAGCTGCACGTTCTCTGTGAGAGGTGGTGGGGGGGGGGCAAAACACAGTCAAAATGAGTCACGCAAAAAAAAAAAAGGTCACGATAGAGCAGCCCCCCCCCCCCCCCCCCCCCCCCCAATCCACACCCAACGAGGGTCAACACACGATGAGTCATGCTTGGCGGGACACGGGCAGCGGTTTTGATTGATGGACGGTGGGGACATGGCTTGTACATATGTGGGGGCATGATGTCATATGGGACTGTGGACAGCCAACAGACGTGATGTAACACAAACCGTTATATGAGCTCCTCTTTAAAAACGGCCTGAGAGACCTTTGGGGGAAAAGGAGCGGTTACATCGACCGTGCAGAGCAGTCGGACTACGACTCGAATCCCTGGTGAGAAATCTACGTCTACTTGATGTGGTCGAGCCAAAAATATATACTTGTGCTTTTTACAAGTGAAAATGCAGGGTGTTCATTACAGCTCGGCCCTTTAATGGGATCCGTGCTGTGGTTAATCGTGAGAAATGCACACATGCAACATATAGGACGACAATGTGTTATTCTCATCAGGAATCTTTTCAAAGGGAGCGTGTTGTTTCTGGAGAGGACAGGGGGGGGGGGGTGGGGACTTCAGAGGTCACATTAAGGGGGAGACACAAAGTGACATGAGAAAGGGGGGTGGGCTGGGGGGGAGACAAATAAAACAGGATTTTATTGCTAATCTACTTTTTAAATCTGCCCCAAGCTTTGCATCAGGTCATTCACAAAAAATGTAGACACACATATGCACATAGAATATCTGCCACAAAAAAAAACTCCACGGCATTTCTCCTCCGCTTCACAAACTTTTAATCTACTGGACTAAACTCCCACGACTCCCCAGGATGAGCAGCGTCCGCGTGAGAGGAACTGGCACATTCAGTGTCTCTGTGTTAGATGTCCACAGCTGCAGTCCACAGCACAACTTCCCAGGAGATATATATATAAAAAAAAATAAAGCACAGTTCGGAGAAGAGAGAGACGTCCAATGTGATGGTGATGTTTGATGGAATGGACATGCACCCAGAAAAAAAAAAAGAGGAAAAAGAAGCCTTTCGACGATAAATATAAGGAAAAAGAAAAACAACCGAAAAAAATTCACATCTGCAATCATAGAGGCACGGGCCCAAAAAAGTAGAACACGAAAAGCCACAACATAAAAAAGTGGATTCGGAGAGTTTTGGGATGAGAGCGGCCTCCAGTGATTTCACCACGACACGATAGGATCCAGGTTCCCTCAAAGCTGCAGGATAGCTCCTCTACATCGCCCCCTAGAGTGTGTGTGGCTACATGTACCGATAAGCGGGGAACACGTTAGATGTTTAAAGTTGAAGCAGACCTTGGTTCGTGCTTTTTTAACATTTATATATTCACTTTGGTGTAAATATGTATCAGTAGATGTAGTTGACCTGTTTTTTCTGTTTCAACTCTTTCACGCAGCAGCCTTGTGATGTCAATTTGAAAGTTGATGAGTGTAAAGACACATCAGTCACTGCGGTTGACTTAATAAGGCCATTCACCGAGTCTCTGAGGCTCCGTGCCGTGAAGCTCTGAGGACGAGCGGCTCCGAGCTCGTTGTGACATCTCCTCTGCGCACAGGGATCAGTGTGACTGTGCGGGTGCATGTGTTCTTCGGGGATCTGACATTTATAAAAGGCACTTATGAAACCTCCGCCGTAACTTAATACCTCAACTGGGGCACTGCACGTCCCGCGATCATTTCATTTTCAGCCCCAGTAAAAAGGTTTGAAGCCAAAATGGCATTAACTGAAAGGTCAGGGAAGGAGACTTCCCTCTCGGGGGCTGTGATGGATATGTGGCTCCTCTGGGTTTTCAGTTCATGAGCACGACTGCAATACTTAAATGTGGAAGTCTCTAAACGGATGCGTGGAAGACCTGCCCTGTGTGTTTCTGTTGTGTTATGTTTGCTGCACCTTCAACTCGAACCTCTGAGCTATTCTGCAACTTTGAAGTACACCGAGTCCTGCTCACACGAGGCGGCCGGTTGACACCTCACGGTCCCAAACTCACAGACTTCTGCTGGATGCGCAAGAGCACCCGCTTGGTGCAGCGGTCCACGCTGGCCGCCCACTTCCTGTCCGCCTCACGGTCCTCCTCCAATAGGCAGCAGCGCTCGGCGCGGCTGAGGGTGACCGGGCGGACCAGCTGGGCCCAGTTGAGGTGACCGTACAGGCTCCGCTCTACCACATAGGTGATGTTCAGCTCACTGACCGCCGTGCGCCCGCGCAGCCTGCGGGAGGGGAACGCCCAGCCCCCTCCCCCGCTTCCAAAACCCTTTGATTTGGCTACATCACAGCGGGCCGGGGAGGAGGGGGCGACCGACAGGGGGGAGACGGGGGTCTTGGGATTGCGCGAGCGCTGGTAGAGCAGGTGCTTGGTGGAGTACGCGTAGTTGGGGTCGGGTTTCCGGTGCGTCCAGCTGCCGTGGTGCCGGTTGGCAGTTTGGTGCTTGGGGCTGCCTTTTGTGCCGTCATCCAGGGAGATCAGGAGGCGAGACTGGGAGTGGGGTTTGGGACGGGGTTTGGTGAGCCCATAGTAGGCATAGAGGGCCTCGTTGTTACTTACCCCATGGGAGATGGAGCTCAGGGCCTTCCGCATCTCGCCGTCGGTCGTGGAGCGTGACAGTTTCCCCTCGTCGTCCAATCCACAGCCATCCAACTCCGAGAAGGAAGAGCCGCTGCCTCCGACGCCGGAGATGGAACCTCCCAGGACGCCAGAGCCGACCGGGGTCCTCCTGGGCGGCCGGATGAGACCGTGGTTGCTGGATGACTTATTGAAGGTTTTGACCAGCTTGTGTCCGGACCAGGTGTCCAAGCTGCTGGAGGAAGGGGAGGTGGTCAGACTGTCCGTGTCTCCGTCCAGAGACAGCTGATCCTGGGTGAGGGAGGGCAGAGAGGCCTCCTGGGGCAGAGGAGGCTTCTTCAGGACCCCCGTGTACAGAGCTGTGTTGTCCTCACAGGTGAGAGGTGAGTCCAGATTCAGAAAATCTAAACCAGACAGAAACATCCACCAGTTTGTTAGTCGGGAGGATTTAAACATCAGTCTCGCTGCAGTCTCATGACAACTCTGTGGTTTTCACCCCCCACAGCTAAGCAGCAAACCTTTCAAAACACATTCTTAAAGTCTGAGTATCATGAAAAACCTATGACTGATAAGAATATATGACGTTGAAGTTCGATACTTAACACTGTAACCTTAATGAAGAAATTCAATACACGAAAATTAATTGATTGGTTAAACTATCAGAATTCAAATATGTTGACCTGTAAGATAGATACAAGGAATTGATTATTTAGTGGTGACAAACCTTCAGAGCCATGTTTCTTGCCCTCCTCCACCTTGATGAGCTTTTTCCTGACCCGGCGTGTCGAGTTCACCAGCTTGTGAAGCCGCTTGAACTTCACAGAGTCCTCTGATTGCTCCTCATCTGACTGTTCACGAGACTGGGGGGGGAGAGAGAAAGAGGGAGGGATGATATAATAAAAAGGGACAGGAGGTCAAACACGTGCATGTAAAACAAAAACAAAAAACAGGGTTAAAAAAAAAAAAATCAGCTTTGGAGTTCAGAGCCACGGTTCATTTCACAAGAGAAGACACAAACTTTACGATGTGACAGATGGGAGCGTTGTTTAGAAATGGAGTCAAAGTTAGTGGGGTGAGAAATGGAGGATCGGAGGGTCGTGTCCGTGATGAACACAGAAATATAAATGCAGCTGACGTAATGAACCACATGACACTGTAATGTGGAGAAATGGGTACAGCTGGGGGACACAGGGAATCAGGATCACAGTGAATGATCTCTTTGATGTGTGATGTTTCCTCCGGAGACGGTTTGCTCCAGAGAACATGAAAGGACGGTGATCGTGTGTTATGGGTGTCGACAGCGTCTTTCCTGACTGGACGGCCGCTGCATTTAAACTCTCTCTGCAGCGGAAGTGGAGTGGAAACAAGAATGATTAATGAGTTTCATCAATCTCTCACTCACACACACACACACACGCACAGAAACTCCTCTCTACGTATGTGTGCACATTCCGGCCGTGGCCCTCGATGTGAAAATGGCGAGGAGCTGAGCATTGGCGAGGAGCTTGTCTGGCAGAAACCAGTGTCATTACAACGGAGCTCAAACAACCTAATTTGTCCCTATTTGCTATGGGTTTCCACGGCAACGCAGCCTCTCCAGTCACACGCCGCCAGTTCCACGGTCGAGGTTGACTGGGTCGCTCGCGGAGGGACACACACACGCACACGCACACATACACAACAACCACTAGACGGATCAGGTCTTCGAGGGGCTTAGCGCTCCGACTGATGAAACCCAGTCTTCTCCTGTAGCTCTGACGCTAACGAGCAAGAAACCACTTTCTAGCTGCTGCCCAGTTCAGACCACAGTTCTGGCTGGGAGGCTGCTGACACACAGCGGGGACCATGTTAACAACCGGGGCTCGGCCTGTGGCAGACAAATCTGACATTGTCCGCAAATCCTTGATGGCACCCCCGTGACCTTTTGGTCCCTGCAGGCGAGTGAGTGTCAGAAAACCTGACTAATCGTCACAAAGCCGGAAAAGGAAACAACACATTAAATCCGGCAAAGTTCGTTTTATTTAAAAACCACCACAGTTTCAGGTCGTCTGTCATAACGGCCCTGCACACCAGAGCCTTCTGACACAACTGCAAACAAAAGTTCTGCAATCCAGAATGTAGCTGTTGTGTTAATTCTTTTAAGTATATCAACTTCAAGGACAGTAGTGTAATAACCAGATTGGGTCCTTAAAGATTCATAAAAGAAAACGTGAGGCCACCAAGGGTTGGATTCACACCGACTTCTGATCTTCGTTCCTCTAACAACTGATTTTGAGAACTATAAAGACACCGTGTCTCTCGTAGATCACTCTGTCATGTCTCGGATACCAGGGGACAGCAACTGTCCTCGTGGACAGCAACAGGAGACGGTTGAGAGGTGACCATGACCTACACGTTCTAACCCAGCCCTCGGGGACAACATCCGAGGAAGCAACCACACAAACACGGAAAAAGAGACACAGGAAGAAACCCAAACATGTGCGGTCATGAATCAACCGGGGCTGAAAGGCTACAATCTAAAACAAGGTCAACACAACGATTCCAACGCCATAATTACCATTTGACTACACAAATCACTTTCAGGACGCTTCCCACAACTTGGGAGATGCAC
Source organism: Pleuronectes platessa (assembly GCF_947347685.1). Taxonomy (NCBI): domain Eukaryota; kingdom Metazoa; phylum Chordata; class Actinopteri; order Pleuronectiformes; family Pleuronectidae; genus Pleuronectes; species Pleuronectes platessa. Next base: position 15,420,404 of record NC_070642.1, read on the forward strand.
TAAAAGTTAGACAACTACAAGACCAACTAAATTAAACGCACAACTAACTTTTTTTTCCTGCACGTCAACAAGAGAAAATCGAAACTCACCACCTCAGTTAAAACCTGTGTTCAAACTCGACAGGTCCCAGCAGATCCAGAGCGTCCCCAATCACATTCTCATGCACGCTCTATCCAAAATAATGCCAGTGGCCCCGTGCACATGCTGGCAGGCCGAGCTGCAGCCCATCACTGAATCCAGATCAGAGGAATGAGGGGCAGCTCAGGACCGGCCGTGCCGCAGAGCCAGCAGAGAAAAGGCGTGTTGTGCGCGGAGAACAATCCGAGCGTTTGAGCCCCTCTGACCCGGCCTTGGCCCCCACGTCGCTAATGGCCTGTCCTGGAATGTGGGGCTCCGGTCGACAGGCTGAAGAAAGACGGCACGAGAACAAGGGCACAGTGCAGCCAAAGAACTGTGTATTGCCAACATGTCAGCTGCACATATGAACTGTAAAATTCACAGCTCTGCTTATAGACCACAGACACAGTTACTATTTGAATTTGGGAATGACCTAATTCTATTCATCAGAGGGGAGAGGGGGCCGTGTGCGACACCCATAGAAAAAAAATATATTTCCTGTAGTGGCCAATTTTGGAACTCGGGGCAACGGGAGACACAGACCCCCCCCCCCCTTCTGGCCCTGGGGGTGAGAGTAAAGTCTTTATCCTCACTCTCTCTCTCTCTCCCTTGTTTCCTTTCTGCCTCCAGCACTAGCGTTTGTTCACAGCCTCCAGAGCCAAGCTGTGTGTTCCTCTGCACAATACTCCTTCAGTGACTCTTCATCCTCCCTCCCCCCCCCCCCCCCCCCCGCCTGCAAACCTCTCAATGTTAATCAATCTTCCTCCCACAGGAAGTGAGCAGCTGACAGCAGAGGGGGGGGGGGGACGCGAGGGTTAAGAGATTGACAGAATGATCATAAGCAGTTTTCAGACGTGACCTCTTCTGATTTCCTTGTGTTTATCAGTGCAGATTATTATCAGGTCAGGTAAGAATGTGTTAAAAGGCCTGAATCATAGCATGCGTGTCTGAAGGCCTCAAGGTCAAACCTCCACTTACTTAAACATGCATTCTGATGAAAACAGTGTCTAAGAGTAAATTGAATTTTCTTTTGGAAAATACCAGCGCTTTTAAAGCTGGAAAATTAGCAGCACATTTCAAAGTGTACTGCTATGCACATGTGCAGGGCTTCATTTTCAGAGTACGTGGAATTCATTGTGTTTGGATAAACTCATTTCCTGTAAAAGTGGGTCAGCGTTTGAGCCTGTGTGACAGAACGCTTATTCCCACACGACGCCCCTACAGTGCAGAACTAATCAAAAGCCCTTATGACCACTATCGAGTCCTGATTCTGCATCGGAGCTGGCCCACATTTAAAAAAGGGAAAAACAAAAAGGCGTCAACACATATCCACACGCACACACACAGCAGGAAGAAAAACACGAGATCCAACAGGACGTGATTGTCTGAGCTCCAGCTCCACATCTCACAGCATCTGTTACAGGACCAGCTTCAAAATAAAAGAAAAAAACTCTCATTTAATGGTGACTGGAGATTTCCTCTCGAAGGACCACAGCTGACAAAATCCATGCTCACAAACTAACGACTGGACTTTTTTCGGACTCTCTCCACTTGGCTTTGAAAATGTACCTGAGCTCAAACTCCAAAATTCACTCCAGCAGCCAATTACATTTCAGATGACATGTACACGACAGGACTGACCTGAGAAATAAAAATATATGAAGTGGCTCACGACAAATTGTGACAATATTAGTCAGGATTCACCGAGGTAACACCCAGAGCACGAGGACATACACGACATGGTGGAGAGATTGTATATTTAAAAGGTGGATATATTGTAGATTGGCCAGTGAATGAAGAGAAGAGAGAGAAGAGGAGATAAAGGGAAGGAAGAAGAGAGGGAGGCAAGATTAAAGTAGAGGCACAGTGGTTTCTGCAATGACATCGAGGTAGGAAACAGTTCTTGATAATTAAACTAACACACACAAACACACACACACACACACACGTTCAAGCAACAGTGGCTGTTCTTCACAACCTCCTCGGATGAAAGATCGAACTGACATGTGAGACTGCTCGAGGTGAGAGTGTTCACGACAGGTAGAGGAGACGGGACAGGTGTTGGGGTTTCAGGGTGTCAGGGAGGGTAATTGGGGGGAGGGGGGGGAGGGGGGAGGGTGGGGGTAGGGGGGGTGTACTTACGTTGCAGTTTGAGGACTGGTTTAGATTGGGTGCAGGGCCGTCAGTGCACTCTGCAGCGTCAGTACTGCAGGACTGTTTGCCGTGCTCATACTCCTTCAGCTACGTGGAGAAGAAGAGTTTAGAGAGGCAGAGGAACAGGTCGGGGGGGAAGGGGGGACCACCCACTCTCACCCTGCGTGCGCCATGTGTGTGTGCACGGACCAACACAGTGCTGCGTGTACACAGACACAACACAGGAGCCTCCACCAGTGATGCAGTGGTAAATAAAAGGTCTCAAGTGTGGATAGGATTTGTTTACTAAATAGTTATTGTAAGAAAAAAAGTCTTTTTTTATGTGTCACATTCAGTTCAATTTCTATAGCACCAACTATCATATATCATTTTCTCAAGGCACTTTATGTAGACTTTTGTCTCAAAGACTTGTGTGTGCAAAACTGATCAGACATAAATCCTACTTGATCTGAAAGGAGAAGTGAATATTATTGGGTTTTTACTCCAGCGCATCCCTGGACACATACTACATAATCACTGGATTGACTATGAAACTCAATATGATGATATTGATCAGTGATACAGACAAGCACAACAAATATCTGTCCATCAGTGATTGTTTGATTGATTGATTGATTGATTGATTGATTGATTGATTTATTGATTGATTGATTGGTGAGAGAGAGAAGCTGAGATCAAAAGCCATTGTTTGAGAGAAAATCATAATTCTGTAAAAGAAAAAAAATTGTAGATCGGCCTTGTGGAGAATCATCCAGTGCCGAGATGCTGCTTGAAAAAGAAAGCTAGAAAAGCTGATTGACAGGAAGGAAGGAAGGGAGATGAAGAACAAAAAAGAAAGAAGGAAAAAAATATCACCAGAAATTGATTGAGAGCCAGAAAGATAAGAAAGAAAAATTTGAAGAAAAGCCAAATAATTATCCACCACATCAACCTAGAGAGAAAAACCACAATGCACCAGTGCGTCACCCCAACAGATGGAGCTATGGAGTTACTACAACCATCAACCCCACCAGTAAGAACTGATCAACACACCCACACACACTCTGAGAGCCCACACCCACTAATCCCCAGTGTGTGTGTGTGTATGTGTAAAAATGACGATTCAGGATTAAAATGCAGGGCGGTGTAGGGGTTAGTAAAAGTGAGTCATTTTAGTAAACCAGTGCTAAATGGTGGGAGAAGGAGGAAAAAGGCAGGAGAGTAATCCAGGAGGAGGTGAGGGGATGTGGGAGATGTTGAGGGAAGGAGGAGGAGGAGGAGGAGGAGGAGGAGGAGGAGGAGGAGTAGGGGGCCCGGGATGTGGGAGGAAGGTGCAACAGATGAGGGGCGGGAGGTCGGTGGCGTCTTCCTACCCGAGCTAGGGCCTCTTCCACGGTGATCATCTTCTCTTTCACCATCATCATCAGCTGGATCCGCTCCTCGTCGCTCATGGTGATCTCGCTGGCCACGTAGCCGATGTCCTCTCCTGGTGGAGGCGGAGAGCAGAGAGCAGGAGGTCAAATAAGAGGTTGACATCTATTCGTGAAGGGGAGCGTTAAAACTGTGGCACACAAACCTTTGGACGCCTGTCGCATGCTGGGTTTATGCGGAGACTTGCGGAAGTTCTGCCAAAAAGATTTGTTCTTCTTCTTGTTGTCCCATTTGCCTAAAGGGAGGAAAGCATCGGTCACATGGAGAATACACACAAAGACACACAAAGAATCACAAAGAAAAGCCACAGGAAGGTTTGTGATAAGCAAGATCAACACATTTATATTTAACAGGTTATATTTTCTATAAGGCCGCATCTTCATTGTTCACATTTCTTGTGAATATGAAATGAGACCATTTAATTTCTCCCCAAGAACCAATAAAATGATAATCCACATTTTATAGTGAACATTATAAGACAGCGGGAGATATAAAAGTCAGTTTACCTGCTGATCCATCTTCAGAGCTGGACTTGTGCAGCGACATTCTGTGACAAAAAGAGGAAAAGAAAGAAAGGATTGAGAAAAATGCAAATTTACATTCATGTGCTCACGACTTATTATAAAGCCCAGTGTGTCTCTGTTTTATTAACTATGTTTGGTAGAAGATAAAAAGGAATTGTACAGTTTGTCTGTTCACCACTGGGGGTCAGTGGTGGCACTTTAGTGAGAGCGAACCAGGCTCCTGAGGCTTGAGAGGGAGAGGAGAGGATAGGGGAGGAAGGAGATGAGAGTAAAGGAAAGGGGGGAAAGCAGAGGGGAGGGAGGAGAAGAGAGGAGAGGAGAGAAACGAAGGAAGAGAAATAGGGAGAGGAAAGGAGAGGAACGAGAGGAGATGAGGAGAGGAGATGAGGACGGTGATAATACAGTGTTTAAGGATCTGTGAAGAAAGGAGTAAGGTCAACATGAAGAAGACAAGGAGCGGTCAGTCAAGTGAAAGTGAACTGGGCAAGACAGCGAGGATGGAAAGTATGGAGCTGAGGATGAGAAGAACAGAAGAGGAAGAGAGAGAGAGAGAGCAAGGAGAGGGAAAAAAACCACAGGGCAGACTCAGCCTGTTTGTGTTTCCACTTCCCTCCACAGGACAGACAGTCACGAGGAAGACGGAGAGAGAAGAGGGAGAGCAGGAATCAGAGAGAGAGAGAGAGAGAGAGAGAGAGAGATGGAAAATAACTGAGTGGAATGAAATCTGTGACATGTCCATGCACCTTCTTAAATAACCAGAACAAACGAGGGGGACAGGAACGATATGAAAACGCTCCTTGTGCCACATGAACCGCGCTCGGTCTCCGATCAGAGACTCGTATCAGCACCGGCAGCTTCACTCAATTCTCCAGCAAGTCTCGCAGTCTGACTCTGCTTTGATCTGCTGCCGATGAGGAGAAACCACATCGTCTCAAGTCTTCTTCATGCATTAAAAAAAAAAAGGGGGGGGGGGGGGAAATCGGCCCTGTGGTTCGTGTTCAGACGAAGCTGCTGAAGAGTTCACAGAGGGGACGTTGTCTTCAGGTTGGGTTTGAATGGGCTGAGTGAGAGGGTGAAGGGGGAAGTGAAGCTTCAGGACGGATTATGTGGAGGACGCCCTACAGGTGTGTTTGTGTGTGCGTGGGACAGCGAGCGGCACGCTAACCTTTTTTCATCCTTTCAATTATAAGGAGAATTCATCATGGGGGGGGGGGAGGGGAGAGATCAGAGGAGCACATTTGTCCCGGATGGAACCTTCAGAGACGTGTTGAGTGAATCTCGATAGAGCCGTGCCGTCTCTCACATGCACTTGTGGTTTGAACGATTATCGTACATGGGAGCGATGGGAAAGTGTGTGATGGGTTCGTAACAAGATGAACAGCTCACGCCCTCTCCAGTGGCTGGCTGTGTGTGTGTGTGTGTGTGTGTGTGTGTGTGTGTGTGTGTGTGTGTGTGTGTGTGTGTGTGTGTGTGTGTACTGTACGTGTGCACATGTGGTCGTTCGAACACGGCGGCCGCCTCTCGGTGCGATGGGAAATCTTCGCGCGGCTTAAAGCCCGGCTGCCATGGCAACATAATGAGATGCTAATTGAATGGAGGCCTGTATGGTTTGCCCCTCTGCTCACCCCCCCCCCCCCCCCCTCTCTCTCTCTCTTAGATAGGCTAAGGCCAAAGCTAATGCTAACAGATCCCACTCAATAGAAGCTTTTCAGTGGCAGGGCTGCTCCCCCCCCCCCCTCCCTCCTCCACCCTCTATAAATTAACCTCCCACATGCACTCTCTCTCTCCCTCTCTCTCTCTCTCCCTCTCACACACACATCTGCACGCTCGCACATTTTTAAAGAGTCTGAATGCGTTTCAAAGAGCGGGTCGGTCCAGGCATTGTGCGGCGAGGCATCTTAATTGGTTTAACCTTAAATCTTCGCCATGCCTTTCAATTCCGATTCGGCTCCTTTGCATTGAGCGCGCGACATTTAACTGCTCTCGTCTCATTAGCATAAGCTAGCCTCTCTATTCAAAGCCTATTATAACATACAGTGTCTTTAACGCTGGCCCGACCCTATGCAGTGTAGGTGAAAGTTTGCCCCCCCCCCCCCCTCTGATTCCTCTGCACTTCGAAAAATGAACATGCTGGAAGCGTTCGAGAGTCTGGATTGAGTCAAACATGGAAGTGTGAGTGAGAATGATGTGTCTGACAGTGTTTTTCACGAGAGTGGGATGTGAAGCATTAGTCATTTTCAAAATAATTAAGCTGGGAGTAGAATGACTATTCACAACCGCAGAGACGTAATTCTGAGAGTAATCGTCTGGAAAAATATGCAGAAGTTGCAAAAGTTTAAAGAAACACAGAATACAAAAAAAAAGAATGACAATAAATAACTGACAATTAAGAGAAATTCATAGTTTCCCAGTCCACTGAGGTCTTTCATGGTCATCATCAGCTCTGAATGTACGTGTCGCCTGCACATGCTCCAGGCTCAATACATCCACCTACTTTAAAGGAATGGAAGGAGGGGGAACCTCATCTTAGTATGAACGTTCTGTACGTGTGAGCAGAACGAGGACGCAGGTCCCAGCAGACACGGAGGGCGGACAGCACGGTTAACCCCTTGACGTGGACACTTATCTAATGAATCACAGGTTTGAGAAAACTCCTATCCTGTGTGATCAGGTAAGCTGATAAACCAGCACATAGCGTGTTGGGACACACAGCTGTGCATTTTTACCGTGCTCAGCATAAATCACAACAACGCACACATGTACGGTGACTGGGTGTTTATCTCGTGGGTGCGATGCCGGGCCACCTGGAGCGGGGGGGGGGGGATCTCCGGTGCCCTCGTCCAGACAATGAGAGGCGGCGACCCCGTGCAACAGGGCCGGCTGTCGCAGGAAGAGCAGAGGGACGACCTTTTCGGGGGGGTCATGGAAGAAGTTGGAGGTCGCAGGGAAGAGGAAGACAGAAGGTCACGTGGCGGTATAATAGAAAATCAAACCCACAGAATGCACAAATTGAAAAAAATCAATATAATTTGAGTGCATTGTAAGTGTGGGAAAATTTACACTGCTGAGTAACTGTCTCTGTAGCAAACAGCGGTTCCATGAATGTGCTGCAATCCTCAACCACAAGTGGCTAAATACGCTGACAAGCTCCTTTAGTTTCCCAGCATGCTAGTGTTGTTCTATTCTTCACATGGCACGGCTTACGTTTCCATCTGATTATTAGTTGCGTAACCTTTGGATTCTACATGCAGTTGCACAAATGCCTCTGGTTCAGTCCCCGTCAGAGTCGGGAACCGCGGCGTCTCGCTTCTGTGCACACGTACGCTTTTCATCAGGTTCCATTGACCTCCGCTGTTAACGTCGCTGATAAGCATGAGGTCCCCTTTCCGCAAGAATGCCCACCAAGCAATCACCTTCCAAAAACAGGAAGTCTCCGGCCTAAAGCCCCCCCCCAGCCCTCTGGGAGTGCTCCGTCACCATCGCTTGCATACCGGGGGATTGTGGAAGCTGTGCCCGACGAGAGGGTGGCACAGCCCAGAGCTGAAGTCTGGGTAATCTCCTCTGGGTGCTTTTGTCCCCGCGGAGAGGTGATGATGGAGGTATCCGTGTCTGTGCGTGCGAGGGTTTACGCATTGTGCTGCCGCGAGGAATATGTCTGAGGAACGGGAAGGGGAGGTGGTGGGGGGAGGGGGGGGCTTGTCCATCAGCCTGCCTGTGCATGATAAATCATTCTACCTGGAACCCATTCACCGCAGTGGAAAGTGCACAATAGGCTGTGTAATAGAGTGCAGAACATGGGGTGAATGCGAGGACTGGCAGTGAAGGATGGATTACGAAGAAAAGAAAGAAAGGTCCTGAGGGGCGGGACTGAGGAGACTTTGTCCTCGGGCAGAAAAACTTTAAAAAAAAATGAGGTTAATTCGATAAAGATGATACAGAGCGCCTCTTCCCCGCTTCCACACTAGAGCTGGGGCTTGGGGCTTTGTAAGAAGAGAGACTGAAACGCAAGAGGGAAGAGTCAAAGTGGCAGAGGTGAAGAGAGGGGTGCATGTCGAGTTAGATTAAAGACCAGCTGAAAAGACTCGTGGCTGAAAAAGTCTGTATACTTTTGGGGAAGGGGGGAAAAAGAGAAGAGTACAGTCGGGCGCTGTTTCTGGGCCTCTCCTCGAACAGCAGAGAGACGTCATTCCAGACAAATCGGACATCTGGTTCCCATCATCCTCAGCATCTGTCTGAGCGACGTATACAGCCATAGGAGGAGAGATCAGGTCTGTGGTATGTGCTTCCTCTGCCGCACGTGGTCACGTGAACATGACAATTTCCACTGCGGGGGGGGTCACGCGTAGGTGACGGAGCCGAACAAATTCAGAAAATGAAGAAAGATTGAGATAAGATTTATTTCGACTTTGGCCCTGGCGAACATGTGATCGTGGTTCCACCAGGGCTCCCATTTCCACTAATCGCCGCCAAGGAACTGGTTGCATCTTATTCTCCAGTCGTCATCTGGCTGTGAGCAAACAATTGTCCTTTCCTAACACAAACCAAGCAAACCCAGCGACTATGAAGCGGCTAAACGTGTGCGAGTGCAATGAATATGGATCGTTTCAAATGTGTTGAGCCGCTTATTACAGTGATCTCACTGTGGGCAAATGATGGGAGAAGTTCAATGCACACAAAATGTGCACAAAATGTGAGCGCACACACACTTTGTGTTACAGGAACCAGTGAAAAGGAACCCCACCCTTGCCCAGCTCCATCCTGCTCTTTCATTCATGATTCTTTGCTGTAATCCTCTGCTGATCACCCTCTCTCCGACTCCCCCTCCCCCCCGACTTCATGGACACAAAGGCAGGAAGGAAGCGTGGACGGCCAGAGGACGGCTGCTGGACAGAGCAGGTCGGCCTGAGGAAGCAGTCAGTGGTTTGTGACTGAGGGACCAACCGCTGCTCATATGTTTTATATCTCTAAATGTTGGCAGTTCATTTCCAGCCAACTTTCATTTTAACATTCATTATATGCCGTTTCATCCATTTCATCATAACCGCCCTTTGCAATTTCTCTTACAAATGATTGCAGCAGTGCATAAATGGAAGGATCGAGGGTGGAAGTGTGCAATGCATTCCTCAGAAGCTGTTTTGGCATGTTACCTTAAAGCTAAATTTCTAGATAATGAAGCTAACTGGCTGATGATTTTAACATCATATCTTCATAAACGAGTCGCATTGATGTTTTTATGTAAAAGCAAATTAGGGAATTACACAAAATTCCAAACTAATTTAAAGTGTATACCGTTAATTTGATGTATTTTTTATTTAAATTCCCTCTTATTCTGTTTATATTTTCAGTTTCCCAGCGTATTAACTGTAACAATATATTAAAATCTGCATCTTCATTTGTGCTTCAGGTCGGTAAACACTGCGCCGATCACCGCACTCATCTATGAGCTCAGAGGTTTCCACTTGGGGAGGCGACCTCTGCAGCCGCTGGGCGACCTTTTGCACAAGCTGTCAGGAACGAGATCTATCAGCCTCATGAGCTGCCTCTGGATGAGCGTGCGGCTCCGCTTCCATCTTTAGGTGCAGACGTACAGACAGGCGAAGTGCGATGCATGAGGCGTGTAAACGGTTTGATGAGATCCAGACTCCGGCCTGTGTTCCACATTGTGTCGACATGGAACATTTCATGCTTCCACACTGGCTACCATCATGTGAAAGAGTAATGATCTGGGGGGGAGAAAAAGAGAACTTACTTTCTGTCTGTTTCAGGAGTCGACACCTCACTGCTGAAGCCTAATGATTCCTGAGGATGAGAGAAGAGGACAGATGTTGGAGTGAAGTCTTTAGCCAAAGCATGTGTACACCTCTAGAGCTTAATGTCTCTGCCTACCTGGATTTCATTACGGAGCTGCAGAGACGTGCTGCTCGAGTCCTGTTTCTCCTGGAAAAGAATGTCGGGGAGAGAAGAAAGAAAGAGAGAAGAAAGAAGGTCGGGTGTCAGAGTCACATAATAACACAGGGACATGAAAAGCAAAGGACAAAACAAGAGAGGAATAGAAAGATTAAACAAGTAGAAACAAGTGCATGTGGAGAGGAAAGGTCAGTTGACTATAGAAACAGTGGACGCTGTGTTTGACAATGCCCTCATGTGGGAAAGACGTTCTCCGGTCAAGTTCATGCAGACACACCCGCTAGTCATGACAACAAACACTGGCACGTGTGTGTGTGTGTGTGTGTGTGTGTGTGTGTGTGTGTGCGTGCGCCCTCCCATCGACAAGTCACGTCTTGCTCCAGGTATCGGAACCTGCCAGACCCGTTTGAACTGTTATAGAATGCAGATGGGCGGGGGTGCAGCCGAGTGAAGCACGACAAAAAAGTGCCCACGTCATCGAGAATTCCACCGCGTGATTACAATGGCGCTGGTGTGCACCTCCCTCAACACGCGATATCACCAGCTGGTTAACACAACGTCTTCAAAACACAAACACACCTCATCTGACTGAAGTAAATGGGAGGAGAAAGTGGTGTGCCCGGAGCTGTCCTGTACAAAACCAGTGGAAAATAACACCACAACAACCTCGCTCACGAGTCATGACGTCTGTATGCGACAGTATGTCTAAAGCAGGTGTCCACATCATGAGATATCCAGATACAGATGTACCTGAAACCAGAGCCTTCTGCAGACAGACAAGACGAGAGGAAAATCACAGCAAGTCTGCAGCTTGGATTTCGACCTGCAGCATGTGATCGTTAAAAGCCAATGAGGAGCTCTGAGGGACTGCTCCACCACAGAGCTTCTCGGTGGTGTGCCTTTTGATTCGCTGGTGGAGGAGGTTACCTAACTCCTAGTGCCTGTGTCTCATACAGTGGGCTTTTAAAGCACCATGGAAACAGATGGGTTCAGCACATGGCTTCAGGGAAGAGACCAGAATTTCATTTTTCCATGACTTTCAGATTGCCATTATGTCAGTGTTGTTCATTTTGATTAACCTCAGTACACAATGAGAAATGTGTTCTAGCCCTAACCTTCTCTACTCTCTGTATCCACGGCCTTGGAATGAGCTAAAATCCAGTTCACCCACAAAGGCTTTTAGTTAAAGTGATACTCTTTGTAATGAACTATTTGTTTTTCCAATATTCAAGGGTCAATGCTATGCTGTTGTTGAGATTCACAAAAGAGAAGAGAAAACCCCTGAACACAAGTTCCTTATTTCACTTTCGGTCTGACTTTAAAATGTTATGATGGAAGGCGAAGAATTAGGGGAAACATCTTATGATGCATTGTCTGTGATTATATCTACATCGGTAAATGTGTGTCATCATGTGTCGTATGTTTTCAAAGAAGGATTGGAATGACTCTTGCTCTTTGTTTCTTGTTTCTTGCAGATTCTTTTTGAGCAAGGAGATTAAGACAAAACCGTCCCTGGTATGAGGTTGACAAAGGGTTTAGAGGTGTCATATGACAAAGAGCCGACCAGAGACGTCTTTCTATCAGACTTGAAGATGGTTAAAGCTAAAACCTCTTCATCTGATACGGATTATAAAGCTTCAGGAGCATTTAAACTAGTTATTTTATTAAAAGATAAGAATCCTTGGTTAAAAGATTTGACATTAGCGAGGTGACGACGGCTACAAAACCCAGAGGAAGCAAGTTGACGAATGCTACATTCCTGAAAACAGTCGCAGAGACTTTTGGCTGCTGTCACAAAGCGAAAGACAAATGGAATCTGGAGTTTCCCCCAAATGAAAAGCAGGAATAGGAAACTTAAAGATGCATCATCCTCTTGCTCTGCACATCCAGATAATAGATCGCAAGACGACAGTCCCAGGAAGCCGTATGCATGACTCCTCCTTCACATCATGCTTCCTTCTAATCAGAGCGACCTCACGTTTGACCTTGTTTTTCTTCTGTGGCACAGCTTTGGGGTAGGGAGCACGATGCTTCCACGCCCTTGCACACTAAGCATGAGTAATACTTTAAGGACTTGGTCAGGAGTGACATACCCTCTTAAGAGCTCTTGAAAAGCCTGGAGGCTGCGGGTCAAATGAGCAGAGAAGTGCTGAGGTGGCTAAAAGCCTCAAAGTTGGCCTGAGCCCTCCACTTATCACAGCTGTAATCACCTGAAGACAGAGTGCGAAGGTGTCAGCGAGACAGACTGGCGGACTTTAAGTCTAACCTCAGCACTGCTTGTCCTCCTAGTTCATTTGCCTGCTCATCTATTTGTCTGTTACAGCAATCAAGCAGGCAGACGCCCAGGTCCGGACGTTTTTTCTTTGGGTGGGGGGAGTAGATCAGGCCACGCAGGAAGGGCCCAATAGAATCCGTCCATCCCCGGGAATACAGGGATTCCCATAAGTCAGAGAGCAGGTACCTGTCTAAGGTCATAAAAGCTTAAACCAACAGGCGTGCAGCCGTGCAGTGTTTGTTCTCATCACATTGCGCCGGCTGTGCACAAGGAAAATCTGGGACAGGCCGGTGTGCCTTTTGTTTGGCAGAGGCAGAGCTTATGCAAGACAAATAGATATCCTTTAGAGAGACACAGCTTCGGCAGCCGTCAGACAACTGCATTGTGCCCAATGATGTGGGCGTGCTGGAAAACACATAAAGAAGGGGACGCACAATGAGCAACATGTGTGCTCGCATGCTTGTGGATACTTTCACAGAGGTAGTGGCAGTTCTGCTATCACATCCTCTTTGATACAGTCGGTATTTCAGACCTGCTGGTGGTCAACTGGGTGTAATTAATTTTAAAAACACACAGCCACACTGTTAAATCACACCACACACACACAGACCCTGATATGGGCACAAACATGCCACCGAAGACAGGTACCCAAACTAAGGAGCACCTACACAAACACACACACACACAAAGCTCGCCTCCACTTCCACAGATAGAGCCTCAAAGGGGCCGATACAAAGCAGCTCTCTGTTCCTCCCACTCCTCCTCAGCTTCCCCTTACCCGCCGTGTGAGCGAGTCAACTCCGACATGGTAAGAGGCAGCGAGATGGCGAGAAAAGACAAGGAGAGGATCGGTGAAAAACAAACAGGCCCTACATCCCGTTCGCCTGAACTTGTCAGATAGAGGACATTTGTGTAAAAGCTTCCCAGGGTAAACATGGGGACATTCTCTCAGAGCTGAGCACCGCTAATGGGGAAGCAGACGAATACGGTGGAGAACATGCCACAGTTTCTGAAAGAGAATATCTGATCAATGCACATTTTTGGGGGAAGGGGTAGTGTGTGTGAAAACCTCAGTTTTCACACTCCCACAGGGACTATGCTATCCTTTACATGAACTTGCAAGCATCAACTTGAGATACTGCCCCAGTTACCCTGAATTGGCATGTAGGCGCGTGCATGGGCTTTTCCTCCAGATGTCCAAAGGGTTTGTTTGTGCACAATCTTCTCAGTGTGTAGATATGCGTGCGAGTGCGATGCAAACGCACAACTCTTGATTGTTTAAGCGTGACTGAATTGAGTTAAAATGAAAGAAGTCAGTAAGGGAGCATACAAGAGAGAGATCCGGCTAATGAGGATCACGATGTGGGCCGACAGGGAAACTGAATCGGCCCAACACACACACACACACACACACACACACACACACACACACACACACACACACACACACACACACACACACACACACACACACACACACACACACACACACACACACACACACACACACACACACACACACACACACACACACACACACACACACACACACGAGAATGTGGCTGTAAGTCGAATCACTGCATTGCTCTCCATCATTAATCCAGAAACTACAGTTAAATTCTGTTTTGCTGCTGCAGGAGCAGATTCTGTTAATGAGAGGGAAAGGATGGAAATACACACGAGTGCTGAATAGCAGCATTCGGTCCAAACACGACTGCAGGGCCCACCACAGACATGAGCTCCCACAGCAAAGCTACTGCCAACCTCAGAGGCAAACGTAGGCATGTATGCGGCAGAACCGGAGTCCAGGTGGCTTAGTGGATTTATGCCAACTGGAATGGTTGAATAAAACCGGGTGGGCGAGTACCGCTAGGTGGGACTGCACATGGTGAGGGACGGGCACCAACAGGAATGCATGAAAAAGACGTTAGCTGTGGGACCGGTAGGGCCGCGTGCAATCCTGCAGAGCTGGCCCATTAAAAAAAATCTTGTGGAAAGATCGGAATGCATTCGCTTATGATACCACGCACACGCAATCACGGTTATATTCATTTTCTCAGTGAGCAGCGTAAACCAGTCTGTCTGTGTCACGTCTGAGCTGCTCCATGTTTAAATTAATTTATGAGAGACAGAAAACCATCAGTCACACCTCTATCCACTTCCTTTCCAGAAGTTTAGAGAGTGTGTGCATGTGTGCGCTTGTGTGTGTGTATTCTTGCAGCACAGCAGGCCTGCGTGCCTACAGTGCGGAGCATTCCTGGGCCTTGTGGATCATTATTGTTTCGGTATTTCAAGACAAATACCAAACTTATTACAAATTCCAATGACAGCCGGGATCCAAATACAGACTAATAAATCATACAGTACAATTACAAATATACCACTTGCTTTCCACAAGGGTTATGCCAATAACGGGGCTATGCACACATCACTTGAAAGTAATCTTTTAACAACACGCCCCGCTGTTGACTTGCGACATTTCTAAGCTAAACCCCGAAGAATGGGAAGAATAAATAATCAGCCGAATTCACAACTTCGCTTGTCTTTCTTCTGCACTGTAGTTTTAACCCAGCTGAACTGGCACACTTTGACGGGAGAGCGTTCATGCAGGCGTCAGCACATCAGCCACACACTGGTCCTCACCTCGTGGCAAAACACAACACGAGTCTGTACATGCGTCTTGACCCCGCCTGTCGAGCCACTCAGCTAGAAAACCATAACAGAGCATTCCGGAGGGGAGCGGGTCGACGTGACACCAGCTGAGGCCGTTCGCCCTCTCAAGTATTTCAATTAAGAAGTCACCAGTGACTGAGGGGTTTAGGGTAAAAGGGTTTAATCTTCACCGCCTGTTTATTGCCCACATTCTTAAAATTACCCTGAAGGACATTAACAGCGATTAATGTTTCAATGTCTCATTATGATTCACAGCATGTAGAAATGTGTTAAATTGATCCTCTTACAAGCACAAATTCCAAAATGATGCATATCTATTGCAATGTAATTAATTTGTGTAACCACAGCGGTTTGAAATAGACGATAACATCTAGTTTGATGTTTTTCTCCCTCGGCAATGAACGATTATCTACCAACCAGTCTCTGCATGTCTGCAGATCCCTCATCTGGTTTCTGAGTCTATTTGGACGCTCAGCTGCAAAGACAGTCACACCAGCAGTAAAAATACATGGTGGTAACAGTAAGTTAATGCACATCTGAGTGTTTTAGTCACTTCAGATTCAAGCGGGTTAAATTTGGGTTGAACCTTTATTTCCTCCATCAAGGAGGTTATTGTGTTCGCAAGATTACATTAAAACTAAAAAAAAACACTTTCTTAAACATCTTTGTTGATTTCTAAGATAATTATTCATAAGGGAACGTTTGAGCCTGGCAGACGTGTCGTCTTCATAGATCAATGAGAAATGCTTAAAGGTTTTTTGCCTGAACTGATACACCTATTCCAAATTAAAGGATTAAATAGCACGACGAGCACAGATAGCACAAAAGTATTTTCTTTAAAAGCATCTTCTGAAAGTTTCTGAAAGGCTGAAAAGGATATTGAGAGGAACTTGTAAAACATTTATAAGCTCTGTAATTATGTGTGGAAATTGAATGATATGCTTGTAAACAGATTCACGTCATGCTTGATGTCTTCGTAATTTGTTAAATAGGTAGAAGAAACAAGGATTATACACTTATTTATACAACTTATTTTGACAGCAATCACATCATCAATTGTCCACAAGATAAACCTGCTCAAAGGATGAATCGGAAATGTCATACCTGGGGCTTAATGGTAATCTTTGCTCTTTTGACCCTTCACTGACCCGTCACTTGAATCTGTCGAAGTTGCTGAACTCATTGCTCCTCTTCAATACTTCCTGTCACTTCCAACAATAAGCTTTGTGCATCACCAAACCAGCATGCCAGCGAGAGCCGTCCCAACGCTTGTTGTCCGTAGAGGCGCTGGGAAACTGCGCATGGCAGCGCTAACCCATTGGTCACATTCCCAAAAAGGGAGGATGTTGGTTTAACCCCTTGTTTCCCTGCTACTCTTAAAGCCAACACGAAGATGTATAGATATGACCGAGTGGAGACCAAACAGGAAACGGGTACGTCGACGGTCATCTCTCAGAGAGCCTCTGTCGTCAGCTACTGATTGGGAGAGCTTCACATTTAACCACAACCGAGACAGAGAGGAGAGACGTCAGATATGTCGTGCATGGGAAAAAACAATGTTTACGTTTGCTGAGTCTGAGAAAGTTTAATAAGAGCTCTTCTCCTTTCTCTCTGGTGACCCTGGACACTAAACTGCCAAATTTGATTATCAGCTTCCCAGTTAAGTCCCAAAAGTCATGAAAGGTGAACCTTGCACTCCTCTCGTATGCGTTTGCCCTTGCCCTGTGACCTCCTTTATTTCAACCTCTGCCTCTTCTTAACGTTTGAGTGCGAAGCCAGGAAAGGTCAAAGTTGGGCTGAACTTTGCCCTCAGACTCGTACGACCATGCTGACCAGAGCTGATCTGGATTAACTGGGACATTTTTATAGAGACCAAAACAAAGATACAATGACCGGAGAGGGAGTTGTTCTTGTTCTTGCAGAGGCCTGATTGCTTCGGCACCATCCTGTACCCTTTAAAAGTGACAGATCTCTCCCTAAAGGCCACGTCCCTAAGGAGGGCCACTTGACTCAAGTATTCCCGTTAAAGCGGATCTCAGACATTGTGACTTTCTCGTACCATTTTTCTATTGGCTCTCGGAGAGACGGCTGCATGACGCTGCCTTGCAGCCACAGATTTCTGGACACACTTCACAAGCTGCAATAGCCATTCGCTGCTCTTTCTGACTGGGGTGTTCATCCAGCTGTCAGCTCATCTGAGCCTCTGCCCTTTTCCTCCACCTTTATTTTAAAATTTAGTTCTACAGATACTGTGCCACACCCTTTGATACTATGATGGCGTCGAGTCTGGTGAAAAAAATCAAGCTAAATGAACGACGCTGCCCGAGTGAAGGGATTTGGTGGAGAAAAAGGCTGCAGTAGACTTGAATGTTCCCCAAACCTAAATTTAGAGAAGGTACTGAACCAAAATGTGAGTCAAAGTTCGCTCCACGCAGCGTGGGTTGATGCTGCGCTTCTGAGAGCTCTCACTAAGGTGTTGTCTGACCTATATTCCTTCCCTTCGTGTCTTTTTCCACCTCTCCCTTCTTTCTGTTGGTGCCAAACCTTGCAGAGTGGCGGGACAGCTGCAGGCTCTCACACATCCCCCCCCCCCCCACCAATTCTCCTCTTCATTTCCCTCATCCTCCTCCCTCCGTCTTCCTCTGTTCACATCCTTATCCTCCTCCTATGTGCCGGGCTTCAGGCTCAGGGCCCACTCAGCTCTTTCGCTCTCTTGTTCTACGCAGGCTGAAAAAAATCGGCTTCCTCTTCCCCCGTTTTATCTCCTCAGGACGAGATCTTCCCAAACTATAAAACATCCAGAGATATTCCTTATCGTTACTGGAAAACTCACGTGAGGGGAAACAGAAAAGATCGAAGTCTGCAGCCACACAGAGAAAATGTTTAACCTATGATTTGAGGTGGAAATGCATCTATACCCATCTACAGCCCTCTCCCTGCGAGCTGTGAGAACAGGATGTCTGTCGTCTGCAGCCATTACAGGAAAGGGCAAAATAAATCAGCTATCGACCCGAGCGGTACCTGTCAGCCCAACCAAAACCATATGGCCCGTCTTCAAGCAGAGGAGGCCTGCAGCTAAACTAGAAAACCAGTAATGACAGACAGAAATAAGGGAATTTTTTGAACTGAGGCTAAAATAAGAAGAGCCGAGGTAACCTGATATCAATGTGAGCCAAATCTGGAGCTTCAATGGGAAAAGGGTTGAGAGGAGGCTATTTGTTTGCATTTATTTGTTTTTTCTAATGCTTCAAACGACTTAAATTCGCCATGAATAAATCATATGAGGTTAGCATAGCGCTCGGCACTCGCTCTGGTTTTGTATGTTGGCCTTCAGTGGCAGCACCAGCAGCATTCCTTCAAACGTTTGCCTGCAGCTTGGCAACCAGAGGGGGTGCCCCACTTGCCTACATCCTTATGAAAAGGACCCCCCCGAAACTCCCCCAGGAGCCTCCACAACAACACCGCGTTCACATCCGGAGAATGTGTCCTGCCTTTGGTGAAAGTCTTAAAAAGGTCCAGTCTCTGAGATCTGTTGTGTTTTCGTAAGCTTAAAAAAGAAAAGACCTTTACATTAAATTGAGAGTGGGTCCTCTTCCTCTCAGTCTGACATGTTGTGCTCATATCTCTCAGAACTGAAACACCAAACACCGGCTGCAAACAGAAGAAGACCTTTCCCGTTTTGATGTTACCAGAAGACCATCATGGGTTGTCCTGCACTTGATGAAGGGGAGGGTGAGTTGAGGTGTGGGGGTTTTACAGTTGGCGCCCGCACCACTGCATGCAACCGAAATCCTTCACACTGAACCGTTAAACCTTAGCACACATTCATATTCCTTCTGTTGATATTTTTTTCTGTGCCAGGTTGCTGGTTAAGACTGTGGAAATTACACGGTGCTCGTAAAGAGGGTTTTTAAGGTAGTTATTAACGGATTTGCAAAGAAATGCTTGAAGCAATCTGCGGGCCTGTGGGCTGAGGAATGAGGGGGAAAGGGTGGTGTTGTTGTTGTAGTGTGTGTGAGAAAGTGTGTGTGTGTCTGTGTGTGTGTGTGAGCATGCGTTTACCATGTCGAGCTCTTGGGAAACTCGTCGTTTGCGCAGCTCCTCCACACGATCGCTGACGTCACCGAAGCAGGTGTTGTAGTACTCAGAGTACTCCTGTGCAAGGTCATCTATGTTGCCCAGAGAACCATCCTGGAGAGAGGAAGAGAGAGGGAAAAGGTCAGCCAGGGACCGACAACATCCTGAGAAAGTAGATAAAAAGATGTTGATGCAAAATCTCCATTTGGACTTGTTTTTCCAACAGTGATCCGGGACTTTACTTCAAAATGAAATCTGTGCCACAGAAACGTGAAAATCCTGATCAAGTTCATCACCTTATAGTACATTTGCAGGCATGTGTTGTTCCCACTCCCCGATCAGCTTACATGTTCAACACAAACACAAAAACCTAAAAATACCCCTCAATAAAAGGTCTGTGTATTTGGAACATAAATTGATTGTTATCAGCTCCCTCATTCAGCGAGTGTCTTTGGCGCACCGTGGTTTGTTTTGAGGTTTTGTCTACGCCGAGGCTCATATCTGAGATGCCCTTTACCTCCTCAGACGTTCCACTGGACTCCAAACCAAACACACTCTTCCGGGTTGCCGCAGTTTAGATCAGCACAGTTCCTGTCTTTGTCTGAAGATTTGTGTTTAGGATTCAGGGAGGAAACTGTGCGACAAACAGCAATGGGTCAGCTATCAGAGTACCCTTTGAGTATAATGCCCAGGGATCGGCCTCTGGGTTACCTCTGGACACATTAATAGTGTCATAACTACATGGAAATGAGTCAGCAAACACTCAGGCCTCGTTTCATGGAGCCGGATTATTGTAAGTTAGTTGGGATCAGATCCTTTTACATCAGTCTCTGTTCCACTTTAGAAAGTTGAAAAAATGTGTCTTTGAAAAAAAATGGAAAACTGAAATGATTCCTTCAGACTTTCAGAAGGCTGTCTTGTCGAGTCATACGTGTGAAGTGACAGGAGGCCATTCTGGCAGTGAAGGCCGACCGCTGAATATTCATCAGTGTTGATCTAATCTGTGCCAGGCAGACAGCTAGCATGGAGTCACTGTGCAGGGTCCGAACAGTCTCTCTCAGTCCCTGTCTTCCTCAACCGGACCCCCTATCTGGGTGCCAGGCCACAGATGAATGGATCACTGTGTGTGTTCGTGAGTGCCACACACACACAGGGGCATAGGGCCTTCTTCAGAGATCTGTGTCTAGTCCGGGACAACATGCATTAGCATGCGCACGCATGCGTGCATGCGTGCATGCAGGGGATTTCAAAAGCATCGGACCAAAACAAACTGAGGCAAGCCAGGCCTATACACCCCAGCTCAGAGGAGTTATGAAACTGTGATTATTAACTGTGGGATGAACATCACCAACAAACACACATGCTCAGTCTCAGAAGTCCAGATCGGCTGGCCGAGATCCGTCCTCCCACTGATTACTTGAGAAATCTTGCTCCGGCCAGACATATGGTTTGAGATGACCGGGATCCCCAGTGGAAACACTTTGTGAGCAGACACATGCTTTCTCCTGCATTCCTCACATTGACTGAGAACACGCTCTGATTACAAAAACCCAAGATGTGTTAATCACCACAAACATGCCACGATCCTGCTGACATCCGGGAGATAAGATTGAACCCTGTCCTGGGATTACACCAGCTCTCATGTGTGTTAACAGTGATAGATATGTCGGGATGCATCAGCAGAATTCATAAATCAACCTTCCTGCCCCAGGCTCCCAGGGGGAACATTCGATATAAACCTCAGCTGTCGACAGGTAAAGCCACAAGTGTTTTCAGATGGATGTCGTGTCTGTGACTGCATCCGTGCACGTGAGCACAAAGCTTCATGTGTGTGCGCAGATAACTGAGATTCCTCCAATTCTCCAGTGACATTAGCTCATGGGGGAGAACAACACAGCTGAAGCTCCAACCCCACCTCCTCCTCCACCACCACCACCACCACCACAGTGTAAAGGGATCCTGCTGATGCTCAGTGTATGTACATCCACTGTGAGACAGCACGTGAAATACACAGTGCAAATGCCTCCGAGTAACAGCAGGGAAAGAGTTAAAAGGAAAAGTGAAAGTTTGCTGAGGATGCTGGATTGTCCACAGCGGCTCCTAGTCCACATTTCTGAGGGATTCTGTCAACGTGGGAGTGAAGGTGGAAGAGTGTGCAGGGATCTGACAGAGGTCCACACATCCAGTTCAGAAATGTGGGCAGGGGTGGGAGAGGGGGGGCGGGGGGGAGCAGTGGAGGCTGGACAAGGGATGATTTGTGGGCTAGAGACTGCAGCAGCTGTGAGGTGAGAGAAGGACAAAACATCTGGAGGCTGAGAAGAGATAACATTGGGAGCGGTGATTCAATGCACGAGTAATAAATCCACCACAGCTTCATTGGCCTAAAATCCATACAGGCTGGTGTGTGTAGGCACTAACCAATAGCCTTTAAATACATTATCGCTCTGTAAATACCGCTTTAAATCCACTTTACCGAGAAAAAGAAGCAGCAATACAGAGCATCTGGTTGCATGGAGGTCTGCAATGGAAACTAACACTGGTGCAACTGATGTAACAGTCACTCCACCCTGGACGTGAGCGAGGCCAACTCCCCATTTGGACTGGAACAATAGCAACAATGGTGATTCGAATACACAACACCCCTGCAAGAATGTGCAACGGTGTGTGTGTGTGTATTTACGATAAATGAGTGCACATGAAGATGGCTACTCCCAATGTGCAGCGGAAATGTGTCAAGGAAGAAAACGTTGACACTTCTGTACGACTCAGGACAGAGAAACTGTTATAGGCCAATACTGATTTATACAAGGCTGATCCTAGATTGCCTCAGAGGAGTGGAGACCGTTTGCAGCCATGCCAGAATGAAACTAAAGTTAAGCCTCCATCTCCTCTGAAAAAAATGATCATCTTTAATAATATAATATAAATGTACAAGCTTGCAAAAGTCAGTATAGCTGCCTGCGTGAGGATGGAAACAGGATAAAGTTCCAGCAGCCTTTCCTCACTTAATCAATTAGCATGACATTCCTGGCATTCTTAATACTGTGGTTTCTCTCAATTTATCGAAGAGGAAATACTTTGCAACCAGTTAAAACGTTTATATCTAATGCCTTCCAAAGTAAATGTTCATGGTAATAATCAAGGTATCTACTGTTATATACTTTATCTTGACAGATTATTAAATGTGTTCAAACTATTTTCAGCCATTCAAAGCAGAGAAAAAGAGAACTGCCCATCTCAGGGTGCTGCTCATTGATCTGAACGTGCTTATGTATTAGTTAATGTACTGGATTTATAAGCTGTGGGCATACGTTCTTTGATTTAGTGAAGCTAGTCAAGAAAATCTGTTGGACGTATATCCTAAGGTTTATCATCTTTAGAAAACGAAAGACTTTAATAAATACTAAAGTCTTGTTTGATATTTTGAATTATGGAGTCTCTGAGTGGCCCACTACTTAAGCGATGTCTTGTTAAGTTATTAAAATATTCCACTGCCAGTATGCAGGGCCCTGATAAATTGGGTCTGCTCGCATACTTCACTGAATCACTGCCAAGGCGCAGAAGCTAATCTCTTAATCAAATTACACTCAATTCATGTTTTCCACGTCATGTTTGAAAGAAAAGGTCTGTTTATCAAAAAACGCAAAGAAATACATTAAAAAAAGGCTGAAAGCCATTAGCTCGGGGCCTAATGGGTTTGCTCTGATCTTACTTCTAGGTTCACATTCCTGACTGGGCTGTTCATCATACTGGGGCTCAGTTACATACGGGATGAATAGCGTTAACTATTGTTACAGGGCCGGCCTTGTGACTGTTCATTCTCTAGGGGAGAGAACAATGACAACATTTTACAATAGGGCCATGCAACTGATGTAACGCTAGAATGTCTGTAGTATGATCACTTTCATTTGCTACGAAAACCTCAGGACGGGAGAGGCAGGTTGAAATTGCCACCAACTGGCTCGTATTGTGTTGCGCTGGACTAGTGTTTGTCAAGACGGGAATTACCTGGAGACACCAGATTAAATCCAACTGGCTCGTATTGTGTTGCGCTGGACTAGTGTTTGTCAAGAAGGGAATTACCTGGAGACACCAGATTAAATCCAACTCTCCGGAGATCGCCTCATCATAAAAGTAAAACATAAATGCAAGTAATTGACCCTTCACTCCACCCAGGTCCATTCCCTTAAAGATTTTCCTGGAATGGTAAGGTAGCGCAGCTTTTATGCCCGGCGGGAATTTACACGGACCAGGGGAGAAAGGTGAAAGAACTCAGGTATAAGATAAATGGCTGCATATGGATCATGTTGTGTTACCCAGCTGCGGTAATTCTCAAAAATCCTGACGGTACTACACTGGAAAATTCCACGAAGCATAGAGCCAACAGAAGTCTGACTAAAAGATGTGAGTGTCGGCCAAGAGAGCCAAAGGGGGAAGACTGTTGAGGAAGGATAAGACCAGGGGCCAGAGCCCAACCCTTTCAGAGCGCTTCCTGAGGATATCCGCGGCTTGAGCAGAACAGTGCTCTGCCACCCCAGCGGAGGAAACCTGCCAAATCTCTGTGTGACCTCAGTGATGAGACCAGCCAGGGCATGGAAGCAAAGTAGAGAGATGAGTAGGACCTGGCAACAATAGACAAAATTAGGCTATGATCCACCGAACATTATCTGGCACAGATATGAAGTGGCCTGGCTAACCATGGTTTGGCAGAGAGGGACTGAAGCATATGCAGCCACTCTGTATGAAGGGATACGTTGGAGGCAGCACATCATCTAACCATATGTTTCCCAGACACAATCAACAGTCAAGTCTTGAGAACAGGATCCAACCCTTGGGCTGAGAGATGAAGCAACGTCTAGTACATAATCAGTGTTTTCCAAAATGGACAAACTCCCACCCACGCTGTGTGAATCAAAACTCTTCAAACAGAGGCGGATTCCCCGCAGGCGAATACAATATTTCCATTTAGTCTTGGCTCAAGATGGACTTTCAAGCAACTAGATGAGACATTTCCTTCAGAGAACCACAGGGGGACTAATGGATGGTTGTCAGCTGTCCAGGTCTGGGATCAGATCATCTACGCTGGGAGAAGGCGCGATAAGAAGCTCGTCCTGGTTGAAGACACGTCGGAAGAACTGTGCTGCGTTTGTCCTCTGAGAAATAAATCAGTTATTCCAGATATAAGGACAAGAAGTGCAGTGAAGATGATTTGAAATGGATTTTTTCAGGGATCTTTAATGCCTAAAAAATATTGTAAACCATAGGCTGATATTGAATTTTGAGTTTCCATTGAGGTAGTCCTATTGTAGCTCATTTAACATTCAGCAAAAGTTCAGATCTGAGAGAAAAAAGCCTCAGTAATGGAGTGGAATTCAAGGCAAATCCCCATTCAGACGTCTGTAAATCCAACCACTTTGAACAGCCGCCACTCCTGTGCCATGGAGTTCTAAAACTACCTTTGACTCTTAATTAGCTGAGAGGCTATTTACTTTGCCTCCACCACAAATAAATGACTGGCTTACTTGGGCATTCTTATTAAACACATTCCACAACAGGGCTGCTGTGTATGGTTAACCTCAAAGACAGGGGCCCCTCCGTAAAATACTGCAGACTGCAGGGAACTTTCATTTACAGTCAAAACACGACGAAAACTAAATTTCAAGGTGGAAATGCCGACGCCATTATGTGATCGTTTCTGTCCCGATCTACGATGTTGCTTGAGCTTTAAGAACTCGGCTGCTGAAACATATAGGTTGGAGACAGAGTATAGTAAACACGATGACCAGATCCTTATCAGGAGGGATGATGTCCATCTGTGCAAGTATGTAGACCTGTTCTCACATGTGGGGAGCCAAGACAAAACACATCTGCAACAGTGAATTCAGTTGCGTCAGAGGGCTCGGGGCAAACTGAGATTTAAAGGCCATTCGGTCCCACATGGACTCACAAGCAAAAACAAAAGCCATTGAAAGTCAGAGACCATTGGTTATTTATAGCAGATCCAGTTTGCTATCGGGGAGATATGGTGGTGATTGTGCTGAGAACAATTGTCTCACATGGCGCTTAACGATGGGAGCACTTTGTCACTTCAAAGCATTTCAAGATAACCAGACAAAATTCCCCTTTATAAAGGAGCACTGTCATTACAATTTATGACTCTTGATCATAAGGAAAGAAACTGAAAGAGATTAATGATTGACGAGTTGTCATAAACTGCAACATTTACGTGAAGTCGCTGCATTTATCTTCACAAGAGGAAACTGACCTGTTGAACTTTTTAAGGACGCTGGCTCTGAGGCAGCCAAGAAAACCAATTAAGGTCTTTGCATTCCCACCTCTAGTGTATCTGTATGGTTTGGATGGTGGTCACAGTTAAGCCTTCCCACGAATTGAAGGCACAAACGTGTAAAGCGATCCTGCACGAGGAGCGAGCTTCCAACAAAAGCTGAGGTCACGGATTTCGGAATAATGTGAGAGAGCGCCATGTCTGCTGGCACGACAGATAGGGATTTTAAAAAACAACGTCAGAGGATGATCCGCAATGTTTTCAAGCTGGGATGGTTACAGCTTCCTGATCAGTTTAACTTTAGACACATAATTCTGATGTCAACAACAGCAGGTGACTTCAGGCAGATTTTTGGGTGAGACATGCCTGTTCAAATGATGCGTTTGTGATTCAGCTCAAGAGAGGCTTTATTGATGAGCACAGACTTTGCAGACATTTGCCTCCAGAGCAATAAATCCAGGTGAATTACGAGGCTGGGAGCCAGATCCCCCCCCCCAGTGTCAGAGGGCAGCAGCCCCCCCACACACACACACACAAACACACACATTTACAGACCATTCACATCTTCAGTGCCAGACCTAACCAAATTAACACCTCCGTCTTTTTAGCAGACTGGAAGTGACTGCAACACATTTGGTCAGCAGATCAATCAGATCCAATGGCCTGTTAAAAAAAAAACCAAGGCTGCTTTTGTCTGCCAAACAAAAGAGCAGTGTTGCAGAACTAATGTGTGGAGTTCCAATACACAGCATCTCAAAAGTTACACAAACACTTAAAGGATCAAACACGTGAGGCCAAATCTGACTCTTTAGACTGAAATAACAGCAGTTTACAAAGAAAACCGAGCACTCATAATGTCAAATGATGAAGAGGAGCAATAAAACGAATACAATAACTTACAGTATTAAAATCCTGATTAACTAAATGTTAAATATTAACCATAACTGATCCAAGAACCCTTGATGTGGACTTCAGGAAATCCAAATCTGCACAATTGCTCTTTAGCACCTCGACTTTTAAGTTATTTAAAGTGCATTTACAAAAAGATCCCACTTGAGACCAGAGAAACAATCTGAACCTGTGGCTGAGTAAAGCCCAGGTGACCTCATCCACAGGAAACAACGCAATGTGGATGTGCACCGAATGCTCAGCAGCTGCAGAAAACGTGGGAACAAACTAAAACATATGCACAAAAGTACACGAGGTTAATCTTTCGGTGCGTTACATACCAACTTCTCACTCGATCCCCCTGTTTTTTGTTTTGCATCAAAGTCCCACCGGCTCACAAGCAGCATCAACCCTGATCACATGAATCCCCGGAACACATGTCAAGTGCTGCAGCCTGAGGAGCGTGAGTCTATAAGGGACGCGCTCCGGCTGTTGTTTAGAGGCGTGATTTCCATGCGCCCACTGGTCCACTACACAACCACTCCACAGACAAATCGGGGTCAACTTCGAGGATGAGGGTGAAAACTCTCGGTTAGTTGTGAGTCTGTCACCGTGTCACCCCTCCCCCCTACCACCACCACCACCACCCCCCCAAAACTTACCAGCATCCCCATAACATCCGTCCACATTTGGGAAAAGCTGTCCGACGCAGCGGCGCACTCCGCCCGCGGCTCATCCGGAGGCGACCCGGTCCCCTGATCACCCTCCATGCTGCCGCGAATAATTGGCGATCCGAGTCACACGCAAAATCTGCGTGGAAGGTTTGAATCCGATCCCACGGGCAGGGGCCCACGATCACCGGCGGTAAATAAGTGCCGAGGCTGCTCCTACACAAAGTTGCCCTTGACGCACCGGAGAAACGCTCCAACATGGCTTGGCACGATGCGCAGTTCGGTGCGTAAATCTCGTCCCGACATGTTTACGAAGCTCCCACGATAGGTTCGTGCGTTGAATTCAGATTCTCAACACCGCCCAGATGACAGGAGGAGAGAAAGAGGGGCCTCCTTGAGTTGTGTGAGGACCCGCAACAGGTCATTCGTCTGAGGACTTCCTCCAGCGGGGTGCTCCCTGCTCAACAGTCCGCTCCGCACAGATCCCGGGGCCGGGCACAAAGCAAAAAGGGCCCTCCCCCCCTATTCTCACTCACACCGGGGCTGTGTTGTTGAAATGGACGGGGGGAAATAAGTTCCTGGAAAGTTGTCGGAATCCCTCGATGAGTGAGCGAAGAGTGTGAGAGTGCGAGCGCTGCTTATTTCCATGAAATGTTTGGAGTGAGAGGACGCCCGGAGCACAGAGCAAATCCTCCAAACACTGCGCCTCCCCCTCCTTCCACCCGCCGCCTCTCTCTCTCTCTCCCTCTCTCACACACACCAAACACCCCACTCATGAATTAATAATATTTCAATCAGGAATTATTCCTTGAACCCGATTTCCATATCTCTTGTGCCTACTATGAACTTTAAATTATGTTTTTATACTTTTTATATTGTCAGATCTACTTTAAAATTATCCAGTGGAGCACATGAAGTTCATTTAAGTGAAAGCAAAACTTTTTTCATCTACTGCTGACAAGGCTGTCCACCAATACGTCTCTGCAGCCACGCAGCCGATGAATGGGGATTGTGAACAAAGCACATTCTCCACACAATTGTATGGAAAACAAAAAAAGAAAGCGCATTGGGAAAAATGTTTTTACTGGGGTGACGCACACTGGGCTCAACTTCTGGACAAAATGCCACGACAGTAACACACACATAAATACACAAATCTCTGATTGGACCCCATCTGATTTGAGTTGTTTTTTTTTAAGGTTTTGCCACTTTGCCAGAGAAGACAAACAGATGGTTTATAATGCAGCAGCTCTCTGGGCCCTGCAGATCTCATTTGAATACAAGCAGGATAAAGTGAACCGGGTTATGTACAAGCATGAAATTGCAAAGCTATCTTGTCTGATCAGCCGTTTGTTATGCTCCGCCAGCAGGCTTCTCTATTGTGATGAGGAAGTCCAGACACTGTCCCTCTCTCTCTCTTTCTCTCTCTCACTGTTATTGTCAGAAGCACATTTTCTCAGCAGCTGCAGCCAGGTCTCGTGATTGATGCCAGAAGGAGCACAGATATATGAATCCCAGCTCGTCGCTCAGATTCTCCTCCCTGTGCTTTCAGAGCCCCAGATCTGAAACACTGCTTCACCTGCTGTTTGCCTCACTGGCCGATCGCACCACGTGCACACATGTCAGAACACAAGAGTAACATAACCACAGAGGAGGAGGGGGGGGGGGGGAAGAAGGGCCGGAGCAGAAAAAATCATGTCAACTCCACATTCCTATCTGTAACCATGCTAAAGGTGATCAGTTACAGAATAATCCTCAAAGCTACAGTTTCACCTGTAGCGTAAGCAGATATGTGAGAGGAGGCCTCCGGTGGATTAGACAGGGGGCTGAAGAACTCCCACACATTACATATTAGCATTTTTATTTTATTGTATTGGTGATTTACATGATTGAGGTATGAGTTTGTCTTATTATTATGAATAAATCTACTCCTAAAGACCTGAAGTAAGAAGCTACAGGCAGAACAACGTCATAGTTTTGCATGTTGACATTAGCAAATTTGCACAAAATATTCATTGTTATAAGCGAGATTGTACAGAAACGGCTGGATGGATGACCACAAAACTTTATGGTAGGATGTGGTATGGCTCAGGGGAGAAGCAATTACATTTTGGTGTGGCTCTGGATCAGGGGGAAGATCCAGGATTTTTTCCCCCCACTTTCTTTAACTTTGCGATATAGTTCTCCAACATTTTTTCCTGGATTTCTCAGAGAATAATTTGCAGATATTGATGAAAAACAGAAACAGGGCGAATAAAAATGTGACGTGAATTCTAATGTGGTTTGACAAGGGGACTGTCGGGCCTTGCTGGAGGTTTGTTCTCCACTAATAGCCCATCTAGTTTTACAGGTATTTGGTCATAAACTTATGTATTAGACAAGTAGAAATTTTTTCCCAAAAGCTGGCTCAACAGAAACACGTCAGGGGATCATGGTTTTCAATTTCCAATAATCTAATACTTCAATAAATCAGGGGTTTACCAGCGTCTCTAGGATTCACTCCCTGAGGACCATGAAGGTCTGTTCAAAACGTCACGGTAACGCATATATTTATTATTACTAAATTCATTTTGTTATTGATATGTTTCGGTTATATTACATTATAAACATATCACGGTTCAAAGTGTGTATAGGTGCACGGTGACTTATACAGGCCTCGGATGAGCGGCAGCTGCTCAACAGGGTCCTGCTTACAGTCTAAACACACAGAACACACGCGCTCGCACAAGGGCGGCCTTGTGGTCCGGCGAGTCGACAGCCTCGGGGGGGTCTGACCTCCGGCTGTAACCTCAGGATGACGAGAGGAGCAAGTGGGAGGCGTGTGTCTGTACTGTTACATAACATCAGAGGTCTGTCCATCTACAGTACGGTGACCACATGGGTCTCAACCCTCCTGTAGCTCAAACAGCTTTTAGTAATCGTCCCATTCACACTCATACACACAAATGCACACACATACTCACACTACGCTATGAGCACACACACCCTTCCTGCCAGCCAACCCCCCCCCCCCCCCCCCCCCCTCCCCTTTACCCAAATACAAGACAGTGGGACCCCACCTGGAGGACCTCAAACAGAGGGGTTAAACTGTTAATGAGCAGAGGAGGAAGCCTGTTGACTCAGTGCACACTCATCAAACACTGCTGGTGTGTGTGTATGTGTGTGTGTGTGTGTGTGTGTATGTCTGTGTGTGTGTGTGCGTGTATGTGTGTGGGCACCAACTTTCCCCTTCTCTCTTCAGACGAACCACTAATCAAGGTGTCATGTTGCCAGACAAGAGGAAACCAAAGTCGCTCGCCAGTTAATTCACCGGGTGCTAAGTGCCAAATTATTACATGTTAGACGGTCGTCCCATTTTATCCCCCCCCCCCCCCCCACACACACACACACAGGAAGATTTGGCCAAAAACGAGGACGAAACCTGTTGCATATGAACGTGTCTGTCGCTTAGACTGGAGGTAAAGTCTGCAACCTATTCACGCCGCACATAAATTTGTCTTGAATGTGGGATGTGAGAGCTAAACCTATTTCACGGTTCTGGGAACATATAGAAGAGGATGATGTCATGAATATAAATCGCTCCCATAGGTTACTTTGAACCGTCTTAAAAGCCTCGGGACTCGGATTCAGTCCTGACTGACTGATGTCAAGTATGGTATTTTGACACTTCCACCGTCTTTTATCTGTCTTCTTTCATCTATTCCCCTTATCTATTATTTCATCTATTATTAATCGGCTCATTGTCTTATCATACATTCTTCTCCTGTGCTGATCCTTCTGGATTTCACTGGGTTGGGGGGGGGGATATAACACCGTATCATCAGGTTTGGGATGAAGCAGGAAACACTTATAGGAATAATTTATATCTGACATGTTGAAGCTGTAGGAGCCTGGGGTCATGACGTGGGACTCAAAATAAACGTGTTTGAAATAAATCCCATTTTCACCAATTGGATGCAGGAAAGATGCTTACAGGTTTCAACTTTCCTCATTAGAAATTATCATCTTTAAAAGATCTATAAAAGCCATAATTGACCTGGATTGAAAACAGGATGAGGTTTAAAGGGACACTATACACATTTTAACAGTGCCAACTCATCCTGAATCTTAAAATCAATCCAAGTTGATTTCCACTATTTGTATGGCACGTTTTTATCCTAAGATATATTAGATATATAGATAGATATATGTTCCTGCTGTATTCTCACATGTGGTCATGGACATTTTACTAGGGGGGGGTGGCAGGAAGAGTTACGGAAAAACATCTGGGGCAAAAGGCTCGGATATTTGTGTTCTCAGCCCCTCAGGAGAATGTCTGAGAGCCGCGTTAAGTCTGTAGATGACTTACAAATATATAAATGTTTCTTGTGACTCTTTGAGCTTCTTCTATCTCCCACTGAATAACAAACTGGAGGTCAATTTATTTTTGCACTGTGGCCTTGAATGGTCAGGCCTCGAGTGGCCATAGGAAAGATGGATGAGCTGGAGAGGCTGGAGAAAATGGAGATACTAGAGACGGAAAAAGAATGCAGATGGTGTCAAAGTAAAGCCGAGCTGGACCTCCCCTGATAGTGAGACTGACCCTTCCTGCAGGTCACTGACCCCAGGCCTTGGAAATAGCCGCTGGGGGAGACATGAACTACGCTGGCGGGGGCTGATTAACATGGTGGACAGGCATCATGAGCACCACCGACGCAGTGAAGGAATGCTGTGTATAATAAACATTCTAAGCATAAGCCTTTTTTTGACATGTAACACATAGAGACACATGTTTTCAATAGTGTAATGTTTACAAAGGGCGAAAAGATAAGATAAACGCAAGGTCGGCTTTTGCTTTCATCACCGTACCTTTATCTATTATCTCTCTTTTACACTCCCTCTACACGTCCTCCTCCTGTTTTTCAAGCGAACATGCACAGATTCACCCGCAAACCTTAATTGGATCGAAAGTCCTGAACCCGTGGAAGGGTGCTGCCTCTTAGCGGATAATTGGGATCGAGATTCTCACATCATTAATTCCTCTTAGTCGATGGGTCAAAGGCCGGACAGTCCCCAGGCCTTTTTCCTTTGAACCAATCTGGATGTGAGCATTTGTTGTCCTTATTTATTTGCGTGTGTGCATGTATTTATGTGTTGGTAAGAGCATGTGTGTGTATGTGTGTGTGTGTGTGGGTGTGGGTTGAGTAGGCGGTGAGGCCGGCCCCACCGAGCCTCACACGCCGCTGAGTCTTGCGTGGGAGTTATCACACAAGCCCAATTAGCATGACAACTAATTACTGTTTCCTCGGCCCCCCCCCCCCTCCCCCAGCTAAGCAAGTCATTAAATTAAATCAACACACTGGTCTTCCCACTGAAAACAATGCTTCGAGCAGTAATAAAGATTGCCTGGTCGCTTGCTGTTTGTGTACTTTGGGTATTGCTTTTTCCTAGGGTGGTCAACCATAACACTGCAGTCTTTTGAAAGCAGGAGACAGGTTAACTGCACATATCAACATGGGAATTAGCCGTGGGTTGGACGGACAGAGAGAGGGAGGGAAATAAGGAGGAGAACAATCGAGAATAATGTGAAATAGACACAGAAAAGTGATAAACATGGACATATGAGCACAGGAGATGAGCTGCATGTCTTTACCAGCTGTTAGTGGCCTTAAGTGTGTGAGTAAAAACTGTATGTGGAGAAAAACCAGAAAATCATGCAGACTTTCGGAGCAGAGAAGGAAAGAAACAATATTTTTATCAGCGTCATTGAGGATAAAGGAAGATTCAGTAGGTTTGCAGCATCATGACCTGATAATTCAAACTTTATCTCTTTTGTTTTCAGCAAAATTTGACACTTAATAGTTTAAGTTTTATACGTGTAGGCGAGGTACAGTACGTGCACGGTGTCCATGGTCGATCATATCACGCCTCCGACGGATTCAAGGCGTTTCTGAGAAGTGTTTAAAAGTGGTAACGCATGCTTTCATTAACGGAGCGGCCTCTCTCATGAACTCTGTCCCGGGAAAAAAAACACGCTAATAGACAAACAAAGCATATTTCTGCTAAGCCCTGGATTCCCAGATTCTCCATGCAATGTACGCCTCCATAGCCATGTGGTAGGTGATTGTGTTACATGGTTGTGTGTGTGTTGTGTGTGTGTGTGTGTGTGTGTGTGTGTGTGAGAGAGAGAGTGAGATTCCAGGGTGTTTTAATCAGGCGCGACTGAAAGGACAGATGCTGCTTTGGATGTGAGCGAGTTTCCAAAGAGGTGAGAGCTGCTTTGTTTTGACTGAGCACCCTGGATTTTGGTGTTTTCGAGTTCACTGGATATTTGCAGGGGTGTGTGTCTATGGAAAGTGTGTCTGTGTGTTGTTATTTGTTCGTGTGACTGAGTCCACAGAGACGGACAATGGGGATATGTTGGTCACGTCGAGACGGCGGTCATGACATTGGGCCGACAGCTGTGTTGGTGTCAGGGTGGCAGTGCCAGGCTGACGGCCGTGTTACGACATGGATGGAGCATGTGAGTCCTTCACAATACACTGCTCTTCAGTGCTGAGCTGAATAATACACAGCGTCCGAACCAAGAAAAACTCCTGCAAGTGTTTTGAGTCAGTGCATAATCAACCCAGTAAGTAATTAATTAAGAAAGACTATATATCTATATCTATATCTATATAGATCTATATATAGATCTATATATAGCTACATAGATATATTTAGCTTTATAGATAAATCTATAAAGCTATATATACATTTTACAGTCTTATCGACCACTCAAGAGTCTGGGATCGAACCGATGAACTTCTGATTAGTGGACGACCCTCTCTACCCACCCAGGTAAACTTTATGCAATGGGTCACTTTCTCAAATGGATCCACAAATACCATCTTCTCTCCCTGATTACATAAAAGTGATTTATAATCGATTTTTGCAGCAGAAACATTATTTTCTCATTGGTCCTTTGCTTCTCTGTCGCCTCCAAAAATGTGGCTTTCTGTATATTTTCCTCTGTTTGAGAGTGGGGGCAGTGAAATGGCACACAGTGGCGCCCCCTGTTGACCTCAAATAAACAGCACTTGCAGGCCAGAGAGTCCTGCCGCCCCTTGCACGTGCAGGACACAGGACTGTCTATTAAACCCTCTCGCACATCCTGTTGTGTCAAGTCAGCCTCGCCATATGTTAGCCTCGGAGCTGGAAACAGTAAAAATAGGTCGAGGCCTCGCTGTTATTAATGACCACGTGCGCTGTGAACACGCCACGTAACTATCCCTCGCAGTTTCATACCAGGCTCACTTTTATAGGACTCATTTCAGGTTTATATGACGCAAATACACACACACACACGCACACACACACCAACACACATAGATAGGGTAGCTTTGCATTTACCACAAGACAGTAGCCACTGGGGTATATAAAACTTTTACAGCCCTGTCTGGGCTTTGTTAGTCAATTCTCTCTAAACACTCTCACCTGTTGTACCAGCTAATATCCAGAGACACCACAGAAGGAAGCACAACAAGGGTTGGTCACAAAGATTTTTGGCACCGTCAATGTTTGTCGTGCATGAGTTGTGTTTTTGGAATGAGGATGATTGTAATTAAAAGCGAGGGGACGAACAAACAACATTTAGTTCCTGCAGAGGCCGTGAAAGACAGAGCGTCTCTTGTGGAGTGTGGTGGGAGAGGGAATCCAGGAATCAAGGTCTGGAGATGCCACATTATCCCTGGCACACACACACACACATAAACAGACGGAGATATACAGCACACACTCAGCCGCCGTGCACTCACTGACACACAATCCTGAACCTGAACTGCAAATCTGAGCTACAAAAAACAAACCCACATTTTTTATCTTTTTCTGCACAGCGAGTAATGTAGCATGAGCATTTACAGCTTCACTCACCCCAAGAGATTTATATCAGATTGCTAGCAGCAAAAAATATATCTACACTTTTGGCTGACATTTGGTTATGTATTAGATGTTATAATAAATTATTCCTGAGCCAGCCCCGGGCCTCTCTGTGGTACGGCCTTCTATAATTACTGTCAGCATTCACACAGCCGTCGTATATCTCACACACAACCCGCGACGCACAATGTGTCACACACACACGACCGAGTCACAACAATGAGGGAATATCAAAATCTCAATGCTAACGCTAACATATCATCAAACTGAATCCCAGCGCTCGGTCTCACCCGCGTCTGATGTTAAAGATATTGGAGCGTATTGAACCGGCACCAGAGTTAAATAGTTTCCCCATACTATAATTCACTTTCAAGAGCCAAGGAAGGAAACTTAAGTGCTCCAAGTGAGGATAATCAGCCCACCAGTATCCCCAGTTGTTTGCAATTCAAGAAATGACATCAATTTCCTGTCAAACGGAATAATGTGAAAAATATATACAATCTCCTTTAACATTTGGAATCGAGTCTAAGTTTCCAAATTCCTTGGCAAAGGGCTTATCTGTCCGATAACTTGTCGACAAATTTGACTATTACACTTTGTTCCAAGACCACAAAAATGACTTTAGCTCGCGAGTCAGCAGAAGCTTCAACGCAAGTCTTTTAAATTAGTTGGTTCAACTCCAGTATTGATTCACGGCGGCTCTTCAGGTACCACAGAGTAAATTGCTGACTCGCCATGTGACAACTGGCTCCGCACTCCGGATTCAACTGTGGTCTGACGGCTTGTACTGTACAGTGTGTGGTTGTGGCGGCGCCTCCCTGCTGACATCATCGACCGGTTTGGTCCAAAGTTTAACCTTGACCACAGCCCATTTGGCTCCTTTCACGTTTACCTCCCAAATGGTTTATTCCACTCGTGCTTTGTCTCACAACTATCTGTGTCGCTTTCTGAGATCACAGTGAGAGAAAGAATGTTCACCTTTGGCTTGTACGTATGTAGATGCTCATCATTTCAAGTTGAGCTTCATGCATTTAGTCAGTTCCCACAGAAAAACTGCATAAATGGAACTTATTAGTAAGTAGCACAGGGAAAACCAATAAGCTCTGATGCCAATATGTGTGTGTGTAACTGGGCACTCATTTATATGCCTCTTGAGGTCCTTTCCCAGCATAAACAATGACCTAGTCAGGACCAGTAGA
Source organism: Pleuronectes platessa (assembly GCF_947347685.1). NCBI lineage: Eukaryota > Metazoa > Chordata > Actinopteri > Pleuronectiformes > Pleuronectidae > Pleuronectes > Pleuronectes platessa. The sequence goes on from NC_070642.1 coordinate 15,456,481, forward strand.
CCTGGTGGAGACCAAAGCACAGTTCTGATGAGGCAAAGCTTAATTTAGGGTAAGGTTAGGCATGAAATGGTTATGGTTAAGGTTTGGATTAGGCTGTCCACAATGACTGGAAGTCCAAGGAAAGTCCTAATAAGGACAGCTGTATGAAAATGTGTGTGTGTGTGCATGTGTGTGTGTAGTGCAGCCTCAATCCGTCTGTGTCCGTCCGTCTGGCCGTCTACACGAAGCCCAACCACACAACACACAAACATAGTGCAAGCTCAGCTCAACCACCAGCCCTCCACTTTCACAGGAATTCCCCCCACATCTCATCCCAGTGGATCCTGCCTCCACTGGTAAAATATGAACCCGGTGGCAGCGTGGAGCCACAGAAACACAAAACAAAACAAAAAACTTGTGTACTTTCCTAATTACTTAAACAGGTTCACATGGCGACGTGCGAGGCTCCGGTTAAACTCGTGGATGGATGGTGACACTGAATGCACCGAAACCCACTGCTCATACGAAGAGAAGCGAGAAGAGAAACCTCAACCTCCCAGAGCCCAGTGCAGTGTTTGGGTCTGTAAATTAAAACAAATAAAGTGAAGTACTTTCTTTATTTTTTATATGCATACAGCAATAGAGGATAAAGTACCGTGACTCCTAATGTGGTCAACCAAATTCAAGTTCCAATACAGATCCTAGACCTAAAAAATGAACATGTGAGGTGGTAAAATGGCTTAGCGGTTACGATGGCAATGCCCTGATGCTTGGCACGAGATGTCATCTCATTACGAGCCAATGGGGAGTCCTGTCCGTCTGTCTGTGTGTTTCACGACCAACCAACACACCTTCCTGACACACTCTCCGCAACTCTGTCCCCCCGTCGCCCTCTGTTACCCGTCTACCCACAGATTGTATCAGTGTGTGTAACGCAAACCATCGTGAGATCACACACACAACAAACCCCACATCCTCGCTGATAGATGGGAACGAGCGGAGCGGTCATTAGCTCTGAGTGCTTAATGGCTGCCCTTCAAGTGCAGGTTAGAGGCCAGCCAATGCACGGATAATGAACTTGCTCCGCCGCCCGCTCGCCCGCCCGCTCGCTCGCCCTCCTGGAAGAGTGGAGCGTCTCTGGAACCGAGATGACTCAGCAGGACCAGAGGCGGTGTAAAGGTTAACGTGTCCTCTGAGATCAAATGCAGGCTGAGTAAAAGTGAGGTTGGGTTACAGATGTTTCTGCCTGACGGAAAGACACAGTCGGAAAGAGTGGATTTCAACTCATGGTTTCACAAGGGGACTATTTCGTGAATTCACTACATGCAGATTCTTATTTGGATCTGCACCAAATTGCTGACAATCATAAATATTAGTCGGCTAAAAATTTTTTTTATCAAGCTCCATGAATCACTCATTGAGAAATCAATGAAAACGCCCCGTCACACATTAAAGACCCCTGATCTAGACCCACACTTAGATTGAATTAATTCTGCCTTGGGTCACGACCTCTGCCTCCACAAAATTCCATGGAAATCGTTTTTTTTTTTGCATAATCCTGCTCACAAACAAATAAATCTACTTTGCCTAATAAATTGCTTTAATCATCTATTACAACCTTCCTTTTATGTATCTGTGTCATTGGACCAGTGTTCAGTAGCCCACTAGTGTTTAAGGACGACTATAGAGGCCGTGTTGGATCGATCTGACAGGCTGTAAAACCTGGTGAAATACAGATGGAGGAAATGATCGGGCAGGGCAGGGATGGTGAGAGGGATTGAAGATGGGCCCCAGGAGGACAAACACAAACACACACACACACACACTCACACAGGAGGCCTGTGTTGGTACAGTTTTGTGCTGCAGGGCTTGGTGCTGAGCCCATGCGGGCTGAGAAGAGATCACTGTGGTGCAGAGCTGGCATGGAGCCCACAACCCGATGCACTATTTACCTTTCTGCCTTCTCTCCATCCTAAACATTAACATTGAACTGGTACCGCTCCCCAATAACATAACCCTAAGGAAAATACAGTAATGAACTAAGAAGGGAATCGAACTGGGGATACTGCCGCTCCGTGGTCACTGCTTCACTTCGCCACAGAAACGCCCCAGTTTCAATTACTTTTTCCTCTCTTCTCTCGACACACACAATTTTTTTTAATCCCCCAGTCAAAGTCTGGAATATATTGAGGGACAGCTGCGAGATGATCTGGTCATGATGATCTCAGAGCAGAGAGGGAAAAAGAGCCCATGTGGCTTGTAAAGGACAGACCTGAAGTTTCAAGCATAACTATTTAAAGCTCTCTATATCATATGTGGAGGATGATTAAAAACGGAATTCTGCGTTGGAGGTGGGTGTCTTCAAGGGAGTGTGTGTGTGTGTGTGTGTATTTTGAAGAATTGTGTCTTACCTGTCTGGCTCTGTTCCCAGAGCCTGGGAGGGGGATTGTGGAGCTGAGGGAACGTAGGAGGTGGGTTGGTGTAACCACAACGGAAACACCAACATCTCACGAACATAAAAGTCCAATTTATTACATTTAATATAGTCTATTCATTTACAAAATCAACACATTTTAAGTCGGGTTTCTTTCAGTAGATCAAACGCCTCCAATAAAGCCCCAATTATTGGTTTAAAGACAAATCTAAACTTAAAAGATGAACCAAAGGAGCCACTGTGAAATATGATTGAAGCACATGGGCACAACCAGGCTGCTCTTTCAAACCTCTGATCCTCAAACAACTGCCCTGCAGTTACACAAACAGACTATATGACAATATCCCTCACATGAATACCAACATCCCCAGAAACAAGGCTTTACTCACCATACACTGCAGCACAACAACATCCACGGGGACAGAGTTAGAGTAGCTGTGGAGCTCAGACACAACGATGCAGCTTCTCCTTGCCCTGAGTCGCACTGAGCTTTAGCTGCAGCCGGAGTAAAAGTCGGCCCAGGCTTTGACACCCCGTCTAGTTTCCAGGGTTTTCGCTCAGTCATAATAACCTCAACCAGTCTGTGTTTATGTGCACAACTGACTGGCATCGAGACGGCAGGACATGTGGCCGAAACATGTTTACAGCTGTGGCCTGGGTTTTCTGCTGTCATGGCAAAATGAAAGGTGGGAAATCTATTGTCACTGTCGGGGAATCCAAAGTGGGGTAAAGGTTAAGAAACTGTAAATTATTTCTGCTAGATTATAACATAATGGGACAAAGGCAGGAAGGAGAAGAGGGTAAAGGAAGACAGGAGGTGGGGGGGGGGTATTAGATGGGTTCCCAGGGGCAGGACAGGACGGAGGATTCAGAGTTCACATCTAGAGCAATAGCTCCCCCTGGGGCAAATCAGTGATAACATAAGAGTTAACTATATGTGACTCACAAACGCCACCAAGCACCAGGGTTTATAGATATTTATCAAATGAGCAATGCCGACGTCACGCTCTGTCGTCTGATGTGCACAGAGAAACATCTGTTAAAATAAAAGTAAAGGTGCTAATTTCACTGTGACTGTTATGGGTTTGAAGAAATGTATTACACACGCTTCCATAGCAGAAACTCACAGATTGATGTCTCTCTCTCCACCCCCCCCCCCTTCCCACCTCAACCTCTCCCACACTCAGAGCCGGCTCTGTTTTCACTTCTGCACTTTTTATGTGTTTACCATCCTTTACTTTTACGGCAGCCGTTAAAACCCCCGACCTCAGAGTGAGATGTTAATGCGGGGCAGACCCGGAGAAGGAAAAATAATTCACCCGGTGATTCATTACTGGCTCTTGATCCCTTAACACCTCATAAGAGTTCACGACGTATCCACACACCGACAGGTTCACGCACACGAGGGCCTGTGACGAGAGCACAGCAGCAGCAGCAGCACACATTCCTGAGATGTATGGATGTGGTTGGTGCCTCCGTGATCATTTCCCCACGCATGGCTGCTACAGCTGCCGGCCGAGGAAGAGGCAGCCCTTCATGTCTGGATCATTTATGGACTGGACAGCGCACCGCCAGCCTGGACAGAGGCCACAAACCCGGGGGGGGTGGGGGGGGATGGATGCTCATCCTGCCTATAACACTGCGACTAGTGTGTCAAAGAGCAGGATCTAATGGGTTTGAATACCAGTGAAAATACACTGATGCCAACAACAAGACCATAACACGAACACGGATGCCTGCATTGCCCGCTGGGGAAAAGCCACAGGACAGATGTGCCACAAGCCAGAGCCCTAAAACCAAGACTGATGAGAATAACCACTGGCTTCGCTGACAGGAAATACCATAACTACACCCTATTTAAATTACAGCATGCAAAAAATGACCTTTTCGAGTTGTTAAATAACAATAACACTCACTGTTTGTCACCAGAATGAATTCTGTCTAACAAACACAGGCCTAATAAAGAATTTATGAAGCAATTTTTCAGTGTCTGTAAATCGGCATTGCTTACATTGGCGTGCGGTTTTATCCTCCTCCTGGGTTTTACTGGTACATTTACTGGAAATGAGTGAAAGCAAGAGACATCTATTTCCATCATTTTAGTTTCATAAAGACACAGACAAATATTAGCAGGTTCTACTAAGGCTAGATTAGCCTTAGTAGCTATCTGATGAATATTTTAAAATCAAAATGCATATGAAATTAAATCATCATGGATGCTGGCTTAGTTGCATGCTTGAATTTGAGCAATTAACTCAAAAATTCTTATAGCAGAATGACCTTTAACTTTAATCCACTACTTTCACTCTATTCTCACAGACATTACGCCGCACATTTACATTTATATTAGTCTTTTTATGTCATGTAAATGTGTGGTTCATCACCTCTTCTCCAAACAAAACACTGCTCTGCAGCGCCCCAAAGGCTCCACTGAATTTTTATAATTCCGCCTAGAACCACCCTCTAAACACCCTTTGTTTCGACAATGTGTGGCATGTGGGTCTGTGCATGTGTGTGTGTTGTCACGCTGTGCGCTGCTGATTTGTTATGCCACTGAGGGAATCGGTTAATGTGAGGTTTCAGGGGGCCGGGGCAGTGTCAGTTGTTAGCACAGACGCTGAGTGTGAGAAAAGTCGCGATGGAGAGCAGCGGCTGCAGCTGATCTGAGACCTGTGGGACTTTCCCTCGGCTGAGGTCATCCCCTCACGGTCCCAACGCTCGTACATCACGTCTGACATCACCGGCCGCGCTCGGCCAAGCCGCTGCCGCAGGGCAACACAAACAGGGGGAGAGAATGAGTGTGCGGTGCGCGCCTGATGTTAACTTTATTAGTGTTTTATTGAGTTTGGAGCTCTGCGGTTTGTGCCATACAGTATTACATTTGAGTATTATTATTATTATGTTTGAATACTCGCTCATGTGCCAACAAGCTCTCTGGGCTCTGTTTATTGGAGAGGAACTCCATTACAGAACTGTGCAGTTC